>NC_064630.1:323771806-324416806 GCF_023864275.1 Schistocerca cancellata | reverse complement strand
AGGAAGAACAAGAAGAAAGAGAAGATGATGATCTATAAGGGCTATCCACAAAGTACATTACGTTTTCATTTGTGTCCGTTAGGGGGGGGTTAGCGCGGCCAACTTGGTGTCATGGCATTCTGCCGCTCAGTCGGCATCCTGCCGTGCTAGTGAGAGGTTCGTGCTGTACTCCGTTGAGTTACTGTGATGGTCTGAAATGTCAGCGTTAATTGAAAATGCCGCGAAGTGTGAAGTGCATGCTGTAATAAGGTTTCTGACTGCAAAAAACTGTACACCGATAGAAATCTATCGGCAGCTTTGTGAAGTGTATGGGGACAACATAATCACTGAAGGTGGAGTGCGTCAATGGGTCATAAAATTTAAAAATGGCCAAACTAACGTTCACAACGAAGAGTGAAGTTGAAGACCCAGCATAGTGACTGCCGAACTTGTTGAAAAAGTCGATGCCGCGGTCCGTCAAAACCGTAATTTCACAATAACGGAACTCTCTATGAGTTTTCCACAAATTTGACGAAGTTTGTTGCATGAAATCATTACCGAAAAGGTTGGTTACCACAAGTTTTGTGCAAGATGGAGACCAAAAATCTTGACAGAGATTCACAAAAATCAGCAAATGGCTGCAGCGTTAACGTTTTTGGACGCTTACGAGAAAGCGACTCATTACCCGATCGCATCGTTATTGGTGACGAAACATGGGTTAAGCATGTGAACTGCAAGACAAAATTGCAGTCAATGCAGTGGGGGCACACAAACTCCCCCCCCAAAGCCCAAGAAATGCATGCAGACAATGTCGGCAAAGGAAGGTGATGGCGACTGTCTTTTGGGACAGAAAAGGTGTGATTTTTGTGGATTTCCTGGAAAGAGGCACAACAATAAACTCTCAAAGGTATTTCCAAACTCTGCACAACCTCAGAAGAGCAATACAAAACAAGCCCAGGGGAAAGTTGGGCTCAAAGATCTTGCTGATTCACGACAACGCCCTGGCCCACACGGAAAATGCCACTCGTGAAGTTCTCGAATCTTTTAAGTGGGAGCTGTTTCCTCATCTGCCGTACAGTTCCAACCTGGCACCGAGCGACTTCCACTTATTCCCAGCAATGAAGAAGTGGTTGGCTATGCAGCATTTTGATGATGACGCACAGCTTCAAGAAGAGGTAGCCATGTGGTTGAAGGTGCAGGCGGCCAAATTTTACGACGAAGGAATTTCCAAGCTCATCCATCACTACCATAAGTGCCTTAATTTAGATGGCAACTATGTAGAAAAGTAGTATTTAAGTGTGGCTTTCATCTGTATATAATTTAAAAAATTTCCAATACTTTATTTATTTTTAATTCAAAAACATAATGTACTTTGTGGATAGCCCTCGTAGATTCAAGGATTGAAAAGTTCTATGAGCTACATGTCATGCAGCTGTCTTCAACGTAAAGCAGCAACATAAATAAGGTTTTGGGTCCAGCACTTCATTTATTAAGATTGCACCAGGAGAAACACCCACAACAGCTGGTAAATGTTGAGAGAATGTGTGTTTCACCAAAAATCAGTGTAGGCTCTGAGAAACAAAAGAGCAACAAAGAGTGTAGTGGGCATCAGGAATCAAACACAGCTATATATAGTGACATGAGATCAACAATAGTTCACACTCTGGCTGGAGTCCAGGCAGCAAGTACAAATAATGGGACATCTTGCAGCATCCTAAGAAGACAGCAAAGTCATTCATCAAAATATTGTGCATAAAGTGGAAACAACAGCTTGGCTGTTCACTCGGAAGCACACAATTTATATTTCGAATTCTGGATTACTTCATTCTTGAAATTGTTCAAGACTCCTTCTGATATCTAACTTATATATGTGATAGCTTATAAGGAAATTAGTTTGCCTCCCACTAATAATGGTTGCCATATAAGTATTATTCCATGATCTTCAGTCTCCATTTCCTCACAATGTTATTTCCCATGAATGTTCAATTACTATCACAGGTAACCTTACACTGACCAAAATAACCATGGAATCACTCTCATTTCAATTCTCCAAGCTCATTCCTGTATGTGATTACATATTAATTAACATCATCAATACCTTTATCAGTTACCCTTAGGGTAATAGAGATGGCATGCACTCCAGTTGTAACAAAGCAAGCTGGAATCTCTTTATTTCCTCTCTTGTTTTGTCATCTGCCCCCTTACATTAATTTTGTTTTCATTTTTGCCTAATTACCATTAACATGCAGGAGTATGTAATCTGCATTTCCATAAAAGAGAAAGTTTGGCTCTTAGTCTTAAGGAATACAGAACAAGGTCTGATTTTGTGCTTATTTTTGTGTATGTAATTAATTTCCTAATGTATTTTGACCACTCCTAGTTAATAATTTTGTTATAGGATGAAATCAGTAATTGTTTTGAGACCTATATTCTATTGCTGACTTATAAACAAATCTAAATTCTCTACTAATTATAAATATTTGAGATAAGAACTACAAGGATTCTTAAAGTATTTATTTGGCTGTATTTGAAAACATATTAGCAAAGCCAGCCCTTAATTAATTCCAAAATAATTACCAGGTTTCTTGAAAGTATTGTTTGTATATCTGTTAATTTCATTATTTAAACAAATAATTTGGCCTAATCTTTGTGGTAGAAGGAACTGTTAAAAAGGAGGAATTTTTTGATGTAGTCAGTTAAGTGAATGAGTTATGTTTTAATTGTAATTTCTGTAACTCAAACATCGAACAATGTATAGTTTCAGTGCTTATTATTGTGAGGATATATAAAGGACCAATTTTTTGTGCCAAGACAGTCAGTCCACGGCTGATTTTCAGCCATAAAACATGTATTGGTTAAGATAACAACAATGCATCAACTTAATAGTGGAAAAAGTGTAACACAAATAGGCCATGTGTTAGAACAATTAAGGACAATGTCAGTTTAATTTATTTGATAAATAGTGTCACACATACCGTACTATTCTGCAAGAACTGTGAACAGTCTGGTTATGTTTTTTACTGCTCATAGATGTTCAACAGCAAACTATTGTAGCAGTATGCTGATGTTGCCTCCAACCTATTAATGAGGCTTATCAAAATTTATCAATAGTGAACTGGCCATATAATTGTGTAATATTGGAGGGTTGTAAACAGTGAAAGTAAAGAACTGTGAAACACAGTTGTGCAACTGTCAGCTACATCATTCAAAGTATTCAGTGTTGAACTTCCATCCTCCATTTTTCAGCCAGTATAACAATGCAGTACATCAACACTGAGGACTATGAACGAAGAAGTAAAGTAGGCGAACGTCACACAGTGTGCGTAACAGTAGACATACCTAGCAAAACCCTGTCCATTTTAGCACTCCCTAGACTGTTGCCACAAATAATGGCCAATAGTTTTCTGGATCAAAAATGAGGTTGACATGCTTTTAGGACACTATTTGATCAACAACCAAATGGTGAGGCTGAACAAATAGTACAGATGCTAAAAAGTCAAATTAAGAAGGTGCGTCCTTTACTGTAGCACTTGTGCTCTTCTTGAGGCAAAAGATGCCCCTGCAGTAGGGATTTGTATTGAATGACAGTCAATGACTGTGTATCTCTGCACCATGTATGAGAGTAATACAGTAAGTAAAGACCTATAGCACATTTCCACTATGCATATTGGTATCAGGTTTCTATCCAAGGTCTAATAATTTCCAAATCTTGTTTTAATGCTTTGTGAGCACCAGCTGCAAAAAGTTGCTGTTGTACATTCCGTGATTGTTTAAACCGAACTGTGTTATAAATATTCTGTCAACAGTGATGTTACATGTTTTAAATATTTAGTGTACCCACCAGGCAACATAAAGTGGTTCGTAACACTGCACTTTATTTACTATATTATACAATAGTCTTCTGAGTGCAAACCATGGAACATCACACTCACAAAGAAGCAAGGAACTTAGATGTTACCATTACAAAGATATATCATTTTACTCTTAGTCTTCTCTGGTCAAGCTCCTGACTCTGACTTGATTATTAACTTGAGACCCTCACGTCAGCCTCCCCCTCCCCCCCTTTACAGAGTAATTTAGCTCAACAAATTGTTTACATTGCATACACAGTTTCACCACAGTTCATTTACACAGTTGAGTAGCAAATCCAGAAGCCCCAGGCACTTCCAGGTGACGACACTGCACCACCCTATCTGAACGCATGTGAACAACTTTTGGCTGACCTGTAACAGAAGGGGAGGGGAGTAACCTCTTGATTCATCATTAACCTCTTGCAATTTTCCAGAAAGAGTAATACGGACCACCCTCACTTCCTCTAAAATGTCTTCATAATAAGCCAGTTTTAGGTGATCTACTAATACCGTGTCTGTCTTGCTGTCTCCTAACAGCAAACTAGACAGGGTGAGTGCAAAAAAAAAAAAAGTTCAACCGTTCACTGTACACCAACTGTCCAGCGGAGCACCCCATGTCCTCTTTTACAACTGTGCATAGTCCCAGTAAAACGAAAGGTAGAGCAGAAGACTGAGATTCTGCACAAAAAGCTAACGCCATCTTTAGTGTTCAGTGCAAACATTCACCATCCCATTACTGGCAGGATGATAGCTTGTAGTGCAGATGTGTTTACATCCACATATTCATAATTCTGCAGATAACTGGCACTCAAATTGACAATCCTTGTCTGAAGTTATTATCTGTGGAATGCCCAAATGTGAGAGAGCACCAATCAGAAATCAAAATGCAAGCAATTGAAATTGACAACATATCCTGTACAGGCACTGTATTTGGCCACCTGGTAAAAATGGTCTATCCCAGTGAACAAGAAATGGTACCCATCAGATGGAAGGAGAGGCTCTACATGTCAACACATAAGTGAGAAAATGTCTCAGGACAGGAAAAATTACAAATAGGAACTGAATAAAAAAAAATCAAATGAACTTGCACTTTTGATGTTATAGGCATCCCCTAACTTAGTGCTGGCAGTCCTTTTGCATTCTTGGCCACATGACTTTATCTGCCATCAACTGCACAGTTGCCCTAATTCTGGAGTGTGCCAAGGTGTGGAAGGAATAAAAAATAGGACGTTATCATATCACAGGAACAGATATATGTGTCCTCTTACCAGATGTATCACACCAGACACCATGACTTTAACAATGCAGTGCTGGCGTTCAATATGTAAATTTGTGCCCAGGTCTGTAAGGCAACAGAGAAGGAAAGGATCTGTATCCTGTTCTGCAGCCAACTGTGATTAATCAGTAGTTGTAACAACCATGCAGTTGTGGGACAAGCTGTTTGCCACCACACTGTCCTGTCCCAAAAGATGTTGAATATCCATGGAAGATTGTGGAATGAATTCTATGTGAAACACCTGGTGTGGAGACTCAAGCTCTGTGACTCGTATGAAGATATAAGTAGTGGCTTATAAATGGTGAAAATAAAAAAAAATCTGAGCTTCCAGCCACTAAATAAATAGCCAGGGGCTCACGATCAAAGGCGATCCATGATTGTTGTAGGACCGAGAAATTCTTGGCAAAAAAGTCAATGTTTTCCGTGCACCAGATGTAGAATGCTGCAATACTATTCCTATCACAGTTTCGCTAGCATCCACCAATAGGGTGACAAGAGCATTACGAACTGGATGTGCCAATAATGAAGCCTGAGCCATTGCATTTTTTAAATTCTTGTAAGCTCTCGTTGCCGTCGGAGTCCAAGGAATCTTCTTGTTGCTTGGTGTGTTTCTGTTCTTCAGGAGGTTGTTGAGAGGCTCTTAAATCTCTGACAACATTGGAAGTGTGTACAATAATAGTTCAGCATACTGAGAGAACAACGAATCCCTTTGAAAGCATTAGAAAGGGACATTTGCACTATATTGTACACTTTTTCAGATGTAGGTGTTATGCCTTTTCATAACACCATGGATCCCAGGAAAGGAATCTCCTCTTTCATAAAAACACATTTATTGACATTAAACATAACCCCATGGTCTTCCAGTGACTGAAACACAGCATGCACATGCTCCACATGATCACCTTATTTTGAGGAAAAATTAAAATGTCATCAATATAACAGAAAAGAAATGAGTGAGTGTGGAGCACCTTGTGCATAAAACATTACCATGCCTGTGCTGCATTTTGTAGGCCAAAAGGCATCACATTGTGCTCAAATAGTCCAAATGGTGTCGTTGCAGGAGTTTTCATCTTGTCTTAGGGGCCATTGAAATTTGTGATAAAGCTTTTGCATAATCAATCACAATACAGAAATGCACACCTGTCATGTTCCCGTTAAAGTCTGTTATGTATGGTACTGCCTACCTATCTGGTACTGTGTGAGAGTCAGGGTGTATATGATCCTGGACAACCGGGAGATCCGGGAAAAACCCGGGAATTTTTTTACATCTGGGAGAAAACCGGGAAAAACCCGGGAATTTTTCATTGTTTATGTTTTCAGTTAAATTTTTGTAATTTTTACTGGTAAGAATCGATACTCTAACAAAGGATATTACTGAATCCTGCTACTGCAGAATAATACTGCAACAATAAAACGTGAACAAGAAAAAAACGAAAATAAAACATAAATTGCAAGGGAAATGTGCCATATAGAACAACAAAACAGTGCTCATACAAGCGTTTGCCAACAGCAAAATGTGTAAAAGGCTTTAAGAAGACTATGCAATGCTTCATAACAACAAATTGCCTCTGATGAGCGTGACATCACAACTGTTTACATTAGATTTGTTTTAGCAGTTACGAGTGGGCTCATGTGCATGCGCAGTTGAGTGGCGTATGAGTAGTACCTTCTCCCGTTTCTGGTTACAGAAACGGGGCTGTTGGCTGTGTAAGCAGTCGCAGCATGCAGCTAGGTGCAACCAGGAAAAATTTTACTGCTGCACCCAAGCTGCTAGATTCACGCATGCACAGCGGGCCCTGATCTATGAGGGTGGGGGTGGAAGGTGGGGTGCCAAATTCATATTCTTGAGGAGAAAAAACCTTGTTTCACAAAGCGCCTAGCATCCAGCTCACGTTGGTCTATCGATTACTCACATGATTTTGATGCACATCCCTGTTGGTTTTTGAACACACTCTGTAAGTTGATTTCTGAATGAATCATAAGCCGTGCTGGGTAGCCATGCGGTGTGAGGCGACTTGTCACGATTCGCGCGGCTCCCCCATCGGAGGTTCGAATCCTCCCTTGGGCATGGGTGCGTCTGTTGTCCTTAGCGTAAGTTAGTGTAAGGTAGATTAAGTAGTGTGTAAGCCTAGGGATCGATGACATCAGCAGTTTGGTCCCATGGGAAAAAACATGATAAGTTGATTTTCGAATGCGTGCATAGTGTATGTGATGTCTCTGTCGGGGGAATCCTTGTCGCACCTAGAAATAAACTTTCCTGCAGGCAAAAGGGGACCAGGCTATACAAGCTGAGCGGAGTAAAGCCGAGCGAGTGAACGCCGATCGCTGTCTGATTATGTTGTTGTTTGGGTTTGCGAATGATCAGCGTTGTTATAATTATTAGGGAAATCCATAGATTCAGACTACCAGAGTGGAAATAAATGACTAACAGGAATAACAAGTAAGAAAGATTACGTATTATCTTCTTGGTGCATCCAGGAAAATGAAATTTTGTCAGAAAATTTTTGGCCAGATCGCTACACTAATAAGGGCCAGTTGTACCGTCCCCGTCTAGCAGCCTCTTAAGTTCTATTATGGACGTAGCGCGGAAAATTGTTTGTACGAACATAACAGCACCTAACCAGAGAATAATCAGGGATAACTAAAGCCGTGATTCTGGCAGGGTTAGTGAAGTTAACCGGCGAATAAGTTTTGACAAAGGCAGGAATAGTTCTAGAATTAGTCATGACAAGATTGT
Source organism: Schistocerca cancellata (assembly GCF_023864275.1). Classification (NCBI taxonomy): domain Eukaryota; kingdom Metazoa; phylum Arthropoda; class Insecta; order Orthoptera; family Acrididae; genus Schistocerca; species Schistocerca cancellata. The sequence goes on along the minus strand of NC_064630.1, from coordinate 324,408,963 downwards.
TTGTTAGAACGAGGAAGGAGAAGAAATGGGGACATCACACAAATTAGGGAAGAATATGACGATTCCAAATTTATATAAAAATCTCGTACTGCTACTTTTCAATCTCATGCTGAAGAAACTGGAGCGTATGAATGAAATGTGAAACTATTTTCTAACATAGGGCTTTTTCCTTGTAGTAGGCCTAATAGGCATTTTATGTTGGTCTTCGTGAATTATATTCTGTCGTGTTACAAAAATGACCGTTTGTGCCAGAACAGTCTCGATTATTTGGTGTGTGTTACAATTTCTGCAGTGTTAGAAACGCCTATTTTGTTTTATCTACCAGACAGCGACAAAATAGACGTAATCAGTATTGGGTACTATTTGTATTAACATCAGACAAACGATATTTCGATTATTCATGTAGGAAAATGTTTGACGAACTTTAATGAGGTAATAGATTCTGTCACAGAAAGGAAAGCACGCCATGTAAAGCTGTAGCAATATTAGAGAGAAAACAATGCTGGGAGCTAAGGATTGAAGAAATGTGTACTGTATTACTTGTCTCTTATCTTTACTGGTTTTATATATCCTATATTTAATATTACGTCGCCCAAAAAAGATAGTTATTAGCTAACAGGCAATAAAGAGTGCTAACTTTCTGTTGAGTTCTTGTCCTCCCGATTACAAATAATCCCATCCAGTATTAATTGCGAGGTTTTTTAAAAGAAAAAGAGGGGCAAGGTGTCAAACTGGGCTACTGGGAGCAGGAGAGGCACCACAGGACATTTTCCCCCTGCAGGTCCGGGATAAGAATAGACCTGAGGTATTCCTGCCTGTTGTAAGAGGTGACTAAAAGGAGTCCCTCCCCCTCAAGGGGGTAGTTTGCACCTGCGTCCGGAGACGGACGGTTCAACGACTTACATTTGTGGTCATTTTGGTTTTTCGCTTATTCTGGTTTCTTCCTTCCTTTGTTTGTTTGTTTCCTTTCTTTGCCCTTCTCCCTCTCTCACTGTCTTCCTTACTTTTATCTTGCCTTCTTCTCCTTGCCTTCTTCACCTTGCCTCCTTCTCCTTGCCTTCTTGTCCACCCTATGATCTCCATCTCGGCGTTTGAGACAGTCTGTCCTTTCTCTCCCTCTCTCCCTTTATTTTTCCTATTCTTCTTTCCTCCTTGTGCGTGCCTGAAGGCCAACCCACGCGTTCACACACTTAGCTGGTGACGGGGTAAAGCGTAATTCCCCGCCCTGGGTAGACAAGTAGGGCCCATGCATACCCCCTGGTAAAGGCCAGGCCCAGGGAGGGGTGATTGCCCGAGCTGACACATTCCGACCATGCCGATTGGTCCCTCCGTCTGTTTCTCGGGAGGTGTGACCTGAGGTGTAAACATTCACCTAAGGTGGGAGCGCCCTATGAGAGGGTCCCCACAAGGAAGGAGCGCGCCATCGAAGTCGCTGGCAATCATGGGGGATTCATCCGCAATGGATTTCTCTTCTTCTTCTCTCTTGACTTCTCCCCAAAAACGGAAACTTGACCAGCCACCAGTGACAAAAGTACTACAGCCTGCCCCAAAGTTCCTCATAGTTTCTAGATCTGAGGACGGAAAGGATTTTTCATCTGTCAAACCTTTTGTTATTCAGAAGGGCGTAGATGCCATAGCCGGACCTGTCAAGTCTTGTACCAGGATGCCAAACGGTACCTTGTTGTTGGAAACTGAGAGCGCCTTTCAGGCACAAAAACTCCTTCAGGCCACACTCCTGTACACATTCCCTGTCTGGGTGGAGGCTCACCACACTTTGAATTCGTCGCGGGGTGTGTTATATACTAGATCACTCGATGGATTGACTGATGAGGAGATTCAGTCTTTCCTTGCTGAGCAGGGTGTGACAGCAGTCCATAAGGTCACGAAAAAGGTCGACAATGACCTTGTACCGACCCGGACACTTTTCTTGACCTTTGATAGTGTTCAGCTGCTGTTGCGCATCAAAGCGGGCTGTGAGGTTATTTTAGTTCGCCCCTATGTCCCGACACCTACGCGCTGCTACCAGTGTCAGCGTTTGAACGACACCTGCCAGTCGGGTTCTATTGTGGCTAAATGCATCACTTGTGACAGGGACGCCCATGAGGGTGACTGTCCACCTCCGTCTCCTCGTTGCGTGAACTGTCAGTGTCCTCTCGTGACTGTCCCATTTACAAGGATGAATGCTGGATACAGGAAATTTGGGTCACAGGGAAAGTGTCCACATTGGCTGCTCGCAAGCTTTTTGCTAGTAGGAAGCCCACGCTGCTCCCAGCGGTGAAATACAGTACCGTCCTCACCTCCCCTCGGCCTACCAGGGAGGTATCGATGCAGACATGCGATCTGACCTTTAGCACTATGGTCGTCCGTTCGACCAGTGCTAAGATCGCCCGGTCAATGTCTCCTCTTCCTCCTGTCACCCCTAAGACACAAGCACCTTCATCATTAATACAAATTTCATTTATACAGATGGCTCTAAGACCAATGACGGTGTTGGGTGTTCTCTTATTGTCGGGGCATACGGTTTCAAATACCGGCTCCATGGCCATTGTTTGGTCTTCACAGCTGAGCTATTTGCCCTCTATCAGGCTGTTCCTTACATCTGCCACCACTGACATTCTGCTTATGTCATCTGCTCTGATTCCCTGAGTGCCATCCAGAGCCTCAGTGATCCGTATCCACTTCACCCTTTCGTGCACCGGATCCAACGCTCTCTTCAGCAGCTGGCGGGTGACGGTTCTCCAGTTACCTTTATGTGGGTTCCTGGCCATTTCAGTATCCCTGGGAATGACGCTGCAGATGCTGTGGCCAAGGCTTCAGTCCTCCAGCCTCGGACAGCTTCTTGTCGTGTGCCTTCATCTGATTTTAGCAGGCTCATTTGTTAGCGCATTTTATCGCTGTGGCATGCCGATTGGTCTACACTTACTGAAAACAAGCTTCAGGCCTTGAAACCTATCCCCATGGCTTGGACGACCTCTTCACGCCCTTCTCGGCAAGAGGAGGTTGTTTTGGCCCGGTTACGGATTGGACACTGCCAGTTCAGCAACCGCCATCTGCTGATGGCTGCACCAGCGCCGTTCTGCCCGTGTGGGCAATTGCTGATGGTACGCCACATTTTAACATCCTGTCCGAATTTTCATACACTGCACATTGACCTTGGCCTGCCATGTCCTCTGGATGAAATTTTAGCGGATGACCCAGGAGCAGCTGCTCGCGTTCTTCATTTTATCCACTTGACAAACCTGTCTAAGGACATTTGATTATGCTGTTTTCTTTTAATCTCTTGTACCTTTTATAGTGTTGTCCTGTTTAGTCGCTGTTTTAAAATTGTGCCTCGCTGTGCAAAAAAAAAAAAAAAAAAAAAAAAAAGGGAAGGAAGAAAGGAAGAAGAAGAAGAAGAAGAAGAATGCTGTTTGAAGAGGGGTGGCACTGCACTCCGGCATGCTTAAGACCAAATAACTTGAATAACTTGCCTTACATTCCTCAAACATATATGTTTTATGTATCAGATTCTTCAGAAAGATGTGGGCTACAAAATGAACATATTTTTGAAAATTCGATTTTTTTAATTTTTTTACTTTGTATCTCAAACGCTCGAGGGAGAGGGAGCGGGTTGCGGGTGGCGCCACTATCTTAGTATTGCCCCGGGTTCGGAAATATCGTAGATCCGAAGCTGATGCGCAGAGCAGACTGAGTTATAGTGGGAAAGTGTGTAGTCTCCACGTAACCCGTGTTTACATTTAGTTAATTTGCTGGTTCCTCTTCGTTTACTGCTCTCACATCAAATGAAAACAAAATGGATTTCTGTGTCAAGTGAATTAAAATACATTCACATAATTACGGAAGGCAAATATATGTCATTAGTTTCAGATTTTATTTTATTTCCACTTTTCTGACAAGCATGCATTAATCGCCTTGTAAAACAATGAAGTTATTTTTGTTGGTCTGCTAAAGAAATTTGGATTTTATTAATCTTTTATGCTGAGGCAGTCAATGTGTTTGAAACAAAGTGTTTAGTTCCACACTACAGGCTAATTTCAACTGCTCGCTGCATTTCAAGTACACGTTTTCATCTTCTAGCACATATGGCATTATGCCATAATAAAGAATCAAAAATGAGTTAATATGGTACTGGTACTCCAAGAAAATTTACATCCCAAAACCCACACTGAAAAGATTAATATCAGGTCGAGGCCTACTTCATTGGGAATCTGGGCATACGAATGTGCTCTTTAAGTATGCACTTTAAATGTGCCATTTTAGTATTGTTCACAAAATTCTGATGCTCTTGGAGTATCCTCTGAATTCTTCTTTTATGACATAATGTAAGATCTTGTAATGTTTTACATGTACGAACATACGGGCTTCCTGCATCATAGCAGCTGCCAAAGGGCAGTGGCATGTTATCTGGCACTCTCTGACTACTACTGAAACGAACCTATTTCTAACAGGTGGCAGGAAAATGTTGCGAATGGTGGTTTGAAAAGCATTACTTTCAAAGTAAATTTCCTTTTACACAAGTTGAACTATGTGCGAGAATGTACAATGAATTTCTTAATCCACAGAGCATTTGATGATGAGCCATTTAGTAGAAGTATTTCGAGCCCAGAAGATCTGACATTCATGTTGTCATTATGAGCAAACTGATGTAGTGCTACGGGAAGCTTTCTCTCCTCTGCGGTAGCTAATTTATTTGTGGATAACTTTGAGGACAAATCACTGGACTCGGCACAAAATTTTACTGGCACATTTGTGTGATATATCTTAAAAAAAAAAAAAAAAAAAAAAAAAAAAAAAAAAAAAAAAAAAAAAAAAAAAAAAAAAAAAAAATGCTCCGAGCACTATGGGACTTAACATCTGTGGTCATCAGTCCACTAGAACTTAGAACTACTTAAACCTAACTAACCTCAGGATATCACACACATCCATGCCCGAGGCAGGATTCGAACCTGCGACCGTAGCCGTCACACGGTTCCAGACTGAAGCGCCTAGAACCGCACGGCCACACCGGCCGGCTTAAAGCGTAACACGCGCAAAAAATATTAACATTATATGTGAAAGCTTAGCTTCTCTAGCCCCTTATTAACCTTAGAGACCACTATTATATGTGAAAGCTTTGCTTTTCTTGTAGCAACGCTATGTATATTAATTTAAAACATTAACTTTTCCTGTTTATGTATCCGCGCTACTTAACAGTGATGTTGCTATTAGCTGACTACATCATGTGTCCTATGCTCTGAATATCCACTGGCGGGATCACGTGAAGAGCTATGACTGGCTTACAAAAGCGCAATGCAATCTCGATTACAATGGTTCAGAAAGTAACATGAGGTGTTTAGTGGAATTCGAATTTATACTTTTGTAATACGAAAATATGCAGAGTACATGTTGCTGCACGTCAAAAATCTTTCCAAAAGGAGTTTTCTTCCCTAAGTTTCATTTTCTAAAGTGCCGGGAAATTCTACACCTGTGTATAAAAACGTAACCATTCAAAGGATTGATAAGTTTTACAGTTCCGAGGGAAAATATACTGTCACTTAATTACACAGAAAAAGTGTGTTTTCATCTGGAAGAAAGTGTATTTTTAACCGGGAAATCCGGGAATTTTTTTTCCTTGTCCACATATACACCTGGAGAGTTCACATCTCTGTAGTCACCACACATTCTCAAATTACCATTACTCTTTTTAACCATTTGTAGTGGAGATGTCCAAGCACTGTGAGGATGAGATACAGACCCATGAGCAATCATCCGATCAAATTCTGCCGGTCAGAAGAATTAGAAGTGTTAATAGCTGCTGAAGTGCACAACATTTTCATAATGACCAAGTATTGTTTAAAGAAGAGTGAATTAAAGGTCTTCAATCTAACAGGATATAAAAATGTAGATGTTGTTGTTGTTGTGGTCTTCAGTCCTGAGACTGGTTTGATGCAGCTCTCCATGCTACTCTATCCTGTGCAAGCTTCTTCATCTCCTAGTACTTACTGCAGCCTACATCCTTCTGAATCTGCTAAGTGTATTCATCTCTTGGTCTCCCTCTATGATTTTTACCCTTCACGCTGCCCTCCAGTACTAAATTGGTGATCCCTTGATGCCTCAAAACATGTCCTACCAACCGATCCCTTCTTCTAGTCAAGTTGTGTCACAAACTCCTCTTCTACCCAATTCCATTCAATACCTCATCATTAGTTATGTGATCTAGCCATCTAATCTTCAGCATTCTTCTGTAGCACCACATTTCGGAAGCTTCTATTCTCTTCTTGTTCAAACTATTTATCGTTCATGTTTCACTTCCATACATGGCTATACTCCATACAAATACTTTCAGAAACGACTTCCCAACACTAAAATCAATACTCGATGTTAACAAATTTCTCTTCTTCAGAAACGCTTTCCTTGCCATTGCCAGTCTACATTTTATATCCTCTCTACTTTGACCATCATCAGTTATTTTGCTCCCCAAATAGCAAAACTCCTTTACTATTTTAAGTGTCTCATTTCCTAATCTAATTCCCGCAACATCACCCGACTTAATTCGACTACATTCCATTATCCTCATTTTGTTTTTGTTGATGTTCATCTTATACCCTCCTTTCAAGACTCTGTCCATTCCATTCAACTGCTCTTCCAAGTCCTTTGCTGTCTCTGACAGAATTACTAAGTCATCGGCGAACCTCAAAGTTTTTATTTCTTCTCCATGGATTTTAATATCTACTTCGAACTTTTCATTTGTTTCCTTTACTGCTTGCTCAATATACAGATTGAATAGCATCCGGGAGAGGCTACAACCCTGTCTCACTCCCTTCCCAACCACTGCTTCCCTTTCATGCCCCTCGACTCTTATAACTGCCATCTGATTTCTGTACAAATTGTAAATAGCCTTTTGCTCCCTGTATTTTACCCCTGCCACCTTCAGAATTTGAAAGAGAGTATTCCAGTCAACACTGTCAAAAGCTTTCTCTAAGTCTACAAATGCTAGAAACATAGGTTTGCCTTTCCTTAATCTTTCTTCTAAGATAAATCGTAGGGTCAGTATCGCCTCTCGTGTTCCAATATTTCTACAGAATCCAAACTGATCTTCCCCGAGGTCGGCTTCTACCAGTTTTTCCATTTGTCTGTAAAGAATTCGTGTTAGCATTTTGCAGCTGTGACTTATTAAACTGATAGTTTGGTAATTTTCACATCTGTCAACACCTGCTTTCTTTGGGATTGGAATTATTATATTCTTCTTTAAGTCTGAGGGAATTTCGCCTGTCTCATACATCTTGCTCACCAGATGGTAGAGTTTTGTCAGGACTGGCTCTCCCAAGGCTGTCAGTAGTTCTAATGGAATGTTGTCTACTCCCGGGGCCTTGTTTCGACTTAGGTCTTTCAGTGCTCTGTCAAACTCTTCACGCAGTATCATATCTCCCATTTCATCTTCATGTACATCCTCTTTCATTTTCATAATATTGTCCTCAAGAACATCGCCCCTGTATAGACCCTCTATATACTCCATCCACCTTTCTGCTTTCCATTCTTTGCTTAGAATCGATTTCCATCTGAGCTCTCAATATTCATGCAAGTGGTTCTCTTTTCTCCAAAGGTCTCTCTAAGTTTCCTGTAGGCAGTATCTATCTTACCCCTAGTGAGATAAGATCCTTACATTTGTCCTCTAGCCATCCCTGCTTAGCCATTTTGCACTTCCTGTTGATTTCATTTTTGAGATGTTTGTATTCCTTTTTGCCTGCTTCACTTACTGCATTTTTGTATTTTCTCATTTCATCAATTAAATTCAATATCTCTTCTGTTACCCAAGGATTTCTATTAGCCCTCATCTTTTTACCTATTTGATCCTCTGCTGCCTACACTATTTCATCTGTCAAAGCTACCCATTCTTCTACTGTATTTCTTTCCCCCATTCTCACCAATCGTTCCCTAATGCTTCTCTGAAACTCTCTACAACCTCTGGTTCTGTCAGGTTATCCAGGTCCCATCTCCTTAAATCCCCACCTTTTTGCAGTTTCTTCAGTTTTAATCTACAGTTCATAACCAGTAGATTGTGGTCAGAGTCCACATCTGCCCCTGGAAATGTCTTACAATTTAAAATCTGGTACCTAAATCTCTGTCTTACCATTATATAATCTATCTTAAGCCTTTTAGTATCTACAGGGTTCTTCCATGTATACAACCTTCTTTCATGATTCTTGAACCAAGTATTAGCTATGATTGAGTTATGCTCTGTGCAAAACACTACCAGGCTGCTTCCTCTTTCATTCCTACTATTTTATTCATTATTAAACCTACTCCTGTATTACCCCTATTTGATTTTGTATTTATAACCCTGTATTCACCTGACCAAAAGTCTTGTTCCTCCTGCCACCGAACTTCACTAATTCCCACTATATCTAACTTTAACGTATCCATTTCCCTTTTTAAATTTTCTAACCTACCTGCCCGATTAAGGGATCTGACATTCCACGCTCCAACCTGTAGAATGCCAGTTTTCATTCTCCTGATAACGACATCCTCTTGAGTAGTCCCCACCGGGAGATCTGAATGGGGGACTATTTTACCTCTGGAATGTTTTACCCAAGAGGACGCCATCATCATTTAATCATACAGTAAAGCTGCATGCCCTCAGGAAAAAATACGGCTGTAGTTTCCCCTTGCTTTCAGCCGTTCGCAGTACCACAACAGCAAGGCCGTTTTGGTTATTGTTACAGGCCCAGATCAGTCAATCATCCATACTGTTGCCCCTGCAACTTCTGAAAAGGCTGCTACCCCTCTTCAGGAACCACACGTTTGTCTGGCCTCTCAACAGATACCCCTCCGTTGTGGTTGCACCTACGGTACGGCTATCTGTATTGTTGAGGCACACACGCCTCCCCACCTACGGCAAGGTCCATGGTTCATGGGGGGGGGATGTAGATATTACTGCAGAACTGTACAAGTGGGGGAGCAGCAATATATGTAGACAGCAAAGTAGGGGATTGCTCTCCACAGAACATCACAAACTACACAGAATTTTGCTTTGAATCAGCAGCTGTGCAAATAAAGTTCATGGGGGGAAAAGCCTAGTAATAGGATTATACCGATCACCTATCTCATGCACTGAAAGATTTTTGCAGGAAATTGATATGCTACTGCATAAACTCATAAAGCAATACATTTACGTAATAACAGCTGGTGACTTAAATATAGATATGCTTAAAGTCAGTGGCTATACAAAAAGTTTTCAAGACATTATAAGGACATACAGACTCCAGTTTCATGTAACAAATCCAACAAGACATTCAGAAACACCTAGCACATTAATAGACCATGTTCTGTCAAATATACCTACAGACAGACAAAAAGTTCAGTTATAAATACTGATGTTGAACATCACTTTGGACAAACAACTGAATTGCGAGTTCATGTAAAAACTGAGGAAAATATAGTGGCTCACTTTAGACAAACTAACCTTAGGAATCTGGGTGGACTAAAACTTTTACTAAAAGAAGAAAAGTGGGATGATATGTCCATAGAGGACAGTGTAGAAAAGAGCTGGGAATCTTTCTGTCATGTATTAAGAAACCACATATGTACAGCTTGCCCTAAAATATGCAGAACTATTAGGGGTAAACCAACCAAAAAATGGTTCACCATAGAAATTTAAAAAGCAAGAGATGAACTGACAAACTCCTTGAAACATATCAGAAAGGAAAAGGTCAGGCCAGTCATGAGGCTTACAAGGGTAAGAAGAAAGCATACACTAGGATGATAAGAGAAGCAAAGGCCAGCCACAAAAAATCTGAAATACAATCTTCTTCCAACATCTCTAAAACAGTCTGTAACTATATAAATGAAAACAATAAAGAATCACATGCCTTGAAAGATACAAATATAGCACTGACAAGGGAAGGGAAAGGAGTGTGCATTTTCAACCTATTTCTAAAACAAAGCATACCAGCACTGAAAAGGATGGAAAGTCCCAAAATGGTAGCTGAGAGTTTACACCTTCTCCATACAGATGAATTGGAAGATCTTAAAAAAACTGGAGCACTAAAAAATAAAAATACAGAAGGTCTGGATAGTATCTCAGCAAAAATGGTCAAACACTGTGCATGATATTTGGTTATGACTCTAGCATTCCTCATAAATTTAGTAATGAAGCAAGGAGTATTCCCAAAATGTTTAAAGATGAGTAAAGTTGTGGCAGTATTCAAAGGATGGGATGAAGGAGACCCCGGAAACTATAGGCCCATAGTGATCATATCTGGTCTGTCTAATATAGTAGGAGCAGTGATTAAAGACAGATTGATAAACTTCGTAAAGAAGCATAACATCTTAAATGTGGCACAACAGAAAGGGAAGATCCACTAAGATTGCAGTGACAAACTTATAACACACATCAGTGAGGCACTGGCTCAGAAAAAGAAAGTATCTAGTGCCTATTTAGACCTTTCAAAAGCCTTTACTCTGTCTGCCACAAAATTCTTCTATGGAAACTGCATTGCTATGGCATAAGAAGGAAAGGTGCTGATATCATAAAAACCTTTGTTGAAAGCAGACAACAGTGTGTTGAAATAAAACACAAATCTTGTAATACAGAGAGAAATTTCTACTCTGATTTTTTCTGCAGGTAAAATATGGAGTAGCTCAGGGTTCATTACTAGGACCTCTGCTCTTTGTCTTATATATAAATGATGTGCCCACTGCTGTAAATGGAAAAGTAATCATGTAACTGATGACACAACTTTACTAGCATGTAGTGACTCAGTGAAGGAGTTGGCAAAAAGAGCCAAATGGCAGAAAGGCATTTTACAAAAAACAACTTATTGATTAACAGGAAGAAAACTATGTACACAAATTTCAAAACAAACAAAACCAACAGAGCAGAGGAATTTACTCTGTGTATTGGGGATGTGCACTTAGAATCAGTGGACTGTAACTAGTTTCTGGGTATAGACATGGACAAATTTCTGACATGGGGAAACCACATTGACAGGATGTGGTCCAAAACAGGTGCAAATATATTTTAAATGAAAAAAAATGTGCTATACAGTGGACACAGGAACCTTGCTCAAAATGTACTATGGACTAATTTTAAAATGTGCTATGGACTCATTTTCCCACACCTATTGTACTATATCCCAAAATGGGGTGGTGCAGCAGATGTACCTGTACAAAGAATCCTAAAACTTCAAAAGTTGCATAGCTAAACTAATGCCTCGAGGATCCTGCAAAAACAAATTCAATGAATTTAAAATATTAACTGTACCAAGTTTATACATATATGAGACAATACTTCTCCTAATTGTAAATTGTACAGCACCTCTAAACAGAGACTTTCATGACCACAACACAAGGAACAGAGAAAATAACCTCATCTGCGACAAAAGATTGAAAATGATGGACAGGGACCATACAACTGCACGGAGCTTATGCTTATTTTATAAGACACTACCATCTAGCATAAAGAGCATAAAGGAACTGAGCATCTTCGAAAGAAAACTCAAGAAACACTTCATCTCTGGATGCTGGTATAAGGTGAAACAATACCTGTTGGCAAATCTATAGATCAAATGTAAGTTGGCATGTCAAATTTTCCTGATAGAAGGAGAAGGAAAATACAGAAGAAAACATACAGCCTAAGATGTAGTGTTGCAATAATGTATAAATGTCCTAAAATTTCCATGCCGTGAGTTTAACATGAACTAAAAAAATTAGTCTTCAGTTCTTCTAAATGTATTATTTATTATTATTATTGCAAAATGAAAAAAAAAGAAAGTAGAATGTAGACTTTCCCTACGAGTGCTAGACTATTGCATAAATCAGCGCACACTATCATATATCATGGAGTAAAAATATTATCAGTAAACATTACTACATAACTATTTCATGTATCAAATGACAAATTTCCAAGGAATTTGTTTATTTCTGTATAAATTTGCAACATAACATATCTAAAATCATTGTAAAACTGATCAATGGACAGAAAATAAACTATAATTATAAAATATGCTGACTAACTACAGGATGCCCTGGAGTTGTTCTGATATGATGCAGAATAGAGTGATGATGATGATGTTTGGTTTGTGGGGCGCTCAACTGCGTGGTTAGCAGTGCCCGTACAATTATCCAATCTTTTGCTCAGTCCAATTTCGCCACATTCCTGGATGATGATGAAATGATGAGGACAACACAAACACCCAGTCATCTCGAGGCAGGTGAAAATCCCTGACCCCGCCGGGAATCGAACCCGGGACCCCATGCTTGGGAAGCGAGAACGCTACCGCGAGACCACGAGCGGCGGACTCAGCAGAATAGAGTGGCAATGCCTATGTTTAGCCATCACCATGTTGCTCAGCACTGGAAATTCCTGTATCAACAGCTGTCTGGGGTCGTTATCTGCCGTCTGCCCGACCTTGGCGAATGAGGGGAAAAATGCCCTGCTAGCACCATGCAAGCATGCAGAAACTGTTGTAACTCCTGTGCGCGCATGCTACAAGTCAATGTGAACTTGTTGTATCCATGATTTCAAATTCTGATTTTGCACCCATAAATTTGTTGTTGCCTATACCCCCCCCCCCTTCTCCATTTCACTTTGCATTCTTCAGTTAGGACTTTAAATGCATTGCACTGATTTTTCATCTCCGAACTATTACAAGAAATGCATGCAGGAGAATTTAATGGCTTCTTGCATAACACATGGATGTGTGCTCAATATGACACAGACCCGAGAGATGACATACCAATGCGGAAGATGCAGTGTGTCCAGAAATCTTTATGCAGCCCATTGCGAGAGCATCATGCACATTGGGTCCCGATGTGGTAGACCTTTTAATGATACACTGATTAACTAGGTCGAGTAAAACAGAAAAAGTCTTAAGAAATTGACCCCTATTATTTATTGGTCCAGTCACATCAGGCATAAAGGTCCATGTCGGCCAAGAAACCATCTTCAAATTCCAAAGCCAAAGTTTGTTTACCAAATGTTTTGAAAGGCAAACAGTTCACCACCACGAGGATAGGCACCTCAGTATTCCTTTGCTATTTGCCACCTGATCATGGAATTAAACTAATTTCAGATCCTGTGTCAATCAGGAATAGTGAATCAGATTCTTGTCTCTTATGAAAAGCCTTACACACCCGGCAACAGCAGTCACCAGTGCATTCAAACTGTAGGCACTGTGAATTAGTTGGACAATCACACCCACTTATTGGCACTTGCCCATTGTTTCTGAACTGAATGCTTTCTTAGAAAATTATTTTGAACACTTAGTTCATAAGCCCACTGGAAGCATAAATGGTTGCAACAGCATACTTGACCTCTTACCAACAAATAATCCTGGATAAATAATGAGTATCATGATGAATACAGGGATTAGTGACCTCAAGGCAGTTGCTGCTAGGATGAATACTGTAACACCTATAACCATAAAAAAGAAACACAAAGTACATCTACTTAAAAAAGCTGATAAAAATGCTCTTCATGCCTTTTTAAGAGCCACTCTCCACTCCTTCCAGTCTGATCATGTAAGTGTAGAAAAGATGTGGAATGGTTTCAAAGATGATCAATGAAAATTGAGAGATATAAACCACATAAATTAATAAGTGATGGTAGGAATCCCCCATGGTACACAAAGTGGGTCAGATCGCTGTTGCAGAAGCAATGAAAGAAGCATGCCCAATTTGAAAGAACGCAACATCCCCAAGATTGGCAAAGTTCTGCAGAAGTTTGAAGTATAGCGTACTTCAATGAGAGATGCTTTTAATAATTTCCACAATGAAACTCTGTCTCAGAATCTGGCAGAAAACCCAAAGTGATTCTGGTCATACATAAAGCATCTCAGTGGCAAGAGGCAATCAATTCCTTCACTGTGCGATAACAACGGTGAAGTCACAGATGATAGTGCCACTAAAGCAGAGCTATTAAACACAGTTTTCTGAAACTCCTTCACCAAAGAAGACGAAGTAAATATTCCTGAATACCAATCAAGAACAACTGCCAAGATGAGAAATATAGAAGTAGATATCCTCAGTGTAGCAAAGCAGCTTAAATCACTTAATAAAGGCAAGACCTCCGGTCCAGACTGTATACCAGTCAGGTTCCTTTCAGAGTATGCTGATACAATAGTTCCATATTTAGCAATTATATACAACTGCTCGCTCACAGAAAGTTCTATACCTAAAGACTGGAAAATTGTTCAAGTCACACCAATACCCAAAAAGGGAAATAGGAGTAATCTGCTGAATCACAGGCCCATATTACTATCATCAATTTGCAGTACGGTTTTGGAACATATAGTGTATTCAAACATCATGAATTACCTAGAAGAAGACGAATTATTGACACATAGTCAGCACGGATTCAGAAAACATCGTTCTTGTGTAACACAACTAGCTCTTTATACTCATGAAGTAATGAGTACTATCAACAGGGAATGTCTGATTTCTCGAAGGCTTTCAACACCGTTCCTCGCAAGCATCTTCTAACCAAACTGCATGCCTATGAAATATTACCTCAGTTGTGCGACTGGATTCATGATTTCCTGTCAGAAAGAGCACAGTTCATAGTAATAGACAGAAATTCATCAAGTAAAACAGAAGTAATATCCAGTGTTCCCTAAGGAAGTGTTATAGGCCCTCTATTGTTCCTGATCTATATTAACAACATAGCAGACAGTCTGAGTAGCCCTATTAGATTGTTTGCAAAAATGGCTCAAATGGCTCTGAGCACTATGGGACTTAACATCTGAGGTCATCAGTCCCCTAGAACTTAGAACTAATTAAACTTAACTAACCTAAGGACATACACATCCATGCCCGAGGCAGGATTCGAATCTGCGACCGTAGCGGTCACGCGGTTCCAGACTGAAGCGCCTAGAACCGCTCGGCCACACCGGCCGGCAGATTGTTTGCAGATGATGCTGTCTGTCATTTACCAACTTGTAAAGTCATCATATGATCAAAATTATTCAGATAAGACATCTCTATGGTGCAAAAAGTGGCAATTGACCCAGAATAAAGAAAAGTGTGAAGTTATTCACATGAGTACTAAAAGAAATCCACTAAATTACGATTACATGATAAGTTGCACAAATCTCAAGGCTGTAAATTCAACTAAATACTTAAGGATTACAATTACAAATAACCCAAATTGGAACAATCACATAGATAATGTGGGTAGAGCAAACCAAAGACTGCAATTCATCGGCAGAACACTTAGAAGTTGCAACAGGTCTACTACAGAGATGGCTTACATCCTGCTTGTCTGCCTTATTCTGGAGTATTTCTGTGTGGTGTGGGATGCACATCAGGTGGGACTGACAGATGACATTGAAAAAGTTCAAAGAAGGGTGGCTCATTTTGTACTATCGCAAAATAGGGGAGATAGTGCCACAGACATGATATGTGAATTGGAGAGGCAATCGTTAAAACAAAGGCGTTTTTCATTGCGATGGGATCTTCTCACGAAATTTCAATCAACAGTTTTCTCCTCTGATTACGAAAACAATCTGTTGGCACCCACCTACATAGGGAGAAATGATCATCACGATAAAATATGATAAATCAGGGCTCGCACAGAAAAATTTAAGTGCTCCTTTTTCCCGTGCACCTTTCAAGAGTGGAATGGTAGAGAGACAGCATGAAGGTGATTCACTGAACCCTCTGCCAGGCATTTTATTATGAATAGCAGATTACTCACATAGATGTAGATGTAGGTGAGTAAGTGCAGGGCCTTGTGTGCTGCCGTGCCATTGCTCCAAAGAGTTTGTGATACCAACAACAAGAGTTGTTATGCTGTTCTCTGTCTTGCTCCCAATTAATGGCCTTCGCTTCCTGTCTGTTCAGTCAAGCATTCAGCTGTGTCAGCTCATTGGCTAAGCTTCCTTTAGATGTCTGTTACAAATCGTGATGCTTGTAGTATGATTCTGTGCAACCCTTAGCGTTAATGAGTGGATTGGGGCCACTATCCAGAACCTCCTTTACGGCTGCAAAATCGCTGTGTTGACACAAGCACTAGCCACTGCTTCAGCTTTCCTAACAAACTTATGAAACGAAAGATCAGTAAAACCTGACAGTACCACCAAAAAATTATGTGGTAGTCTCGGCCTCTAAAATATCTTTAGAAGCTGTCTCTGCCAAAGTCCATTACCCTCTATTATATCTCTTAAAAAAAACAATGTAACTATTTATTTAGAGGAAACACTCTCCTAGTAAATTTGTTTGTCCTTTGATTTATCGTGATCTGTTACTGATTTTTAGTGGAGTTAGTTTTTACTTTTAGCTTTCAAAAAAAATACAAAAGAGATATAATAAGCAAAATAATGAATTTTGTAGGTTGCCAATTACGTATTATATCTGGTTTTATCGAGCGCCAGGCTCCCTACAAATTACTGTAAATGCAATAGCGTAGTATTACTCAGCTCCAGTTCACTATCACAGAAAATAGACAAGTTTTAATAAAATTATTTCACTGGATTACTTCAATTAATCTCACTGAATATTTTTACATAATTTCTTCCGCTCCGGCTATCAGACATTGTGCTGTGAAAAAGTATTTTTAAATGTACCGCGTAATGGCGGCTAATTGTTAACAATCAGAGATCACTGTTACTCGCTCCGCAGCAGCTGGAAACATGCTAAATAATTTCCATTAAATATTCTTTTCATAAGATAAATGTGGCGTAGGTTCTTGAAATAACACACGGAGATCACTTTATACTAGTATATTCTTACTAGGACACAGTTTACACCATTAAATATTTGCAATTATGTTACAACAGAAACAAATGCTAGCGCAGCACAATAGCTTGCATACCTTATTCCAGCTAACACCAGAACGAACAGAACAAAACAGACTAGACAGAAGAATGAACACTGCATTGTGTTTTATACTCTTACAGAGATGATAATACTTCTTTTAATTACTTACACATTATAATCTCATACACTAAAAATAATGTCTTTTCTGCATCTATCGATCTACATTGTATATTTTTACAGTTAGTGTTATTACCTTTCGCAGATAAATCGATGTTTGCAGTTCATTTTGGGTCACATACAGTCATTTTTATTTATGTTTCACCTCGATAAGGGTGAATATTGCAAAAGGGACACTACATGGCCCCCTGGGCTACAAGGAACACACTACTTAATGTTTGGTCCTTGTAGACCACGAGTGTCACTTTTCTTTCGTTTGTTGGTCACTTTCAATTCACTTTACCGTGTATTAGGTCATGGGTACACATTCATTTTGAGTCTTTTTACATAACATGGCTGGGGACAGTTGTAATATAACAAGCTCTTCCATTTGGACGAGGGCCGCAGGGAAACCCCAGAAAAACCCCGGCAGAGCTGATAGATTTAACCCTTTGTGTTACTTACATAAGTTGGTTCTACATGTTTTGGTATTACAAGTATTTACATCAAATATAAAATTTTCTGAAAAAGAAACAAACCTATAGTTTTTATATGAAAGTGTTCATCACATTTTTTTATATTGTGTTGGTAATATTTTGAGTTTTTTTTATTTTTGACGGCGCATTTCTCGTCGTGTGGTGTGGATGACGCTGTATGTCGCTACCGTGATGCCTGGTGCCCATTGCCATGGAGCGTCGGCTGGAAACTGTTGTCTTCTTTCTTGTCCGTAGCCGGCGTTCAGGATGTGGAGTACAGAACGACGTTATTTTGTCTGCGTGGTGCGTCTGCATTGTTGCGCACCTCTTGTTAAAGTTTTCAGCATGGGAGAGGATGTTGACTCGTGCAAATCATGAAACAAATGCACATATGTTACAGAACGGATGTTGTAAGATGTTATGGCTGTGGGTAAGAATTGATTAGACAGCATTATTGCATCATTGAGGCACAGGCTCAGTTACTTGGTATTTTCGTGTTCGTTTGCACGTACTGGTGCTGAATGATGCAGGAGATATGATGCTGAAGTAAGCACTGCACATCCCTGTTGTCATCACTTTGTATGGAATATTTATGTTTCACAATTTTTGTTTGACGGCGTTCCACCATAGTTGCCATTGCAGTAACATCCTACTACGTGGTCTGTGGCGTCATATTAATTGTTGGCGCACAGGAGGTAGCGTCCAAACTAAAAATGTTGTCTGTACAGTTTCGAACACACACTGATCACAGTTTTGTGTCTTCGGTCACTGCACACAGATATGTTTTGTTAATGTTTGTACCTCGCATTTTTTCAGTTGTACAGCACATAAGTGTTCACTGTCCAAGTTGATCACTAATACAGTTCTCAAAGTTCACACTTCCTTCGCGAATACCAGCACACTATTATAGTTCCTGTTAGTATTGCTTACAGCATGACTTTGATACAATTGTATTACATGATTACTGGTTTTTTTATATCACATAGTGACACAGATGTCTGCTCATTTACACAATATGTTACAATGAAATTTCACACATCAAAAGCAATTTTGTTCTGTTATTGCATACAATTAAGTGTTACATCATACATGCAATGGATTCTGGCCTGACTTGCAATACTTTTATATTTGAGCATTAATAAATTTGTCATAGGGTATATTCATTTGGGGATTAGGACTGCTGCGCATGTGCTTGCTCCATAACCTGTTAGCATAATCGTGTATCCTATAAAAGGTTTGCAACTGTCAAAAACATGCTCTAAAGTGGAGCTCTCATTTAATCTCAAATATTTTCTCTTTTAAGGTCAAAGCACAGCATCACAGATGTCACATTGTATGTGCACAGTCTTTTGCATACACCTTTCTGTTCATTTTTCATGTGACAGATTAGAATATTTAGTGCATTCTTTAAATAAACATTTATCACACAGCATAATAAAATTTATAGTTACTAACTCTAATAACCACTGAAAAACATCTTACACTTACTGATTATGTTTCTAAACAAATACTATCATTGGACTGATGGTCCTTTAGCTTCTTTTTACTCATTTTTGAAGGCTGATGTGTAAATCATTCCTTGAAATAAAGACAAAACATCTTACATACTAAGCACAAACAAAACATCAAATTCTTACAACTACACAAAATTATATATTGAAGTCTGTGCAAAACCTACATATTACACAAAAATACAGTAAACCATTCATGTCCTATTGTCAGGTACCACAAATTTCTTTAAGTCCTTATAGGGATACAATCCTTTGATCTTCCCGCTCATCACATCAGCTATAAGGTAGCTACAACCGTGCAGTATTTGTATAATTTTAAAAGGTCCATTATACAGCATTTGCCATTTCTTGTTCTTCTTTGTTATGAGTGACAACTTGGAATGGTTTCTTATCAAAACTAAGTCGTTTATCTGATATGGGACTGTCCATTTTATTGACTTGTCATATCGACTCTTTCGTTGACTAGTGCAGCTTGTCATGTTGCTGATGGCGTCCTTTATTTTATCCTCTTGCCTTTTATCTGTGCGCGGCAATTTTGGTAGCGGCGTGATCCATTCATTTAGTTCTGCGGTACTAAATAATAACTCATTGGGTGTGTATCCGGTAGCTGGATGAGATAGATTCTTGTGTATATTTTCAAAGACGGGCAACAATTCCGGCCACTTTGTATGTGGCTGATGAGTATATGTTCGGATAAATCTGTTGAGTTCCCGAAAAATTCTCTCTACGGGACTTGCTTCTGGGTGGAAATGTGCAACTAATATATGCTTTATGTTTTGGTCACGTAGAAACTCCTTCCACGTTTGACCAGTGAAATATCTAGCATTGTCTGTTAGAACGTTTAGTGGTTTTCCTGTTTTTGGTATGAATTTTTTTGATATGCGTTGTATCATCTGTTTGGCAGTAGTGGTTTTCATTGGAAACAATTTCACATTCTTAGTAAAGGTATCGTAAACAGCTAATATGTATTTCATTCCACCGCGAGCTGTAGGTAATGGTCCTGCGATGTCCATTGACACAATTTGAAGTGGCTGTATCGGAATAATTGGATGCAGTTCTGTTTTGTTGCTTCTATTGTTGGCTTTAGCTTTCTGACAAACGTCACACGTTCGTAATATCTTTTGGACCACACGTTTACTATTCGGGATGTAACAATATCTTTGTATTATTGCTACACATTTCTGTATTCCTACATGTCCCCATGCGTAATGCGTATACCAGATAAAAGTTTGTATGTATTTGTATGGGATACACGCACCAGTTTTCTGAGGCAGTGTCATTTCTGTGGTACAATATGTTGTTCTCCACTTTGTACCGCGAATTTTCGCTGTTAGCTTGCTCTAATATTAGTGATCATTTCACTTTCGTCCAGGTATGATCTTCGTCTCGCAGCTGTCCTACATTCTTGCACAGATGCAAATATTCACGACGGTATGGTTGCGACGTCATTAATAAAACTCTATATTCTGATGCTTGCTCGATCATTTCATCTAGCTGTGACATGCCTTCTGGTAGACGTGATAAAGCACCCGCAATGACATTATCTTGCCCTTTTATGTACATAATTTTTAAATTGTATTCCTGTAGTACTAATGCCCAATGGGCTAGTCTGGCATGTAATAGTTTGCAGGTTAATAGGAAGCTTAAGGCTTGGTGATCACGGAACAATTTAATTGATTTGACATAAACATAATAATGAAATTTTTGCAGAGCCCATACAACACTGAGTGCTTCCATTTCGGTCACCGAATATGCTCTTTCACATTGAGTAAGCATTCGGCTTGCAAAAGCTATAACTCTTTATTTCCCTGTTCCCATTGGTTTCTTCTACTTGAAACAGACATGCTCCTAAACCATAGGATCAAGAGTCGGTGGCTATACAAAAATCCCGGGTCATAACCGGATGGTAGAGCATTTGTGCATTCACTAAGGCTCCTTTGATCTCTTCATAAGCTTGCTGACACTCTGAGGACCAGTTCCATGTGACATTTTTTCGCAATAAGGTGAGCAAGGCTTCATTGTTGAGCAGCTGATTCGGCACAAAACGTCGGAAAAAGGAGACTAGTCCGATAAATGATTTTAACTGTTTTTTGTTTGTGGGCTGTGGGAATTCTTTGATCGCTTGTATCTTCTTGGTATCAGGCATTATTCAGGATGGTGATATGATGTGTCCAAGGAATTTAAGCTGATCCCTCCCAAATTTTGATTTTTCAAGATTTGCAGTTATTCCTGCTTCTGTGAGCTTATTTAACACTCTTTCCAGGATTTCTATATGTTCTTCCCATGTGCTTGTGGCCACTAGAAGGTCATCCACGTAAAGAGTAACTTTTTCTAGAAAGTCTGCGCCTAGCGCTTGGTCCAATTCCGTAATGAATACACCTGCGCTTACGTTGAGTTCAAAAGGTAACACTTTGAATTGATAACTCCTTCCATTGAAAATGAAGGCGGTGAATTTTCTAGATTCCTTGATTAGCGGGATTTGCCGATAACTACTTCGCATATCTATCGAGGTGAGATATTTGACTCCATAGAATTTCTGTATTTGTTCTTCTAAATTCACCGGTCTCGTCCTAACAGGTACTATAATTTTATTACTGTTCCTGGCGTCTAGGACAAGTCTGATTTTTCCATCTGGCTTGGCTACAACTACCAGCGGACTGCTGTACTGTGAAAGGGATGGTTCTATTATACCCCATTGCAGCATTTTTTGTATTTCTTTGTTAACTGCCTCCTTTTTCGTCCACGGTACTGAATATGATGCTTGGCAGAATATCGCATGGGGAAACACATCTATATTATACATATACCCTTTGATGATTCCAGGTTTTTCAGAGAAAACATCACTGTAGATATTCAATAACTGTGCGAGCTGCTTTCGTTGGGATTCAGTTAGATATCATGATTCTTGTGCTTTGTTGTTAAGGGTTTCGGTCCAGCGAAGCGTTTCGTTGTGAGCTACGTCCGAATAATATTCTCCCTGGCCCCTTAAATTGCTGCTTAATTGAAATATGGGCATCTTTTCGCTTTTTACTCGTACGCTAGGGTAATCTTTACCGGGTGTACTTACTGTTCGTGTTAAATCCAGTACAATATGCTTATTTTCATTCAGTAGGGAGATCTTCCCGCTGCAGAAATCAATTTTTGCTTTCTTCTCGCTCAGGAAACCACCCCCCAGGATGCAGGTTACTCTCAATCCTTTGACTATGAGAAAGATACATTTTACGTTATCTTCCCCTAGGCATAAATCTACCAGCACCTGATACTGAACGTTTTGTGCTTGTGATCCCATGGCTCCAATGACACAGCAGTTTTGTACAGGAAATGTTGGTAAGTTGCAGTTTTAGCTCAAGGTTTTGAATAGATTATAGCTCATAACATTAGTAGCGGCACCTGTATTTATATATATATTTCTACTGGCAGTTCATTAATTCTAGCTTTTATGATGGTTTGTACTTCAGTTATTTCTTTTTTGTTACATTGGTTTGATTCCATAAGTAAATCAGGTTGTGTAGTGTTTCCATCTTGGTACCTCAGTAATAATATATTATCTTGTGTATTGTTTCTAGGTGTGCCCCCTGTTTTTTCGCCAACCATCAATTGGGAGCTTATTGTGGCTGTTGTTCGTTTGACGGTCTTGAACTATGGTGGTTTCCATCAGTGGGCATTTCTACTATCCTTACACTGCTATTCGAGTCTGTCCATGTTTGTGGTATTGCATTAGTATGCTGCATAGAATTCCTATTGTCACACTGGTACTGGTTACCGTTAGGAGGCGGTGGTGATGGCATAGAAGTTTGCATCCACTGCACCGGGTAAGTGCGGTTGTTGGCACTACTGCTTTGTTGTGGCCATTGACCTTCATTTCGACGTTTGTTATTGTAATTATTATTACTGTTACTGTAACCGGGATGTCCTCTATCTTCCCACCTAGGTTTTTGATTGTAAGATGGTTGACCGTTTCCGTTCTTCCTGTTTTGTTCTGCGGATTGATCTTCCTTTCCATTTCCGTGGCTTCCAAAATTGGAAATGTTGTTGCCATTTTTAAACTTGCATGGTGAATCATTACTGTTCTCCCGGTCTTTATTTATCCTACTTTCTTCCTGGGAGAGATCGATTTTGTCCAGCACAGACAAATACCGTTCCAGGTCATTTTCGGGTACATTTATTAATTTGTCTCGTATATAACCGGGCAATCATAATTTTAAGATTCTGATCACATCACGGGCTGATATAGGGTCATCCCAATATCTAGTTTTGTTGATATATTTTTCAAAACATTTACGGAGTGTACCCTGTTTGTGATTGTACATTTGTGGGCTGTATACTTCAGTCCTTAGGCGTTCTTGAATAGCCTTAGACCATTATCTGTCTGGAAAAGATTTTTCAAATTGTGCCATGCTATGGCAATTTTCTATGACTTCATTTACCCATAAGGCATCGTCGCCTTGTATGTGTACGATTATGAACTGAATTTTTTGTCGTTCATTCCAGGCACTCGGTAATACATTTCGGAATCCTTTTATGAAGATTACCGGATGCACTGTCTTCTTTTCCGCGTTAAATATTTGGAATTGTCTGTGTTTTATTAAGCTTTCATCAATGTTATTGCTTGTGGAAGTAGAAGCTGCCCCCACAGGGTTATGAATAGGAATGCTTCCTGTAAATTGTATGTTTTCTCTTTCCGAATCGCTTTTTTGTTGGAATGAACTGTACGTAATGTTCTCATTACCGTACACGTTCCCAACAGGTGTGCCACAGTTGTTAAGCATTTGCAGATGTGCACGCTCGAGTTCAGCAATTCTGTGTGTCATTTCTTGCTGCCACAGCGGTACTGGCAATTTGTATCTCGCTTCGCTTTTCTCACCTGCGAGTGGTAGCGTGTCTACTGTGGATTGTTTACATGCAGCTGCTCCGTTAGTTACTTTTGCAGAGCAGAATGTATTTTGCTTTCTACACGTTCTATGATCTGGCTTTCTTTTTCAGTGAGCCAGTAATGGAACTCTTTTTCTACTTTCTGGGCTTGATCATTTAAATGCATTTCTATAGTTTCTTTTTGTGTCATTTCTAAATTGTCCATTCGGTTCGCAAGCTGTTCTATTTTGTCCCGGATGACTTGTGTGCCGTCTGAAGCATTGCACATCTTGTGCTATGTTGCTTACAATGTTCAGTAGCTCGGCATGGGCTTTCTTTATTTCTGTCATTTCTGAATGTATCTTTTCGAACATTGTACCTATACTTTCTATTAAGACCTTTTCTCTTTCTTCGTTTTGTTCCCATATCTGCTTGACTAGCTATTGATTCCTCTCTTCCCTCAATCTCTCTCTTTCTTCATTTTGTTCCCTTATCTGATTGACTAGCTGTTGATTCCTCTCTTCCCTCAATCTCTCTCTTTCTTCGTTTTGTTCCCTTATCTGATTGACTAGCTGTTCATTTTTCTCTTCCCTCAATCTCTCTCTTTCTTCATTTTGTTCCCTTATCTGATTGACTAACTGTTCGTTCTGGTTGCAAATCTAACACACGTCCAACTTTTCCCATAATGACGATAACTTTCACTGGGCTAACTACAAAAATTGTTCCAAACTACAAATGCGGACTAAGTTCACAAGTCAAACTGCTTATTGTTTCCAAAATCACACAATATTAATATCTACACCCCTGTACACCATGTACCATCTATGATACTATACTTTGATGATACAGGCCTATGTAGCAAGCTTTTATGCATAGTGGTCCTTACCTTGATTTCTTTTTTCTTTTCTTTTCTTTTTGCTATCTCGTCCTCTCAGGGTCTATACAGCTCTTCTCCGCTTTCCTCGTTCAAGTTTACACATGAAATGGAATTTGCTAGACATTAGAATACATACAATACATGTTAACAATTACATACATACAAACCCTAAAAAAATATTTTATCTCTTCGAGCCCCACGTTGGGCGCCATTTATTATATCTCTTAAAAAATATAATGTAACTATTTATTTAGAGGAAACACTCTCCTAGTAAATTTGTTTGTCCTTTGATTTATCGTGATCTGTTACTGATTTTTAGTGGAGTTAGTTTTTACTTTTAGCTTTCAAAAAAAAAAAAAATACAAAAGAGATATAATAAGCAAAATAATGAATTTCGTAGGTTGCCAATTACATATTATATCTGGTTTTATCGAGCGCCAGGCTCCCTACAAATTACTGTAAATGCAATAGTGTAGTATTACTCAGCTCCAGTTCACTATCACAGAAAATAGACAAGTTTTAATAAAATTATTTCACTGGATTACTTCAATTAATCTCACTGCCTATTTTTACATAATTTCTTCCGCTCCGGCTATCAGACATTGTGCTGTGAAAAAATATTTTTAAATGTACCGCATAATGGCGGCTAATTGTTAACAATCAGAGATCACTGTTACTCGCTCCGCAGCAGCTGGAAACATGCTAAATAATTTTCATTAAATATTCTTTTCATAAGATAAATGTGGCGTAGGTTCTTGAAATAATACACGGAGATCACTTTATACTAATATATTCTTACTAGGACACAGTTTACACCATTAAAAATTTGCAATTACATTACTGCAGTAGCCACCAGAAAGATCGTGGGAGGCGCACATCGGCACGGCGCGTCACGGATGGTAGATGCCGCAAATAGAATCCCGTCCACCAGAGGGCACACGAGAATTCGGCCACCACCTCTGCCAGCGGAACAACAACAACAACAACTCAGGCAGCATGGGCCATGCCCAGTCAGTTCACATCGGGCATGCCTATGAGACAGTTCCCGGTCTACTCTGAAGTGCGACGGAAAACATGAACCGTGTTACTACACAATTGGCGACGAGTAGGGTCGTTCTTTCGCGTGTTGCGTCATTGTTCTGGTTTCGCGGCTTATCCGCGGCATGGAGGATTTAGTGCAGGTTTTGGTTGAGCAGCAGACGGAGCTCATGGCCGCCATGAAACAAGTGCTTCCGGCGTTGCTCTCCACGCCGTCTGCTCCAGCACTGTTCCCTCCTCCATTTCCCCCGTATGACGAGACGGTGGAGGTTTGGGACGCGTATGAACATCGCCTTCGGCAGCATTTCCAGGCAATTCATGTTGCCGATGCGGAGGTATGTCATGCTCTTTTCTTGTCTTGGATATCTCCCTCGCTGTATCAAGTTTTGCGGCAGCTAGTGCCGTTGCAGGAACCCTCGTCCTTGTATTTTGACGCATTGTGTTCATTACTGTCTTCATATTATCGCCGCCGCACGCATGTTGTGGCGGCTAGGATCGAGTTCTATCAATGCAAGAAGCAGCCCCATCAGTCTTACCATGCGTGGGCCGCTACCCTGCATGGCCTTAGTCGCAAGTGTCATTTTGTCACGGAGCAGTCGTGAGGGTCGTATGCCCACGTTATGGTGCGCGTCGTCATTGTTCGTTTGGCCCCTGATAGGGAGGTCCGGCAACGGGCCCTGCAGTTATAAGACCCTTCCCTCGAGGAAGTCCTGTCCATTGCTCAATCGTATAAAGTCTCTCACGCCGCCGGTCAACAGTTGGAAGCGTGGTGCCACATTGCGGCGGTTCAGGGCGGCGTGGCCACGTCCACTGCGTCCGGAGTGGACGATGTGCGAGCAGTACAATCCGGCCTTTACAGCCGCTCCCGCATGGCGCGTAAAGAGAGTTCCGGCCGCCGGCCCCTGTTACCGTCCTGTGCGTCGTGCTATATACATCATGATCGGTCGGAGTGCCCCCAGCGTTGGGCCGTTTGTCGCAAATGTAATAAGAAAGACACATTGCTGAAGTTTGCCGCTCAGCCTCGAAAGAATCGAAGGAAGCAGTTACAGAGGACATGGGCATTGACATTCAGGAAGTTTCATCGGGGCAGGCTCCTGACGCATCGGCCCACAAACTCTTTATCGAGGTGTCGGTCCGGTCGCGCCGATTACAACTGCAAGTAGATACGGGCGCGGCAGTTTCTTTGTTGAATGCACAAACTTACTCCGACCTTGGGTCGCCCCCGTTGGCGCCACTTTACCGGCGTCTAAGCGGTTATGGTAAACAGTTCATTCCCCTACTGGGTCAATTCACTACCGACGTGACTTACAAATCAGTCACTCAGCCTATTACTTTTATTGTTGTCAGTGATGCAAGCTCCGCTAACCTTCTTGGCTTGGATGCCTTTCAAGCTTTCGGGTTTTCTATCACTGACACCATACAGTTGGTCTCCGAAGACGTTCCCTATCAATCATTAGAATCTTTGATCTCT
The DNA here is from genome assembly GCF_023864275.1 of Schistocerca cancellata. NCBI lineage: Eukaryota > Metazoa > Arthropoda > Insecta > Orthoptera > Acrididae > Schistocerca > Schistocerca cancellata. Next base: position 324,381,849 of record NC_064630.1, on the reverse strand, counting down.
GACTTTCCGGATATCTTTGAGGAGGGCCTGGGGCGTGTTTCAGACTTTGAAGCTCACTTAACATTGAAGGCATCGGCTCGCCCGTGTTTTCTATACGTGAGGCAGATCCCCTTGGCTCTCCGCCCTCAGGTAAAAGAAGAGCTAGACTGTCTGACAGCCCTAGGGGTCGTTCTTCCCATTTCTTCTAGTGAGTGGGCTTCGCCCCTCGTTATTGTCAGGAAACCCTCGGGAAAATTACGTCTTTGTGGCAATTTCAAGGCCACCATTAATTCCCAATTGGTGGTGGACACCTATCCTTTGCCTCGTGCTGATGAATTGTTCTCCGCCATAGCGAGAGGCCAATTTTTTTCGAAAATCGATCTTTTGGAGGCTTATTGCCAGATACCACTTGATGAGGACTCCAAACGGCTGGCGGTCGTCAACTCCCCGTTTGGCCTTTACCAATACCAGCGGTTGACCTTCGGTATATCCAGTGCCCCAGCGATATTCCAGCATTACCTTGAGCACGTCACGTCAACAATCCCTCATTGTATTAATTACCTGGATGACATAATTGTCACAGGCCGCAGCACAAAGGAACACTTGCACAACCTTCGCACCCTCTTTCTCAAATTCAGGTCTGTGGGCTTGCATTGCAACCTGCATAAGTCAAACTTCTTCCAACCATCCATTGAGTATGTCGGCTACACCATCTCTCGGCACGGCGTCCAGCTGCTAGGAAGTTTGGCCCAAGGTATCGTCGACCTTCCGTGGCCCGCGTCACTGAAGGAGTTACAAGCTTTTTTAGGCAAGATTGCCTATTACCACCGGTTCATTCCCAGGGCTTCCACCATAGCCCGCCCCCTGTACTGCCTTCTGCACAAGGGTGTTCCTTTTGATTGGTCGCCTGCATGCGAGCGAGCATTCACCTCGTTGAAGGGCCTCCTCAGATCAGCGCCTTGTTTGGCTACTTTTGACCCCCATAAGCCGTTGGTTCTGGCTACAGATGCTTCACAGTATGGGGTAGGGGCGGTCCTGGCCCATCGCAACACAGATGGTTCCGAGCAGCCACTGGCGTTTGCGTCTAAAACTCTTAGTCCCGCACAGGCCCATTACTCCCAGGTGGAAAAAGAGGCTTTGGCCATTGTCTACGCTGTTACCAAGTTTCACCCTTTCTTGTATGGCATGAAGTTTCAGTTAATCACTGATCATAAGCCATTAATATCATTATTTGGCCCCGCCTCTCAGATTCCGGATAGGGCGGCCCACAGACTACAGCGCTGGGCCTTGTTCCTCTCTAAGTACCATTATGACATTCATTTTCGCCCTACCGGACAGCATGCCAACGCAGACGCTCTTTCCCATCTTCTGGTGGGCCCGGATCCTAAGTTCGATCGAGAGGAGATTATGTGCTGATGGCTTCCCGATCACTAGTTCTAGAGTCGCCAGGGAAACGGCAGCTGACCCGGTTCTCCGGCTTGTAGTTCGCCTCATTCAGCAGGGGTGGTCATCCCAACCTCTAGGCCGGGTCTCGGTCCCTCTTCGTAATTATTTTGTTCTGCGAGACCGCCTCTCCGCCTTGGAAGGAGTTCTCATTCTGGCTACTGATGATACAGCTCCTCGCGTGGTTGTTCCTGCAAATTTGCGAAGGGAAGTCCTCACGTTATTACACGAGGGGCACTGGGGTGTTTCCCGTACTAAAACCTTGGCTCGCAGACATGTGTACTGGCCCGGTATTGACAGAGAAATTGAGCACTTGGTGGCCGCCTGTTCCCAGTGTGCAAGCCAACAGGCATCTCCCAGATCAGCGTTCTCTTCATGACCGCCTGCAACGCAGGCATGGGAACGTGTTCACATCGATTTTGCGGGCCCATTTCTCAATGGCTTTTGGCTCATTGTCATTGATGCTTAATCCCGATTTCCATATGTGGTTCGCTGCTCCTCAACCACTTCAGAGGTTGTAATCCAGGCACTAGCAAAAATCTTTTCTGTGGAAGGTCTGCCAGTCACCCTGGTCTCGGACAATGGACCTCAGTTTATGCCGCAGACCTTCCAGGATTTTTGTAGGCGCTTCGGTATTCAGCATGTTTGCTCTCCCCCCTTTCATCCACAATCGAATGGGGAAGCCGAGCGCATGGTGTGCACGTTTAAGACACAGATGAAAAAGTTGACGTTTTTCCTGACGGCATACCGTCCACGGGCGCCAACCTAGGACTCTGCTGCACCTTCTTCGGCCCGGTCCTCGCCAGTCTTCTCAAAACGGAGTACCCGGCTTTCCACCGGGTATGTCAGTCTGGGCACGTGGGTTTGGTCGCAATCCACGTTGGATACTGGCAGTGGTCCTGCGCCGAAATGGCCACCGGCTCTATACCTTGCAGACGGGGGACTGGGAAGTATGTCATCACCAAAATCAGCTACGTCCACGTTTGGGCCCCCACCCTCCAACACCTCAGGCACCAGCTTCCCCATTGCCGGCTTCTGTGTTGGTTTCTCAGGGCACGCTACCACCCCTCCCCACTGTGATTCTGCCGCACTGCGATGGCTCTCAGCCTTGGCAGCCTCCAGTCGCTCCAGCACTGGCATCGCCATCGTTAGCGATGCCCCAGTGAGAGCCGGCCCCCCTCGCAGGCCCGGTTGCTCAGCAGGCTGGTTCACCTGTTGTCGTCCCTTCCCCATCGTCCCCACCACTGGGTCTTGCCCCTCCCGGGGTGGACCAGGATCCAGAGTTCGACGGCCTGTCTCCCGTTCTGTCCTGGGTTCCAGTGGTGGGACGACAGGGGCCTCTTCGTGTGGGTCACTTCCAGCCGTATTTGAAGGTTCCAGCTCGAGGGTTGGCAGATTCCCTCGACTCCAGCCTTCCAATGGACGTGGAGGTCGTCACTCCTGCACGATGCTCCACCTTCCGACACAGTGGATCACAGTGGCTTCACCCCCTGAAGGAGGAGGAGTGCAGTAGCCACCAAAAAGATCGCGGAAGGCGCACATCGGCACGTCACATCACGGACGGTAGTTGCCGCAAATAGAGTCCCGTCCACCAGAGGGCACGCGAGAATTCGGCCGCGACCTCTGCCAGCGGAACAACAACAACAACTCATGCAGCACGGGCCGTGCCCAGTCAGTTCACATCGGGCATGCCTGTGATACAGTTCCCGGTCTACTCTGAAGTGCGACGGAAAACGTGAACCATGTTACTACAGTTACGACAGAAACAAATGCTAGCACAGCACAATAGCTTGCGTACCTTATTCCAGCTAACACCAGAACGAACAGAACAAAACAGACTAGACAGAAGAATGAACATTGCATTGTGTTTTATACTCTTACAGAGATGATAATACTTCTTTTAATTACTTACACATTATAATCTCATACACTAAAAATAATGTCTTTTCTGCATCTATCGATCTATATCGTATATTTTTACAGTTAGTGTTATTACCTTTCGCAGATAAATCGATGTTTGCAGTTCATTTTGGGTCACATACAGTCATTTTTATTTATGTTTCACCTCGATAAGGGTGAATATTGCAAAAGGGACACTACACCGCCAGTACATGTAGCAATCAAAAGATCTGAGTACGAGATTCACCCTAATAAGCATCACTGTCAATGATTTTCTGGAAGTGCTGTTCTGATGTTAACACAAACCACTGAAGAATAGCCTGTTTAAATACAGTACAAGATTGCAGGGCAAAATGTCACCACAATGTTCAATCACATTTTAGTCCAAATGAGAAATGATTAAAGTAAATTGTATTGAGGTTAACACGACGTCATGTAACCTAAACATGTGTTGCTCTGAAGATGCCAAAAGTTACACACTGTTCAGAATAGGGGTCACCACTTTGGGGTATTTAGTGTATCCACCATGAAACATAAAGTAGCTGACAACACTGCACTTTATTTACTGTATTATATAGTGTTCTACAGAACACAAAAAAAATGGCACATCACACTCACAAAGAAGCAAGGAACCTAGACATTGCACTGTAAAGATATATCAGTTTACTCTTTGTCCTCTCTGGTGAGCTCGACACTTGGATTTATTAACTCCGTCCACCACAGAGCTATTATTCAATTTTTGAAGGCTCAGAGGTTGTAACCTGGTGTCATTTACAATTTCCTAAAGTAACTGTAGGGTCAGTAAAAAAATTGTGAGACAGTGGTATGATTGACAATGTGAAAAAGTGGTGTGTTCAAGAACAGATTAAAAAGAAACCTGCATAAGAAGACTCAATAAGGATGTCTTTCACTCATCACAGATGATATGGAGAATCAAGTAAAGATGAGCATTGTGAAAGGTTCTTTTTCACGATACTTGGAGAGTTCCTCGGCAGTAATCTTTTGGAAGTGATGTCAAGGTGAAGAATGCTGTGAACAAATTGTTTAATGGACTAGTAGCAGGTGATGCAGGAGTTGTTATAATGCTTGTGAACAGATAAACCACAAATGTGTAAACATCTGGCACCCTGAACTGCCATCCCCAGTTATCCCAGCCACTACTGGTACAGTTCTCTGCTCAGAAAATGAGCACCCCCTATAGCTATTTGTGGCCAAACTACCTGAAAGCCAAGTGAGCCAGCACCAAAATCATCGATGCCCACACTCTGTAGGCCAATTTCAACACACACCACTGGGTGACACGTGCTGCCTATCACACATGGCAGCTTTAACACATGATGATGATTACAGGATGGAGAATTCCATGCAGCACCCTTCTTGGGTATGCTTACTTATGTGAATTGATTTGGACAGTGCATCAAAACTATTTAACTACTCATTTAAATGATCACATATCACATGGCCACTTAAATTCTTTGATGTGTCTGTGTTTTTTGGTCCTTAAACAGGAAGAAACCTCTGTTTACACAGACACAAAAACTAACCCTAACAAAATCTAACAGTGGAAAATACTGGTTGGAATGTGAACAGTTGCGACTCACCATGTAGTGGAGATGCTGAGTCACAGATAGGCACAACAAAAAAAAAAACTGTCAGAAAGTAAGCTTCTGGCCAAGAAGTCCTTCACCGGAAATATACAAGAAACATACACACACACTCACACAAATGCAATTCACACACAAATGACAACAGTCTCTGGTTGCTGAGGCCAGAGTGTGAGCAACAGCACATGATAGAAGAAGCAAGGGGGGAAGATAGCATGGTAGGGGTGGGGGGGACAGTAAAGTACTGCTTGTGGGAGCTTACAGGGACAAAGTAAACAGAAGGTAGGGCTGCTAGGTGCAGTCGGGAGGTTAGACGATGGGCATGTATGGGGAGAGGAGGGTGCAGTAACAGAAAAGGGGAGAAGTAAAAGGACTGTGGATGCATTGATGGATTTGAGTGCTTTGTAGTGCTGGAATGGGAACAGGGAGGGTCTAGATGGGTGTGGACAATGACTAACGAAGGTTGAGGCCAGGAGGGTTGCGGGAATGTAGGGTATATTGCAGCAAGAATTCCCACCTGCTCAAATCAGAAAAACTGGTGTTGGTGGGAAGGATCCAGATGGCACTGGCTGTAAAGCAGTCACGGAAATGAAGAACATCATGTAGAGCAGTGTGCTCAGCAATTGAGTGGTCCAGCTGTATCTTGGCCACAGTTTATTGGTGGCCATTCATACAGACTGCTTGTTGGTTGTCATGCCCACGTAGAATGCTGCATGTGGTTGCAGCTTAGCTTGTAGATCACATAACTGGTTTCAGATAACCCTGCCATTGACAGGATATGTGATGCTTGTGACAAGAATGGTGTAGGTGGTGGTGGGAGGACGTATGGGACAGGTCTTGCATCTAGGTCTATTACAGGCATATGAGCCATGAGACAAGGGGTTGGGAGCAAGGGTTATGTAGGGATGGACGAGGATACTGTGTAGGTTCAGCGGATGGTGGAATACAACTGTGGAAAGGGTAATGGGTAGGACATTCCTCATTTCAGGGCACAAGAGGTACTCGAATCCCTGGCGGAGAATGTGACTCATTTGCTCCAGTCCTTGGTGGTACTGAGTCACAAGGGGAATGCTCCTCTGTGGCCAGACAATGGTACTTTGGGAGGTGGTGGTTGACTAAAAAGCTAAGACACAGGAGATTTTTTTTTCTTTTGTACAAAGTTAGGAGAGCAATTACATTCTGTGAAGGCCTCAGTGAGACCCTTGGTATATATCAAAAGGTACCACACATCACTATAGAAGTGATGGCGACAGGTGACTAGGCTATATTGAAGGGACCTTTTGATATGAAACGGGTGGCAGCTGTTGAAGTGGAGGTATTGTTGGTGGTCTGATACAGACGGGGGTACTTATGTAACTATCTTTGAGATGGCTTGTTGGGCAGAGTAGGACCAGGTGAAGAGAATGGGGGAGAAAGTGTTGAGGTTATGGAGGAAAGTGAGTAGGGTGTCCTCATCCTTGATCCAGATCACAAAGACTTCATCAACAAATTCAAAGCAGGTGAGGGGTTTGGGGATTCTGAGTGTTTAGGAAGGATTCCTCTACATGGCTCACAAATAGGTTGGCATAGGAAGGTACCATGTTGCTGCGTGGTATGTTGAATTTGTGACCTGTTTCATGCAATGTCTACACACTGTATGACTCTGGTACACACAACAGGTTCCTGTTTTTTTGTTCATGACAACGCTCGCCCACACACAGGCAATATTGTCAAACAGTTCCAGGCAAAAACGGGGGTTGTGTAACCCGAATATCCACCATATTCTTCGGATCTCAGTCCTCCAGACTTCTTTCCATTCCCTCAACTCAAACTTGGTTTGAAAGGAAAGAGATTTGACGATATTCCTGACATCCAACAAAATGTGGCGCAACTTTTGAACACCATCCCACAGAAAAGCTTTGTGCACAGTTTCCAGGACATGTGTTGCAGAGCTCAGCAGTGCATAGTTACGGGATGTGACTATTTCGAAGGACAGTAAGGTGACTATGGTTCATAGTTCATCTACATTACTGTTACAGGACTATTCACTGAACTTTATAGTCAAAGGTTGTATATCACCAAAACTGGTGCTCAATAAAATATCAATTTGGAAATTTAGTCGGCTGAAAGGTGTTTTGACTCGACATTCATTTCTGAATTTGTTTGATGTTTGTTGTCATGCCTACTAGACAAGGGCACCAGACAGTGGAACAATATTCTATAATTGTTTGCATTTGTGCCTTATATGTTATTTCCTTCAATGATGTGTGATGTGCGACACTTCCTCAGAAATCATCCACCAGATCTCGTGCTTTCATTCTCTTCCAATACTTATTTTATGTACTTATTCCATTTCATTTTGCTTAAGAGTATTGCTACTAAACATTTATACAATTTGACACAGTCAAGATGTTCACCACTCAACTTGTAATCAGATTCTTTCTCTTTGTTATGGGAATTATACTGCATTTATCCACATTTAAAGAGATCTGTCATTGATTACACAAAGTGGAAATTTTGTCCAAGTCTGTTGTAACTATGTACTACATGAGACCAGTCCAAAGTAACCCAAATATGGCTTCATTCATGAAGCACTCAACTATAATGGAAAACAGAGTCCTATGAATCTTGGAAATAAGAAGACACAGTATACTGATGTGAAAGGCACCCTGGAAAGACACAGAAGAAGGGCCACTAAGCACTGCTCTGTGCATATGTATGCATGAGTCGCTGGTAGATGGTGCGATGGAGACCTTGCCACACACTTGCCTTTCACAGGAGGCCTCCAGCAGCTGGCTTGCACTGATACAGTTGGTGGCTGCTTCAAACTTACACATGCGATGACACCACATTCAGTGCACACATTAAAGGTTGCAGGATATTACACACCTCTCCCTCATGTGAAGTGGACACCCAGGTGACAGAAGAGACAACAGTAGCCTGACGAAAGACACATCTTTGAGTCCAGAGTGGTAGAAGCTGCTGCTAACAGAGGGAGCAGGACGATGTGCCATGCAGGCTCCGAAGCATGGGGCTGGAACGTTTGGGGACGCGGGCTCGCCTAAGGGCAATGGGTGATGGTAGTTTCGGAGAGGAGCGTGGCATTGCCGTCTCAAGGTCATCATCAGCAGGCAGGTCCCAGCATGGATGAGGCAGAGCTGAACCCATTGGTGACAATGGCTGATGTGATGGGTCTGGTGGAGGCGGCCTGACCGGAACTCCAGGCTGCACCAACAGACATGAGGCCAGGGATGGACTGGCATTTGGTGCCAGAAAGCTGGAACTCAAGGGTGTTTCAAATGGAGGAGGCAGCCAATGGGATGGGGATGCCTCCACAGCAGGCGATGATGGGCTCGAGGCACAGGGCAATGGGACGAACTGCAGTGACAGGGGCTGCACCAACAAACACGTAGCTTCTGGTGGCAAGTGGAGACACAGCTGGTCAAGGTAGCATGCTGCCGGCTGCTGGCCAACTGGTTAAGATAGTGCACCACCAGCCCATCAGCCATATAGACATCATACAGACAGTGTTACTGATGGCAGGCAACAGTAGCCATTATCCACTTGGGCCAGCAACCGACCCCTCACACCCTCACCTGTGATTTCATCATGAAGCAGCCAGATGAGCCTGACCACAGCAGGTGCAGCATAGGCCATAGAAGCTGGAGGAGTATGCATGGCTGCTGGCTGTGAAGCAACTCACCCGGGTTCCGCTCTTCCATAGGTGTGAAGTGATAGGTGCTCTGAAAATGGAGAAGGGTGTCATCGGTGAAGAATCCACAACAAACTTTTTCATTTGGGACTTGAACATATGCACTAGTCATTCTGTCTTGCCATTCGACTGAGAATGGAATGGAGAAGCTGTAACATGACAAATGCTGTGAGAGGAAGTAAACAATTGAAAGGTGTCAGAAATAAACTGAGGCACATTATCGGAAACTAAGTACAAGCCAACCCTGAAAAAGAAAAAACCCTCCAAAATGTACGAATTGTGACCTCAGCTGATGTTGATGCATACTGAGAATGTAAGGAAACCAGGAAAACTCATCCAAAACCCGAGCCAATAGGAATTCAAGAAGGGACCATCAAAGTCTACAGGAATGCTTTCCCATGGCTGGTGTGGAATGGGCCATGGAAACAGAGGTGCCCTGGGAGCCACTTGTTGCTGTACACAATGCTCACAAGCCATGACAAAATGGACAATGCTGCCATCAATCCATGAGCAAAAAAACATGCCTCCTAACTAACAGTTTAGTGCATGAAATACTGAGGCACAGAACTTCACGGTGTACTGCAGTGAGGGAGGTCTTCAGTGGACAAAAGCAAACGACCATCAAAATCAAAGAGGCGATACTGTAAGGAAAAATTGTTGTGCAGAGGGCCAGAGGCGCAACCTGGTGGTTTATCAGCATTGCTGAACAAACCAAACCACCTGGCAGAGAACTGGGTTGGTGGCAATGGCAGCTGTTATGCATGAGGTCGTAATTGGGAAGCCCTCAACTGCAGCTGACATTTCTGTGTCAGGATGGAACCAAAGCAATTCTTCACAATCAAAGTCAGGATCAGGACCCACAAGAAGACGGGACAAGGTATCCGCATTAGCATGTTTAGACATGGGTTGAAAATAGGTTTCGTACCTTTAGAGAGACAAGAACTTTGCCCAGCTTTGGAAGCGATGTGCTGCCTTGTCAGGCAAAGAAGTGTGAGGGTTAAAAAAAGAAACCAAACATTTATGGTCAACAACAAGGTGAAACTTGGAGCCATACAAAAAAACGTGAAATTTCTTGAGAGCATAGACAATGGCAAGAGCCTCTTTTTCCACTTGATAGTAATGATGCTAGGCCGGAGTGAGAGATTTAGAGCTAAAAGCAGCAGGTCATTCAGGGCCATCGGCATATTGGTGCATGAGCACCACGCCGAGGCAGTACTGTGAAGTGTTAGTTGCTAAAACTATATGCTGATCTGGAAAGAACATAGCCAAAAAAGAGGCCAAGAGTAGTTTGGATCTGAACATTTGAAAATGGGTTCCAGCAAAAAGGTAAATTTTTACGTAACAAGGCATGCAACAGGTGGGCCAAGGTGACTGCCCCTGGCAGGATATTATTGTAATAGGCTATCTGCCCTAGGAAGGCCTGAAGCTTCTTCGTGGACAAGAGGGGAAGCACAGACATCACACCTGAGATGTGGTTCAGTAGAGAGCAAACCCTATCCCATGAGACCTCTAGCCCCAAATAAACAATAGAAGGCTGAAGGAAACTGAGTTTTCTCGAGGTTACATCATAAGTCTGTGAACTGTAAGACAGAAAACAGAGTGCAAAAATTTTGCAAGTGATTGGCCATGGATGAGCACATGCCAATAATATTATCCAGGTAATTAATTCAACCTGGCATAGTCAATTGCTCTAAAAATGGTTTGAAAACATCAGGGCACTGGCCACATCAAAAGGAAGGTGCAATAATGATAGAAACCAAAGGCAGTATTCAAAACCAGAACCCGCCGAGATTCTTCATCCACAGGAACCTGCAGATATACTTCAGACATATCAATTTTAGACAAGTACTGGCCACGTGATAATTTTACCAACACCTCCTCCCAGTGTGGGAGAGGATACGTACCCATGATAAACTACGCGTTGAGAGTACTACTGAAGTTGCCACAAAGATGAAGTTTCCCCAATGGTTTCTGAACTACAGCCAATGGAGAGGACCATTTACTAGCCACAAGGGCATACATGACAAAAACAAGGCCAAGCTATACCAACTGAAAACAAGTCTGAAAACTTCTCACACAGTGTTTCCAAATGAGAATACGGTACCTGATCAGACATGTGGTGACCTGTGTCAGTGATAGAAAATACAAATGCCTGAAAGGCATCCATCTGGAACAAGTTCTCAATACCGGCATCAGTAACCACCAAAAGTAGAATGGAGCAAACCACTGACTTGTAAAAGGCAAATGACGTAAACTGTCACAACAGTGCTATGTTCTGCTTGGTATAATTGACCAGCTTCTGTGTGACTAGTGCCAGTGGTGGAGAGCCTAAACTCAAATAGGTTTGAGAATTCAGTAACCTCACTGCAGCACCTGTGCCAGCCTGTAGCTGGATCATTTGACAAAAAAACCTTAACCCAATAAACAACTTGGGAGAAGTCAAAAGGATTGGAGTCACATAGTTTATGTCCAAGCCCATATCCTGAGCAAACGTCAGTAAAGAACACACAGAGGCTATGTGGTCTTTCTTCCAGTGAGCCCAGCACTTAGGGCACATCGATCATTCTTGATGGACAAAACAGATAGGACAAGACAGAAACAGAGAACGATGATACTGGTGCTATGGCAGTTGCATTTGCAGCTGCTTTGCCCAACCTTCTTCAGCTCAGTGCTGGGCCTATGTGTTCACTGCTGCCACTGCCACTTCCTCATGCAAGCTATCTGTCATCCTAGTGGCCGCATTGGATGACCCTACTGCCACATCACCGAATACTTCAGTTTGGTCACTCACTGCCTGCGAAACTTCAAAAGATTATGCTAGTTGCACAACATCAGCCAATGGGGAGTTTTCACAGAGTAAAGCCTTCTGGTGCACTTCCTTCTCCAGAGCTAAGCAGGTAATTGCATGGCGCACCACAGACTCTTCATAAGAGCCATTGCGGGCATCAGCAACAAATTGTCAAACAAACCTGCACCATTCATGCTGCCCTCCTCTGTAACATTCAATATCCCGGTTTGTCACATCTGATACGTGTCCCACACGCTTCAACAATATTTTAGAATGGGTTGCTTGAGTGATTTGTAAGCCATCTCCTTTGTAGACTGATTGCAGTCCTCCAGGATACTACTAACAAACCAGAGCCCACCACCTCTTTTACCCACAACTGAATCCATGTGATCATTCCATTTCATATCCCCAAAAAGTATTACACCCGGGGAATTTGCGCGTTATTACCGTCTACAGCGCATGTGCTCCTGGTATATCCCGTGTATATGCACGCATGGGGTGCTGGTGCATAAGTGTACGGTTTATGCACATCATGTAATAGGGGCTTAATGCACCCAGCAGTAGAAGTCCATCCTCCAGTGATTAGTTCAGGGCATCAGGTCACCGTGCTGTCATTTGGCAATCTTCAATGAGGCAGCAGCAGATGCTGCAAACGGGCTTGCTGTAGGCTCAATTACACAAGATTTCCATGGGGACCAGATGCGGCAGTAATGGGGCCTCAGTAAGCACTGCCACTGATAAGGACAGCGCTACAAGACAACGTACTGGGAGACGCCATGGCATTTGATTGAATGGTTGTAAATAATAAACAATAAAGGACATTTATATCCACAGGCTGTCTTCTTTGCTGTGCCCACATCCATCTCTGGTACAGAATCACAGGGCCATTTGAAGCCACCCCAACAGCCCGTCGCAGAGGATATCGTACCTCAGATTGGTGTTGTAGGGCTTTCAAGAAGAAGAGTAGAAGTACCAATTATTTGTTGTTTGTTTAGGACTGCCGGCTGGATAGTCACTTCCAGCAGAGTCTTCAGTTGCGGAATATGCCTCCTGAATCCAGACTGAAAGTGGTCTAAGAGCTGAGTGGACTCAAGAATGCAGTATGCAGTTATTGAGGGAAATACTAAAATAACAAAATGGGCAGAAACACTTCTTCCCTAACCAGAAAGAAGGGGTTATGATAATCTTCCTTCCTGTGTCAGGGCATTGCCTTGTTTCTATATTTGGCTGAAAGTGGGAAGAAGGATTTTTTATGTCCTTATTAGGTGCTGCAACATGGCGTAATGTATTTTTATATGACATGGTGCTTTGTTACAAGGAGTATACTATGCTGAATCCACCTCTGATATCAAGATGGGGCAGTTATAACAGGGTGTACATGCCCCAGGACAACTGGGAAAACATGGTAATGGTTTCATCCAGGAGAAAATTGGGAATTTTTCATAATTCTGGGAATTTTTCATTGCTTTAGTTTTCAGTCAAATTCTTGTAATTTTGACAGGTAAGAACTGACACTCTAACAAAGAATGTTACTGTATCCTGCTACTGAATAATAATACTGCGGCAATAAAACATAAATGAGAGAGAGAGAGAGAGCAAAAAAAAAACTTTAGTTGCAAAGAGAATGCGCCATTTACAACAACAGAATGCCATGCATCTGCAAACAGCAAAAATATGTCAAAGGACTTAGGACACAGACTTTGCAATACTTTGTAACAATAAACTGCTTTCTATGAGCATGATGTCACAACTGCTTACATTAGGTTCATTTGGGCAGTTGCCAGTGGGCTCATGTGTATGCACAGTTGATTCACGTACAAGCAGTACCTTCTCCCACCTTCTCCACTTGAAGTGGGGCTGTTAGCTGTATCAGCAAGCAACCAGTTGCTAACCAGAAAAAATTTTCTGGCGCACCCTAGCTGCCAGATTTTGACATGTGCAGAGTTGTAGTGGGGAGGGGGTTAGTCTTAACGTGACGCATGTTTACGTAAAGTGATTTTGATGTTTCCTCTTCATTTACAGTTCCCACGTCAAATGAAAACAAAATGTATTTCTGTGGCTGGGAGCTATCAACTGAATTAAAATACATTCACATAATTATGGAAGGCAAAAATATATTACTAGTTCAGTTTTCTGATTTTATTTTATTTCCACCTTTTTGGCAGTCAGGCATTAATTGCCTTGCAGAGCAATAAAGTTATTTTTGTTGGTTTGCTAAAGAAATTTGGCTTTATTAATCTTTTCTGCTGAGGCAATCAATTTATTTGAAACGAAGTGTTTCATTCCACATTACTGGCTAGTTCTGATTGTTCACTGAATTTCAAGGGCATCTTTTCATCTTCTGCCATGTGCAGCATTATGCTATATAGAGAACCAAACACAAGATAGTACAGTACTGGTACTACAAGAAAATTTACATAACGAAAACCACACTGAAAAGCTTATATTAGGTGGGACTTACTTCACTGTAAATCTGGACAAACCAGTGTGCACTTCAAGCCAAATCATGCATTTTAGTGTGGTTTATGAAATTCCATTGCTCTTGGAGTATCTTCTGATGACCTGTTTCTTTTATGGCATAATGCAAGATCCCTTAATGCTTTATACATACTAACATGCAGGCTTCCTACATCACTACAGCTGCGCACGTGCAATAAAGCCTGTTTTCTGGCACTCTCTGGCAACTGCTAAAACAAACCTATTTCTAGCAGTCTTAGGAAAGTATTGTGAATGGTGGTTTGAAAAGTGATACTTTCAAAGTAAATTTCCTTTTACGCAGGATGAAGTATGTTATGTGTGAGAATGTGAGATGAATTTCTTAAATCACAGATCATTTGATGCTCGTTTAAAACTGAACACTTTGGGGACCAGTAATTTAGAAGAATTTCGAGCCCAGACGACCAGACATTTACATCATTATTTTTTAAATTTATTTGCACATTTGAGTGATGTATCTTAAAAGTGTAACACATGCAAAAAAGACCAATATTACACCCAAAAGCTTAGCTTCTCTTGTAGCTTATTAATCATCAAGACCAATATTATACCCTATGTGAAGACTTAGCTTTTCTTCTAGCAACACTATGTATATTCATGTATATCATTAACTTTTCCTGTTTGTGTGTTCGCACTACTTAACAATCATCTTGCTATTGGCTGACTACAACACGTGTCATCGGCTGGTGAGATCATGTGGCATGAGATATGATTGGCTTACAGAAAGGCATCACAATCTCGGTTTCAATGCTCTGGAAACTAACGTGCTGTGTTTTGTGGAATTCGAATTTATACTTCAGTAATGTGAAAATATGGAGCGCATATGCTGCTGCCCATCAAATGTCTTTCCAAAACTTCTCTCCTTTTTTTTCCATCAAAGGTCTTTACAAAACTTCTCTTCCTTTTTTTCCCTCCCCTAAAGTGCCTGGAAGTTCCACACCAGTGTATAAAACATTAACCATTCAAAGGATTGATAAGCTTTACAGTTAAGAGGGCAAATCTATGGGAAACCTACTGTCATTTAGCATGGAAAAAGTGTATTTTTGCCCAGTAAAAAGTATATTTTTTAACAGGGAGATTCGGAAAAACATCAGGGGATTCTGTTCCTGTATACGCCCTGTATAAGGGACTTCACAGCTAGAACAAAAAACAGAACTGCACTTCACCTCAAAGGCTCTCACTGCTGGTAGGCTGGATCTTGGCATTTGGAGGGGGGTTACATTATCAGAAGGTTCCCCCACTGTCTGTTTCATGTCTGGTCCTTACACGAAAAGTATGTTGGCAGCAGTAGAACTGTTGTGCAGAACGCTTCAAATCCTGGTTCTCTAAATTATCTCAGTATTGTTCCTTGAAAAGAATGTCACCTTCCTTCCAAGGATCCCCATTTGAGTTCCTGGAGAATCTCCATGGTACATGTTGATCGAACCTACCAGTAACAAATCTAACAGTATGCGTCTGAATTGCTTCAATGTCGTCCTTCAATCTGAACTGGTAGGGCTCCCAAACTCTCAAGCAGTACTCAAGAATGTGCCACACTAGTGTTCTATATACTGTCTCCTTTACAGATGAACCTCACTTCCATAAAATTCTGCCAATAAACCAATGTTGACCATTCTCCTTCCCTATCAGTTCTCACATGCTCATTCCATTTCATATTGCTTTGCAATGTTACATGAAGATACTTAAAAGATGTGATTGTGTCAAGGAGGACACTACTAATGGTGTATGCAACATTACAGGTTTGTTTTTCCTACTCATCTGCATTAACTTACTTTTTTTCTACTATTATAGCAAGCTACCATTCATCACACCAACTAAAAATTTTGTATATATCAACTTGTATTCCCCTACAGTCACTCAACAGGGACGCCTTTCCCTATACCATAGCACCATCAGGAAACAGCCAGAGATCACTGCTCATTCTGTCCATCAGACCATTTATGTACGTAGAGAATAAGAGCGGCCCTATAACGGTTCTCTGGCATTCTCCCAATAATACCCCTGTCTCTGATGAACACACACCATGAAGAATAATGTACTGGGTTCTAGTGCTTTAGAAGTCTTCGAGTCACTCATATACCAGGGAACTTATTCTGTATGCTAGCATCTTTGTCAACACTCTGCAGTTGGACACCATGACACTTTTTGGAAAGCTAGGAATACGGAATCTGCCTGTTGCTCTTCATCCATGGAGAAAAGGGCAAGTTGAGTTTTGAACGAGCAATGCTTTCTAAATCTATGATGATTTGTGGGCAAAAACTTTTCTGTCTCAAGGAAATTTATTATATTAAAACAAAGAATATGTTCAAGAATTTTGAAGCAAATCAATGTTAAGGATATTGGTCTGTAATTTTGCCAGTCCATTCTTTCACGCGTTTTGTATACAGGAGTCACCTGTGCTCTTTTCCAGACACTTGTGACTTTGCATTGAGTGAGAGATTTATGATAAATGCAAGTTAAGTAAGGGCCCATAGAGTTCTCTTTGTAAAACTGAATTGGGATATGACTGTACCTGGTGTCTTATTTGTTTTCAGCTCTTTCAGCTATTTTCTATGCTAGGGATGCCTATTGCAATGTCCTCCAGAGAGGAGGCTGTGTGATGGTCAAACAATGGTATGTTTGTATGATCCTCCTACGTGAACAATTTCTTAAAAGCAAAATGTAAACCTTCGGCTTTTCTTTTGCTATCTTCTATTGCCGCACAAGACTGATCAACAAGTGAAGCCTTCAAACTGCTTAGTGATTTTACATAGGACCAGAATATTCTCAGGTTCTCAGCAATATCTTTTGCGAAGATATAATGATGGTAGTTGTTATATGCTTCACACATTGATTGTTTTACAGATGCACAAATCTCTACTAATTCTGCCTGTTGTCATTTGTGGGTTCTCTTTTAAACTGAGAGTACAACAGTCTTCAAGTCCACAGTAATTTCCAAATTTTATTATTAAAGCATAGTGGCTCTTTCCCACCCTTAATCCACTTACTTGGCACATACTTCTCCACAGTGCAATTTACAATCTGTTTAAACTTTGACTATAATTCCTCTATGTCCATCATAATAGAACTAGATGATGTCCATTCATTTTCTGTGTGGGATGTCAGCAAATGCTTATCTGCTCTTTCTAGCAAATATACTCTCCTAGCCTTCTTAATTGATTTATTAACTTTTAGTAACTGTCACCACTATTACCCGAACATCATTACTAATCCCAGTCTTTATACTGACACCATTGATAAGATCAAGCCTGTTTGTAGCTACAAGGTGTAAGGTATTTCCATTGCATCTGGAGTTCCGAACTAGCTGATCAAGACAGTTTTCAGAAAACATGTTCAAGCACAACCACAAGATTGGCTTGTCTGTACCCTCTGCAATGAATCCATAGATGTGCCAGTCTAGACTCATTAGGTTAAAGTAGTCTTCAACTAATATTGCAAGATCAAGGCACTGCTGCACTACTAAGTGTAAACTATCTTTGAATGATGAAAACTGTCACAGTTGATAAAAACACATCCAACAATTAACTTGATTTCACCTAAAATTGTTACACATGTCTAGATAACTTCAAAGTCACTCTCAAATTCGACCTCAAAAAAGGACAATATTTTTGTCATCTTTCCGATACATATTCTATGACTCACTAAATATTTCAGAGCTTTTTACTTCAAATTTTATCCAGTTCTTGGTTCCTTGAATAATTAGAGCACATCAAAACTCATGAAAATGTATTTGTATTTGGTTGTTTATTATAAGTTGCAATGCTGACTCTCACTATGAGGAATTAATCATTATAGTTGACATCCATGTGGCATCATTTCTGCAACACCTGTTCTCTTAAGAGTTCAATGTTGTTTGCACAATTGTTTTTATTTGTTTATTGCTTAACAATGCATCCAATTATGTTTGTTTTATTCCTGGACCATTTTTGACATAATATGTATGTTTTGCCTTTCGATTATAAACAAGAAGATATTAAAAACTTGTGAGAAAGGAGTTTTTGTTCTTGGTTACTTTCTCCTCTGAACTGGGAACCGTTTCCTTTTCCTGGCACAAGATATTATAATCCAATGTGTTATCAATTCCTCATCCCTGCTTCTCTTTGATTACTCCAATAGAAGGATCCTGGTAGATTTTACAATACTGGTATAAGTTAAGTCCTGTGGTGGGAACATGATCTGTTCTGCTGTTATCAAATGTTCACAAGTGCAGTGGCAGCTGCAGGTTTTGAAACTTTCATCAGTTGCCAGTGTCTAACTCCCTGTACTAATTCTGGGCATCTGTGTGTCTGTTTCTTCACCATCGCTACAAATGACATCACAAAGATAAGTTTTTTGTTTCACCATATAGCAGGTGAACCTTGCTTTAAGATATTCTTAGAGCTTGCACTTGTTAAATGGTATTATAAATGCCCGTGATTTTTACAGCTCACTGTTAAACTTCATCATGTTACATTGTAAGACAACAAAAATGATGCATTACGTAGGAATTATCCCAACAGGATGGAAATTAATAGATGTGATGTACATGTGCAATTTCAGAAAAATTGCATGATTTTTTCAAGAGAAAGAGGTTCACAAATTGAGCAAATCAGTAATGCACTGGTCCACCTCCAACCCTTGTGCAAGCAGTTACTCAGCTTGGCATTGATTGATGGAGTTGTTAGATGTCCTCCTTAGGGAAACTGTACCAAATTCTGTCCAAATGGCACATCAGATTGTCAACATCCTGAGCTGGTTGGAGGGCCCTGCTCATAATGCTCCAAACATTCTCAACTGGGGAGAGATCTGGCAACCTTGCTGGCCAATGTAGGTTTTGGCATGCATGAAGACAAGCAGTAGAAACTCTCGACATATGTGGGTGGACATTATCTAGCTGAAAAGTAAGCCCAGGATGCTTGTCATGAAAGGCAACAAAAAGGGGCTTAGAATATTATTGACATACCACTGTGCTGTAAGGGTCACATGGATGGCAACCAGAGGGATACTGCTATGAAAAGAACTGGCACCTCAGACTACCACTCCTGGTTGTCAGCCTGCATGGCGCGTAACAGTCAGGTTGATATGCCAATGTTATTCGGGGAATCTTCACATACATCTTCACTGGTCATTGGTGCTCAATGCAAAGTGAAATTCATCACTGAAGACAATTGTACTCCACTCAATGAGATTATTTGCTGAAGACATGTCTCGAGATGCCCTGGATAGTTGCACAACACCAACCAGACTGTCACCCATCATGTGGTCTGACAAACAGAATGATGGCTTGGGGTACAATTTATTTTCGTGGCAGCACCCCTTTGGTTGTCATCCGCGGCAACCTTACAGCACAGCAGTACATCGATGATAGTCTATGTCCCATTTTGTTGCCCTTCGTAGCAAGCCATACTGAGTTTACATTTCTGCAAGATAATGCCCACACACATGGTGAGAGTTTCTACTGATAAGACTATCAGTAGAAACTCTCACCATATGTGTGGGCATGCTTGCCAAACCCTGGTATGGCCATAAAGGTCAACACATCTCTTTCCATTGAGAACAATTGGAGCATTATGGGCAGGAGCCTCCAACCAACTCAGGAATTTAACGATATGAAGTGACAATTGGACAGAATTTGGCACGATATCCCTCAGGAGGATATCCAACAACTCTATCAATCAATGCCAAGCCAAACAACTGCTAGCATAAGGGACAGAGATGGACCAACACATTGTTGGCTTCCTGTTTGTTAAGCTTTCCCTACAATAAATCAATTTTTTCCCTTGGAGTGTGTTTCTGATGTTTGTGAGTACTACTGTCTGCTGCTGAGAAGACTATACTGACAGAAATATGGCAGCAGGTGACGTACTCTAGAGCAGAATAGTATCCGTGATTCTAAAAACTTTTCATGAATGCAACTACATCAACAAATACATATTTCTTCAAACAACCTCTTTAATACATTGATACCTCCAGGATACTATTGCCCAAATTCTCCATTTGCATATATGTGTTACCTGACTGCTGTATCAATAGTTTATTAATACTGTGTACGCAACTACTAAAATGTGTATTTTCCATCACAATGCACATATTGTTCTACCCAATTGAAACAACATCAAGTAGGGTTTTCTTGGCTGTTTGTTGCTTAAAGCAAGGGCATTATGTCTGCACACAAGTGTCACTAGTGTAGTAACCAAAACCAACTGCGGGAACGCTTAGGGTTGCGGATCGGAGCCGCCAGGTGGGAAAGCAGCCTGTGGTGGAGCACGCACCACCGGGTAAACACAAGGACGAGTCGGACGACAAACCAACGACAACCGACAACGACTCACTATGAATGACACAACAAGGAAGAGATAAACAACAGAGGCTTGTAGAAACCACAACACCAAACACCAACAGTAAATCCACTCGGAACCAGAGCCAGGCAAATGTCAACAATGAGCAACAACCAGAACGCAGTACCGCCGAGATAGAGACGCAATCCAGAGCGAGTACCAGACTGACTGGACTAGGGCAGAGCGGGTCCCTATATACGAAACTGGAGGGAGCAGCCATTGGCCGTGGTCTGCACGTGGTGTAGCAGTGGCACCCTCGCTGCGTGAGAGCCGCTGCGCGGAAGAGCCGCCGCGGACACGGAGCCCTCTGTGAGCTGGCCACGTCCGTTTGTTCTGGCACGTGTTCGACTTCTGCGGCAGGAGGTACTAGAACTAGAATTTCCATCTTTGGTAGTGGTGGTGTGTGTAAAAAAGTAAAAGGAAATGGGAAATTACAGATGGAACACAAGAAAGCTGACGACGACATCTTCTGGTAAGGCAATATATTTTGGACAGCCAATAACACTGACCATGGCCATCTATCAGGCAGAAAAAAAGCAAAGAGACAGGCAGTTTCTCCACTCCCTGCCTCAGCCTTCACAGCATCCTTCTGTGCTATCTACTATACAGGCTCTCATTCTTTCTCAAGTTGAATAGTTTCCATATTAAAGATATCTCCATACAACCCAGTCCTTTTACTGAAGTTAATGTTGTAAACAGTTGTGTTATAATGGTACCTCCAAGTGTTCAGTTTGTAACATGACAAGCTGTAAAACACTCTTATGAATTGTTCAGTGCTGGGACTGGTGCATATCCCAATACACAGGTTGTGGTTACAACTAAAATGTTTCATAAATTGCTGTTAACATTGCCATACTTAATTTCACTAGAACTTGAGTTTATAATCGTGTTTACACTTAAAAAGGCTGTCTGCTGGATTTACAATTCGAGCTTCAAAGAAACTCGAGAAACTTGATTTGACATAAGTTCCTGAAATCACACCTTCAAATTATTAGTTATGGATACAACAGTTGTATAATGTCAGTCATCAAATCAAGATTCTGTGAATATAGTTGCAACAAAAATCATTACATAAAATACCAACTAGAAATTTCTTTACTTTATTGTTTTGGATAGTCAGTTTACTAAATTTTCTATTAGAACAGGATGGAATAATGACAATACTATGAAAGGGATATATGGATACTCACCATATAGAGAAGATGTTGAGCCACAGACAGGCACAACAAAAAGACTGTTACACATTTGAGAATTTGGCCTAAAGTCCTTCTGAAGCAGAAAACACACACGAATTCACACAAGCACAACCCACATGCACATGTCCACTGTCTCTGGCTGCTGAGGCCATTAATTTTATTTATATGAAACATGTCAGTACTGTTTTATGAACCAAATTATGTATCCAAATTCTTATACAACTGTAAATCTTAATAGTAAATACATTTTTTCAGACATGCCAATAGTGTTACACAAAACTGACACTGTTCTCTGTTATACATAGATGGGCACCTAAGCTCTCAATCACAGTGTTTCAGTTTTAGGCTCTAAGTGTTAGTAGGCTTCAGGGTTGTAGTTGCTCAGTTTCTTAGTTTGCCAAAATTAATATATTTGATAAAGACTTATGAAAATATTATGAAAAGGATTGATTGCCACTCACCATATAGTGGAGATGAGTTGCAGGCAGTCACAACAAAAAGACTGCTAAGCAAGTAAGCTTTCCGCCAAAAGGCCTTCTTTTGAATTAGACAACACAGACACACACTTTCACGCAAACCCAACTCACACACAAACATCATTCTTACATTGTGGATTTTCACTTGTTTGATAAAGACTTATAATATAGAATGAAGATTGATCAAAATTTGATGTACCTTATTTAGTTAGAGTCCATACCTGACACTCCACGTGCTTGGAGAACCTAAAATTAATCTGAACTGCAGAGAAGCAAGATCTTTAACAATCACTCTAGCCATAACAAAGGACATAAAGATAAGTAACATTCTCCTATAAATTACACCAGTGTTTTGTAAGATCCTCTGTGAATCAATTATCAGTCAAACTACAAGATCAGTTTTCACCCTCAATATTTAATACCATTTTGTAGCAGTATATTACAAGTTGAGCTGCTGCTCCCATTTTCTGCACAATTTTTTGATGAAAAACCTAGTCATCTTTTTTAGGTGCTGTGAGTTGTGCTCTTATGTGTACAGCTTGCAGCAAATGAAGAAGACAGTAGGGTTGGTCATTGAAATACTGTGCACAAAATCGAAATAACAACGCAGCTGAACACTGAGAAGCATACTATTAAATCTTCTTCCTTCTGTAGAATCTAAATACAGTCTTACTTCTGTTATGTATTTTGTTATAATATTTTGCTCCAAGTTTCGGTTGAGCATCCTCAGGTGGACTAATCTCACGAGTTCTCTTGTTGGGTTGTACATGTTTACTAACTACAGACCTTCCTACGGCACTAGCAATTTTTCACTTTGGAACTGTAGGCTCCTTAGAAGTCCCACGAGATGCTACGGAAATAAATGATGATCCAGACAGAGTTCCACTCACCTAGACAAAACTTACACAACATTTGAACTCATGAGCCATTCATCCTACATCATGCAGTTTTGAAATTGTAGGATCCTTATAAATCCCACAAGATGCTAGGAAAATAAATGTTGATCCAGACAAAGCTTCACTTACCTAGACAAGACTTACACAATGTTTCAACTTAACAGCCATCCATCCCATAATTATGCAGCACAGCACAAGATTAACCCTTGGTTTCAATAGAAAAGCCAAGGTCCCCATTCCCTATGACATATGACACACAATGCACCACCATGATGCTTAGTAATGGTTGCTGAAGCATGCAAAGAGTTTACAGTATTGGAGGCATTGACCAATCCTAGCTATAAGTTCAGATTTACCATGACAACATTCATGCATTATTCACTGAACCCACAAGGGAAATTATGCCACAGAGTGATGCTGATGGGCATGGAACCTAAAAAGAGTTGGAACTGCATTATCTCATACCAACTGCCTGATCGGAAAGGAGAAAGTATAACTATGTCGTAAAGGTTATTTTGTTGTGTGTGTGTGTGTGTGTGTGTGTGTGTGTGTGTGAGGATTAACATTGTATAAATTTTTATGGGTACACTAACACCCAGTAAGTATTATTTTTGAAATTTTGATGGTAGTCTGTACAAAAATATTCATATATTACAGATAAGTCCTGGGATGAAGATGCTACTTTTTGAAGCATTCATCAGACCTGCATTAGATGATGTCAAGAATTTTGGCTATTTTTGTTTGCATGTACAAGCAAACATTTGAAAGGCATTAAGAGGCAATAGTTTTGCTGGACACAAGAATTTGTTTGGAATACTTTGAGTCTTTTTAATATAATAATCAGTGACTAGTGACTACAATCATTACCTGTTTTCTATATGTTATTATCTTTACTTGTTACATAGTGGCTTTGCCTCAGTACTCCTATACAAAATCAACAAAATCAAAAATTTTTATGTGACGCATTTATGATTTATTCACTGATATTGTAGAATTACATTTTTACACAAGGGAAACATAATTATGCAAATAAAGAATTTATAATGAAGCAATTTTATGTTAAATTTTATTTGGATTCTAAGAGTGGAACTTAGGTAAGACAAATTTTGAGTAGACTTGAATCAATAGTTATTTAGTAAGACAAATGAATAAACGTAAAGCTTAGCTCAATACATTTATACAATAATCAAGCATCCAGCATTCTTGCAAAAAATACCACCATCTTCAGGCATGTGCTCCGAGTATAATTTGGTAAAAAGATTATTAAGAACAACATTGACATAAAATTTCAGACAGGTTTGACATTTTATGATTTCCACAAATATCATGTCACATATTACCAACAGTCAGCACAAATTTCCTTCTATGATGCAATCAAGCTTTTAAATGTGTGAAACAAAGTTGTTAAAACACAATAATAATGTTCTAAAAAGGGAATAGTATGTTGAAATGAGTATGATAGAGATAAGCAAAAATAGATAATCATTCTATCTGCATGTTTTGTGAAACTTCAGACAGCCATTCCAAAATACTGGAAGGAGTCAAAGAATTTATGTAATGTGCAAGTGCACTTTGTGGCACAGAACACACTAAACAATACAACAATGCTGTGTAATTAATAAGGTCCTGCAAATCTTCTAATGTCACATTATCATTCATAGTTTTGGGCAGTTCTTCTGTGAATAAATTCTTCATGTCTTGTCTCAGAAAATGTAACTCTGATCTGGTGGCACCTGGAACAGACATTTTCCATTTACAAAGTTGGTCCCTCAATACTCCTGGTTTATCTTGATGTCCCTCTTGAAAGCCCGTACAAGATGCTTGAGAAATGAACTCTTGTTTAATTACGGATGTTAAATGATCATTCGATTTTACTGTTAGAACCTTTTCTTTATAATCTGACGATTTTTCTGTATGAAGTACAGGTGTAATGCTTTCTTGTTCATTTTCATCTTCATTTTCTGCTATGATTAGGTCACCACTGTCCCCAGAAACAGTGCTGCTGTTACTACTATTTAAAATATTTTCCACTTCTTTTCCATAATGAACTCTTTGGTCCCTGACACGTCTGACTTCATTGTTAACCTTGGTAGTTTCTTCAGTACTGAGGAGTTTTGAGATACCTGTTTCATGAGAGCTAACATGTACCTGCTCTTCTAACTGAAAAAATCCTGTCGATGGCTTGGTGTAATACGGAGATAATACTTCTTTTCCCAAAATCAGATCATTAGTGGAACAGTTATCATGCTTGCTCTTACTTCCACAAACCTCAGAATATTTTTTGGAAGAAATAAAGTTTTTTAAACACCTGTTAGATGAATATGCACTCTCAGAGGTTGTTTTCTGGTTACATACCATGACACAGAAAGCCAACACAGCATGGAGAGCATGATGAGCAACCTCCTGGAGATGTTTTCTGTCCTGTGAATCTTGGTAGACAGGCCGTTCATGCATCCCTTCAGCTGGCCATTCTCTCCATTCCCACAATTTTTCAGGAGACGGTGGTGCAAACTCACTTGCCTCTGTACACCGAGATCTTGTCCGCACCTGTTTGCAGTGATATCAGAAACTCTGATAAGCATGCAGC
Source organism: Schistocerca cancellata (assembly GCF_023864275.1). Lineage (NCBI taxonomy): Eukaryota > Metazoa > Arthropoda > Insecta > Orthoptera > Acrididae > Schistocerca > Schistocerca cancellata. Next base: position 324,356,477 of record NC_064630.1, on the reverse strand, counting down.
ATAAAACTAGGCAAGCAAAATATTTAAAGCCAGGCAAGCAATAAAAATAAATTTCCCCCTTTTCCATATTTTGTGGCACTATATAAGCCAAAGTAACTCAGTGATACAATGCTCTATATATAAATTGCAGAAGACTTAAAATAAGACACGCAGAGAAGTAACTACCCAAGAAGAAAAATAAATATTATAGGTACTGGGGAAGGATCTAAACTACCATCAGAACTTCAAAATCTATGGTTTACTGCACCCAGCTTCCAATTTTCTGTTGAGAGTATAATGAAAGTGGAACCTGCAGAATAGTGCACATCCTCCTCTACAAATAATTCTTTGACTGATATTCAATGATTGAGTGGCATTGTTATTCACAAATCTCATAGGGACTATGAGTACTGGGATGATCACACTCTTTCTTTCTTCACAGTGCTGTGTAAATTGTGTATGCTAATGTGCTTACTAGTTGTCCTGCTCAGACCATGCTTAGATACTTCTATACATGACAGGGTTATTCTTCAAGGGTTTTTTTTTTTTTTTTTTTTTCCTGCAAGAGACTGGGACTTTCTCAGTACTCTCTTCCCCCTGCTTGTGATCTACCCTACAATAATGTCACTGTTAAAGGGTTCACAATACGTTCAGTGCAATGGCTCTTCTTAAGCAACCATCACAATGTATTATTAAGTTTATGTTAGTGTCAGTACAAAAATTATGAAGTGTTCACAAAACTTTTATTGAAACCGTCACTGTGCAAAATTAACAATGACTAGTTTGTAGTAAGACAATGCCACTCACATTTCTACTTTCATTCAGTCTGGGAACAACTTGTCTCTTAAATGTGTACAACTGTCTGAAAAATTGAATATGACACTTGGTGAAATGAAAAACAAGGCTTATTCTCCAACGTGGTGAAGCCACTGATGTCTAAATGTCAATATAGATATCATTGTCACACAACAACTTTATTTTTTATATAAAAGTATTTTACAGTTCTTGAGTGTACACTACACGAAGAAGATGTCTTGGAATTGCTCCTTACGGCAATCCTTAGGTCAGCACTTGGGGACCAATTAATTCATTTTTGTGTTTCATGCACAGTTTTCCACCCAATAATAATTCCTGGAAGCCAAAGAAAAGTGGGAAAGCAGGCCCCAGAAATTAACTGTTGTAATAGTATAGGCAGTGCTGTGTTGTAAACTCTGCTGACACTGACAAAAAATGCTGACAAATATTGTTACTTCCAACACATAATCTGGATTTCCATTGATAAAATGTACCTTTGCCCTATCAGAAACCATATTGGGATTTGGGTACGAACCTCTGCAAGTTAAACCTTTTCTTTATCCTATGGTCAAGACTTTTACCAGTGCAGGATGAAAATATGCAGGGGTTGGTACAGCTTTGCCTCTTGTGAATTAGGCTTTTAGCAATGGGAATTATAATTGGTGTGCCCCAACCAGAAATGATGTCCTCTTTCATCCAAGGAGATTTATATACTTTGAGTAGTAGTTCTCATGAACTGGTAGGCATATTACTAAGCATCATACAGTATAGGTCATTCAGATGAGGCAACACACCTGAAGCTTCTTAATTGTTTTTCAAATTTCTAACACAAAAAGGCCGGCACAAAAAGCTGGTCATATATACTGATTGCTGCTAAATTTAAAGAAGTATTAGGTCTACAGTGCTCCTTCTGCCATTTTGCAATAGATGGCAGTAGCAGCAAATGGTGTTCCAGGTGATATGTTGAAAGTGTCATACAATAAGCTTAGGAATTTGTAAACATAACACCATCAAAATATCAGTCAATTAGTGATTGCATCATGAACTCATTCTCAACTAAATACAGCAACTTACAAGCCCAATTCTCATCATTTCCAGGAAGTTTCAGTTTTGTGCTTTAATGTGAAGAATTCTATGGCTGAGGCTCATAAAAAGCTGGGTAAGACCTATGGTGAGCCACCTATTAGTGAAAGAATAGGCAGATACTTGTTTCAATACTTCAAGAACAGTGATTTTGATGTCAAAGACTGGCACAGTGGTGGAAGAGAGAAGGTTTTTTAAAGCTAAGGAAACCAACTGAAGCAATCACAGGAGATCATTATCAAAATCAGTTGTTGAGATTGAACTGAGCACTGAAAGAGAAATGGCCACAATACATAGACATGAAATGGTGTTTTTGGAGCTTGACATTACTTAACCACACTTCACAAAAGCTGTACAATCTTGGAAGTGCTGAAATGGGAAATCCTACCCCACCCTCCATATTCTCCAGACATTGCTCCTTCTGACTACTACTTTGTTCAATCAATGGCACACAGCCTGCTGACCAGCAATTCCGGTCATATTAACAAGTGCAAAATTGGACCGATTCATGGTGCTCCTAGAAAGACGCCCAGTTCTTCCAATGTCGAATCATATGCTGCCCAAAAGATGGGGGAAAGTAGTAGCCAGTGATGGCTAATACACTGAATCATGAATTTTTTGTCAGTCTTTCACAATGAAGCCTCGAACTTTTAGAAAAAATGGTGGAAGCAAAGTTATAGACCTAACACATATTTATGGGATGGGGTACCTTTTGCATCAGAATATGGCACTTCGGTGTGAGTCTAGATAAGGATATATATCTACACAGAAATTATTTTTACTTTTAGTACTGTGGTTATGTATTGCATGGTTCATCCTAAATTTAGTCTCACGATTAACCCCAAATATACTTGTATTGGCCCATAAAAGTAAGAAACCTGAAGTCCATGAAGAGGCTTCTGCAAGATGTTCAGTTAAGAACTTTAAACATTTCTGGACAGTAAATTATTGCCTGAACTTAGTTGCATTGCCTTACAAGATTATGTCATAGGACAGAACTGCGTGAAAATATGAGAAGTATGACAGTAATACCAACTGTAAGCCAACTCAATGAGAGAGTTTTCTTCATGCAAAGCAAGAAAAACTGATTTTTATGGTCAACTTGTTCACATGCTGCTGCTACATCAGTTTGTTATCTATCTCGATGCCTTGGAATTTAACATATGGAGCCTCATCAAGTGTATGCCCATTGATCTCTGCCTTTGTTATGTGTAAATCATTTTATTTGATGTTAAATGTGCTTGGGAATTGGTACCATATCATTTTTTGCAGAATATTCTGTTCCAACATTTCAGCCTTCTCGGTGAAGCCTTCTTCCAGGAACTGATGGCACTGCACTGACAATTTTTTTCTAATCAATCACCATAGACGTTAATCCTCCTCTTGGGCATCAAAATGTCCAATGAAAGACTTTATGGTCTTATTATATGGGGGCACTCCCCTCACATCAAAAACGTATTGAAATTACAAAAAAAAAGTCATACGTATAATATGTAAAAGAGGTCATAGGGAGCACTGTCGTCCTCTTTTCTCCAGACTCAGAATACTTACAATTATAAATTTATACATCTATGTGTCTGTACTCTATATTAAAAATAATATTTCAGAATTTATTGCCAGAAAGGAAATACACGAACACAACACCAGGGCGAATGGTAATTTAGACATACCGCGCCACAGATTAGCGAGAACAGGAAATTCCCACAAAGTTAACCCATTTGAAATGTTCAATAAACTGCCAATTCATGTTCAGTCTATGGATACAAATTCTTTTAAAATTAAGTGGTACAGCTGGCTGCCAGATCATCCATTCTATGACATTAAAGAATTCTTTGAGATGCCTGAGGAGAATATAAGCATTTAAAAGTTGTCTGTAGTTAAACATATTATTTTGTGCTGTAGTTAATCGTGTGTAATTACAAAGTTCATACTATAAACAATAAAATACCTTATTATATTAGATTATAAGATAGCTTGTTGCGTTAGCTTTTAAAAGCTATCCTTTGTAATTTGGTACACTGCCATGCTTCAAATGTATTTATAATGTATTGACAGAAGTTTATTTTGTTATTCTGTATGTACTAGTACATCTTGTATGACGAAGCCAATATCATTGTAAAATGATCTATGGTGAATAAAATTCTTGAAATTCTTTAGCAGTTATGTTCAGTCTCTCATTGATCTTAAATTATCTTTTATTTGATGTTGCTGCAAAACAAAAAAAAAGTCTGGTTTAATCCTTTATGTTGGAGGATCTTTCTGGTGTGAAGTTCCCTTTTCCCCTTTCTGCAAGGCAGAAACACTTCTGATGTTTACTCCTCTTTCCTTTTCTTGTCTGCTTCAGATCTCTTGGTACTGACTTCACATCATAGATATTTGTTGCAAATGTTTTCCCCAGATAATTTACGCAGTCAATGTCTCTCTTACTGCCAGAATGCTGAATACTGCAGATTTTTGTTCAGGGTAGTGGTGGGAACCTATGCGCATGTCTCTCTCAGTATTTGTGGGTTTTCTATGTACGCTGTGTCCTAATTTTCTGTAGACTAGGACATCAAGGAACAGGATATGGCAAGCATCCTGCCTTTCAGTATGTTACTTACTTTTTTAGTCAGGATGCTGTTGAGATACCTTAAAAATGGCAATACTTTCTTCAATTTGTCACAAGGAGATGAAAAGTCCAAGAATAGTTATGTAAACAGTGCACAAAAGTAAAAATAGTAAGAGCTAATAACTGTTTATTTACAAAAAGAATGAGCTCACTAAAAAGTTCTAATTTCACATTTTTCAGTAAACAGTACTTTTTATGATGGCTCATTAACTAAATAATAAATAGCATTTAAAGTTTTGCCACTCCCAGAAATGCTTTTACCATTTGAGCCTTTAGGCTTATTTATTTCCCAGGGTTGATGCTATACTTTCGTTACCTTACTTTTTCTGAATCAGATAATGTATCTGCTATCCAAATAAGCCACTAATTAAGATGTGATTTCTTAGATTATTCACTAATTAAGAATCAAACCCTCTAAACCACCTCATAGGTGTAGAGTGTATCAATCAAATAGTACCTTGAACTTAAATACTTTTCTAATTCTCTATCTTATGTGTAAAGAGTTCACACCTAGCCACCTATCAATTAACATCCGAGTTTCAAAATCCATGGACAACATTCAGTATGGGCACATCATGTAGAAACACGTGTAAAAGTCTGCACTTGTAAACTGCTATGACAGCATATTATGTATGAAGAGTAAGTGCTCAGCTACCAACCAGTTAACTGCTTAATAAAAGAGTCTATGGACAGAGTTCATTTTTGAGCAACATCTCCTTCTCAATCATCTCAAAAGTCCAGGATTTGTTATGAACATGTGAATACTTGTGTATAATAATATCTCATGTTGTTGTGTCTTTTTTCTGGTGAATTTTGTGAGATAGCGATTATGCGTCTAACCACTAGATCATGAGTATCTATGAGTGAAGCCATGTATACAATTTTATGTCTGAACTCAGTATGACAACCAGTCAGTATTGTATGAAAGTATGGTGAAGATCCTGCCACTGTTGGAAGTTAGTATATAGGGTCACTACCTTGGTAGACTAGTGTCCTCCTCGTCTTCAGGAAAACTGGACTGATCAGATCACACGAGAATTAGTATATAAATTTGTGTGTACAAACTATTAATCAAATGATGAAATAGTGAAAAAGTGGTCATTGCTCAGATGCAATTTAAGCAGAATAAATGTGCAAACCAATGAATCTTAAATCAATGGTGTTGTGTCCCTTATTGCTCTATTTAGTTAAAAGCCCAAATGATTTCCAGCAAGAGACTATGAGTTTCAGGTATGACAATACTGTCTGCAACCATGTTAATTCACTTAGATACAGTGCCTGTTGTGTGAGGATGTTTCTATTTCGGTACTACAGAATTAACTAAATATGTTAGGATTGCAAGAACTTAAAACAGTAGTAAGTTATTTATTGAGAGTCACATCAAGATTAAAAAAAGATTCCAAACTTTAAGAGTAATTAGAAAAAAAAGACGGAGGGCAGTTTATAAATGAAATCTGGTATGTATCAGCAGCAATGAAATATGTAAGAACAATGGACTAACAGGATAAGGTTAAGTTCAATAAAATGCAGATGACTAGCTGTCAAACAGTCTAATGTAAGTGCCAAGTTAGGAATCAGCAAATGAGAAATTCGAACGTTGCCACTATATTGGATGGGCAGTTGCCAAAAGAAAATCCCAGAACATAGCAGCCATATTGGATGTACATCAATCAATGAGGAATCAGCTCAGAATCAAGATATAAACATTGCAGCTTGAAGTGGGAACACACAATGATTGGCAAGCAGGCAACAATTACTGACAATGGCAGCAACCAAGGATGAAGTTTTCAAGTATTGTTCACTATCTTGCCAAAATGACTGACAAATAAGTTAAAGTCAGTGTGCCTGACATTGATGAATAAGGTGTTGTGACAGGGCCACGACATTTAACAGTGCCGCCACGACAGTACGCGCAAACGGCGATAGAGGCGCTCCGCAACTCGGCTGAGCGCGGGAGCACCACCTAGCTACGAACGGCGCCGGCCGCATGTCACGGCACGGCAGTCGAATAAGAGATACTGAGTTGTTACCATGTAACCAGCTATTGTTTCTAAGTGAGTGTGTTTGAATATCCACGCAATCATTGGTGATTAAAGGTTATAACACTTTTTGGCGACGAGGTCGGATATTTTCACTGCGTTGTGGATTTTTGTGTTCGTGACGGGGCAGACATGGAACAGCATATGCAAGCGCTCATTGAACAACAAACTCAGTTGACGGCTGCTATTCAGGCGTTGTCGACGTCGCTTACTCCTCGTCTGTCTTCCTCTTCTCCGCCTCCATTCCGTCCTTACGACGAGGCCGCTGAAGACTGGGAGGATTATGAGAAGTGTTTGCGGCAACACTTCTTGGCTTTCGGTGTTGTTGACGCTCCTATGTGTAAGTCGTTATTTCTATCTTGTATTTCCCCACGGATCTATCAGCTGCTATCTCAGTTAGCCCCTCTGCGGGAACCTGCCTCTCTGTCCTTCCACGAAATGTGTGACTTATTGTCTAACTATTACCAAAAAAAACACCCACGTCGTTGCTGCCCACGTGGCGTTCTACCGGTGTCATAAACAGCCCCATCAATCTTACCGGGCTTGGGCGGCAGAACTACACGGTCTGAGTAGGAAATGTCAGTTTGTCACGGACACTCATCATGAGTCTTATGCTGATTCAATGGTTAGGGATGCTATTCTATGGCTTGCTCCTGATAAAGAAGTTCGGCAACATGCCCTACAACTGCCAAACCCGTCGTTGTCGGAAGTTCTAAGCATCGCTCAATCCTTTGAAGTGTCTCACACTGCTGGCGCGCAAATAGACGCGTGGTGTGATGTAACCGCTGTACAGTCAACTTTCGGCACGGACAATTTGCCTGTTTCACAGGAGAACGACGATGTGGCGGCAGTTCACTCGCGTAAACAAAGTCGCGTTGGGCCGCAACTCTCGCAGCGACAACAGCAAGCACAGAAGCAGGTTCGTTCCGCACTTCCTTCTTGTCCATGTTGTTTCGTACAGCATGACAGGGCCGCGTGTCCAAAACGTTGGGCCACGTGCAATTCATGTAGGAAAAAAGGCCACATTGCTTCTGTGTGTCAGTCCCCTAAAGTTCCTGTCGACGAGGACGAGGCATTGAACATGGATGTTAACTGTGTGCTTTCTCAAACCAATAAGTTGTTTGTTACTGTTCGTGTTCTGGATAAAGACATTCGCATGCAAGTGGACACTGGCTCTGCAGTAACTCTCATTAATTCTCGCATGTATTTGGAGTTGGGCTCCCCTCCCTTGTCTCCAGTTACGCAAAATCTGAGAACTTATAATAAACAGAAAATTCCTATCATTGGCCAGTTTGATGCTTCCACTGCCTACAAGTCTGTTGTTAGGCCCCTCACGTTTTATGTGGTGGATCATGCGGGCACTGAAAAACTGTTCGGTTATGATGCTTTCCAGTTGTTCGGGTTCTCCGTTGATGATGATGTGCACCTCATATCTGAGGATATTCCATATCAACAGCTGGATGGATTGTGTTCTGAATTTTCATCCGTGTTCTCTGCTGGTCTGGGTCGTGCCAAGGATTTTGAAGCCCACATTACTCTTAAACCTACAGCTCGCCCTAAGTTTTTCCGGGCACGCCCTATTCCGGTAGCGTTGCGTGCACCTGTCAAGGCTGAGATAGACAGGTTAACAGCTTCAGGGATTCTCCTTCCTGTTACCTCCAGCGAAGGGGCATCGCCAATCGTGGTGGTTTCTAAACCAGACGGGAGTCTGCAATTGTGTGGTGATTTTAAAGCCACTGTCAACGCTCAGAGCCTCATTGACACTTATCCTCTTCCCCGTCCTGAGGAATTATTTACCAAGCTCGCTGGGGGCCAGTTCTTTTCCAAACTTGACTTATCGGAGGTGTACCATCAGTTGCCGTTGGATGCTTCTTCCGAGAAATTTCTCGTCATCAACACTCCTTGTGGGTTGTATCAGTACCAGCGGTTACCATTTGGCGGCGCTAGCGCGCTGGCCATTTTTCATCGGTTTTTGGAACAGCTCACGGCTTCCGTTCCCGGCTGCATAAACTATCTGGATGACATTGTTGTCACAGGGGCCTCCACTGAGGAGCACCTTCGCAATTTGCGTTCACTGTTTCGGGTTTTGCATTCGGCTGGGTTGAGGTGCAATCTGGACAAGTCACAGTTCTTCCAACCCTCCATTGTGTATCTTGGTTTCCACTTGTCCCTTGTCCCGTGAGGGTATACGTCCTCTACGTCAGCACGTTGCGGCCATTAACGCTCTACCCCAGCCATCTACGGTCAAAGAACTTCAGGCGTTTCTAGGCAAGATTGCTTATTATCACAAATTCATTCCATCCGCGGCGGTGGTAGCTCATCTTCTGAATCAGCTGTTATGAAAAAAGTCCCTTTCTGTTGATCCGACAAGTGTGAGCAGGCTTTTGTCCGCCTGAAGGCTCATTTGCAGTCTGCGCCTTGTCTTGCCACATTCCGTCCAGGTCAGCACTTGGTTCTGGCGACTGACGCGTCACAGTATGGCCTAGGGGCTGTTCTCGCCCATCGGTATGAGGATGGGTCGGAACGACCCATCGCCTATGCTTCCAAGACCCTCAACGATGCGCAACGGCGTTACTCTCAAATCGAAAAGGAGGCGCTCGCTATCATAAGTTCAGCGTTTTTTTGTATGGTTCTAAGTCTCACCTCATAACCGACCACAAGCCGCTGGTCTCTCTGTTCAGCCCATCGGCGTCACTTCCGGATAAGGCAGCTCACCGCCTGCAACGTTGGACCTTATACTTGTCTCGTTTTCACTATGAGATTCACTATGGCCCCACGGCCCAGCACGCCAACACTGACGCATTGTCGCAATTGTCGATGGGTACCGATCCGGTTTCCGATCGTGATGAACTACTCTGTTTCCACATTGATGAGGAAGAATGTCGTGCGGTCGAGGGTTTGCACTTACAGGTTCGCAGGTCGCGTCGGCTACTGCGCGGGACCCGGTCCTGCGTCAGGTGATCGGTTTTGTTCAAAGGCTCTCTTCGCAAAGATGTTCTCAAACTGTTGCATGAAGGCCATTAGGGTATTTCTCGGTTTAAGTCCCTGGCCCGCAGGCACGTTTGTTGGCCCGGTATTGATTCGGACATCGCCCACATGGTTGCTGCATGTGGTCAGTGTGCTCAACAACTGGCTGCACCTCATACAATGCCCTCTCTGTGGCCTGATCCGGCGCAGCCATGGGAATTGGTGCACACTGACTTTGCCGGCCCCTTCCTCGGTACTTATTAGCTACTGTTGATTGACGCCTTCTCGAAGTTTCCATTTGTTGTTCAATGTCCGTCGCCCACCACTGTGGCGACGACGCTGGCTTTGTCCAAAATCTTTGTGCTAGAAGGTCTCCCATCCACGATCGTCACGGACAATGGCCCTCAGTTCTCTTCGCAGGCCTTCCGTGATTTTTGTACTGGACAAGGGATTCATCATGTTACAGCACCGCCCTTCCATCCGCAATCGAATGGGGAGGTCGAGCACCTTATCAGCACTTTCAAAAGCCAGATGAAAAAATTCCTTAGCGATTTTTCCACAGATGACGCTCTGCTGCAATTTCTGAGTTCTTATCGCTTCACGCCTCTGGGTGATCGCAGCCCTGCTGAACTCATGCATGGCCGCCAACCGCGCACTCTACTGCACCTGCTTCACCCTGTCAGGCCTTGTGCTGTGTCCCCTAGTGCGGGAAAATACTCGGTGGGCGCCGAAGTGTGGGCACGAGGGTATGGATCTCGCCCTAAATGGCTTCCAGGGGTGGTCAAGGCTCTTCGCGGCCGCCAGCTTTGTGAAATACGTACGGACGACGGCATGGTTGTTCACCATTACGACCAGATGTGCCCACGAGTGGTGGCCACGCCGGTGCCACCACCCCTTCCTTCGCCTCCACCAGCCCGAGAAGCCAGTCCTGTCGCTGCTGCCGATCTACCGTACGTGTTGATGCAGCCGCCATCGCTACCGTTTCCGAGTATGCCGGAACCGGCCCCAGTCGCGACGCCGCATTCTCCGGGACCCATCTCGCTGGAGCACACCCCCAGGTCCACGACACCTATGGATGCTGCTCCGGAGTATTCACCCATCCTCTCGTCCAGAAGGCACGTTCCACGCACGAGCTTCCGTCCTGGACATTTTCGACCATACTCTCGTGACTCTCCGCGGGATCTTCTCGGGGCCTCACAAGAGGCCATGGATGTCTCCACACTGTCCATGTCTCCAAGGAAGTGAGTTTTTTTTTTTCAAGGGGGGAAAAGTGTTGTGACAGTGCCACGACATTTAACAGTGCCGCCACGACAGTATGCGCAAACGGCGATAGAGGCGCTCCGCAACTCGACTGAGCGTGGGAGCGCCACCTAGCTACGAACGGCGCCGGCCGCATGTCACAGCATGGCAGTCGAATAAGAGATACTGAGTTGTTATCATGTAACCAGCTATTGTTTCTAAGTGAGTGTGTTTGAATATCCACGCAATTATTGGTGATTAAAGGTTATAACATAAGGTATAGCAATCAGTGAGAAAAATGTACTATTTATGAGTGAGTTCAAGGATTGGGGGCAAAGACTTCCAGAAGAATTAACTTTTTATGATGAAAAGTCAAGAGCTTCATCTACTGAGTATTGTGGTATTAAAGGAGAGGAAAGTGGAGTAGGAGTCATGAGTTATGTTGAGTTAGCATCAAAAGTTGAGTCAGGAGCATTGTTTAGAAAAGGAAATATTGAATATTAGTAATATTAATCAGGGTATAATGAAGAAAATTAAATAGACAATTGTTTGGTAAACTAAAATCAAAACTATTCAAAAGTATGAGGGGTAACCAGAAGCTAAAGGCGTACATTTTATTTCATACAACCAATACAGCCAACTGAAGTACATAAATTAGGCTATTTTTTGAGACAGTCTCTACATCAGTTTAAGCACTTGTTGCTTCATGGGACGAGTTTGAATATACTGGCCTACTAAAAATCTTGTCCTTATATGTTCAGCCTTATTGTCACAAAGTGCTTCATCTCTTGATCTGAAGCAAATTATCACCTTCCTTGGTGCTCCTTCAATTGAGGGAATAAGTGAAAGTCCCCTGGAGCAAGGTCCAGGCTGTAGGGAGTGATCGATGACATCCCAGCAAAACTGTTTCAACAGCAGGGTGGTCTCCTTTTCTGTATGAGGTTGCATGTTGTCATGAAGGAAGATGATGCCCTCGGTGAAAAGTCCTGGCTATTTCTTACTAAATGCTTCCTGCTTATGTGAAGATCTTGCAGTATCAGTCTGCAGTCACTGACTTCTCTCTTCCCTAAAACTTGACGCATATGACATTCGCGCTGACCCAAAACATTGTGGTCATCACCTTCCCGGCAGATGACATCACTCTAAACTGCTTTGTCTTTGGAGGAGGGAGAGGGGGGGGGGGGGGGGCAGAAGGGGAAGGTGTAGCCATGGATCTATGTTTCGCCACCCATGACAGTGTGATGAAGAAAACCATTCCCTTCCAAAAGTTGCAGACTTGCCCCCATGTGCTTCTCCTTTTATTGGCTGGGCAGATTTTATGGTACCCGTCAGCAATAAACTTTCCACTGCTGCAGAATATTGTGAATATTGTTATGAATGTTTCTGGATGACATTCCCAATTCTACCATCATCTCTTGATCTGAAGCAAATTATCACCTTCCTTGGTGCTCCTTCAATAACATGACCCTACTGTTGTCCTGAATCCTCCATGCAAGATGTGTTCAAATCTGTTGAAGCCCTGCTGGGTCAACCACTGCGATTCATGTCAGTGATATTTTTTTGGCAACCACAAACTTTCAACACCATTGTGCGATGTGCTGATGAGACATTACAGTCTCTCCCTAAACCTCAACCAAACACCAGTGAATTTCAGCAGTGGTTACATGTTTCACCCACAGAAGTCGATTTCTTGGTTAGAGTAGTTTTCCAAATGAGTCAACATTTGTGTTTACCTACAACTAGTGCTGTGGTGGCAGGTGGATGACACTGCACAGTTACCAACTGCATGTATCAGAATTACTGCACACTACTAATTTCTATATAACAGACAAAACTCAAGGAATATTGGTCTTGTAACTTCAGTTTCTGATCACTTCTCATAACTGCAACCTCAAAAGTGAAATTAAAAGGGACACTGGTAGTTTAGATTCAAAAATGGACAAAAATTGTAATGAACTGAATCAGAAATTGGATCAAACTAAGAATGACATTAAGAAGGAATGCAGAAGTGATATTAATAATTTAAATTCAAATTTGAACAAAAAGATAGATTCAATAAAAGTATGTTTTGAAAATAATTTAGAAAATGTAAAAGAGAATTTGGAATCGAAATTGAATGCTTTTGATACTGACATGTTGTCCAGTGAAAATAAAATGAAAACCAGCATAATAAGAGGGTATAAGTAGCTTTTGCTGATTCTTGTCAGGCAGAATTAACTGAAGTAGCGCAAACTTGTTTTGACAACAGTGGTACCAAAGTGATTTATGATAGAAAACAAAAAGACAGTCTTGATGTAAAGTACATAGGAGTAATTCAGGAAATTGTTGATGCAAATATTGATGTACTGAACATTATTGATGTTATATCCTAGCCAGTAATGCCAACCGAGCCCGTTGCCAAAAGGTTGGCAGCATCAAAGTCCGGACGCCGTCCGCATAAGCAGCGCCAGCGATACAGGAAATTGCCGCAAGTCTGCGCGCGCCACCGCTGGCTTCTGGCTTCTTAAGCGCTGGAGTCGCGAGCGCTAGGACAGTTCTGTATTCGCCGCTCAGTTGTATACTCGCCACCGATTTGTGTACTTGCTAGTCAGTTGTGTGTTCATCGCAGCAGAGTTGTTGTTTGTCGTCAGCCGACGCTGACCTAGCTGCTCCGACTCGAACTAGACAGATTTCTGTAGACACGGAGTTCACTACTGTGTTTCTGTATCTTCGTTAATAAAGATAAGTACCGACTTTTATTTAATCAGAGTGTTTGGGTTTTCATCTTTCTGTTCACTGTTCCAGCGGACCGGTCGGCCCGCTATTAAAAGTGTGGCGGTGACTTCGTAAGCCATTTCTACAGCGAAGTGTTTGTCGCTACGAACACTGCCACAAAACTGGCGACGAGGATTTCCGAACTCGTGTGCAGGGCTGGTTCAACTTGTTTCTTGTTATACTAATTATAGAGATAAACTTTTGGGGGCTTGTTTAATTTGTGTTCACTATGTCTGCCGAATTAGAACAGTTGATCTTGTTACAGAGTCAGCAAATACAAAGTCTGGTGGAAGCAATCGCCAAACAAGCGGCTAATCCACCAACACAAAAGGAACAAGCACAGGCAGCACCACCTTTCCGTGCTTTTGATGCATCAAGAGAAGAATGGCGAGAATATTTCGCGCAGTTGCAGGCGCACATGACAGTCTACAAAATCACAGGTAATGAGCGGCAGCTTTATTTAATTTCCACTGCAGGCGTGGAAGTCTATAGACTCCTTTGTAAGTTGTTCCCGGAATCCAAGCCAGAAGCTTTAGACTATGACGTTGTTGTTAACAAGCTTGCTGAGTATTTCGAGTCGCGAGTTCATGTGGCAGCAGCCAGATTCAAGTTCTTCAGATTAAAGAAACTGCCACATCAATCTAACAAACAGTGGTTAACAGATTTACGGGGCCTCACCCATCAGTGCCGATTTAATTGTGTGTGTGGAGCTTCCTACAGTGATGTCATGTTACGAGACGCTATTACTCAAAACATTGCAGATTCTCGTACTCGTGCTGCTATCTTAAAGTTGCCTGACCCGTCATTAGAGACTGTGATGAACATCATTGAAGCCCAAGATACTTCTGACTATGCTGAGTGTGAGTTAGATCAGCCATGTATTTCTCAAATTGCCTGTGCTAAGCAAGTTATGTCACGCCCGCGGCCCCACCGGCAGAGTCAGACTGTAAACACTAGCCGGCTCCGTCATGTTAAACACATTCGTCGGCCGCGTGTGCAAAATGATAGAGTTAAGTCTTGCCCTAAGTGTGTTCTTGCTCATCCTCGTGAACGTTGCCCGTTAAGAAACGCGGTTTGTCACTTTTGTCAAAGGAAAGGACACATCCAGACTGTTTGTTTGCGTAAACGCAAGAACAATTCTAGTGCTGCCCAGCCCATGGATATTCATGTTATTCAAAGCCAGCCCGCCCAGAAGGTCGCGTTTAAAGACTCTTCCACGGTTCGTGTGGGTAATAAACTTGTTCGCAATAAGCCACCCACCCAGCCCTCTGCTATGCGACCCAAGCGTAATTCAAACGCTGTAAAAAGTAATGTACAGACTGCAAGTGAAGCGGGAGTTGTTGTTCCACCCGCCCAACCCACGAGTTGTCGTAAGCAGCGAACACGCGCTAAACGCGCTGATTTTGTGTCTTCCGCCTCCACTGCACCGATCCAGAGACAGTGTAATAAACTATTTGTGAAGCTACGCATCCAGGATAAGACCTTCAATTTTCAATTAGACACTGGTGCGTCTGTGACTCTAATAAATAGTGCTACGTATGCGGCTATCGGCCGCCCTAAACTTTCAGCGGCAAAACATTCTTTGGCTACTTATAGTGGAGAACAAATTCCTGTGTTAGGTGTATGTAGCGTGCCAGCCACATTCCGTGGCAATACGAAAACAGTTTCATTCACAGTGCACCGCGCTACAGACAGTGTAAACATTTTCGGATTAGACTGTTTTGACTTGTTTGGCCTGTCTATCCAAGACAATGTGTTGCAAATTAATTCTGTGGTTGTTCCTCAAGACAGCATAACCGATTTGTGTAAACAATACAGTGACATATTTAAAGACGAACTAGGTTGTGCTGCAAACTTTGCCGCTCATATTACGTTAAAAGATAATGCTCAGCCTCGATTTTTTCGTGCTCGTCCAGTGCCTCACGCCCTCCGGGCACCTGTAGAAGATGAACTTCGTCGTTGGCAAAACAACGGTGTTATTCAACCCGTTTCAGCGAGCCAGTGGGCTTCTCCCTTAGTTATTATAAAGAAACCGTCTGGCAAGTTACGTTTGTGTGCTGATTTTAAGTCGACAGTTAATCCTCAGACTGTCATTGATTCTTTTCCTTTGCCTAGACCGTACGAGCTGATGGATAAGTTAGGGGAAGCTCGTTTCTTTTCCAAAATTGATCTCCGTGAAGCATATTTGCAATTGCCCCTCGACGAGCAATCACAACAGTATTTTGTCATAAACACGTCGTTGGGGTTGTTCCGTTTTCTGCGTTTGCCTTTTGGTTGTGCGTCAGCTCCAGCTGTTTTTCAGCGTTTTTTGTCACAACTTCTGGCTAATGTGCCATCGTGTTGCAACTATTTAGATGATATTGTTGTGTCCGGTCGGACGCCTGCTGAACATTTCCGTAATTTGGAGTGTTTGTTTACAGTGTTGTCTCAGGCAGGCCTACGTTGCAACATCGATAAATGTTCATTTTTCCTTACGGAGATGGAGTATCTGGGCATGTTATTAATGCTCAAGGCATTCATCCCTCCCAGTCACATTTAGCAGCTATTCGTGATTTGCCCGCCCCTCGCAATCTGCATGAATTGCAAGCAGTTCTTGGCAAATTGACATATTATATTAGGTTTATACCTAATGCATCACAGATTGCTGCACCATTGCATTGTCTCCACCGTAAGAATGTTCCGTTTGTGTGGTCAGCTGATTGCCAATCAGCCTTTCAGCAGCTTAAAGAGGCTTTATCGAATGATCGTTGTCTGGTCCATTACGACCCAAACAAGCGTCTAGTGTTAGCTTGTGATGCCTCTTCTTTCGGCCTCGGTGTTGTGTTGTCTCACCGAGTCGGTAACACCGAACGTCCTATTGCGTTCGCATCTAAATTGCTAAACAAAGCTCAGTGTAATTATAGCCAATTGGACAAGGAAGCGTTGGCTATTGTGTTCGATGTCACAAAATTCCATCACTACCTCTATGGTAGACCATTCTATTTAGTAACAGATCACAAGCCTCTGACGTCACTGTTTCATCCGTCTAAACCAGTTCCTCAGCGGACAGCTCAGCGACTACAACGTTGGGCTCTTTTGTTATCACAATACCAGTATGAGATACTGTCTCGCCCTACAGCTCAGCATGCAAACGCTGACGCGCTTTCTAGATTGCCGATTGCTGCGGATGATGTCTTCGATTCCTCTGAAGACTCTTGCCATCGATTGACGCCGATGAGCATCAATCCCTCCGGGATTTTCCGATTGATTATCGTCAGGTGGCATGTGAGACAGCTACGGATCCTCATCTGAGTTTACTATTACGTTTTGTTCAACGTGGTTGGCCGTCCAAGGCGAAGGACATATTGGATCCTGTGGTTCATCGCTATTATCCGCAACGTCATCTGTTGTCTGTTTCACAAGGAGTTTTGCTGTTACGCACTGAGAATGACCAGCTTCGTGTAGTGGTTCCCCAAGTGCTCCAATCCAAGGTCCTCGACTTGTTGCATCAAGGTCATTGGGGAGTGGTCCGCACCAAGCAGCTTGCCCGCCGTCATTGTACATGGATCGGCATTGATAAGCAGATTACGCAGATGTCTACAGATTGTTCGACGTGTGCCGAACACCAAGCTGCTCCGCCTCAACGCTATTTTGAGTGGGCACGCCCTGCCGGTCCCTGGCAGTGAGTACATATTGATTTCGCTGGTCCATATTGGAATTCTCGTTGGCTCATCGTGATAGATGCATTTAGTAATTTTCCGTTTGTTGTGCCCATGCAGTCTACAACGTCTGCACAAACTATACAGGCGTTGACTTCAATTTTTTGTATTGAGGGTCTTCCAGAAGTTTTAGTGTCTGACAATGGTCCACAATTTACCTCTGCTGAATTTGAAAGTTTTTGTTCTGCCAATGGCATTCGCCATGTTCTTACTCCGCCGTTCCACCCTCAATCGAATGGTGCAGCGGAACGTTTTGTACGCACATTCAAGGATCATATGGACAGTCCTTCGTGCTACGCACTCTCGTCAGCAGGCCCTCATCACGTTCCTGTCGTCGAACCGGACCACGCCACGCGACGGCCCTTCGCCTGCGGAGCTTCTCCAAGGCCGTCGTCATCGCACCCTACTACGGTTGTTGCACCCCCCGGATCGACCCGCCGCTTCTGAGCATCGCACGCGTTTTCAGCGCAACGATGCCGTTTTTTTTCAGAGTTTATCACGGTCGCCGTCGTTGGGAACGAGGCACCATGATAAGTGTCCAGGGTCGCGGTTTTTATACTGTTCAAGGTGCTGCTGGGGTGCACAGGAGGCATCAGAACCAGTTGCGCCGCGCTGGCCGCCCGGATTCTGCCGCTCGTTCTTTGTCCACAGAATTGGTCCGCGGCGGGTTCCAGCCGCGCCTTCCGACTTCGCAGCCGCCTCCAGGGCAGCAGCAGCAGCCGTCGCCGCTACCACGCCGACAGCCCGTCCCGTTGATGCCTCCCGTGCAGCTTCATCCGGGAGCGCCCCAGGTGGTCGCTCCGGCACCTGCGGTCCCTCTTCAGTCGCCACCGCCTTCGGAGCAGATGGACGTCGACCCCTCAGCCGGGCCGCCATCCCAAGCGGTGGCTGTGCAGCCTGTCCTGCAGCCGCTTTCCTTGGGCACCCCCAAGGAGTATGACACCACAGTGCCTTGTCCGGCGCCCACGCAGCAGCCGTCGACGCAGCGTCAGGAGACGCTGCCTCTCTTCGTGGGTCCCGACGCCCCGTCGCATCCAGTACCAGAAGCTGCGCCCATGGTCACAGGCGTGCACCCTGACCTCGGTTTTCAGTCGGTGTTTCCCGAGTCCCCGCGCAGCCAATGCTGGGGTGCGGACCGGGGACTGCCACCGACAACAGTCTCCGCCCCGGTCTCTTCTGCTACGCCTGCGGCCAGACCCCTCCCCCACCGTCGACGCTCGCCACGTCATTATTCAATGACGGTGCGGCGATTTGGGGGGGAGGAGTGTTATATCCTAGCCAGTAATGCCAACCGAGCCCGTTGCCAAAAGGTTGGCAGCATCAAAGTCCGGACGCCATCCGCATAAGCAGCGCCAGCGATACAGGAAATCGCCGCAAGTCTGCGCGCGCCACTGCTGGCTTCTGGCTTCTTAAGCGCTGGAGTCGTGAGCGCTAGGACAGTTCTGTATTCGCCGCTCAGTTGTATACTCGCCACCGATATGTGTACTTGCTAGTCAGTTGTGTGTTCATCGCAGCAGAGTTGTTGTATTTAAGATTTTTGAAAGTGACAATGAAGTAAACAGTTTTCAGAAAGTAGCTTTCAATACATATGCAATATTTAAGGGAATTGCATTTGCGTAATGTGGAATGTTCATCGGTTTTGTTGAGTGGGAGGCCATATTTTCAATAGGTTTGAATGATAAAAGTAGAATTTTGCTCATTGCTGTAAGACTATGTGTGGGAACATCGAGTCAGTCAGAGAAATTGTGAACCTGTGTATTGTTCATGCAAACAAAGTTGACACTCGATGTGGTGGCTGATGGAATCGACTGTAAATGGGAAATGCCTTTACGGTCACTCCCATCAGCCACTGCGCTGAGTGTCAACCTTGTTTGCACGTGTCATATAGGTAGCGGGGTCACTGCACTTCAGTGAACATGTTACTTGGTGAGTACTGCCCCCCCCCCCCCCCCTCCAGCTGGCGATTTCATATTTTGTTTCTCAGATCACTCCCTTCTGCAACTATGCCATCAATAGACTGTGGGTGAAATAATGAAATAGAATCACCTTCTGTCATGTCCCACTCCTACACAATAAAAATGTTTATTTTAGTATTGGAATTTTTGTATGTCAACAAATATTAAATTTTTGCAAAAGGATGCAAGCCAATGATATGTCAATTGACATTTTGACAAAAAATGCCTTGTTTTGTATTTGGTTTTAGTAGTAATGGAAATTTTGATGAAAAATACCAAATTTAATTCAGCTAAAAGTTATTTAGAAACTGAGGTAAGCCAAAAATGTAAAGTTTCTGGTGACTGTTACAACTGCCCGGTTTAATGAAAAAATAAGCATAATTATCTATTATATTAAAGTGCCTTTCCAGTGAAAATGTCACAGCGTTGCCCTTCTGTCTAAAGTAAACAACATTGATATGTAATAAGTAATGTTGCTATAGTAAGGTTTATTGATAAGAACATTTGTCAGCGTATAATCCTCCATGTTTGAGTAAAGAAAACTATTCTGCTTAAAATGAAATAATATTTGGATTAATTAATGGTTTGTCTATACATAGAGGAAGTTGAAGTTTTCTCAAAAATAGTGTTATTAGTATCATTCCTTAGAATCATTTTTTAATAAGACAGAACAGGGATTTATTGTATGATAATTTAGTAATGAACTGAAATAATGGAGTAAGGAATCAATGAAATTTATGATGTATATGAAGCAACCAAGTAATAATAAAATATATGCAATGAAGATGTTCAGGAAATAATAATGAGACATGTGGAAGGTATTACGTGAAGGAGTGACAATTAGGGGACCCTGCCTTTATAGTAGTTTAATTTAGTGAATGCACTTCTTCAGTTAACAAACTTGTAATAAAAGAATTTAATGAGATAACAGATATGTATAAACAATGAAATATACTTGTATACAAGAGGTTACGTTTTTTCTATGATAAAACATCTGTATCATACACTGAAGTGCTGAAGAAACTAATATAGGCATGAGTATTCAAATACAGAGATATGTAAACAGGCAGAATATGGCACTGCTGTCAGCAACACTTATATAAGACAAGTGTCTGGTGCATTTGTTAGATCGGTTACTGCTGCTATAATGGCAGGTTATCAAGATTTAAGTGAGTTTGAACATGGTGTTATAGTCAGCACAAGAGCAATGGCACACAGCAACTCCGAGGTAGCAATGAAGTGGGTATTTTCACATACGACCATTTCAAAGAGTGTACCGTGAATATTAGGAATCCAGTAAAACATCAAATCTCTGAGATTGCTGCGGCCGGAAAAAGATCCTGCAAGAGTGGGACCAACAATGACTGAAGAGAATCATTCAACATGACAGAAGTCCCATTCTTCTGCAAATTGTTGCAGATTCTGATGCAGGACCAACAACAAGTGTCAGTGTGCAAACCATTCAACGAAACATGATCATTATGGGCTTTCGGAGCAGAAGGCCCACTCATGTACCCTTGATGACTGCACGACACAAAGCTTTACATCTTGCCTGGACCCATCAACACCAACATTGGATTGTTGATTACTAGTAACACATTGCCTTGTCAGATGAATCTCATTTCAAACTGTATTGAGCGGATGGATGCGTATGGGTATGGAGACAACCTCAACCTCATGAATCCATGGATCCCGCATGTCAGCAGGGTACTGTTCAAGCTGGTGAAGGCTCTGTAATGGTGTGGGGCATGTGCAGTTGGAGTGATATGGGACCCCTGATATGTCTAGATATGACTCTGACAGGTGACACGTATGTAAGCATCCTGTCTGATCACATGCATCCATTCATGTCTATTGTGCATTCCAACGGACTTCGGCAATTTTGCAGGACAATGTGACACCCCACACATCCAGAATTGCTACAGAGTGGCTCCAGTAACACTCTTCTGAGTTTAAGCACTTCTGCTGGCCTCCAAACTCCCCAGACATGAACATTATTGAGCATATCTGGGATGCCTTGCAATGTGCTGTTCAGAAGAGATCTCCACCCCATCCTACTCTTACAGATCTATGGACAGCCATGCAGGATTCTTGGTGTCAATTCCTTCTAGTACTACTTCAGACATTAGTCGAGTCCATGCCATGTTGTGTTGCGGCATTTCTGCATACTCGCGGGGGTCCTACATGATATTAGGCAGGTATACCAGTTTCTTTGGCTATTCAGTGTATGAAGCACTATCCAAATAGTATATATGAAAATTTTGTTTCTGTAGTTAATAATAAGTTTAATAACTCACCAAGAAAATAATGGTTATCTAAAACTGCTGAACTGAAATCCTAATTTGGATAACAACTCAACACATAAATAATGCCGCAAAATTTATTTTCATAACTTTAATGTGTGTACCTTCTATGTGAAATAAACCTGACACTTAAGGTTTTGTGTTCATGATATCATGGACTAGTGCTCTATGAAAAAGAAACAAATGGAAATACCTGACACGAAAAGACCAGAACCCTTTAGTGTTTGACTAATTAAAGGTTGAGAAAATTAAGTAATCTGTTTTAAATTTAAAATAATTTTAATATTACAGGACAGCTTCCATCTACTTAATCTAGTTAATATTACTGGTCTATGGTACTTTGATATGCATATGTTATGAATATTTTCAACCAATACAAAAATTAATCACATCTTTTGCCAGTTATGATAAAACAGTATTGTAATTTACTAATGTAAAAGATATTGATCATTTTTCGCACATTGTTGTTGTTGTTGTCTTCAGTCCTGAGACTGGTTTGATGCAGCTCTCCATGCTACTCTATCTTGTGCAAGCTTCTTCATCTCCCTGTACAGTAAAGCTGCATGCCTTCGGGAAAAATTACAGCTGTAGTTTCCTCTTGCTTTCAGCTGTTCGCAGTACCAGCACAGCAAGGCCATTTTGGTTAGTGTTGCAAGGCCAGATCAGTCAATCATCCAGACTGTTGCCCCTGCAACTACTGAAAAGGCTGCTGCCCGTCTTCAGGAACCACATGTTTGTCTGGCCTCTCAACACATACGAGTTTCAAAAGCTAGAGGAATGGAATCAAGGAAACTGATAAAAAGTAGAAGTGCCAATGAGGCATCAAATTAGGACAAGACTTGTATGTTTCCCAGGACTCAAAAGGCAGTGAATGAACATTTCTGTATAGTGACTTTTTTGCTTTCAGTGCTCCAAATCAGAAAAGACCATAATGAATGGCACTGGTTGTTCTGTAATCAGAAATTTCTTTGAAAGTCTTAAAGAACTTGTTTAAAGATGTGTATAAAAAGATTTCATTCAAGAAAGTGTAAAAGCATTCAAAGGGACTTTTGTTTCAGAAATACACAAAATTGTATTGTTTATAGTCTGTATTTCCGTAATGCAGAGCAATGACCAGTTTCCTGTTATACCGGAGCCAAGGTAGCCTCTGAGGGCCAACAACCCATATACCACCACAGAGGATGAGGTTGTCTATGCCCAAGGCATATCCAAAAGCACCATGGTAAACACTGGCTATTTACATACAAGATAATGGAAACAGACATGCCAAGCACTACGTCCGCAGGGGGAAGCTTGAGCCACGGCCTGCAGGAAGTATCACTACGCCAAAACCTGATTGGCTGGAGACAGCTATTTAGGGACTAGAACCAGGCCCGAAGTTCTGTTCACACCAGATGCCGACCTCGTGTACTGCGACCGTTGAAGATTACGTCTTCATCTTGGAATTGGACTGTTACTGTGTGTGAGTTACCACGAACCTCTGTGAAAAATTAGAAGTGAACTTTTGTTTGCCTCAATTAGGAGACTTTTTTCGTTATTCACCTTCCATTCATATGTTCACCTTCCATTCATATGTTCTGTCAACAACCTTGTGAACTTACATCAATAAAAGTTGTGTTTGTGAAAAATTGTGAATTGTCAGTCACAACACAAGTGGCAATAAGTTGGTGCCTGTGTGTATCTTCCTCATGGCAGAAGTTGTCCTTCAGTAGCTGGTCCAAAGTGTACGTGACTTACTACAAGGTTTTCAACAGTTTTGCAAAAAGGCTCAGGACACACAGGCACATTTATTTATGAAACTCTTGCAAAACCACCTGGTTCCACCGCCCCCACTGTTTCCAGCTTTCAACGAGGATGCTGAAGACTGGGAAACATACAAGAAGCGACTCCAGCAGCATTTTCAAATCCACCAGGTTGTCCAGGAGACTGCTCGTTGTTCCTATTTTTTGTCCTGGAACTAGTCCAGAGTGTATGTTCTCTTGACGAAACTCCAACCTCGACCTCCAGTTTCTTTGACTTTCTCCCAGATTTGTGAGGTTCTCGCAGCTTACTACCGATGACAGTTCCATGTGTTGGCTGCCCGTGTCGAATTTGAATTTTACCAGTGTAGCAAGAAGGCTGGCCAATCCTATCGCCAGTGGGCAGCAGAGCTGCAAGGTCTCAGCCGGAAATGTCACTTCAACACACGAGTCTCCAAAGAATCAAAGAATCCTATATGGACAAGATGGTCCGCGACCACCTCATCCAAGCCGCCCCTGACGCAGCTTTCCGGCACGACGCCCTCAGACTCGACACTCCTACTCTGGAATAGATCATTGATCTAGCATTCATGTACAAAGTCTCTATGGCAGCCAACAACTGTTTGGAATCCTTGGCGGAAGTGGCGGTCCTCTGCAATGTCAACACCTCGGAGCCCGTCGCATCACTGGTGGAGGTCGAAGACGTTGCCACTGTCAGTTCCGATGACCGGCACAGGCCATCCTGTTCTGCACAGCGTCGACAGGGCAGCCGCCCTGCCCAGGAATTTGTACCCTCAGACAGCTCTGTGGGTCCGGCACAGACCGTCAGTGCATGGAGGCCCCCGCACCCTCACCCTCACCAACGCCGCCAGCCCCTCCAGCTGTTGTCATATCCAGGATGCTTTAAGAAGCATGCATGGGAAGATTGCCCTGACAGGTGTGCGTATTGTGCAGTGTTTACCCGTAATGGACATGTCAGCTCAGTCTGCCAATCTCAGCAGCCCACTCCTCATACAGCCAATGACCATCGGGGGCCTATACCCATGGATGTCAACCAGGAGCAGTCTTCAGGATCTTCCAAGCTGCACTGATCAACTATTCGTCTTACACGAAGACAGGAGCGCCTTCCCTGATGCCCAGACCTCGGTGCCTCCTTACTTGTAATAAGCAAGTGATCACCCCCTTGGGTCAGTTCACGGCTTCCGTCATGTATAATTCGGTTCGCCGGGAAGTTACCTTCCTTGAGGTCAGCAATGTGGCCGTGGAAGATCTCTTTGGGTTGGATGCCTTCCGGACCTTTGGCTTCGCCATCAACGAGAATGTTCATCTGGTGTCTTCCCAAGTTCCGTCCTCGGCAGTTGATACTATGTGCATGGAATTCCAGGATATCTTCTTGGCGGGCGTCAGCTGTGTTCAAGATTTTCATGCATCACTCCAGCTGAAACCGTCTGCCCGCCCAAAGTACTTCTGGGCCCAGCAGGTTCCCCACACACTCCAGCAGTCTCTTCAACAAGAAATGGACCATCTCACCATGAAGGGAGTCATCACTCCGGTCCATTACAGTTCATGGGCGACACTCTTGGTCGTCCTCAAGAGACCAGATGGGCGTCTTCGAATTTGTGGCGACTTCAAGGCTACATTTAAACCTCAACGACAGGTTGAAGACTACCCCCTCCCACATCCCGAGGACCTGTTCTCCAAGCTCAAAGGGGGACAATTTTTTTCAAAGATCGATCTTGCCAAGGCCTACCTACAAATACCTTTAGATGAGCCTTCTACTCACTTGACCGTCATCAACACCCCGTTTGGGCTGTTCCGGTTGAACCGCCTCATGTATGGCATCACTAGTGCACCGGCCATCTTTCAGCGTTACTTAGAACAGCTCTTGTGGGATGTGCCCGGTTGTATACACTACCTCAACGACATCATAGTCAGTGGCTGTACCATGGATGAACATCTCAGGCATCTGTGACAATTGTTCCTGTGCCTGCAGACTGTGGGCCTAAAATGCAACCTTGCTAAATGCTCCTTTTTTCAACCTGCTATCTCCTACATGGGTCACATCATTTCCCGCGATGGCATATCACCTACCTCCTCCCACATCACTGCTATAATGGCCCTTCCTCATCTGCACAATGTCCACCAACTGCAGTCTTTCCTGGGTAAAATTGCTTACTATCGAAAGTTCATTCCCTCCGCCGCCCACATTGCAGTGCCCCTCCATCACTTATGCAGAAAGAATGTGCCTTTTCATTGGTCCCCAGCTTGAGATTCGGCTTTCCAAACCTTAAAGCAGAGGTGGCACTCCTGCGGAGTGTCTCATGCCGTATAATCCCTCTCTTCCTCTCCTCTACGGACGCCTCAGACTATGGTGTTGGAGCT
The DNA here is from genome assembly GCF_023864275.1 of Schistocerca cancellata. Lineage (NCBI taxonomy): Eukaryota > Metazoa > Arthropoda > Insecta > Orthoptera > Acrididae > Schistocerca > Schistocerca cancellata. The sequence goes on along the minus strand of NC_064630.1, from coordinate 324,330,936 downwards.
GTCCTTTCGTACCATCTACCCGATGGATCAGAATGCCTGGTGGCGTACATATCTAAATCCCTTACATAGGCCCAATGCAAATATTCTTAAACTGAGGAAGCCCTAACCATCGTGTTTGCCTGTACCAAATTCCTCCTGTACCTTTACAGTGTGTCTTTTCGCTTAATCACTGACCATAAGCCCCTTGTGGCCTTATTTTCTCTGTCAGTCCAGTTACCCACAAAGACTTCCCACCGCCTGCAACAATGGGTCCTATTCCTTTCATGTTTTAGGTACACCATCCATTTCCAGCCCACCTCCCAGCATGCCAATGCTGATGCTTTGTCTCGGCTCCCCTCCGGCCAGGATTTGGCATTCAATTTGTCAGACCTCCTAAATTTTCAAGTCGATGACGACATACAGGATGCGTTAGCTGCATTCCCAGTCACAGCTGAGTGGGTGGCCACAGTGATGGCCGCCAATCCGCTCCTCCAACTGGTGCGCCACTATGTTCTTTGCGGCTGGCCGACGCTTCCTTCGCCTCGCACCCAGGCTGACCTCCAATTCTTCTTCTTCATCTGCCATCAACTGGTGGCCGTCAACGGGGTGCTTCTCCGTGCGGAAAATGACGCCACTCCATGAGTCATCGTACCAACTACCCTGCGGTCCCGGATTCTCCACGTCTTACATCAAGGTCACAGGGGAATTTCCTGGATGAAAACCCTCGCACATCATCATGTCTTTTGGGTAGGCATGACGGCGGACTTGGAGCACACGGTTTGGTGTTGTCAGCAGTGTACCCCATCCCTTCCCACACCACGCCGGTCCTTCCAATCCTGGCTGGCCGCTTCCATCCCATGGGAACGCATCCACGTAGATTTTGCGGGACCCTTCCGTCGGTGCTCACTGGTTACTCGTCACGGATGTCTACTCCCACTTCCCTTTCATTATCTGATGCTCCTCTATCACCACAGAGAATACCATCATGGCCCTGTCAAAAATATTTTCCATTGAAGACCTTCCCGTCACCTTGGTATCAGACAATGGCCCGCAAATTCGCAGTCAAGAGTTCGCCAAATTCTGTCATGATAATGGTATCCACCACATCTTTACCCCTCCTTTCCATTCCCAATCCAATGGAGACACAGAGTGCCTTGTTCGCACTTTTAAAACTCAGATGAAGGACATGGAGGACTGTTCCCCAGAAAAAGCTCTTACGTTATTTCTCAGTATCTACAGGGCCACACCAGTGGGTGACAAGAGTCCAATTGAACTGCTTCACGGTCGCCAGCCTTGGACCCTACTCCATCTCCTCCTGCTGCAGATCGGATCTTGTGTCCTGCCAGGCGCTTCCCAATATTCATGTGGTTCCGAGGTGTGGGCTCGCAGTTTCGGGCCCCGGCCCAGCTTGCTTCCGGGAGTCATCACCCGACCCTGTGGTCGACAACTGTTCGACGTGTGCCTGGATGACAAGGTGGTTTCGCGTCACCGCAACCAACTGCATCCTCATTTCCTCAAGCAGCTGCAAATGCCGGCTCCTCTCTCTCTTTCTGAAAACATCATGCTGAGAGGAAATGACAATAAAACTTTTCCTAATATGTGACTGGGTTGTGTTGTTTTGTAGGCAAACATTTCAGTCACAGTTGCACTTAGCCAAACCAGTTGCCTAGAAAACCTTCACTCTATGCAATCACATACTAGACAACTTTTACTGACAGTTCCTCCCAACAAGATACATTCTGGTCAGTGAGATTGTGTGTTTAGCACTGTAACAGATGATATTTTTTGCAATTCTAAAACCACCAGACTGGCTTCATCTTTTTGGACAGGAATCCCAGGCCCTGGCAGCACAAGGAGGAGGTAGTTTAGACATTCAAGATTTTGTGAAATAATGGTATTGCCAATTCCCCTCATGATCAAGGCATATTTCCTGAAGACTGAATTGTGCAGTAGTAACACCCATTATAAAATGAAGATAAGAAAGTGATTTTTAAATGTAGACCTATTTTCCTCCTCCCTGTGTTATCTAATTTTCTTTTTTGTAGTTGCAACCAAGAACATATTATTTAAACACATTTCTGACAATAAACTTTTAACAGAAGCTCGGTTTCCTTTTCATAAAGCAATATATGACCTAAGAAATCAGGAAAGTTACCCTTTTAGCATTTTATGTGATCTCCTCAAGGCCTTCACTTGTACAGATGATAAAATTTTACTAGCAAAACTAAAATTGTATAGGATTAAAGCCATTCGCCTAGCATGAAAGGAATCATATCTTAATATTAGAAAGCAGAGGGTCACCTAACAAATATTTTTGTAGTTGTGATTTTCAATCCAAAGGCTGGTTTGATGCACTTCACTATGTTAATCTATCCTGTGCAAGACTCTTCATCTTAGTATAACCACTTCAACCTATATACAGCTGAATGTGCTTCTTTTAATCAACTCTCAGTCTCCCTCTACAATTTTTACCCCTTACAGTTCCCTCCATTACCACACTGATAATTCCTTGATGCTTCAGGATGTGTCCTACCACCATGTCTCTTCTTCTAGTCAAGTCATATCATAATACTCTGTTATCCCCAATTCTTTAGTGAACTTCTTCATTAGTTTTGCTCCAATCATTGTTAATACTTGGCAAAAATCAAACCTACATTTGGAGCGGACTTCCTTAACTCTTGTGCAGAAAGATGTCCAGTATACTGCTGCATCCATTTTCAATAAGCTTCCACTCGAATTCAAAAATCTTAGCAGTAATCCATGTGCTTTCAAATCAAAGCTGAAGAGTTTCCCCATGGGTCACTCCTTCTATTCTTCCGAGGAGATCCTTAAAAAATTAAGCTGATTCTTGTTGTACTGTTGATTGCATTTACTTAAACTTATGGATTGACTTTTTTCAAGTTCATAAACTTTTTTTTGTTATTACTTTTATGTTGTAATTTCATGTACTGACACATTCCAAGTCCTTGGAGATTTGCTCCTCTATTTGGTCCTATGGAACATGACATGTAAATAAATAAAGAAAATGTAACCAAAACTTTAAAGAAATCCTCAACTCACCAATAGCAGTACTATTAAGGATAGATTGCTGCTCAGCTTCACCATACACAAGAGATGGCAAATCACAGACAAGCACAGCTGAAGATTGCAGAAAATGAGCTTTCCGCCAAAAGGCTTCCTTCCAAAGTAGACAACACACACACATTCATGCAAGCACAAAACACACACACACATATGACCACTGCCACTGGCCACCAATGCCAGCATCGGTGGCCAGAGACAGTGGTCATACGTATGTGCATCGTGCACACGCCTGTGTGTGTAAGGCCTTCTGGCTGAAAGCTCACATGTTTACAGTCTTTTTGTGTGCCTGTCTGTGACTCAAAATCTCATCTATACAGTGAGTAGCAATCTATGCTTTCCATAATATAGGCTGGATTTTCCGTTGTTCAACTCATTAATGCATTTGTTTCCCAAATGTACTGTCATAATTTATGGAGACTTTAATCACCCAAAATGCAATGGGGATAATTACAGTTTTGTAAATGGTGGTTGTCATAGGACACATTGAGAAATAATATTAAATGCTTTCTATTAAAACTTCATGGAACAAATAGTTTGGATGTGCACTCACAATGGAAAAATGTCAGAGGGGACAAACAAACAGGAGCTCGGTGAGGATATTCCCAATGAAACTTCTATCAGTGACCATGAAGCTGTTGCAACAACAATTACTAAATTAGAACACACAATTAATACAAATACATGTTCATTAAAATAGATAAAAAAAGCAGTAATGTCATATCTCCAAGGAGATTGAAAATTTTACTCTGAACAGGAACATGTAGAAGGGCTTTGGGTCAAGTTTAAAAGAATAACTGATGAAGTATGGATAGATATGTACCTTGTTAAACAGTTCATGACACCCTCCTTGGTATACAGTCTCTGTAATGAAATCCCTGCAGAACTACTGCATAACAGGGTAATAAACACAAAGCACAGGAAATAACAACACTGTGGAAAGGATAGATTATTACTCACCACACAAAGGACGCATTGAGTCACAGACAGACATTATGAAATAAAACTGTTAAAATATTAAAACTTTTGGACAAAGTCCTTCTTCTATAGCAGAAAACACATACACATTCACACAAGCACAACCCCCCCCCCCCCCCCCACACACACACACACACATAGCCACTGTCTCAGAGCGATAGAGTGCAACTGTGACTGTGTCTGACAGAACAGTAATCTGCTGATATGGGGGGGTGGAGTAAAGAGAAGGCATGAGGTGTGGAGAGAAAGGGATAGCAGCGTACAGGTCAGGCAAGATACTATTGCTGCCTGGTGGAGCATGCAGGCACTTGAGGAGGACAGGACAGGGCTGTTAGGTGCAGCGTTGGAAAGCTGTGAGGGGTGGTGAATGGGAGAAAGGTGGGGGAGGGCTAGGGAAAAGGGAAAGGAGAGAAGAAGAGAAGGGCAAAGGTCTTGTAGGTGTGTTGGTGGGATAGAAGACTTGGAATAATCAAGTGGTAGCAAGGAAGGAGATAGATAGATAGATATATATATAGGTGGAAGCAGGGAAGGAGATAGGTAGGTGGGAGACAGGGACTATTGAAGATTTAGGCCAGGGGGATACAGGCACGAAGGGAATGTTGTTGGAAAAGTTCCCACATGTGTAATTCAGAAAATCTGGAGTTATTACGAAAAATACAGATGGCAAGGATTATGAAGCTGTATTTAAAGTGAAGCTCATCACATTGGGTGGAATGTTCAGCAACTAGGTAGTCCAGCTGCCTTTTGGAAACATTTATTTATTTCACAAACAGTACAGACTAACCTACTGCCTTGAAATGTAAGGTGGACTGGATGTTTCTAAATCTAACAGCAAAGACTTATTATTATTACAACCTTATTGGTATACAATTGTGAATGCTTTTATTATAAATAATATAAAGAGCATAATATATAAAAATTCCTCTTAGATTCAGTGAACTGAATTCTTAACAACTGTTAAAGTAGTTCTAAATAATTTTTTTCTACCTAATTGATGAGCATATAGTTTATATAATGCAAATGTCAAAGAGAAAATGTAATACAATAAGTGTGGTGATAATAAGTTGCAATATGCAGAAGGAAGTGATATATTATATTTGGATGTGTAATATAGTCTAAGTAGCTTGTTGGTTGGTAACAGCTTATTTCTACCTATTTCAGGCAAGAAGGTCTCGGCAGAACCTCGAGCTATTCTCATTGTTGGTAGTTGTCATATATTCTATGCGATACCTTAATCAAACAATGGAAAATCCACTATGGAATGTAACAGTGTTACAAAAAGGAAAGGTGCTATTCAACATATAGTGGAGATGCTGAGTTGCACATAGGCACAACGAAAAGACTGTCACAGTATACGCTTTCGGCCAAGAAGGCCTTTGTCGAAATCAGAACCCCCTTCCCCCCTTCCCACACACACACACACGTGTGCACAAACACAACTCACACACACACAACTGCAGCCTCTGGCAGCTGAAGCGACACTACGAGCAACAGCAGCAGTGCATGATGGGAGTGGCAACTGGATGGGGGTACGGAGGAGGCTGGGGAGGGGAGGGGGAGGAATATCAGGATACAGGTGGGGAACAGTGAAGTTCTGCTGTGGAGCACACAAGGACAAGGACGAGGGGGTAGGGCAGCCAGGTACAGTTGGGAGGTTAGACGGAGGGCAGGGGAGAGGTGGGGGGGGGGGTTGCAGGGGGGGTAGCAGAAAAGGACAGAAGTAAGAAGACTGGGTGCGTTGGTGGAATGCAGGAAGATCTGCAGCGGATAGGCACTTGGTGCAGGGAGTGGCAACTGACCCTTAACATAGACAAATGTAATGTATTGCGAATACATAGAAAGAAGGATCCTTTATTGTATGATTATATGATAGCGGAACAAACACTGGTAGCAGTTACTTCTGTAAAATATCTGGGAGTATGCGTGCGGAACGATTTGAAGTGGAATGATCATATAAAATTAATTGTTGGTAAGGCGGGTACCAGGTTGAGATTCATTGGGAGAGTCCTTAGAAAATGTAGTCCATCAACAAAGGAGGTGGCTTACAAAACACTCGTTCGACCTATACTTGAGTATTGCTCATCAGTGTGGGATCCGTACCAGATCGGGTTGACGGAGGAGATAGAGAAGATCCAAAGGAGAGCGGCGCGTTTCGTCACAGGGTTATTTGGTAACCGTGATAGCGTTACGGAGATGTTTAACAAACTCAAGTGGGAGACTCTGCAAGAGAGGCGCTCTGCATCGCGGTGTAGCTTGCTCGCCAGGTTTCGAGAGGGTGCGTTTCTGGATGAGGTATCGAATATATTGCTTCCCCCTACTTATACCTCCCGAGGAGATCACGAATGTAAAATTAGAGAGATTAGAGCGCGCACAGAGGCTTTCAGACAGTCGTTCTTCCCGCGAACCATACGCGACTGGAACAGGAAAGGGAGATAATGACAGTGGCACGTAAAGTGCCCTCCGCCACACACCGTTGGGTGGCTTGCGGAGTATAAATGTAGATGTAGAATGTAGATGTAGATGAGGGCTGTGTAATGCTGGAATAGAAACAAGGAAGGGCTCGATGGGTGAGAAAAATGACTAACAAAGGTTAAGGCCAGGAGCGTTACAGGAACGTAGGATATACTGCAGGGAGAGTTACCATCTGTGCAGTTCAGAAAAGCTGGTGTTGGTGGGAAGGTTCCATGTGGCACAGGCTGTGAAGCAGTAATTGAAATGAAGGATGTTGAGTTGGGCAGTGTGCTCAGCAACATGGTGGTCCACTTGTTTCTCAGTCATAGTTTGTCGGTGGCCATTCGTGTGGACAGACAGCTTGTTGGTTGTCATGCCTACATAGAATGCAGCACAGGGGTTGCAGCTTAGCTTGTACATCATATCACTGGTTTCACAGGTAGCCCTGCCTTTGATAGGACAGGTAATGTCTGTGACCAGACTGGAGTTGGTGGTGGTGGGAGGAGGTATGGGACATTTCTTGCATCTCGGTCTATGACAGGGATATGAGCCATGAGGTAAGGGATTGGGAGCAGGGATTGTGTAGTGATGGACGAGTATATTGTGCAGGTTCAGTGGATGGCAGAATACCACTGTAGGAGGGATGGGAAGGATAGTGGGCAGGACATTTCTCATTTCAGGGCCTGACAAGTGGGAGTCAAAACCCTGACGGAAAATATAATTTAGTTGCTCCAATCTTGGGTGGTACTGAGATACAAGGGGAACACTCCTCTGTGGCCGGACAGTGAGACTTTGGGAGGTTGTTGGAGACTGGAAAGACAAGGCACGAGAGATTTGTTTTTGCACAAGGTTGAGAAGATAATTACGGTCTGTGAAGGCTTCAGTGAGAACCTTGGTATATTTTGAGAGGAACCACATGTCACTGCAGATGTGACGAATACAGGTGGCTGTACGGAAGGGACTTCTTGGTATGGAATGGGTGGCATCTGTCCAAGTGGAGGTATTGTGTGTAGTTGATAGGTTTGATATGGACAGAGGTACTGATGTAGCCATCTTTGAGGTGGGGGTCAACATCTATGTGATACCTTAGGTACATACACCTGGTATTACACAGATAAAATACTGAATGAGCATGAATTTTAGCTTTACATGAGAAATACACTTATGGTTGTAAATTTGTAAATAGAAATAGAATGTAGATCATTGCTACCTGAATGCAGTAGTCCTTAAATAACTAAATAAGTTACAGTTTTAGTTTTATACATACTTTGTACAGAAAATATATTTGATACATAAAATTCATTGATTGTAGTTTTATATAAAGAAGAGAATGTACTTCTGTCTACACATAATAAAATGAATAATACATTACTGCTCGTGTGCAGTATTCTTTAAACAATGTGCAACATGTTGTTGGGGAGGAAAAGAAAAGTTCTTCAACCCTTCTCCTCCCAAGCGATGGCATCTTATTACTGGTGTCTTAGTACGTGGTGTCAAAATTTGTTTGTTTCATGATTGTTACTGCCTGTTGTGTTGTTTGTGACTGCGTTAGGGCATGCAGTGTCATGTGATGTTGGTTTGGGTCCCTTACGTGTTCATCTCTTCTCAATCATGTTCGCTTAATGTGTTGATTCCTTCCTCGGTTTCGAAATCTGCTGTCATGCTTGCGTCCTCCCATGTGGTTTGTTGTGTTGTTTGTAATTGTCTATGGCTCCTTCTGTATGGGTTTTGGCACTTGTATTCTTTATACAGTGTGTTCGATACAATATTGGTTATTGTGTTCTAATCATCAGGATTACATATTATTCTGGTGCTGTCACTATCATTCTGTATAGGTCTCATGTGTGCTAAGGTGTTGCATAGTAGTGTGGCATGTTCTGGTGTCACAGTTTCTCCACAAATGCACATTTCATCGTTAGTTAGTCCCATTCGGTTTAAATGTGCCAGACCAGGTAAAGCCTGCGGCCTGTCAGGAAACGGACCATCCCCCGGCTTGGGTCAACATGTTTTAGTTGTAATCTTTTAAGTATGTCAGGAAAGAAAGCGTGTACTCTGCGACCCTTTTTGGATGCGTCCCACTCTCTCTGCCATGTTTGAAACAACCATTGTTTCTTTTTGTCTTGTTTGTAATGTTGGTTCCTGTAATTTCAGTGACTTTATTGAGCCTGTCCTCCTTAAGCCAGTGAAGTGCAACTCTATACTGCATTGTTATGTCTATAGGGTAGGTCCCCCTCATAACGCAAAGTGCCTCTAGTGATATGATGTAGAAGGCTCCGCTCATTCTCAGGAGAACAACACATTGACCTCATCTTGCAGTTGGCTTGTTAGTCAGTATGATCAGTCTGTGACCCCAAGCACTTGTGGTGAAGCATGTGATGGATTCAAAAATCACAGTGTGGCAAGTCCTTATTGCATTAATAGGTAATTTGTACTGGATTGTGTTAAGTTTTGCCAGTTTGTGGATAATTTTGGAGGTTTTGTCAATTGTCAGTTTGATATGAAGGTTGAAAGTCTGTTTTTCATCAAGACGCAGTCCTAGATAACATATGGCTTGCTTCCTCTGTATGCTAATTTGTCTAACTTTAGAACTGGGTTCCTGTGTAGAGTCCCTCTGAGCAGTAAATATACAGTTTTGTTAGGTGCTATTTTTTAGTTTATTTTCTTTGCAAAATTGTTCGTTTTCTGAAGCAGTTGCATGCCTTTTGTTTCTAGTGCTACTCTCAATTTGGCTGACACTACTATGAGCAGGTCATCTGCATATGCCGCCACACCTCTTACCTATCATCACCGTTCAGGGTGTTCAGCAATGGCTCGATTGCAAAGTCCCAAAATATTGGTCTGCAAATGGAGCCCTGTGGACATCCCTTCATTATTCTCTTGACAACCTTGCATGTACCAGCCCTCCACTCCCACCACTGCAGTAGTCGAGGAGGCTGTTGTACAGGGGATCTTATAGCCTCATTTCCCATAACCTGGCGAAGGGGGACAGCCACCACAGGTTGTCAAAAGCTGATCCTATTTGTTACCGTCAAAGCTTGGTTGACAGCATCCTCTATTGATCTACCTTCCCTGAAGCCAACTTGAGGGGGCATTAGGCCGAGGAGGCCTCTGTGTGATTGAAAGAAGTCAAACATGAGCCTTTCCTGTACCTTGGTGAGAGTGTTTAAGAGGCAGATCGGTCAGTATGTTTTGGGGTATGTTGGCTCTTTTTCTTGTAACTTCCTAATTATTTCTATATTACCAGCTTTCTGAATCCTGCTTGTTAGTAGTGCCTCATTGAACACGTTAGTATGAAAAGGTGATTTCTGTTACTGTTTGTTTTAATTTTTCTGAAAGTATTTTGTCTGGGTCAGGTGCTTTTCAGTTTTTAAGCTGATTGCCATAGCGACTTCTTCTTGTGAGAATGGCATGGTTACACTGTCACTGATGTTTGTTTGCGTCATCCTCTCTCTTAGGTCAGCGTGGTGTTGCTTGTCTTGTGTGGTGTCGTCACCTGGGAGGAGCCTGTTCAGGAGATATTCTGCTGTGCTTTGCCATTCCCTGGTCATTGTGCCATCAGCTTGTTTTAGTGTTGACAGACCTATCAGTGTCTTAACTCATTCTGTTTCTATCTTGAATTGTTGTCCACAGGTGTCATTCTGTAGCTGTGTTTTGATGAAATTAGTCCAGTAGTCTTACCTTGTTGTCTTCAGTTGTTTTTTGGTATTTATGGTTAGCGTCATGACGCAGGTCAAGTCTTATCTGTCTTTCAGGAGAGGTCTTTGCTCATTAGTATTATTTTCTTTTGCCCTGTGAATCCTTCCTTAAACCTGTCAGTTCTGTCGACCACTGTTGTTTCTGTCTCCACCCAGTTTTTGACCATGGTATAGTTGCTTCCTGTGCTCTTTGTAGGATCTCTGTCAGTACATAGGTTTTGTAATCTACACTGCCTTGAAGAGTGTGTAGTGAAGACACCTCAACAATATCTCCAACTTTTTTCCAGTTGGCCCTTCCTATGAGTAAATGCTGCTGTTCATGGTCTATATTATGTGTATTGCCATACCTGTCTGTGGTTACGGCGATTGTGTTGTGGTTGCTGTGTATGGCTCTATCAAAATCCTTCATGTGGTGACTAGAAGAAGAGATTTTGCATTCCCTAGAGAAAGATCTATGTTTCTGCCATCACCAGCATCTCCATCATAGGTAAGTAGCTGTCCCTCCCTATCCAGTATGAAGAGATTGCATTCATTTACCATGTCAAGTACTAGTTGTCCTCTGTCGTCAGTTCTATCTGAGTTCCACAAGAGGCAATTTGCATTGATATCAGCTAGAATAAGTAGCCTTTTTCTTTCTGAGTGTCATGCAATGTCTCTTATTTTGTCTAAGAAAGGTTCTATATCATCTGAGTACTGAGCATATATGGATGACGTGAGCTGTACAGCCTGTCATCTGTTATTTCTGCTGTGGCAATGTGTTCAGAGCAAAAGTGGATGATTTGTGTTGCTATGAGGTTTTTCTTAACTACTACTATCACAGTTTTTGTGTTTAGTGTCCCTGCTATAGAGAAATAATGTAAGGGGAGCTCTGAAATCTTCCTGCCTCACAGAAAGGGTTCCTGAACGCAGTTATATTAATCACTAAAAACTGTTTCATCCCCTCATCTACAGGCAATTGAAAGCAGGTGCCGGCCAGACCTGTCTTTGAAAAATAATGGCTCCCGGCCAAGTTTGCCAACAATTCTTCTGGCTGGGGAAGTGGATACAAATCAAAATTTGTTTGAGCATTAACAGTAGACTTACAATCACCACAAATGTGAAGTGATCCATTAGGTTTCTTAACTACAGCCATGGATGTAGCCCACTGTCTAGGCGATACTGGGGATATAACACCTCCCACTTTGCAATCTATCTAGTTTTCCTTTAACTGGCTTGCAAATGGCAAAAGGTACTGGAGAAGCTCTACAAAACATAGACCCTGCTGACTGCTTTGAGGATACAAGGGCCTAGAATCCTGTTGCACAACCGAATGAAGGGTCAAACAGTCGCTTAAACTGTGCACAAAACATGTCAAGTTCTGTGAATGGGATTACTGTTGAAACTAAACTAACCAGGTCTTGTATTTGAAAACCAAAATTGACAAAAGTGTCTAAACCAAAAATTTTAGTTGTCATCCAAGAAGTAACTACTAGTAATGTTAGTTGCCAAGCTACATTCTTATATTTAGTGTGGACTACAATCTGACCACTGCATGTCACCACTATGCATTGAGGAGACTGCAGCTGCAGGGAGCCAATGCACAAGTATGTGTCCTCTTTGATCAGAAATATGGCTGCACCTGTGTCCAACTGGATATCTGCCAACATCCTATTAATGTTCAGTTGCAACATGAGACACTACGCCCCACCTGCTGCTGCCATAAGTGCCAGCAAGATGGGATGTAGTATGCTAACAGCCGATGTCGATGCATGCTGGCTGAGGCAGATACTAGCAAGGTGCTCCAGTTTGCAGCACACAAAACAGATGACATCATAGAAAGGGCAGAGACACCGCTGATGTTGTGGACCAGAATCTGGACATGATTTGATGATACAAACATTTTTGGGGTCTTTCAACAACAGAAGGGGGGGGGGGGGGGGGATATTGCATGAGCCTCTGCTCGCTTTGGGCCACATGGACGGTGAATCGAGTGCTTTAGTTTGTGCATGTCTACTGACAATGAGGGTGGGGGATCACTATCTCCTGCATTAGCTACTGAATCCCATGATGCCTGACCACTGGATGAATGGGTGCTCAGTAAATCAGATGATGATATTGGCTGGTGGTCATCAGTTGATTGTAGAGCACAATGGCAAATAATACTACTAAGAACGTTGACACCTGAAGAATCGTGAAACATAGCTTGTGCTGACACAGTTACTTCGTGAGCTTTGGCAGTTTTTAAGACATCACTCAGAGTGAGATCTGATGCCTCTAAGCCTTTCGCACTAATTTCTTGACATTTCTTCATAAATTAAGGAGTCTGTATACGATGTACCACATTTTTACAGGAAAGATCACATTTGTGTGTCATGACTTGTAAGTCCGCAGCCAATGCTGTGTAGGACTGCTGACATTGCTTTACACACTGATTAAACTTGAGCCTAGCTGCAACAATATGACTTTGGTGACCGTAATAGTAGGTCAGCAAACAGAAAAAGTCAAACTACAAGGGTCAGAGAGTGGGTGTAATTTTTGCACCACTTCATACAGTTTGCAACTACAGGACAGTAAGAGCACACATTGACATTCGAGGTCAGCTACTTGACTTGCCTTGCAGTGAAGAATAAAATGATGTAAATAAACCTCCCATTTCTTGTTTCATTGAAGCAAGCAAACAGTGGAAGAGGAGACAAGGAAATGGCAGATTCCAACTGTTGTCGGTGTTGCAGCAGTTGTAACAGCAAGGTCTGCTGCTGCCACAACTTCAGAAAACTCAGGATCCATGTTTCACAGGAACAACTGCACAGTGAGAAACTTCTCATCACTTTTCTTCCTACTCTGCATAGGTAAAACACAGTTTATAATCACCAGCACTGGTGGTAACACAGAGACCAGTGAATGAACAGGTGGTTCTGTGGTCAATAACTGCAGAATTCACAAAGTGAACTGATATCCAAAATAAGTCCCGAGTGTAGCAAAGTATATAAAGCCCAGGGACCAATCCAAATTACAAATGCAAATTAGTTAAGGTCAAGACCATACTATTCAATGGCACATAATTAAAGGCTTCAGAGACTTGCAAGAGACTAACTGGGGTGAGCCAAGCCGTGGTACCTAGCCACCGGACATGTTTGATGCAACTGCAGCTCCTGGTGCAGGCGCAAACTGAGACCGACATATATAGCCTGAGAAACTATGATGTATTCTCTCTATCATTACTTGGGCTAGGCAGGTAATCTGAATCACCATCAGATACTAAAGTTTCCACTGATCCCTTCTACATGCTGCCTAAAGTTCATAAACTTAACACCCAAGACACCCCATTGTGGCTGGTTGCTTTGGCCCCACAGAAAGAATCTCTGCTCTCATGGATCAAAACCTTCAGCCTATTACCTGTAACCTACCCTCCTATATAAAAGACAAAAACCATTTTCTCCACCAATTTTTCATAGTTCCTGTTCTTTTATCACATGCCACCCTGTTTTTCACTATCAGTACTACCACCCTCTACATTAACATCTCCACTGCTCGTGGCCTTGCTGCAATTGAGCACTACTTTTCCCAATGCCCCACTGACTCCAAACGTACCACCTCCTCCCTGGTCAGGATGACCAGCTATATCCTCACCCGCAATTACTTCACCTTTGATGGCATCGTCTACAAATAAATCCATGGTACAGCAGTGGGCACCCACATGGCACTGTCCTATGCCAACCTATTCATGGGCCATGTAGAGAAATCCTTCCCAGCTGCCCAGAATCCCAAAACCATCATCTGGTTCAGATTCATTGACAATACCTCCATGAGCTGGACTGAGGTGAAGACAACCTATTCATATTCCTCCAGAACCTCAATACCTTCTCCCCCATCCACTTCACTTTGTCTTCCTCAACCAACAAGCCACATTCCTCAATGTTTACCAACTCAAGGATGGTTACATCAGTACCTCCATCCACACAGAAACTACAACCACCACCAACACCCCCAGTTCCACACCTGCTACGTGTTCCACACAAAAATGTCCCCTGCACAGAGCCAGGTCACCCATGGTCATCACAACCAGTGTGACAGGCAGTCCCTCTCCAAGTACGCCTTCACAGATCGAAGTTACCTTCTCAACCTGGTCCAGAAACAGAACTCACTTGTCTTGTCTTGTCTCTCCAGTGACCAACCACATCCTACATACCCACTGGCTACAAAGGAGCAATCTGCTCATGACTCAGTAGCACCCAGGGTTAGAGCAACTGAATCATATTTTCCACCAGGTTTTTGGATACCTGTTGCCGTACTTTAAAATGAGGAATACACTTCCCACTGTCCTCCCCACCCCTTTTGTCGTGGTATTCCACAACCCACCAAATCTATACAGTATCCTTGTCCATCCCTTCTTCATCACCGTTCCCAATGCCTTGTCTCATGGCTCATATCCCTGTAATAGACCCAGATGAAAGACCTGTCCCATACGATGGCTGTTCAAAAAGTAAGGTGGCTATTAAAATTTCATGGGCAATGTACATTTAATTATTGATTTTTTTTTATGTTGGTACACATATCCTGAACATATGTTCACTGTTCAAGTGTACAGCCTACTTCATTTGTTTTTCACAGATACGAAGGTTGGACGTGTTTTAGTGCGCTCAGTGATTTTCGATTATTATGAAAAATGGAGCAAAGAATTTGCATCAAATTTTGTGTGAAAAATGAAATAAAGTGCACTAAAACATTTGAAATGTTGTCAGGGGCATACGGTGAGTCTGCCCTAAGTACAAAAAATGTTTACAAGTGGTACAAGCTCTTCCAAGATGGCCAAGAAGACGTCAATGATGAACCTCGCTCTGGACGCCCCAGCACATCAACAACAGATGATAATGTTGAAGCTGTGAAGAAAATTGTTTTGGAAAACCGTGAAATTACCGTAAGAGAAGTTGCTGAGGATTTTGGCATATCGATCAACTCATGCCATGCAATTTTTTCGGATGTTTTGGGTCTGAGACTTGTGTCAGTGAAGTTTGTTCCAAAACTTCTCAATTTTGATCAAAAGAACCATCGCATGAGCGTTGCTCAGGAGCTCTTGAATGACATCAATGATGATCCTGATTTGCTCAAAAGGGCCATAACTGGTGATGATACATGGGTTTATGGTTATGACATCAAAACCAAAGTCCAATCGTCCCAATGGAAACGTCCCGGAGAGCCAAGACAGAAAAAAGGCACGCCAAGTTGGATCAAATGTCAAAGTTTTGCTCGCCATTTGTTTCAATTACTGTGGCACAGTGCATCATAAATTTTTGACTCACGGTCGTATGGTCAATAAGGAGTATTACCTTGACACTCAGCACTGTTTGCAAGAAGCAATACGCAAAAAACCTCCAGAGTTGTGGAAAAACAATTCATGGCTTTCGTATCATGACAATGCACCTATTCATTCATTGTTGCTTGAGGGAGATTTTTTGGCCCAAGACAACATGACAATTGTGCATCAGCCACCATATACAATGGACTTGGCCCCCTGCGACTTTTTCCTGTTCCCAAAACTGAAGGGACCTATAAAAGGACGAAGATTTTCACTGATCGAGGAAATAAAAGCTGTATTGCTGGAAGTACTCAAGACTGTACCAAAAAGTGCTTATGGGAAGTGCTTCAAGGACTGGAAGAAGCGTTGGCACAAGTGTATTGTATCTGAGAGGGATTACTTTGAAGGGGACAACATGAATATTGATTAATAAATAAATATTTTTTCATAAAAATATAAAGTGACCTTAATTTTTGAACACACCTCGTACATCCTGCCACTAATACCCACTCAAGTCCTGTTACAGGCATCTCCTATCTCATTACAGGCAGGGCCAACTGTTAAAGCAGCCCATATGGACTGCCAACTGAGCTGCAACCATGAGCTGGTTTCTATGTGGGCATGACAACTAACAAACTGTCTGTCCACATGAATGGCCACCAACAAACAATTGCCAAGAGGCACCCAGTTGCGGAACATGCCGCACAGTGCAGTGAGCTTCAGTTTAATGACAGTTTCACAACCTGCGCATCTGGATTCTTCGTACCAACACAAGTTCATGTGAATTGCACAGGTGGGAACTCTCACTACAATGTGGCCTTCATTCTCATAACTCCCCCGGGCTTAAATCTTCACTAGTTCCCATCTCCCACTTACCTATCCCCTTCCATGCTCCCACTCCAGTACTACAGACATCATCTATCCTGCCAAAGCACTTCCTTTCCCCCCATCTCTACTACTTCTGTCCTCTCTCTTTCCCCCTCAACCTCCCTCATCCCACAGAAGAGCCTCCCAGTGCTGCATTTAAGGCCTGTCCTTTCCCCAGCAAGACCCTGCACACACTAATAGGCTGCACTAGTATCTTCCCTCACAGATACCCTACTATCCCTCTCCCTTCCCAGAATTTAGGATTTGACATCAGTATTGCGGAGATTGGGAGGGCAATTAAAAGCTATTGTAGGTGTGGTGAGCAAAATGTTGGACAGAATGGACCTCATTTCAGGGCACGATATTAAGAATCATAGTCTTGTTGAAGTAGCTGATTAATGCAGTCAAGACCAGGATAATAATGAGTGCCAAGAGGTGTATTCCTTAGTTTTTTAAAGGGATCAACAATACCAGAATTGGATGTAATGGCCCGGGAAATCTGCCTTTAAACTAGGCTGGTGGGATAATTAAGTCCAGTGGAGGCTGCACTGAGAATGGTGGTGCACTGCTGCAACTGAATAAATGTGCACCAAAAGTTTGCAAACTTCTATACCCTTATATGGGCATTCTCCATCTATTGCTTGGTGAGTAGGCTTTTTATCTATCCAGTTACATTACATTTTCAAAAATTGATTATTTTCGTTGAACACACACACACACAAACAAAAATAATACATGCATAAGTCACACACACCTGTTCACTGTCATCGCGAGGCAGTGTAGCCCAAATGCAGTGAGCAGCAATCTTGGCAGTGGGGTACAGAAGACATGGGGTGAGATGGGTCGGGATAGCAGGACAGGGGTGGGGAAATGCTGTAGTGCTGCCTGAGGGAGTGTGCAGGCACATAGAAGGGATACGATTGTGGGCTTTTAGATGCAGTACTGCCAGGTTGTGTGCTTGATGGGGAAAATGGGATTGAGCATGTGCAGATATGCTGGGGAAACAGGGGGGGGAGGCATATCAGGGGTTTCTGAAGCTGTAATGGGAGCAGGGAATGAAGACTTTGTTCAATAGCTTAGTCTACTTTTAAACGTGCCTATCTGCCACTCAATCATTACACTATGTGGTGACCAGCAGTCTATTCCATTTCACTGTTATTGCATCCTGGATTTTACATTGTTTAAAAGTTAGCAGTATATTCACATAGTTGAATGCACAATAATAATAGCTTAATTAGAGTTACATACTATAAATGGTAAAGAATTAGCACTTCTTCTGTGAGATGCTAATTGTAGCAGTTCTTAGTGTCTGCAGAATATGACTAACCTTTGACACATAAACCACAAACCTACTGGTAGATCATTAATGACAGTCAGATGTTAGAGTGGACTAAAATAGAAGTTTTTGATATCTGCTAGTCAATTGGCATCATCGGCTCACTACCATCAATCTTTCCTCCATTATTTTCTTATAATTTGTCATCTCTCCACTTTTATGCTATACTGAAACTGTACTATTTAAATGAGATGTGTATTAGAAATATTTCTAGCAAGAAATAACCTTCATTTGATTTCTGAAAAAGAAATTTCTGGTTAACACACCTTAAAAGTGTATAACCCTAATTTGCTAACATGGGAGTGCGAACAATAAAGCAAAACGATAACAGACCTCTGCGAACTTACCAAGGCAAAAATTTCTTCTTTAGCTACTAATAGCAAAAAGGAATGAAGCTAAGATGACAAAAGGGAAATATATCTATAAAACTTTGCTTCGTAGAAGAAAAGAAAAAAAGAAGCTGGTTGATTTTGTAGACAGACAATAACATAACACCAGAAACAAGATAACTGTATGGTTAGTGAATAGTTGCAACGAGCAAAAATCTGCTAGTCTTGTATGGAAATAAAGAACAACTAGTGGCTCCATATGTGAATGGAACGGGGAAAAACCCTAATAACTGCACAATGGGGTGTACAGACCTAAAAACAAACACAGCAAGTAAAAACAACTTAATGGCATAGAGAGCAAAAGGTACAAGGGAAATAAAGAGAAGTGGAGGCGTCCAGAAACAAAACAATGTTTTGAAAAAAAAGTGAAGCTTGTGTTAACAGGTAATGGAAGATACTTAAAAATTAAATTGGAGAAAGGCGAATCTGGAATTCAGTATGTAACAAAAATATAATTCAGGTAGAACGCTCTGAGATGTGCGTGCTGTAATTTCTTATCTTTGAATATGCCTTTGTGAGATGATGGTTGCTTTCAGAAGTGAACAGGTCCATGGTTGCGGACATTTTCGTTCTCAAACAGTTCACCGTTGGTCACACGAAATTCAGTCTATAGAAAGTTATCCAATGTAAGCTGCAACTAGTATCCGACAGTTATGAGTAATTCGAACGTAGACACACTTTCAAACGGACATTAATTGGAAAAATGGACGTGTGTCGGTAACGGATGATCCACTGCAAGCTTGTCGATATAGCAATGAGCAATACGAACTATATGTTGAAAAGCCTTTGGTTAGTAAATTAAATTATTTCTCAATGTTATTACTGGTTCAAATGCGAAGATTACCTTATTCAGCGCGTGTTCTTCATTGTTATCAGCTGTTCTCTCATTAATTTGTTTGTTGCAAGGGACTTGCGCTCTGGCATCCTTACTTTCCGCTAAAAGTTTGTTCTGGTTGCTGCTATCAATATGCGTATGGATTTCTTTAGTACATTTAAGAATTTTCTTTTTCTTTGGAGCAAATTTATGAGCTGGTATATACGAGAAATCATATTTCGACTCCAGTCTTCTCTTTCTGTTGTTCAGCTGCTTTGCTAGCCGTTTGGGATTTCTTCTAAGTTGCTCCTGCCCAGGCTGGGCTGGAAAGATACTATCATTAGGCCGGATGCTCTCAGATCCATTGTTTAATCCGCGCTCTTTTGATATAGTAGGCTGTAAGTTAATTGAATCTTCTCTCGTCTGTAGTTTATGTCCACACATTTTATATAAGGGCGTCTTTTCAACAACCTTGATTATAACGCAGTCATCGTCACCACAAACATCAACGTTTCGGTTCTCATCTGTATCGTTGTCATTTACCTTAAATGACGGGCTACTAATTTCATTATTACAGTCAGCTATAGTGGAACTCATGTTGCAGTTGTTGAGTGGTATGAAACTAAGTTATGTTCATCTTTTGTCTGTTACGTGCGCGTTGTCGAGACTATTATTTTACGTTATATAACAATGCGTTTGCGTGAAGCTGTAATTTAATACAAGAAAATAGTTTTTGTTTTAATTTGTTTTAGCCACTGTTTTCACTTGCACCAGTGCCTGTACCTTCAAATTTTCGCGCCGCAGAGCATTTAAACTGAAAATGTGCTAATGTAACAATACGGTACGTAAAGTGGAAATGTAGCAAATAACTCAATAAATGTAAAATAAAGTTATTGCAAGCAGTACACACTAATTTAGTTCAGTGCGTGAATGTAGACACATCTTAATTTAACCGTAAGAATAGGTTTTCAAATGTGGACTCTTTCCTGTTTTCTTTTTCTATTACAATTAAAATGCTGCGAATGCCGCGCAACCAGTTGATAAGTGAATAAAACGCAGCTCAACGTATGTAAACACAATAAGTTCCATAATAAGGGTGAGATTTAATCTAGGATCGATTCGTAACCATCTTCACCGAATACACGTTCGAGATAATCGTTGTGAATGTGATAGGACGACAGTAGGGGTTTTCAATCACATTTTTTGAATGTAAACTGCATGCGAATCAGCAAATCGATTTAATGTAACTAATACGATGTCATCAACCATTACCAACTACAATACTGTACCAACTCTTCTTCATCAAAATAATACCGCAATTTTAAAAGTAATTACGAAATTAACTGATAAACGCAACCTGTAAATCTTCAAAACACTGAGAGATGGCTGTATGCGTATGGGCTTCAGGCCAAATATCACAATAAATAACAGACACTTAATGGATGAAAGAAAACTATGAAGCAACCACTGTTTCTGCGCGACATATAAAAGTTTATTAGTGTTGCTCGATGAATTTATATATCTGTTCGCCATTTTAAGTATTTGCGTGCAACAGGCGTCGTATGGATAATTAAAAAAAAAAAAAACATTTGCGATGATACCGATGTTAGTTAAACTTGCCTACTGTTTTATCGTGCTATTTACTGAAATAAACATGATCGAATGGAATACGATAAGAAGTGCTTATACAAAGGTGCACAGGTAATGATTTCATAATTATACAAAATCTAATAAGTAGGGGCATAAGTATAGAAGTGCGCATTTGTGATGACACACACAAAAATGCCATACATGTGATTAAGATCGAGTGATTTAATGGGACAGTCGAGGCGGGCAAAGTGCCTCTGTATGTTTGTTAGACAATAAAACGTAGCCCCCATTGGGTATGCGTGGAGCCCTGTGAAACAACTATTATTACCTTGGAAGACTGGTCTGTTTACAGCGTACTCATCATGAAGATGCAGAAGGAAGAGCAATACTTGGCCGCCAATAATGTTGAAATGAAGATCACAGTTCATGCTCACAGTAACCTGAATGAGTGGCCCAAGTCATGATACAGAAGCCACCCCCGAAACATTGTAGAACCACTTCCTGACTGAAGTACACCTTCCAGATACCTACTGTGGGTTAAATGCCTCATTGGACCGTTGATGCATTAGATTCCCTACATGCCCCCAGCATCAATTGAAAAGAGGGAAAATCACTACTCACTAGTTCATATTACAAACCTCCAGTCTGTTATTGTTCAGTTTCAGTGTTGTTTGCCCAAATGAAGATGTAGGCCTACAGCTCAGTTATCCGCTGCTGTGAACAATGGCCCTTTTCTGTGATCAATGGCCTTTTGCGAGGAACCTGACCCCAAGTGCCCATAGCGTGCAGTTTCCTTCATAATGTTCATTCTGAAACTGATTGACGTGGATCTGCAGTCACTGAAAGTAACAATTTCTGTCTGGTGAACCCAACTGTCATTGACAGGATATAACACTTGTCTCCTGTCCCTGTTGGTGAGGACCTTCTTATAACCACGTACATGGGTGCAAATTGTACACCATTCTTTGTGGACGTGTTGGACAGACCATATTGATACACCAACAAAACAGGCAGCTTCATGGTCATGGAAAACATCCAAACTTGATATTTCCCTTTTATCATTATATCGTGTCCATCTTACTGCTCAAATTCTATACAACTTAGAGAAACAGCAGTGGAAGGTCACTGACCTCCTGATACCATTTTTTACACCATCCACAGTGATTGAAAGCAAAGTGTGTGCTCTGCAAGGATTGATTAATTTTGCCTCAAGAACATGTAACAGAACGCTATCCAGCTGCTAGTATTGAATGGAGAGGAGCCTCAAAGTGGAGTAAAAGTAGAAAATTATACAGCAGGATCAGGTAGACTAGGGACATATTTGGAAGAAGAAAGTACTCCAGATTTGTGGTAGTCATGCCATAGGTGTAGCACTGAGTGGGGACCAAGACAATTCTAGGAACTCACTGAGTGGGGACTAAGATAAGTTTAGCATAGGAACTCATGTCCAGAAACATACTGTTTTCCCACTAGACGCAAAATACCACAACAAATGTTGCCGTCTGACTCCTGCTGCTTTTTGTCTAGGTCCAGCTACAAGCAGAGCTTGATCTGACAACCACCAATGTCAACACAGATACCATACCTCCTTGCCATTTTCTAGTACACACAATCACGAATCCCTGGTCCTCCAGCATCCATCGCAGCCATGACCCTGGTCAGTAGGTCTTCCTCAGACACCACAGAGGTTTTGTAAATTGAGGATTTCATGTGACTCCACAAGTAGTATTGTAGTGGATTCAAGTTGAGAGAATGTGCCGACCATGCAATTGGGCCACCGTGACGTATCCACTGTTGCCCAGATTGTTGGTCCAGATGATGTTAGACTGCACTTGAAAAATGAGGTGGTGCACCATCACGCTGGAGCCATGTGTTTTGACACACTTGTAGTGGCACATCTTCCAAGAGCCCATGTAGTATGTTGTCAAGGAATCACAAGTACATGGCACCCATGAGATGTGGTGGAAGAAGGCATGGCCCAGTCACATGTCCATCCACGAACTCTGCCCATATGTTCAAACTGTATCATTCCTGAAATCTATTGGGGGTGTGTAGCATGTGTGTTGTCATCAGTCAACACACGAGAACACCTTCCCTGGTGATCTTGGCTTCATCCATGAAAAGGATCCACCATGGGAAGTAGGGCTCACCAACACAATGGTGCAAGAATGACCTGCAGAATTGGCTCGTGAAGCAAAATACAGTTGCTGCATTGACTGTACCTTCTGAAGGTAGTATGAGCGAAGCTGCTGCTAATGCAGAACACACCAGATAGTTTGGTGATCCACGTTCAGTCTACCTGCTACATTTCTGATACTTGTTGTTGCATCCTCTTCCACTACATGGAGTATAGCCTCTTCAGATTTGGATCTGCAGCAATACTGTGGAGCAACAGTTGACCCTGCTGTCTGTGAATGGACCTGGTCTCCGAGTCCCACTAACATGTCATAGCAAAGAGGGAGTGTAAAGGTGTCAGCCGATGTGGAAAATGCACCGCATATAACTGACTAGCAGTCCTCCCATTGCACCAAACATCACCATATGATAACATCAAGAGGTCATATTCCTAGTTCACCATCGTCAACACCACACTAAAATGAGATATTCTTACACCTTGCATTCTGTACTGTAACAAATGCTTACTACTTACAGCAGCACACTAGATTAGATTAGATTAGATTTACTTTCATTCCAATTGATCCGTAGTGAGGAGGTCCTCCAGGATGTGGAACATGTCAGAAAAACAACAATACATGACAAATATTTACAACTAAAACAAATAAGCTAATGTACCATTCCACAGGTCCCAAGTGGAATGATCGTCATTTTTTAATGAACACTAAGAGTCATTTTACAAATACTAATGCACTGAATTTAAAATAAAAAAGTTTTTTATTTATTTATAAGGTAATAAACATGTAATACAACTACTGTAATACTTATTTACAATAAACACATTACTGCACTGCACACACACACACACAAATTTTCAGTGAACACATTACTGCACTGAAATTGTGCAGAAGTTATGTTGTATTTATATACAAATCTGTTGGTTTTACTAAGAAATTCATCAATGGAGTAGAAGGAGTTGGCCACCAATAAATCCTTTAGGCTTCTCTTAAACTGAATTTCATTGGTTGTTAAGCTTTTTATGGCTGCTGGCAAGTTATTGAAAATGTGTGTTCCTGAATAATGCACACCCTTTTGTACAAGACTAAGTGACTTTAAATCCTTGTGAAGATTATTCTTATTTCTAGTAATGATTCCATGAATTGAGCTGTTGGTTTGAAAAAGTGATATATTTTTAATGACAAATTTCATTAAGGAATAAATATATTGGGAAGCAGTAGTTAGTATCCCTAGTTCCCTAAACAGACTTCTGCAGGGTGTTCTTGAGTTCACACCACATATAATTCTTACTGCACGTTTTTGTGCCCGGAAAACTTTAGCTTGGCTTGATGAATTACCCCAAAAAATAATCCCATATGACATTATGGAACGAAAGTAAGCATAGTATGCCAACTTTTTCATTTTTGTATCCCCTATGTCTGACAAAATTCGCATTGCAAACAGAGATTTGTTAAGACGCTTCAGCAGTTCTGTGGTGTGCTCCTCCCAGTTGAATTTATTATCAAGCTGTAATCCCAAGAATTTAACACTGTCCACTTCTTCTATCTTCTTGTCATTGTATGTTAGACATATACTCTTGGGACACCCCTTACAAGTTCTGAACTGCATGTAGTGTGTTTTTTCAAAGTTTAGTGACAAAGAATTGGCTAGGAACCAGTGATTAATGTCCACAAATATTTTATTGGCTGATCTTTCTAAGACTACATTTGATTTGCTATTTATTGCAATGTTTGTATCATCGGCAAACAAAACAAACTTGGCATCTGGTAATGTTACTGATGAAAGGTCATTGATATACACAAGAAAAAGTAAGGGCCCCAAATGGAACCTTGTGGGACCCCACATGTAATTAGTTCCCAGTTGGATGATGCCTGATAGCTTGATACATGTCTCTTTCCTAATAACACCCTTTGTTTCCTGCCAGAGATATAAGATTTGAACCATTTTGCAGCATTTCCTGTTACGCTATAATATTCTAGTTTACTTAAAAGGATATTGTGATTTACACAGTCACATGCCTTTGACAGATCACAAAATATACCAGTTGCCTGCAATTTTTTGTCTAATGAATTAAGCACATTTTCACTGTAAGTGTAGATAACCTTCTCAATATCAGAACCTTTTAGAAATCCAAACTGTGACTTTGACAGTATGTTATTTGAGATAAGATGGTTATAAAGACGACTGTACATTACTTTTTCGAAAATTTTTGAGAATGCTGGCAACAGTGAAATTGGACGGAAATTTGATGCTATTTCTTTGTCTCCCTTCTTAAACAGTGGCTTAACTTCAGCATATTTCAGCCATTCAGGAAATATTCCACTGATAAACGACTGGTTACACAGATAGCTTAATATGTTACTTAGCTCAGAATCACATTCTTTAATTAACTTTGTTGATATTTCATCATACCCACTAGATGTTTTTGATTTTAAAGATTTTATGATGGACATTATTTCTGTTGGGGTAGTGAGGGTCAAATTCATATTATGGAAGTTACTTGAAATGTCTGGTCTAAGGTAATCCATAGCAGCATCTACCGAACCTGACAACCCCATCTTTTCAGTAACAGTTATAAAATGTTTGTTAAAAAGTTCTGCAACACTATACACATCTGTCACCAATGTATCATTTACTCTTAATGCTATTTGTTCCTCTTCATGTCTGGTTCTACCGGTCTCCTCCTTCACTATATCCCATATTGTCTTTATTTTGTTATCTGATATGACTATCTTCTCCTTGTAATATATTTGCTTTGACATCCGTATTACAGTCTTTAATATTTTGCAGTATTTCTTATAATGTGCTATATCATCAACATTGGAAATGTTTCGGATTGACAGATACAGTTTTCTTTTTGTTTTACAAGATACTCCTATTCCTTGAGTAATCCATGGCTTCTTTTTAGACTTTGCTCTAACCTTGGTAAGTTTTGGGGGAAAGCAGTGTTCAAATAAGGTAAGCACTTTATTAGCAAAAATGTTATATTTTTCATTCATGCCATGAGCACTGTAAACATCAGTCCAGTGAATGTCTCTGAATAGTGTCCTAAAATAATCAATTTTTGGCTTACTGATTACCCTCTTGAGCTCAGATTTAACAGATTTTATATCCTGTTCAGTATTAACATTTAACAGAAGGAACTGCATGTCATGGTCTGAGAGGCCATTGACTATTGGTTTTGTAATATAATTTTGTTCATTGGACTTTTCTATAAAGATATTATCAATGGCTGTTTGTGAGCAAGTGGCTATCCTAGTGGGGAACTTTACTGTGGGAATTAAGTTGAATGATAGTGTTACTAACTCAAATAAGTTCTTATTGGGAGAGTCTTTAAGGAAATCTACATTGAAATCACCAGCAACCACTATTTCTTTGTTTTTGGTTGTTAAACGGGCCAGTACAGCTTCAAGGTGGTTTACAAACAGATTAAAGTTACCTGCAGGTGCTCGATATACACTTAATATTATGAAAGATTTTTTGTGAAAATCTAATTCTGTTGCACATGCTTCCATATGCTGTTCTAGGCAAAATTTATGAATGTCTATGTTCTTAAATGTATGACAGTTCCTGATGAATGTGGCAACTCCTCCTTTCTCCATTTCTGATCTACAAAAGTGAGATGCTAACCTAAACCCTGTAACACTTAAAAGTTCTATACCAGTGGTCACATGATGTTCAGAGAGGCAGATTATGTCAGCTGGGTTTGAAGACTCTAATTCATCTATGCAGATAGTTAATTCATTAATTTTATTTCTCAGTCCTCGAATATTTTGATACAATAAAGATAGCTGACATTTCACATTGACTGAGTTAAAATTGGGTGGAGTTAAAATATCTGCTGACAGTTGAAAATTCTTAGCCAATGGCTGTTTATGCTGATGTAATAAGGTGGAATTATGTTTTTTGATTTCTTTCTCAAACTGAAGGTTTGTCTCAGTTCTAACCTCTCTTAAAATTTGCTTTCTTTCTGTCCTCTCTACCCTAAAAAAGGGTTGTTTCTGAATCCTATAACCACTGGTATTTTACCACTCATGACAGTGCCTCCCCCCTTTAACTTTCCTGCTATTTCCCCAGCCAATTTACCCTTCCCCTTCCTGTTGAGGTGAAGGCCATGCCTAGTATAATCCCACCTACTGAGAGAATCAACATGAACCACACCAATGTGTGACCCCGCACCCGACATGAGCAGCCGTTCCAGCTCCAAATTAACTCTCTTGACAGAAGAGTTCAAATGAGGTCAGTCATGGCGCCCAAGAACAGATACAAACTCAACACTAGTATGCTTCGATGCTGATGCAATCTTCGCCAGGTCACACTCTATACTGTACCCAGGATCTCTGTCAATACTGTTACCTGCCCCACCCACTATAACCACGGTGTCTTCCTTAGTGAAATCTTTGGAAAGTGATCCTAAATCCTCTGTCACCTGCTCCAGACCAGCACTAGGTTTAAAAAAATTGGTGACCTGGTATTCTGATCCTAGTTCATCCTGCAAAAGTTGGCCAACACCCCTTCCATGGGAACTACCTAACAACAACACTTTCTTTCTCTTTACTGATTTCCCTACATTCTTACTTTTCAATTTGCTGCTGAAAGTTTGTTGTGCCCTGTCTACACCTGCAACTGCTTGAGGCTCACCAGCTTCTAACTGAAGCAACAGGTCAAATCTATTTTCCACATTCACCATAAAGCTGTCAGACAAAGTTCTAGGCCTGTTCCTCCTGTTGCCTGTTGCCACTTCCCACCTCTCTTTACCCTTCTCCCTCCTTAACCTGTCAAGATCTCCCCTGGCCTTGTCTAACTCAGCCTGAAGAGCGGCAATTTTCCCCTCCTGTTCCAGTATCTTCCTATCTCTACTACAAATCCTACAAAACCACTGATGAGTCTCATTTACTTTCCCTATTCCCACGCCACTACAGTCACCCACATGGAAAAAACTACAGCACCCATCACACCAAAGCCCCGACATAACAATTCTACGGCAAGTCAAGCACTTTTCACTCATGATAAATGTAATAGTTTATTAAGAATAAGTCAGTTAAATTACAGATAAACACGAAAATATGGTTACACAAATTTGGCCTATACGCAACTGTGTGTAAACAAAACAAAAGTGCAAAGTTTCTGAAACAACAAGTTAAACTTTACGCTATTTTCCGGAAATGCTAGTTAAATAATGAAGAGGTACGTTAAGTTAAATTGCTGGAGAGAGCAAGGAACAACTAAACGAAATTCTATAGATTTGCTGCAGCAGAACGTAAACAGAAAATACGACTGTACGGTCTTTTCGCATTTTCTGCTATATTACGTAAAGAAAAATGAACTATGAACTATGAACAAAAACCACAAGCATGTACAGAGGTACCTCAAACCTTTCTGGGCGGATACAGTAGTATAGTATGAACAAAGACCACAAAAACAACAGCAGGTACAAGCCTTTCTGGAGAGATTACAAACTCAACTGAATGGCATTTAAACAAACTCAAAATGGGCGTAGGACATTATGTGATCTGTGAGTAATGTATGGCCCTGGTCAGTGGGCCAAAAAAACAGGAGGTTTGAATGTGTGTTGTGGTATTTTGCATGTTGCAGGAAAACGGTATGTTTCCAGACACGAGTTCCTATGCTAAACTTAACTGTCTTGGTCTCCACTATAAGTCCTCAATGCCTATCAAGGGAATTTAGTTACATCATGTATGTCAGAGTATCATGTTATCAGCTTTTGAAGTTGAGTGCAGAGTTCATTCATATGATATGAGTTTATATTTGATGATGAACTACAGTTCCAAATGTTGAAATTTATTCTTGAAACTCACCTCAAATGTAATAGGTATAGATGTACTACATAAAGCAAAATATGAAAGGGTGTGCTAGAAAGGAACTCAAACCCAGATTTCCCACTTCGCAGTCACCTCGCTGCTTAGGCGATCCGAGCATGCTTCCGAGATTGACCCTAACTTCCACATGTCACACACATATCTATTTCTTCTCGTAGATTATTAATTTATTTTCCCACACTCACACATCTTGTGATCCCATGCAGGTTTTTAGAACCTAAAATGACACACAAATTTGTGCCAGACGGGGACTTGAACTTGGATTTTCCATTTATCGCGAGTGGTCATCTGTACCTATTACAATAAAGTTGAGTTTCAAGAATGAATTCCGGTATTTGAAACAGTAGTTTGTCATCTCTGCACACGCCTGTGTTTAATGTGTAACTGCCAGAAGTTTCATTATTGTATGTCTGTTAGTTATTGTTTGTTGATTGGGTGGTTTGGTGGAGGGGACCAAACAGTGAGGTCATCGATCCCATCAGATTAGGGAAAGATGGGGAAGGAAATCAGCCACGCCCTTTCAAAGGAATCATCCTGGCATTTGCCTGAAGCAACTTAGAGAAATCACGGAAAACCTAAATCAGGATGGCCAGACACGGGTTTGAACTGTCATCATCCTGAATGCAAGTCCAGTGAGCTGACCACTGGGCCACCTTACTCAGTCTAGTTATTGATCAATGCTATATTGAGTAGAACATTGTATGGCACAGTTCGTGAATTTCAATATGGCAGAGTTAGAGGAGCAAAACATCTGCATTAAATTTTGTGTGATATTTGAGAAAACCTTCACAGAGACACACCAAATGATGGGGAAGCCTACAGTGATGAATACTTAAAGCCACTGGTTCATACAGACGGAAGTTAAAGATGACCCTCTTTCAGGATGCCTTTCAGCGTTTACTGAAGATACCCATGTCAGGAACATCAACAAAATTGTGTGTGCCAAATGGAGACTGACTGTCCAAGAGAATGCAGAAGAATGCAATATTTCAGTTGAATCATGTCATGAAATCCTGACACAGCATCTTGGAATGCATTGTGTTGCCTTGAAGTTCATACCACGGCTCATGAGCCAAGACCAGGAAGACCTTCATCTCACAATCTGTGAAGAGCTTTTGGATCGCGCAACTGAGAACGAGATGTTCCTTTAGAGAATCCTAACTGGTGATGAGACATGAGTCTATGGTTATGATGTTGAGACCAAGGTTCAATCTTCGCAGTGGGTTGGTAAAGATTCTCCAAGGCCAAAAAAAGTGCCTCAGGTTAGGTCAAATGTCAAAGCCTTGCTGATAGTTTTCTTTCACTTTGAAGGATTAGCTCATCATGAATTGATGGTACTATCATGTTATATTGCAATGCCTGCAATAAAATGTGAGAAGGAAACGGCCTGAGATGTGGCAAGACAGTTCATGGCTCCTGCATCACAATAACACACCTGCACATTAATTCCTGGTGGTGCATGACTATTGCACAAAAAACAAAATCACTGTTCTGCCTCATCCTCAATACTCTCCAGACCTGGCCCCTGCAGACTTTAATTTATTTCCGGAGTTGAAAACCCAAGTGAAAGGATGAAGATTTGCGATGATATACAAAATGAAAGAAAAGTCGCACATGATGCTTCGTGCAGTCCAGCAATAGGCATACCAGACTGCTTCTTGTGTCGGGAGCGGTATATCAATTGTGGACGTGAGTATTTTAAAGGAGATCATGCACAACAAGTAAAAGGTAAGTATGGAAAAAATTTGTGAAAAAGTTCCAGTATTTTTTGAACATACCTTGTGTAAATGCAGATAAAGTAAAGAAAGACCTGACAATGATAATCCACGAATTCTCATTGTCTCGATTCCGAAAACCTGCATGGATATTGTGAGATGTGTGATTGTGGGTAAATGAATTAATAATATATGAGAAGAAATAGATAGTTGTGTGACATGGATTTTGGGTTAATCCGGGAAGTACGCTCGGATAGCTTAAACGGTAAGGCACCTGATTGCGATAAGTGGGAAATTCGGGTTTGAGTCCTGGTCCAGCACAAATTTTTAATATAGGCCTATGTCACTTTAAGTAGTACATCTATATCTATTACCATTGAATGAATTTCAAGAATAAATTTCAGTATGATAGAGATCTTAGGGCCTTAAAAGACAAGTTTCACTAAACATGATCAGGTGGTAACTGTGGATAAGACAGCAAATTGCTTGAGCAGAGACAGTCCATATGACATGGATGGTAACCCAAACAAGATAGCTCTCCTTCTTAACTGAGGGAATGAATGTGCACCTTTTCAAGCTGTTCAAGCTTCACGGTTGGCCTTCCTTTAGCAATGCCCTACAGGGAATTAATGTGTAGCTTGAAATGATACTGATGATTGCCAGGCAGGTGCACCTTGGACTGGTGCTGGTTGGTACTGTAGAGAGATGAGGTTTTGCTATCCATAACATCTGATGATGTCTTCAAAAATGCAAACAAATTAATTTATCAATAGTTTCTCTTTATAGGACATCCAAAACCATAGTGTATATCATTCGTGATTGATAACATCCACTACAGTTGTATAAATTTTATTTTTCAATAGGAGGAGAGCACTACCAGGTTTCAGCACAATGATCCCATCTTCAGATGCATCTGAAAAAATACAAGTAAAACATAATGGCTGTACGTATTATCAAACTCTAAAAAGCCAACAAAACATGTAGTAATATTCTAAAGACGAAATTACACGTACATACAGAATGTCCATACGAGTCAACTAATAGAGTTTAATAGCGTGGTTCTCTGGTAAATGGTGTGTAAGCAGAAAATCCATTTCATATATTCATAGGCTGGATGAAAAATCTCTCTAAGAACAGGGCCTACATACATGGCAATGGTACTGTGTCTAGAAGTTTTAGATCTGATTATAATGGCAATAAGAAATTTGAGCTTAGCCATGAGATGGCATGCGTGGTGCACTCGCATATGTGTCAGTAACATGGTTTGTCACCTGACATTTTAACATTGGTGTATGGTTGGTACGGTACCAGATGGGCATGTATGAAGTACAGATGAGACAGAATCTATACATCAGGGGACATCGTGTGCATATGACATCTATAGGTTCCGTGACTACGTGTTGTATCTCTTTCGGGTTCCAGTGTGCGGGTGTGTCCAGTGATTTCGCTTTAAATGGAAGCATGTTATTGTCACCCTTAAGCTTTGATCTTTCTGACTCTGAATTGTGATTTATGGGTGTGGGAACATTAATAGTGTTTTGATTTTATTTAAGGTGGTTGCACTCTTTTATACAGTGCGTCCCAGGAGTAATGGTCAATATTCAGAGATATGACAGGAATGATCACTAGAAGCAAAAATGTCTAGTAAATATGGGCTCTAAAAAACTTACCTTAAAAGCTATGAGCACTGTTCACCTTTATTACTGTGAAACAAATCTCTTCAACTACAAGCTCTTTGCTTTCCGTATTTTGGGAGGAGTTAGTACAGACCAAAACACGAAAAAAATTGCCTAGTAAACGTGGGCTCTAAAATGCATACCTTAAGAGCTATGAGCACTTGTTCAGTAGAAGCGATGTGTTTCACAGTAACGAAGATGAACAAGTGCTCATACCTCTTAAGGTATGCAGTTTAGAGCCCATGTTTACTGGACATTTTTTATTGCTTTGGTCCATACTACCACCTCACAAAACATGGAAAGGAAAGAGCCTGCAGTAGAGCAGATGTCTTACACAGTACTGAAGGGAAGGAAGTGTTCATAACTCGTAAGTTATGCATTTTAGAGCCCGTGTTTACTATACGTTTTTTGCTTCGAATGATTGTTCTGTCATAACCCTGAATATTGACCATTTTTCCAGGGACACTCTGTTTTTAGGGATCTAATGTGTTTCATGTAAGCCCTGTTCTATGAGAGGTTTTCCATCTGGCATAGGAATATATGAGATGCAATTTTTGTTTACATGCCGTATACTAGAAAATTACTGTATTAACCCCTGTTAGTTTACTTCTATGGACATTGTGTGTGTAGGTGGCATCTTGTTTAGAGTATTACTAAGGTTTTTTTTGTGACAATATGTATAGTTGTCACATTTTAACTGTAATTTTCCAGATGCACCTCAAGACAGGGCTGTTGTGCTGACACATGGTTATGTTCTCCTTTTATTAAAAAAATACAATTTATACAATAATATCTGAGGTAGTCAATCACGAATAAATCAATTCTTTGAGGATGGTTTTGACAAAAATGTGGAAAACACAGTGCCTACATATGATTAGTTTAAAAAGTTAAGTTGAGAAGGGTACTGGAGATGGTGAAATGTGCAGAACTGGATCTGGTGTTACTACAGAAAATTCCTACTGAAGGAGCTTTAAGATGGATTGAAGCTTTCAGCCTGACGTGTTACATCAGTTCCAGAATTTTGAAAGGAGTTATTAAAAATTGAAGACATACCATATGTTATGTTCATAAGGTTAGGAGATGGAAACAGCCCTAAGGAAGTGATAGCACTACTAAGTAAGTCTGTATGTGTTGAAATTAGGGCAAAGACAGCAAAACATCTTTCTAGATGCAACAAAATGGACAAGTGACATCATAATTTTAGGTCTCTGCACAGTGAATATGATTGAGCAGAATTGGGAATGTTATAAGGAAGAAGAGCAGATTAGATTAGATTAGATTAGTACTTGTTCCACAGATCATGAATAAGACACTTTGTAATGATGTGGAACGTGTCATGTTAATAAAATGTGTCTATACAAGATATTACATTACACAAAATATTACATGACACTTTTTTTTTTGTTTTTTTTTTTTTTTTTTGTTTTTTTGTGCAGTTGGGGAAATTATCCACTTACTATATCCAAAAATTCATCTGATGAGTAGGAGGAGTTGCCATTAAGAAATTCTTTTAATTTCCTTTTAAATGCTATTTGGCTATCTGTCAGACTTTTTATGCTATTAGGTAAGTGACCAAAGACTATTGTGGCAGCATAATTTACCCCCTTCTGAGCCAAAGTTAAATTTAACCTTGAGTAGTGAAGATCATCCTTTCTCCTTGTGTTGTAGTCATGTACACTGCCATTACTTTTGAATTCGTTCAGATTGTTAATAACAAATTTCATAAGTGAATATATATATATATTGTGAGGCTACAGTAGGGTGTCCATTCGTCCCATTTTTCCCGGGACAGTCCCGAAAGTTTATTTGGGACGCTCAAATGTCCCGTTTTTTTATGATTCCGCTTGGCTAGAGTATTTTACGCTACTGGTTGTTTGACTTGCTATTAACTGCGCAATTATTTACGCTAGGAAGCATGTGATGACTTTCAGCATACCCACAGTGCTCAGAGCCATTTGAACCCAAACATGTACCGAACTGTCAAAAATCGCAAGTAATTTTAAATGCACTTCAGGTTACGAATAACAACGAAGATTCTTCTCTTCTAAATCGATCCACTGAATCCGTCCTTTCGGTCCAGAGATACTCTTCACCACTGATACTTGCTCTTAGGCTTTCATCACCACACTGTTAATGTTGTGCACTGTGCAATCACTGTTTCATTATGCCAAAACGAAAGTGTAATTTTAACAGCAATATAAAAAGCGAGTTTCCTTTTATCACTGGTAGTGGAGAAACAGTAGAATGTACTTTGTGCAGATCAAAATTTGCTATTGGTCATGGTGGAAGGTCTGACATTGTGAATCACATTAAGACAAAGAAACATCATATGAGTGATCAAACAAAAAGAGCAAATAAATGCATGAGTGACTACTATGTAAACTTAAAATCAGTAACAGAAATGGATAGCCAGTTGGCAGCACAAGAAGCTACGTTTGCATACCACAGTGCAATGCATAACCATAGCTTTAAGTCAATGGACTGTACTACAGCAGCTGTTAAAACACTTTTCAATCCTAAATTCACATGTGGACACACAAAATGTAATGCAATCATTTCAAATGTTATTGCACCTTATGCAGCTCAGCAGGTTTTAAATGAACTGAAAAGTGCTCGATTCATTTCTGTAATGATTGATACATCGAATCATCTGGATTTGAAGTTGGTTCCTCTCCTTATCAGGTATTTTCACCCTGAAAATGGCATCATGGTGAAAGTGCTCGAATTGGTTAATTTAGCTGGAGAAACTTCAGATTTACTTCAGAATTATGTGCTGGAGGTTTTAAAGAAATATGATCTTGAGGGAAAGGTGATTGCAGTTTCTGCAGACAGCACTAACACCAATTTTGGTGGTAAGCAGAGGAAAGGGAAAAACAATTTGTTCTATAAACTGCAACATAACACAGTGAATAATATAGTAAGTGTTGGCTGTCCAGCACATGTGGTGCACAAATCCTTACAAACTGGCTCAGATTGCCTACCCATCGACTGCCAATTAATTGTAAACAACATCTACCAGCATTTCCACATATATACAGTAAAGGTTGAGTCTCTGAAGTCATTCTGTAAGTTTACTGACACTGAATACAAAACTGTACTTGGGCACAGCAAAACAAGGTGGCTATCTCTACTACCAGCATTGGAAAGAATTATAGAGATATTTCCTGCTTTGAAATCATATTTCATTTCCCTTGATAAGTGTCCTTTTATCCTTAAACAATTCTTTGATAACCCTGTGTCTATTGTTCTTCTACATTTTCTTGTTGGCCAGCTAAAACCTTTCTCCACAACAATTAAATGTATTGAGAAACAAGAAATCACAATAGTGGAAGATTATCAAGAAATAAACAAATTATTGGGCAAATTACAATGTAGAAAATCTGAAAGATTTCTCACATCCTTCGTACATGAGACTCCAAGAAAGCTGGAAGAAGAGGGTGAAATTACTGTAGAACAATTTCATATTATGCTGACATCTTCTACGACTCTTGCATTGAGTATATTAATGAATGGTGTTTGCATTTTTCTCACACCTTTTAAAGCATTTGACTGCATTAATACTGTAATGGAGCAGCTACAGTGGAAGGATATTCAGGACTGTTGTGTTTTGTTAGAAGTATTGTACCAAACTTTCCTGTTGATGAAGACGAACTGTTCAATGAAATTTCATGTGCACAGAACTTCATAAAAAGTGAAGAAGGAGGCAAAGAAAGTGTTAGTGCAACATGGTGTAAAATATTTGCTTATTTCAAAAGTAAAAACATTAATGTGAAAAACATGATTCATTTGGTGGAGTTTTGTCTGGCAATTCCTGGGTCAAATGCTGCTGTGGAACATGTGTTTTCGTTAGTGAACTCTTTGTGGTCAGATGAAAAAAACAGAATGAAAGCTGAAACAGTGAGGGCCTTACTCATTGTCAAAACACACTTTAATGGCGTATCGTGTACTGACTTTTATGATACAATTTCAAACAAAAATGCACTTCTTGATAAAGTACAAAAATGCACTTCTTGATAAAGTACATAAAAGTGAAAAGTACGGTGGTAGTGTGGCAGAATAATTGTAAAAAGTGATTTGGGATCATCTGAGTGCATGTTGTAAAGGTAAACTTGTATGTGTATTAAATTTAGTCAATACAATATTTATGTCCCGTTTTTTTTTCTTCATTGTCCCAGGTTTTTCTCTAATTTATTTTAAATGTCCCTTATTTCAAAGAAAATGAAATGGACAACACCCTAGGTTACAGTGAAGATCTCTAGCTCTTTAAATAAGTGTCTGCAGGATGATCTTGGCTGAGCTTAGCAATTATTCTGATTACTTATTCTGATTACATGCTTTTGTGCAATGAACACTCTTTTACTCAGTGATGAGTTACCCCAGAATATGATGCCATACAAAAGCAGAGAATGAAAATAGGTGTGGTAAGCTAATTTACTGAGATGTATATTGCCAAAATTTGCAATGACCCTAATAGCACAAGTAGCTGAACTCAAACGTTTCAGAGTATCCTCAGAGTCTTTCTTCCAGTTCAACCCCTCATCAATGTATACACCTAGAAATTTTGAATATTCTACCTTAGCTACCGATTTCTGATCGAAGTCTATATGTATTAATGGTGTCATTACATTTACTGTGTGGAACTGTATGCACTGTGTTTTGTCAAAGTTTAATGAGAGCCCATTAACCACTTTCTGAAAAACATAGTTTACAATTTCATCAGTTAATTCTTGTCTGTTGGGTGTGATAGTTATACTTGTATCGTTGGCAAAAAGTACCAGCTTTGCATCTTTGTGAATATAGAATGGCAAATCATTAATATATATTAACATCAGCAGAGGACCCAAGACTGAACCTTGTGGCACCCCATTCTTGATTGTTCCCCAGTTTGAGAAATCACCAGTTTTTTGCATATTATGTGAACTGCTTATTTCAAATTTCTGCACTCTTCCAGTTAGGTATGATTTAAACCATTTGAGCACTGTCCCATTCATACCACAATAATAGAAGTATTCCATGATTTACACAATCAAAAGCCTTTGATAGATCACTAAAAAATCCCAACAGGTGACTTCCGGTTACTCAGAGCATTTAATATTTCATTAGTGAAAGCATATATAGCATTTTCCGTTGAAAAACCCTTCTGGAAACCAAACTGACATTTTGTTAAAACTTTATTTTTACAAAGGTGTGAAGCTACTCTACAATACATTACTTTTTCAAGAATTTTGGATACGGCAGTCAGAAGAGAGATTGGGTGGTAGTTGTTGACATCAGACGTATCCCCTTTTTTATGCAGTGGTTTAACAATGGCATACTTCAGTCTATCTGGGAAAATACCCTGCTTCAGAGAGCTATTACATATGTGGCTAAGAACCCCACTTATTTCTTGGGAACAAGCCTTTATTATCCTGTTGGAAATGCCTTCAATTCCATGTGAGCTTTTATTCCTGAGAGAGTTCATCATCTTCCTAATTTCAGAAGGAGAGGTGGGTGGAATTTCAGTTGTATCAAATGGTGTGGGTAAGGCCTCTTCCATTAACTGCCTTGCTTCTTCTAATGAACATTTAGATCCTATTTTCTCTACAACATTTAAAAAATGATTATTCAAAATGTTTTCAACTTCCGGCTTGTTGTTTATCAAGTTTCCATTCACTTTGATGGTGATGCCATCATACTGTACTCTTGGTTGCCCTGTCTCCCTTGTAATAATATTCCAAATTGTTTTGATTTTGTTATCAGAGGTATTAGTCTCAGACATGAAGCACATGCTTCTGGACTTTTTAATAACCTTTCTTAATATAGCACAGTAGTTTTTATAATATTTGGCTGTTTCTGGGTCATTACTCTTTCTTTGTTGTTAGATACAGTTCCCTTTTGTGGTTACAAGATATTTTTATTCCTTTAGTAAGCCAAGGTTTTTTTGCATGGTTTCTAATAATTAGATTTGACTACTTTCTTGGCGAAACAGTTTTCAAATTCTCTTACAAGTGTATCATGAAATAAGTTATATTTTAAATTACCATTGGGTTCCTTTTACACCTCATCCCAGTTTAACTGCTGAAGATTTTCTCTGAAATTTCTAATTGTTGAGTCATTAATTGAATGCACAACTTTAGAGGGTAGTTTTGAATTACTGAATGGAGCTATGTCATATACTGTAACTAGCTGAGCACCATGATCAGAAAGGCCATTCTCAACAGGACAAGAATTTATGTTTTTAAACCTATCTTGGTCTATAAAAGTGTTATCTATCAATGTGCTGCCCGAGTAGGAAAATTAATGGCAGATGTCAAATTGAAAGAACCGAGCGAGACTTCCAGGTCATTCTTCCTATTACACTCTTTCAGTGAATCAACATTGAAGTCCCCATGTAGTAACACTGTTCACGTTTTACGTCCCGCGTAGACCGGGACTGTCCTAGGCATGCCCGATGTGAACTGACTGGGCACGGCCTGTGCTGCCTGAGTTGTTGTTGTTGTTGTTGTTCCGCTGGCAGAGATCGCGTCCGAATTCTCGCGTGCCCTCTGGTGGACGGAACTCTACTTGCGGCAACTACCGTCCGTGACGCGCCGTGCCAATGTGCGCCTTCCACGATCTTCCTGATGGCTACTGCACTCCACAAATAATAATTTGCTTTCCCCCATCTGACAGATAGCACAACAAGGCATCCAAGTTTTCCAGGAATAAATGAAAGTTTCCTGTAGGGGACCTATATACTGTAACATTTATAAAAGAGCCCTCCTTCAGTTTAAGTTGACAGGCACTGTGACCCACCCAAACAATGGACTCAGAAAGTTTATATTATGAAGAAAGGAGCGATGATGAAGTTTTTGAAGCATTTTAAAAGAAAGGGGGGGATGTGATTCCAATTAAGTAAAACAATGTAACAGGCTGAAGATGGGAACTGAAAGACATAATTATGGATTTTCATTTACACCAGGCTTCAGGGAGTCAGCCATAAATTCTGAGATAAAGAAGAAAGAGCATAGATGCAAGGACGTATCCCAACACATGGACATGTAATGACTTACAAGAGAAGATATAAAAAAAAAATCCAGTGTCGCAATGGAAAACATAAATAATTTTATCATCATTTTTAATTTATAGAAAATAATGGAGAAGAAACAGAGCCTATTTAACAAATAAGGAAATACAAAGCATGGACAAAAATATGGAAACACCATGAGGAATGTGTGCTTGAACTAAATGCAGAAGCTAGCCAATCCTGCAGGTTATACTGTTGTGTTTGACAATGAATGGCACTTGTGCAGTATTCTCAATACATTGCACGTGTCAGTCATGGTCAGAACAGTATTCTTTGTAGTGAGAGATCATGTCGGAGCTAAGGGAATTTGAACTGGGCAAACTGTTATTGCTTGCTTTTTGGGTGCTATTGTAACCAAGATAACTGAACTATTTGGTATTTAAAGAGGCACCTTATCAAAGATTTGTATTGCATACAGGGAAGGTGGAAAAACATCATCCACTTAATCACAGCATGTACGAAAGTGTGTGGTGAGTAATAGTGACAGACAATCACTGAAGAGGATTGTGACAAAAATAAGGGGACGACAACTGCAAATGTCACACTTGTTGCAAACCCTGACAGCACCAAAGCAAAATGACGGGAGCTCCAGGAGAAGGGAATTACAGGGGAAGCTCTGAAACCATTCATCAGTGATGCAAATGTCCATAACAGGAAAGCGGTGTGCCAAAGCCATAAAATCTGGACTATGGAGCAATGGTAGAAAATGATTTGGTTAGATGAGTCTCGTTTCTCTTTGTTTCCAACTTCCAGCTGAGTTTACATGTGGAGTCTTGCCCACTCGTCTCATATAGGGTGCCAAAGGATGCTGGGTTCTCAGAATGCTATAAAACAGTTCAAGCAAACTCAAATTAATAGTTTTTTTATTACAAATAAGAAGATTGAATTTACAATGGTGTTGCAAGCGATGGGTGACATGCAAACAATCAATGTCCTTTGCTGTATACAAGGTCCACGTAAGCAATTGATATGGACCACACGCCACTGTTGTCACAGTGCTCTCCTAATACTGTGCATATACTCTGTGGCTAGAGGGCGCTCCTGTCATGGTGTGGTCCTAATCAGCGCACCATTGTCCAATGTTGCTTCACCACTTTCTCTTCTCTTGCATTCTTCATCTTTGTTCTGGCACTTGTGGTTACGCCAGAACATTCCTCCCACCCCAAAGTGATGGACTGTCATAGTGTAGGGAATGTGACCAAGGCAGGGTAGGCAGGAGTGTGGGTGCATTGCCGGGTCGGAAGCTGTGGCTGCAGGGGATGTCAAGCTTCTGGCCTTATCCACCATCTGGCAGTGCCCTGGCAGAAATGTTCCCCGGAAAACGACCAGAAGGGTACGCAACCACCTCCTGCTGCCATGAACCAGGTGAAGAAGGTGGCGATTGCTGTGGTGTGGGTGGGTCTGGCTCCATCGGTAGGAAGAGAGGAGGTGAAGGCTCCGTATCCATGGGGTCATCCCGCGGTGTCATGACGACACTCTCTGGTGGCTGCTGTGGCCACGCTGTCCTCTCTTCGTGTACATGAAAGAGGTGAAGCTGATTTTGATGGTGGCACTCCAAGCCATCTGGACCTGAAAGAAGATACATGCAAGTGCCAAGTCGGTGGACAATCTTGCCTTGCGCCCACCATCTGCTGCCACTAAAAACCCTTTGGCACTTGTGCAGTCAGCTGTTCTAAATACCGTTGGAAAATGGTGGGTGCAGAAGTATTGCCAAAAGGCAAACGCAAATATTTAAACACACCAAAATGAATTAACTACACACACTTTTTGAGATTCTTCATCAAGTGGTATCTGAAGATACGCGCTGTGCAAATCAGTTTTTGAAAAGTAGCAACCAGCGCCTAATTTGTCCATGAGATCCTTTGGGCATGGCAATGGATAAGTATCAATCATAGTTTGTGGGTTGACTGTAGACTTAAAGTCAACACAGAGACGAATGAGACCTGAAGGTTTGGGGAGCAAAACCAGTGGACTTGCCCACTGACTAGCTGATATGGGCACAATAACACTGCTATCTTGCAATTCTTTAAGTACAGCAATGAATTTGCCAGGTAATGCAATGGGAACAGTTCTGGCCCTGGAAAATTTCACCTGAGCATTGTCTTTCAGAGTCAGATGTGCAACAAAATTGTTAGCTTTGCCTAAATCATCAGAGAAGAGTTCCGGGAATTCTTTTAGCAAGCTAGCTACACTGTCCTTTGCATGGAATGCAGACACTGACAACACATTGTCCCGAATGATAAAGCCAAAGAAATCAAAAGAATCAAGACCAAATATGTTCTCACACTCGCATGATTGTAGCACTGTAAAAGTCATCATTCGCGTATGCGAACAATACATGGCATGCAAAGTACATGTTTTGAGAATGGGAATATCTTGTCAATTATAAGCCATCAGTTGTGTGCTAGTTTTAGACAAGCGTGGGGAGCCTAACAGTTAATATGTGTGATGATTTAGCAGTGTGACAGAGGCACTTGTGTCCAACTGAAATTTCCGACGTTTCCCACAAATAAGTAAATGAACAAAAAGTGTGTTCAACTGGCATATCACTGAAGAAAGTGCACACTTGCTAGTTTTGCTAATGCCCATTGAAGACTTTGAATATACTGCATTAATGACATGTACCTTGTGGCTAGAGTTTTGTGAGTCTGCTGAATTTCTACGTTTGTTCTGTTGCAAACATGCGGATTGAACATGTCCTTTCTTATCACAAGCGTAACAATGAGCTTGTTGGGAGGGGCAGTCTTGGCATTTGTACCGTGAATAACACGTAGGGCAAGACTTAATTCTGTTCACCTGTGTAGCTGCCTGTTTAGTGAACTGCTTATGCAGCATGCAGCGTTGTTTACTTGGAGTGACTAGTGTAAGCTGTCTTTGTGGAATGAGGTGATCGCAATCAAGAGACTCAACCCGACAAATAGCTGGCTGCTCAAATTTAATGCCCAACAGGGCACCTGAATCATACTGATCAAGTATTTGCACTACCTGCTGAAATGATGGATCGTACTGTTTAAAAATCTGTTCTCTGAGTTTGACATCAGGTACATTGTACATGATCACATCATGCAACATAACATCTGAACATAAAGCACCACAAGCACATTTGAATTTGCATTTCCTCGTCATACCCTGCAAATCTGTTATCCACTCACGATAAGTTTGTTCTGACTGTTTTTTGCCATTAAAGAATTGACATCTAGCTGCTACCACATTCACTTGTCGGTCATAATAGTTTGTTAGTGACTTGATAACGTTTTCATAATTAAGTTCAGTCGGACCGGCGTTTGGGAAAAGTTTGTTGATGAGGCAGAACATTGCCCTTCCTACCATGGATAATAGATATGGAAGTTTCACAATAGCTGGTACATTGTGAGCTAAGAGGTGCACCTCAAACTGTGACAACCACGCGAGCCATTCCTCTTCTTGGTCACAAAACTGTTGAAAAGTTGGTATAGCAGCTGTAGTAGGCGGTGCTTGTTCCATCGGGCGTGCAGCATTGGCCGGTAGCTGTTGCACCGTGTTGAGTAACATGAGGATCTGTTGTGTCTGGAACTGAAGTATCTGCTTTAGCTGTGTGGCATCTAACACTTGCGGCTGTGGTGCCTGAGCAGGGTGCGGGAGAGGTGGGGTGGGCATTTTGGAAGACACAAATGCAACAAACAAACAAGGCAAGCAAGCAAAGAAATTTTCTGCAATGCCCACCTGAAAACACTGATTAGCAAAAACAAGCAAAGAAAAGCCCCTGCAAAGTAAAGATAAGAGAGAATTACTGCACCAGCAAAAACAAAAAATTCCATCACCCTCAGGCACGGGGTTTGTTTGTAACACCTATTCTTGCTGACTCATCTCGTATAGGGTGGCTAAGGATGCTGTGTTCTCGGAATGCTGTACAACAGTTCAAGCAAAATCACATTAATAGTTTTTTTTTTATTTTTTTTTATTTCTAATAAGAAGATTGACAACACTTAATTTTGAATTTATAAAGGTGTCACAAGCAATGGGTGACATGCAAACAATGAAAGTCCTTTGCTGTATAAAAGGTACAAGTAAGCAATTGATATGGATCACACATCACTGCTGTCGCAGTGCTCTCCTAATACTGTGCATATACTCTGTGGCTAAAGGACGCTCTTGTCGTGGTGTGGTCCTAATCAACACACCATTGGCTGATGACATCTCATAACCTTCTCTTCTCTTGTATTCTTCATCTTTGTTCCGGCACTTGTGGTTACGCCAGAACATTACGTACCAAGAGTGAAACGTGGTGGTGCTTCAGCGACGATTTGGGCACCTGTATTGTGGTATTCCAAGGGCCCCACAGTTACTCTGCAAGGCCGCATTACTGTGACTGTTTTAGCTGATCATGTCCACTGTGTGGTATAATGCTGTGTTCCAAGATGACAGTGGCCTTGTTCACACACCTTTCATTGTCCAGGACTGTTTTTTGGAGTACGAGGATGAATTGTCGCATCTCCCCTGGCCACCACAGTAACCAGATCGCAATATTACTGACCTATGTGGTCTACTTTGGAGAGGAGGGTGGGTGA
This sequence comes from Schistocerca cancellata, assembly GCF_023864275.1. NCBI lineage: Eukaryota > Metazoa > Arthropoda > Insecta > Orthoptera > Acrididae > Schistocerca > Schistocerca cancellata. The sequence goes on along the minus strand of NC_064630.1, from coordinate 324,287,525 downwards.
TCGTCATCCACCCCCATCATCGTTACCTAAACGTGCCACTATTTTGCAGGATCAGTGGTATAAGATTCCCTCAAAACATACAGGACACTTATTTATCCATTCCAAGACAATGGAAAGTTGTTTTGAATACCAATGGCTTCAATATACCATATGGGCATGGAAATGTGTTGTGTTTGTGGTGTTTATGTATTTGTATCCACTATCAGTACTTCTCAAGAAAGTTGTGTCGTACAGTCCAAGATATTACCTCTGGAGTAAATCAAGTGGAACTAATTGAATCTTACAGAAACTATATCATTTCACCACTCAAAGAAACTCAATAACAGCTTAGTATAGTTGGATCTCAGTTACTCAGGTAGTGCATTTGTATAAAAGATGATGGAATGATAATTTCAGAGATAAAAACTTTCTGCACAGAATACAATTGCAATTTAATCATAGCCTAGGATCCGAAGGACGAATGCTGTAAATTCTAGATCCCAGGAAAGAATGGAATACTGTTCTCTTCATCAATAAAAAGAAATTAATTGGGTCTGATAACTCACCAGATTAGATCAGTGTGGTAGAAAAAATGAAATGAGATGATCGTCCCAGGTCAAGAAGTTAAACAGTTTTTCAGGTCAGTGCTTTCCTCCAAAGAAAATGTATAGATCATAGAGTGTTTCTTTCAACTGCTGAGTCTATTAGATGATTCTGTATTATATAGCTGAAAATGGAGTAGTGACTCAGGAGCAAGTTGTAGTTTTCTACAAAAATGAAGGAGGCCTTCCATCATTGTGTATTCTTAGCACATCCAAAATTAATGAAATCAGAACATGTTTGCAACAGAAAGTTAACCTAGGAAGTATAGAGATTACCTGGCCAGAAGCCATATATCAACAAAAAATATCAGCCATAATATTTCTGAAGACAAATTATATTTTTTCTTCTTCTTCTTCTTCTTCTTCTTCTTCTTCGTGAAACATTTCTTCTTATACCTTCTGAGCACTGGCAGATAAACCATAAACCTTGCTGACATGAGGAAATGCACAAGGCACTGACCATCCAATGCACAATAAAATGTTAATGGAAAGATCCACAACAAGCCTAGCAAGTCAATGGTAGCATATTATCATTGCTTGGAATACAAAAACCAGTCAAACCAAAATCAGATTATGTACTAGGCATTAGTAACACCAGACTATGATCTCAAAAAAGGTTACCATACTGGAAGCAATTAGCTCAACCAAAACCTGATGCAAAGTGAAGGTTTTGATGACACAGAGACTGAGGATACTTTTACCATTACTGAAAAGTGGTAATTAGAAATATAAAGAAGCAAGATAAGGAAGATCAAAACATTACATCAACCTATGGTGAAGATTATGAGATACAGATTGAATAACCAACAAAAGGGCAATGTTCTACAGATTGGGGTATGTAATGTCAGAAGTTTGAATGTGATAGGGAAGCTAAAAATTCTGAAAATGGAGATGCTAAGGTTGAGTCTAGATGTAGTAGGGGCCAGTGAAGCCAAATGGAAAGAACACAAGGATTTCTGGTCAGACTTGTATAGGGTAATATCAACAGCAAAAGAAAATGATACACTGGGAGTAGGATTTGTTATGAATAGGGAGGTAGGGTAGATAGTGAGTTACTGTGAACAGGTCAGTGATAGGGTTGTTCTCATCAGAATCAACAGAGAACACTGACAATGATAATTCAGATATACATGTCGACATCGCAAGCAGCAGATGGAGAGATAGAGAAAGCATATGACGATACTGAAAAGATAATCCAGTACGTAAAGGGAGATGAAAATCAAATAATCTTAAGGTATTGGAATGTGGTTGTACGGGAAGGAGTAGAAGAATATGTTACAGGGAAATATGGGCTTGGTAGTAGGAATCAGAGAGGAGAAAGCCTGACTGACTTCTGCAATAAATTTCAGCTAGTAATAGAATCACAAGAGGAAGAGGTATACTTGGAAATGGCCAGGAGATGTGGGAAGATTCCAGTTAGATTACATCTTGGTCAGACAGAGATTCTGAAATCAGATATTGGATTGTAAGGCATACCCAGTAGCAGATATAGACTCAGATTACAATTTAGTAATGATGAAGAGTAGGCTTGAGTTTAAGAGACTAGTCAGGAAGAAACAATGTGCAAAGAAGTGGGTTACGGAAGTACAAAGGAATGGAAGCTCTCAGAGGCTATAGATACTGTGATAATAAATAGCTCAATAGGCAATTCAGTTGAAGGTGAATAGTCATCTCTAAAAAGGGTAATTACAGAATTTGGAAAGAGAAACATAGGTATAAGGTATATAATTGCAAAGAAACTTTGGATAACAGAAAAAAATACTTGAATTCACTGACAAAACAAGGAAGTACAAAAATGTTCAGGGAAGCTAAGGTGAAATGGCTGCATGAAAAATGTGAAGAAATTGAAAAAGAAATTACTATCAGCAGGACTGACGCAGCATACAGTAAAGTCAAAACAACTGTTGGTGAAATTCAAAACAAGTATGGTAACATTAAGAGTACTATAGGAATTTCACTGTCAAATGCAGAGGAGAGAGCAGATAAGTGTAAAGCGTACAATGAAGGTCTCTATGAGAAAGAGGACTTATCTGATGACATGATGGAAGAAGAAACAGGAGTTGACAGGGAAGGGATATGGGATCTGGTATTAGAATGAGAATGTAATAGAGCTTTGGAATACTTAAGATCAAATAAGGCAGAAGGGACAGATAACATTCCATCAGAATTCCTAAAACCATTGGTGGCAAAGTGACAAAAAAATGATTATTCATGTTGGTGTGTAGAATGTATGAGACTGGTGATAAACCATCACACTTTCAGAAAAGCATCATCTAGACAATTTCAGACATAGCAAGAGCCAATGAATGGAAGACGTATTCCTAAATCAGGTTAACAGCTCATGCATCCAAGATGCTGACAAGAGTAATGTACAAAAGAAAGGAAAAGAAAATTGAGGATCTGTTAGGTGATGATCGGTTGGGCTTCAGGAAAGGTAAAGGCACTAGAGAGGCAGTTCTGATGATGTGGTTGATAATGGAAGCAAAACTGAAGAAAAAGCAAGACACTTCCACAGGATTCGACAACCTGGAAAAAATGTTCGACAATGTCAAACAGTGCAAAATGTTTGAAGTTCTGAGAAAATTAGGGATAAGTTATAGGGAAAGATGGATAATATACATTATGTACAAGAACCAAGAGGGAATATTAAGACCAGAAGATCAAGAATGAAATGCACGGATTAATTGTTGTTGTTGTGGTCTTCAGTCCAGAGACTGGTTTGATGCAGCTCTCCATGCTACTCTATCCTGTGCAATCTTCTTCATCTCCCAGTACCTACTGCAACCTACATCCTTCTGAGTCTGTTTAGTGTATTCATCTCTTTGTCTCCCTCTACGATTTTTACCCTCTGTGGTGCCCTCCAGTACTAAATTGGTGATCCCTTGATGCCTCAGAATATGCCCTACCAACCGATCCCTTCTTCTAGTCAAGTTGTGTCACAAATTTATCTTCTCCCCAATTCTATTCAATACCTCCTCATTAGTTACGTGATCTACCCATCTAATCTTCAGCATTCTTCTGTAGCATCACATTTCAAAAGCTTCTATTCTCTTTTTGTCTAAACTTCTTGTCATCCATGTTTCACTTCCATACATGGCTACACTCCATACAAATACTTTCAGAAATGACTTCCTGACACTTAAATCTATACTCGATGTTAACAAATTTCTCTTCTTCAGAAATGCTTTCCTTGCAATTGCCAGTCTACATTTTATATCCTCTCCACTTCTACCATCATCAGTTATTTTGCTCCCCAAATAGCAAAACTCATTTACTATTTTAAGTGTCTCATTTCCTAATCTAATACCCTCAGCACCACCCGATTTAATTCAACTACGTTCCATTATCCTTGTTTTGCTTTTGTTGATGTTCATCTTATATCCTCCTTTCAAGACACTGTCCACTCCGTTCAGCTGCTCTTCCAGGTCCTTTGCTGTCTCTGATAGAATTACAATGTCATCGGCGAACCTCAAAGTTTTTATTTCTTCTCCATGGATTTTAATACCTACTCCAAATTTTTCTGTTGTTTCCTTTACTGTTTGCTCAATAAATAGATTGAATAGCAACAGGGATAGGCTACAACCCTGTCTCACTCCCTTCCCAACCACTGCTTCCCTTTCATGCCCCTCGACGCTTATAACTGCCATCTGCTTTCTGTACAAATTGTAAATAGCCTTTTGTTCCCTGTATTTTACCTGTGCCACCTTTAGAATTTGAAAGAGAGTATTCCAGTCAACATTGTCAAAAGCTTTATCTAAGTCTACAAATGCTAGAAACATAGGTTTGCCTTTCCTTAATCTATTTTCTAAGATAAGTCGTAAGGTCAGTATTGCCTCTCGTATTCCAATATTTCTGCAGATCCAAACTGATCTTCCCCAAGGTCGGCTTCTACCAGATTTTCCATTCGTCTGTAAAGAATTCATGTTATTATTTTGCAGCCGTGGCTTATTAAACTGATAGTTCGGTAATTTTCACATCTGTTAACACCTGCTTTCTTTGGGGTTGGAATTATTATATTCTCCTTGAAATCTGAGGGTATTTCGCTTGTCTCATACAGCTTGCTCACCAGATGGTAGAGTTTTGTCAGGGCTGGCTGTCCCAAGGCTATTAGTAGTTCTAATGGAATGTTGTATACTCCTGGAGCCTTGTTTCAACTTAGGCCTTTCAGTGCTCTGTCAAACTCTTCACGCAGTATCATATCTCCCATTTCATCTTCATCTACATCCTCCTCCATTTCCATAATATTGTCCTCAAGAACATTGCCCTTGTATAGACCCTCTAGATACTCCTTCCACCTTTCTGCTTTCCCTTCTTTGCTTAGAACCGGGTTTCCATCTGAGCTCTTGATATTCATACAAGTGGTTCTCTTTTCTCCAAAGGTCTCTTTAATTTTCCTGTAGGCAGTATTTATCTTAACCCTAGTGATAGATGGCTCTACACCCTTACATTTGTCCTCTAGCCATCCCTGCTTAGCCATTTTGCACTTCCTGTCGATTTTTGAGACATTTGTATTCCTTTTTGCCTGCTTCGTTTACTGCATTTTTGTATTTTCTCCTTTCATCAGTTAAATTCAGTATCTCTTCTGTTACCCAAGGATTTCTACTGGCTCTCCTCTTTTTACCTACTTGTTCCTCTGATGCCTTCAGTATTTCATCTCTCAAAGCTACCCATTCTTCTTCTACTGTATTTCTTTCCCCCATTCTTGTCAATCGTTCCCTAATGCTTTCTCTGAAACTCTCTACAGCCTCTGGTTCTGTCAGGTTATCCAGGTCCCATCTCCTTAAATCCCCACCTGTTTGCAGTTTCTTCAGTTTTAATCTACACTTCATAACCAATATATTGTGATCAGAGTCCACATCTGCCCTTGGAAATGTCTTACAATTTAAAACCTGGTTCCTAAATCTCTGTCTTACCATTATATTATCTATCTGAAACGTTTCAGTATCTCCAGAGTTCTTCCATGTATACAGCCTTCTTTTATGATTCTTGAACTAAGTGTTAGCTATGATTAAGTTATGCTCTGTGCAAAATTCTACCAGGCGACTTCCACTTCCATTCCTTACCCCCATTCCATATTCATGTACTACAATTCCTTCTCTTCCTTTTCCCACTTTCGAATTGCAGTCACCCATGACTATTAAATTTTCGTCTCCCTTCACTATCTGAATAATTTCTTTTATCTCATCATACATTTCATCAATCTCTTCGTCATCTGCACAGCTAGTCGGCATATAAACTTGTACTACTGTGGTAGGTGTGGGCTTCGTATCTATCTTGGCCACAATAATGCGTTCAGTATGCTGTTTGTAGTAGCTTACCCACATTCCTATTTTTTATTCATTATTAAACCTACTCCTGCATTACCTATTTGATTTTGTATTTATAACCCTGTATGTACCTGACCAGAAGTCTTGTTCCTCCTGCCACCGAACTTCACTAATTCCCACTGTATCTAACTTCAACCTATCCATTTTAAATTTTCTAACCTACCTGCCCAATTAAGGGATCTGATATTCCACCCTCCGACCCGTAGAACACCAGTTTTCTTTCTCCTGATAACAACGTTCTCCTGAGTAGTCCCCGCCATGAGATCCAAATGGGGGACTATTTTACCTCCAGAATATTTTTCCCAAGAGGACGCCATCATCATTTAACCATACAGTAAAGCTGCATCCCCTCGGGAAAAATTACGGCTGTAGTTTCCCCTTGCTTTCAGCTGTTCGCAGTACCAGCACAGTAAGGCCATTTTGGTTAGTGTTACAAGGCCAGATCAGTCAATCATCCAGACTGTTGCCCCTGCAACTACCGAAAAGGCTGCTGCCCCTCTTCAGGAACCACATGTTCATGTGGCCTCTCAACAGATAACCCTCTGTTGTGGTTGCACCTACGGTACAGCTATCTGTGTCGCTGAGGTGGTCTATGGTTCATGGAGGGGGGGACATGGATTAATCAGGGAGCAAAACAGGAATATATTCTTTCACCACTACAGTTCGATCTGTACATTGAAGAAACAGTAAAAGAAAGATTCAAGAGCCGGATTAAAATCCAAGGTGAAGGAATAGCATTGAGGAGATTCAATGATGGTGTAACTATCTGCCATGAAAGTGAAGAAATACAGGATCTGTTGAATGGAATGAACAGTCTAATGAGTACAGAATATGGAGTTAGAGTAAACCAAAGAAGATGAAAATAATGAGAAGTAGTAGAAACGGGAACAGCGAGAAACCTAACATCAGAATTGGAGATCATGAAGTAGACAAAGCTAAGGAATTCTGGTACATAAGCAGCAAAATAACCCATGACGAGTGGAACAAGGAGGACATAAAAAGCAGACTAACAGTGGCAAAAAGGGCATTCCTGGCTAAGAAAAGTCTGCTAGTATCAAAATAGGCTTTAATTTGAAGAAGAAATTTCTGAGAATGTACACTTGGAACACAGAATTGCATGGTATTGACACAGAGACTATGGCACAACTGGGACAGAAGAGAATTGAAGCATTTGGGTTATGATGCTATAGACAAATGTTGAAAATTAAGTGAACTGATAAGGTGAGGAATGAGGTGGTTCTCCACAGTATCGGTGAAGAAAGGAATATATGGCAACCGAAAACAAGAAGGGACTGGATGATATGACATCTGTTAAAATATTATGGAATAACTTCCTTGGTGCTAGGGGAGCTGTAGATGGTAAAAACTGTAGAGGAAGACAGAGAATGGAATACATCCAGCAAATAACTGAGGATGTAAGTTGCAATTGGTAATCTGAGATGAAAAGGTTGGCAAAGGAGAAGGATTCATGGTGAGCTTCATCAGATCAGTCAGAAGACTGATTAAGAATAACTCGAAGATGACACAGGAATGTGAAATATTGCATCGCAATACACATTGAAACAAAGAATACATTTCATATGTAATATAAAGGAAAGGCAACCACTTACTTACAGCTGGCTGATGTGTCGCACGTTGAAACACTCAGCAGACTACGGTATTTACACTAGCTATCAAGCTCTTGCTCTTTCTCCAGCAGTATTACATAGATTCACATTAACACACATTCACAATGACACCCAAATGCTCACACCCACGGCCAAGGTGACACTAAACTACAGTTCGCTTCACAAGTCATTAACAAAGGATGGAGCATTTACATTGTGATGAGGGTATTATAAAACGATATCACAAGAGTCTTGGACAGTTTGGGTAGACCACACTTTATTACATGATCTAAGAAGAATAATTAAACTTAAAAGTTAATGGCATCTTCAGATGCCGTATGGTGGGGTGGTCAACACAACACTGTTCCAGCCATTGTTGGGTTTCTTGAACTCAGAACTGCTACTAATCAGTTGAATAGCTTCTCAGTTGACCTCATAAGGCTGGCTGCAACCCGTTGCCAGTCCTCCTGCCAAGCAAAAATCCTTGGCAGTACCAGGAATCAAACTCAGGACCTCTTGCAGACCAGTCAGCCATGCTGACCACTCAGCTGTGGAGGCGGATATAGAAATAGATCACTTTAATTATTTATCTGTAGGTCTATCAAACAATGTAAAATCCAGGATGTAATGCAACAATACAGAGCAAAGGAAAGTTGCTACACACCATGAGTCCCACTGAAGCCTTCACATAACTTAATTATCCTCCCAACCTTGTACAAAAACAAATCTCCCGTGCCTTATCTTTCCAGTCTCCCACCACCTCTGAAAGTCCCACTGTCTGGCCACAGAGGAGCATTCCCCTCATAACTCTGTACCACCCAGGACTGGAGCAGCTGAATTACATTATCTGCCAGGGTTTTGACAACCTCTCTTCATGCCCTGAAATGAGAAATGTCCTGCCCAATATCCATCCCACACCTCCCACAATGGTATTCGGCTGTCCACCAAACCTACACAATATATTTGTCCATTGCTACACAACCCCTGCTCCCATCCCAGTACCTCATGGCTCATACCCCTGTAATAGACCTAGATGCAAGACCTGTCCTATACATCCTCCCACCATCACATATCCTTTTCAATCCTTGAATGTATGTATTCAAACAATTTTTAGAAAGACTGTTTAATGAGATTTTTTAAAATTTTCTTTAGAGATTCTCAATATCTTGCTTTGTTACATGGGAGCTTGTTGGATACCTTTGCAGCAGAGTATACATAGCTCCATTCTGAACCCAAGACAAAGAGGCAAAGTCTACCAGAAATTTGTTTTGGTATTCTGCTTTATGATTGGTTACATCACAGTGCAGTTGATTTCCATTGTCGGCATTCATTAGTAAGTGTATTGGGAAGCAAGTATAAAAAATATTAAGCTCATTAAGATGGCTTTTGCAAGATGTCTGCTTATCTGCTTCACACAGTATTCTTATTGCTCACTTCTGCTTGTTTGCTTACTTCACCACGTCTTGTTGCTGTGGCCTGTTGGACTTTGGGGGCTGGCAGCCAGGACATGGCAAGCCTTTATCCTCTCTGTTCATGTTGTTAGGGAGTTTTATTATTTCTATGGGTTCTCCAATATGGAATTTTGTCAAACCTGGCTGCTTGGCCAGAACAAAATTTTACTTACATTTGATTTCCTTGCCACAGTCTCACTGGTAATTGACCACTGCTATGTTTCCCCAGATGAATATAATGCTTGTAGTCCCATATACAAGTTACTATTGGCCTGTCAGTCTCACTGATGTATATTTTTCCACACTGACCCATCCTGGCTGCCAGCCCTCAGTGTCCAACAGAATGCGCTAACAACACATGACAGGAGCACCATCAGCCGGTAACTGCTGCCACGTGGCCTGCATGCAGCAGGAGGAAAACTGCAGCCCACACTTCATTCGCTAATAACCATTAATAGTAGCAAACAATGCAAGGAGTAGACAACGGCACATTCCCACTCCCTCCACCATAGCAACATATATTATAATAAAGTTAAATCTCCTTCTACCTCAAGAGACCAATCATAACAATGATCTTTAAAACTGTGACAAAATGTCATGCTCAATGAGCAGCAATGACAAAACAAAGTGACTCCACAGAGCTGAAGCATACCAATAGACCCAGAAGGAGACCATGGTAAATGTGGCCGAAACACTGGTTTCTCCAATATAACTTTTTACATTATGACATGGTATGATATTCAGAAAACTTTTATGTAGAATGACTCTGGGCATAGAAACCTTCAGAATTATACAATGAGAGACACTTCTGAGGACAAAACATGCTGAACTGAGCTATCTTATTAGTTCATTTATGCATTGACTCCACTTTAAGTTATTATCCAAATGTGTTCAAAGGAATTTTATACAGTGTATTTCCTTTAGTGTATGACCCTTAATGAGTACTTCTGTTGCTAGTGGTCATTTTTGCTTGTCTGAAATAGTGCACATTCTTAAACTATTAGCTGTGATCCATTTGTAGGTCGGTTCAGCTGTATCTGCTAAGATTGAACTTTGATCCTTGATTAGTATCATTGTGCAATCAGCAAAAATTACATTGAAAGTTACTGAAAAATAATTTATGTAGATCAAGAATAAAATAGCCAAGTACTGATCCCTAAGGAATCCCTTTTGTTATGCTCCCCCATTTTGAGTTTAGTTCATCCCTCTGACACTGCCTGTCAGTGAGACACACTGCTTTTTGTAATAAGGGTAAGACTCCACACAAGCCATTAATGCCATAACACTAGTTTGCCAAGTAGAATTTTGTGACTAATGCAATAAAGCTACTTGAATGTGACAATACAGCTCTGCCAGGACTTCATTTGTGATGTCTTGTATTGCTTTCTTTGTGGAGAATCCTTTATTAAATCTTGACTGAGAAGCAGTTGCCAAGTTCTGCTCAGTTAAATTATTCAATAACCTACCCTAGGCCACTTTCTCAAACCCTTTTTGAAAGACAGGAAGGAATGATGTAGGTCTATAATCATAGGTAGTTTGCTTATCTGTAGTTTTGTACATGGGTGATACTAGTGAAAATTTAAGCCTGTTAGGGAATATGTCCTGAGTCACTGACTGATTTCAAAGATACTTATAGGTAAGCATGATATTTTAATGTTCTGCTAGAAGCACCATCATACACACAGGAAGAAGTACTTGTTAGTGACATGATGACTTTTGTAATCTTATTAGGAATTGTAATTCCTGGAACTAATGTCTACTGTTGGTGCCTGCCCAAATAAATCTAATACATCTGTATTTTGTTGTTTATTAGTATGTGCAACATTAGTTATCCATTGTGTAGGTACAAGGTGAAGACCCCCAGATACGTTAAAGTTAAAATTTACTAAAAAATGAAACAGTGATAATGACAGAATCAAAGACCGACTATAAGCATCGGCAAAGACATTAGTTATGAAAGCGCAGTAGAGCATAGACAGATGACCGTAGAACATCATTCACTTTTTTTGTACATGATTTTGTTTCACTCTCTCACAAGTAGAAGTTTTTGTTACACTGTACTGCTTGGATTATGAGGGGCTACCAGTGTTTTATTTCATGTGTGTTTCTGAGTAAGAGAAGACTTAATAACAGTATTAAGTATTTTTATTAAAGTGAAACAGAACCAAGTTAAGAAGAATTCCTTCATGTTTTATATCATCCTGAGAGGCACTGGTGTTCTCTGGAGTCAGCTGCCTGCATCTACAACTAGAATGGAGGAAATGAAGTCCACGGTCATATTTTCATAAAATTAACAGAAGGAGAAGCTTTCAGAAGACAAGAAATATAATTAAAATATATATAGTGATGGACACAAGGTACAGTGAATGAACTATATCACAATTTCGTACACACAGAACATTTCATAATAATGCAATTGTATTAATATTCTCTTTTTACTGCAAGCAAAAGGACAGTTACCAATCTGTTCCTTTAATTTTTTCCTTTAATCATTTTCTTTATTATAATACACCATCCTTTATCTTTCCTTCTGTTTCATTTCACCCTGTTTTGTTTTAGGGATAATCAAGACTCAACTGTATTTTAGAAATATGTTTGTTTAAGAAAGAGAGAAATTTTTCAATTTACATTGTCTGCTTTATAAAGTTAGTCACAGATGTCTTCTGTCATTTACTGCCTTTAATTTATATGACAATGTCATAAATAGATTGCTAAATGATTAACAAAACATGGTGGTAGGTTATATTAAGGCAGAGTAAGATGGACAGACATACAGATGCTAAACGAAACATTCATGGTCCAGTTTCGAACGGACAAGGGATTGATACAAATGGAGGAGGGTGGTCCAATCTACTGCTGAGGACACACAGAACATCGAGGGACCAGGTACGGTAGGCAACCAGGTAAGACACATGGGAGAACCAAGAAAGTTTCTTATCGAGTATGAGCCCCAGGAATTTCATAGTTTCAACAAACAGATGAGCAACAGGCCCAAGATGTAAAGAAGATGGTGGAAGAAACCCAGTGCGCTGCCAGAAATTCACAAAAAAACAGTTTTGTCAGTGGAAAAACGAAAGCCATTTTGCTCCATGAGTAAATACGATTGAGACAATGCTGAAGATGCCACTCAAGGAGGCAAGTCTATGGAGAACTGCAATAGAAAGCAAAATTATCAACAAAAAGGGAGCCAGAGATGCCCAGTGGGAGACAGCACATAATAGGGTTAATGGCAATTGCAAAGAGGACAATGCTCAGGACAGAACCCTGAGGCACACAGTTTTCCTGGATAAAAAAGTCTGACAAGACAGAACCCACACTTACCTCAGAAACTCTTGTCTTTTATAAATTTGTGAAGGAAATGGGGCAGATAGCCTCGGAAGCCCCATGTGGAGAGTGTACAGAGAATACCAGTCCTCCAGCAGGTGTCATAGGTTTTTTCCAAATAAAGAAACATGGCCACATTCTGGTATTCCTGTAGAAAACCATTCATGAGATGTGTTGACAAAGTGACGAGATGGTCAACTGCAGAACGGTGCGCTCTAAATTCACAATGTGCAGTGATTAGTAAATTGCGAGACTCGAGCCACCATACCAGCCCGGCATGAATCATACATTCCATCACCTTGTGGTGAGAGAAATGGGGTGGTAGCTAGAAGGAATGGGCTTAGGTAAGGGTATGACAGTGGCTTCACGCCAGTGCCTGGGAAATATGCCCTCTTCCCAGATGGGATTGAATGTATGAAGGATGTAACCACCCTATTAAAATTGTTAGAAGCTTAGTCAGCCAGTGTCATGATTTTGAAATGAGAGTTATTATGAATGTTGCTTAAAAAGTACCATTGTGACACAGGCAAAGGTCAACTGTGGAAACTAAGCCAATGAATGTTAAAAGTAATGTTATTAAGGAATACACCCGACTGACTACACAAAATAAGAGGGTACGTACATTCACGAGTGAGTGGTTCAAAATAGGAATTAATACGGTAAGGGAAATGGGTCATAAGTATAATTACATCGGTCCACCCTCAGTTGTATGCAAACGTACGATCAGGATAGAAGCATGTACATTCTAAATTCTATCATTCCCCATGACCTAGATAAAAAGAATTGTGATTAAAATGCATTTATTCATCTACGAAAGAAAATTATCAGACTTCATAATCAAATGAAAAGAAGGAGCACAGGTTCTGAATGTCGCAGCAAATAGGCCTATGACCTAAATATTGAAACTGACATTGGCAGCCACGAAGGTAAAGAGATGAACAAATTCATGTACCTCTATTGTTGAGCAGCACCGTCGTGAAGACCGTCGCCTCCATCTAAATTCTCCATACAAAATTAAAATAATAATAATCTTCCAGAGTTGCAGGAACTGGGATCCATGGTACCTTAAGTGAGAAAGTTGCTCAGCTTCATAAATTGCTTTCATTATATAACACCATTTCACTTTAAAATTACACAACAAATTTTATCACCAGAACATGAGAACAACAAAAGGTAACTAATACTAAAACTAATAAACAAAGAGCATAAAGCTTCTTTTGTCAGTCAGTTTTAAATACTTTCCAAGTGGATCTTTGGTGTGAGAGTAAAATAATTATCTGTATGTTTATCAATAAGAAAAAAAATGTCTGCTCATGAAACCTGAATGTGCACATCGTCCGGCTCTGAGGTGGAGGATCGGAATGAAGTGACAGCATGATCTAGCTCCCTCATAATAAAAAGGCGTTGTAGCACTCATGATTCTGAGAAGAGAAGGGTATTGCCTGAGATGCCTCCACTCATTTCCCATGGAGCAAGGTAGGGCGATCATGGGTGGAGCTTGAAAACTCCGCAAAACAGCAGCTCAGAATGTTGGAGACTGCAGTAGTGTCCACTATGACATCATCTGCTACAGTCAGACTGGAAACTGGGGAATGGATCACGGTCCTAGAGAGCCATCGGAGGTTGGCTCACGTGACAGAAGAGGGAATGGAACTGTTAAAAAAACTAGTAAATGAAATCCAGTTAGCTTTTTTTTCTGTCCCAAAGCACGCTACAACACTGCACATGCATCTACTTATAATGAATACGGTTCGCCATCATACGATGGCAGTTAAAAATGTGGAGAGCACATCTCTTTGTACGAATTGTGTCGTGGCCTGCCTCATTCCACCAAGGGACCGGAACACAGCACAGTAGAGATGAAGTGCGAGGTCTGAAACATGCTGCGGCAGTAAGGATAACGTTGGTAGGGTATTTTACACAGTTATTGCAACTGAGGAAAGGTTGTTTGTCTAAGGTCATCAGGGAGGAGTAAATCCTCCAGTCAGTCTCAGAAATCTGTGATTCGGGTTTGCATGTAGGTGGGGTAGGAGTCAGCAAATGGATACTTGACACGATGGGCAAGCTGGACAGTGCAGAATGAGAGGTATAAATGGGAATAGGTGTACGTGGAGTCTGAAAGGAATGTGGGTGCTCCAGTGTTAAGGCAGACGAGGTTGAGTTGATTAGCCAAGAGGGCACCTGTCCGACAGGTTCTGTGAGAGCACCAAAGGGAATGGTGTGCATTAAGGTCATCAAGCAGCAAAAAGAGGTGAGGGAGTTGCCCAATAAGCTGGAGGAAGTCTGCCCTGGTAACATAGGATGACAGAGGGATGTAAACAGTACAAGAGGAATAGGTGACATGAGGAAGGAAAATGGGACTGCAACAGCTTGCAGCCAGGTCAAGGAGATGGTTTGACTACGAATGTCATCTTGGATAAGCAGCATGACTCCTCCATGAGATGGAATGCTGTCCTCAGGGGGAAGTTCAAAATGGACTGGAAAGAAATGTGAGAGATCAAAGCAGTCATGAGGACACAATTTTGTTTCCTGGAGGCAGAGAACAAGTGGATGCTGTGATTCCAAGAGCAGCCATAATTCCTCCTTTTTGGATCTAAGGCTGTGAACTTTCTGTTGGCAGCAAGCCACGGTGAGGAAACAGGAGGAGGGAAAAACAAAAAGGGGTGTTACCTCAGTGGCTGCAGAGTGCCATCCTTCAAAGACACTATGCTACAGTGTGCAGAGGCTGCAGGATCATGCTCCACGAGATCCACAGATCTCAGAGACAGCGAAGGAGAAGACCGTTCACCTTTGTCTGATTTATTGGTGCCTTTGCATTTGGCAAATGATGATTCAGATGTTTGTTGGCTGGAGGAACATAAAAGAGTCTCCGTGGGAGTATTCCTTTTGTCCTTTCCAGCCAGCTGGTTGTGTAGCAGGCAATTTCACCCTGAGGTAAAAATTTGGTGGCTTGTTGCACTGCTGGAGGAGGAGGAGGAGGAGGAGGAGGAGGAGGAGATGGGGATGCTACCGTAACAATGGGCGATTTTACAACTGCAATGCTGAATTTGAGGTTGCATGTCCTCACGGCCATGTCCTTTGTGGAGCAAGATGTAGGACAAACGGTACTGTAAGTGCCGGATGGTAAAATGCAGGGTTTCCGAGTAGCCAACTACTTGCAAATGACAGGGTAAGGCACTTTTCCCTTCACCCAGACCTCCTGGATAGCATGCTCATTGAGATACATGGCATAATCTTGGGAGGAGGTTACATGGGATGCCATTGCAACTGGTACAGTGGGGAGGAGGCGGACAATTGCCCTCAAGAGCATCCCTACCACAGGTGACACATTTGGCTAGGTATTGGCAGGACATTCAAATGTGGTTCTAACAATGGCACTGGTAGCTGTGCATCGGGTTCAGAAATTACAATTGGACTGTGATAACTTCGTAGCCTGCTTTGATCTTTGATGGAAGCATTACTCTATCGAACATGAGACAAGTAGTAGTTGTGGACATTAAGGGAGCATCTACCTTTTTCATTACCCGATGAACTGTAATGACACCCTGATCATTGAGGTAAGTTTGGATTTCTGCCTCAGTCAAACTGCCGAGCAGCCTAGTGTAAAGAACACCGTGTGAAGAACTCAGTGTTCAATGGGCCTCGACACGAATAGGATAGGATAGCCACGGAGGAGCGAATCTGCAAGCAGTAACTGTGCTTGAGAATTACAAGTAGTCTCTAAAAGCAAAATTCTATTATGTAAACAAGAGCAGGATTTCACAGGGCCAGCAACTGCATCAACACATTGCTGAATAATAAACAGATTAACTTTAGCAAAGGACTGACCGTCGTCAGTACGCGAAACAAAGAGGAACCGAGTTGCAGCTGAGAGGGCCTCTGAATCGTTAGCCACATTCCGTTTACATTTAGCGGACAGACTGAGCTGATGATGTTTGAGTCATTGCGACAGAATCCCCCGCGATTGCCAGCATCTCCGATGGTGTACTACTTCCGAATGGGGGCCACTCAGAGGGGGGCTCACCCACCTTGGGTGATTGTTCACACCTCAAATCACATCTCACACACACCTGACCGAGGAACCAATTGGCAGTTTGGGAACCGCACTTCCCTGGGCCTGGCCTGTACAGGGGTACAAGCGAAACCTACTGCCAACTCCGGGCTGATTATGCATTACCCAGTTACCTGTTATGTGTCAGACAGATGAGCTGGGCTTCAGGAATGCACAGGGAGGAAGAAGGAAAAGAGGAACCTCAAACGCCGAAACAGAGGTAGAATAGGAGAAGGGGAATGAAGAAAGAAAAAGAACGAATAAACAGTGGAGGAACTGTTCTGTTGTCAGGCTACTGAAAATGCAGAACACATTCCCATAAATATCCCAGACATGTTCCCCAAGGGAGGAGAAAAAGAATAGCTAGTGGATAGAAAGGCAGCACAGAAGGGAAAATATGCTGGAAAGGCTGGGGCCCTTGTTGTAACCAAGCATGAACCCACCAAAGAGTGGTGAGCCCCATGGGAGCAGGGGGAGGCGGGGTGTAATTGTTGTTCAAGGCCTGTAGAGATAAGGAAGCAGCTGAGAGCTGACATTTGTTTTTTTTTTATCAGTGTTGAAGTGTCAGTTTACTTGTAAACATGGCGCGTCCGTATTCACCACTGAAAGATAAAAGTTACATTGCGCTCATGAAGAAAATGAAGGTAAGTGCAGTGTAGAACTGCAATTTTTTTTTGATTATGTTGTATGACTCTCTAGTCCGGAGCAGCTGTTTATAGTGAGAAAGTAAACAAAAGTTGTAGTTGTGCGGTGAAAAACAGAACATATGTAAATTATAACAGTGTAATAGTGAAGCTAAATGAACGTGTACCAAGTATGCAATTAATTGTAGATGCACTAAGGCAGGACATTGCACATTTAGAAAAGAAAAATGCTGAACTGAAAAAGGTGTGTAATATCCTGATTGCCAAAGCAAGTAAAACACAGAACTGGGAGCACAGGACTAGCATGATCACGGGAGAAAGTAGCAAAAAGGTGATAAATACGATGAATGGAATGAACGTGGCAATAAAAGCAGTTTCAGTGTCCTACCTACAATAAACAAATGCTCTGAAATGGATATAAAGGCAGAAACAACAAGGCAACAAATGTTTACTAGGCCAAAAAGGCTTGGTCATGTGAAACCTAGTGACTCTAGAAATCCTGTGGTAACAAATAACAGTTTTCATGCACTAGATTCAAATATAAATGTGGAATCCACGGAAAACTGTGACGACAACAACATGCCGAATCTATATAGTGACGAGCAAAGGAGCAGAAACTTCCGCAATAAACGCGAAGACAAACTCGAAAGTGAAAATGTTCTCCGATAGCCGTGGATGTGAAATTGCAAAAATACTATGTTACAGTCATTGTATACAAGCAACTACTATTGTCAAAACAGGTGCACCCATTCAAGAACTTGGTAGAAACATAGAAACTGAAAATGATCATCATATTGTCGTCATAGCTGGAGCCAATAATGTCTATAAAAACGATCTCCACAGTGCAACATGAAACCGTAAGGTACTACTAAATTCAACAGAAGAGAAATCAGTTTTTGTAGTCGGAATTCCACATAGGCATGACTTTTGGAATGGTCATGTGTGAATGTGGAAATCCTAAAAGCAAACAGGCAATACTCAAAGATTTGCAGAGCCTACCAAAATGCATATTTTATAAGTCTGGTCTCCTTGCAAAGAGACTGTTACATAAGACATGGCATGCAACTTGATAACAGAGGCAAGAAGATTCTTTGGCAAAACATCAGCATGATACTGAAAGCATCTGACAACCAAGAAGTAATTGCTGCTCTTCCAGTTCCTTCCTTGAAACAAGCAGAGCCTGAAGAAATGGTTACTTCTAAAGCAGCAGTAGAGGTGGAAGCAGCAATTGTACCTACACACATAACATATGCTGCTGCAGCAGTACTTACCACACTTCATCTACAGGATTCAGCAGCAGCAGAATATGAAGCAACATCCACATCTCCACAGTCACCAGTCACAATTACAGGAATATATGGAACTGCTGTTATTGTGTGTGGAGGCACTGTTGTGGCATCTGGTGACTGTGGAGATGTGGTTGTTGCTTCTTCTTCTGCTGCTGCTGCTGTTGAATCTTGCTGATGAAGTATGGTAGGTACTGCTGCTGTAGACACTGTTCTTTATCTTTCAATCCTTGAACACTAAGGTAACACATTTTAAGATCTACACTCTTATTGCTTACGCACTGAGTAACAGTGCCTACAGCAGCAGCAGCAGCAGCAGCAGTGCCTACCATACTTCATCAGCAAGATCAAGATTCAAGAGCAGCAGGAGCAGCAGCAGCAGCAGAAGAAGAAGAAGAAGAAGAAGAAGAAGAAGAAGAAGCAGCAACAACCACAACTCTAGTCACCAGATGCCACAACAGTGCCTCCACACACCATAACAGCAGTTCCATCAATTCCTGTAATAGCAGACTCACCTACAATATCATCACAAGGAGAGAAGAGCAGGCATACAACAGTAGATGTGCCACCACTGCAAGTGAATAAGTTTTTAGTAAAAGGCAACAAGAGGCAGAAATCCAAAAGATAAGCCTTGTAAAAGATTGGATAAACCAATCACCACAGCGTTCAGTGTGTAAGCAATAAGAGTGTAGATCTTAAAATATGTTACCTTAGCGTTCAAGGACTGAAAGATAGAGAACTTATCATAAATGAGTTTGGTCTTGATAACCAGTTTGATATTTTTTGTCTGAGTGAACACTGGGCAAATGAGAATGAACTTGCAGTTACCAAATTTGACAACTTTAGTATAGTAAATAGCTACTGTACAAAAGAGCACATTAGATGTGGTGTGGCAATTTATACCAACCAGTCACTCAATTGCACAATAACCAAACTTGACCTAAATTCCTCGTCTGATGAAAAGCACTCTGAAGTTACAGGTATAACCATTAATAGTCATAAGCTAATAGTAGTATCCATGTATAGATCACTAAAGAGAAGCATTAACATATTTTTAGTAAAAATGGACATGCTATTGAGTGAATTAAGTAATACTAAATGGCTACACTATGATATTGCAATAGAAGGTGATTTGAATGCTGATTTTGATGTTACTAAATGTAAGGGTAGTGTTGCAGAACTGGAAAACTTACTAAGACAATACAATTTACATCATGTCAATAATAGGCCCACAAGAAACAAAGCATGTCTAGATAACATCTTTGTAAACTTCAAGACCACTGAAAACACATGCGAAGTTGTAGTGCTCCCATTCTCAGACCATGACTCTGTATCTCTAAATTATGCAAGTAAAATTCCCCTCAATTGGAGCAATATAAACAGACCTGTCCCAACAGTTGTGATTACCAGACCAATAACTGAGGATAAAATGAACACATTTCGTAATTCCCTTGCTGACAGAGACTGGTTTGGCCACTGTAGTGTCAACGGACATTACAAATCAGTTAATGACCTGTCAGCCGAAATAATATTTTATAGATTTTTTAATGCATTCTTGACCTTATTTAACCATAGTATTCCCATAGAGAAAATCAAAATAACGGACAGCAGCCACAAATCCAGATCTCAAAACAGACAAAATATATGGTACACTAAACAGCTGACAGATCTAAAAAAAAACAAGTTTTGTTACTGTACAACATATACAGAAGTAGGTAGTCTGACTGTGCCAAATCAGTCTATGTGGAATGCAGGAATGAATCCAAAAATGCCATCCTCCAAGCCAAAAAACCTACAATGCCAACAGCATATGTAATTCCACCAATAAATGCAAAACTGGCTTGGAAAATAAGTAACAGTGCTGTCACAGATACTAAAAAAGACAAAATTAATATCCCACCTCAAACACTCAATGAGTTTTTTATTAATTCAGTGAAAGAAATAGGAGATGCAATTATCAAACCAGACACTAGTCTGTCAGAGTTACTCTCAAAATTGGGGTAGACAGTCACTGAACAGAAGCATGCTAACCTTCTCCGAAGTATCGCCTAGATTTATTTGTACAAGGGGTCATAAAACAACTGAAATCATCTGATAGCTTAGATATATATGACATATCGTGCAACCTGCTAAAAAAGTGTGTGGTTGCATTCTGTACCTTTTAACCCATTGCATAAACAAGTGCTTACTTGAGGGATATTTTCCTGATGAATTAAAACTGTCTAGGATTGTCCCAGTATACAAAAAGGGAGATTAAGGCTCTCCATCTAGTTACAGGCTTATTTCAATACTACCTGCATTCTCCAAGGTAACAGAAAGCATCATGTGCCAACAATTATCATCTCACTTTGAGAACCTAGGAATAATCAATGTTACACAATATGGGTTCAGGAAGAATCTGTTGACCATTTATAGTGTCCCCAGTGAAATAATAAGAAAAGACTTAAAAAACAGTATTTATAAAGAAGAGAGATTTAAAAATTGAATAATATACATTTTTCTCATGTATCCCTATTATAATAATTTCTCTGTGTAAGTTTCGAGGGCAAAGGAATATAACAAAATGATCTAAGGAGATGACAAGATTCGCTCTTTTGTTAATTTTTTAATCTTCTTCACTTCTTCTCTTGTCTTGGTTGCGTGTAGACGGACATCTTGCGAGTGCTGGCCAATGTAAGCATATTTGTACTACTTAAGCAGATAATATATTGATTTAACATTATTGTTCACTTTTAATTTGTAAGAGGTGATCCCGATTTCATGTCTGCCTTCCTTGAATTAACCTGCATTCGAGTAATTTACAGTGCAACAATCGCAGCGGCCGATGCAGCCAACAAAGCCATTACGTGGCGATATTAACTTATAAAAAATTAGCGGAAGCGGAAAACTCGCCCGCTATTAACATAATATACATTTTTCTGCACAGCCAACCAACATTGCAGAAATACGTAACTTTAAGATTCTTATTTTCAGTACCGCAGCAGAGAGCCAGAGCCAGGACTCCGACTATAATGCAGTGGTTAACGGAGGTAAGAAAAATACTCTTGCGCATGTGTGGGCAACTTATATACTCATGTTTTAAGATTCAGCGAGTTTAATTATACTGAAGATTAATATTGTTAAAAAAAGAGAACTTCACAAAAGCATTTAATTGTAAATCAAAATAAAATTAAATATCATAAGACGGCAACAATCACCAATAAATTTTTGTGATAAATAATATATATTAAATTACGACGGCCGCGAGACATTAATGCAATTGACGCGGTAGTCAGTTACATCCACAAAGTTTTTGAGTAAAAATGCTTTGCTCAGGTCTCACCTGACCTAAGCAAGGCCTTCGACTGTGTTGAGCACACATCGCTACTAGAGAACTGGAATTCTACGGCATCAAAGGAAACAGTCTCAGACTATTAAAGCTTATCTCAGTATCCGTAAACAGGTAGTTTGTGTTGGTAAGAAAAAGTCAAACATAGAAAATGTTAAAGTATGTGTGCCTCAGGGATATATACTGGGCCCCTTCCTCTTTCTGATAATGATCAATGATCTCCCCTCATTTATTAGATCCACCACTGTACTGTATGCAGATGATACGACTTTTCTACATAGCAGTAACAATCTTAAAACCTGTGCTGAAAATACTCTCACTCATGCAGCATATTGGTTCAGAGCAAATGGCTTCTTGAAAATGAAAATAAAACTCAGCAGATAATCTTCATTCTAAGAGACAAGCCACTATCTGATGACCCTAGTTCTGTTAAATTCCTGGGAGTTTATTTAGACGAAAAGTTATCCTGGGGCCAACATGTAAACTATATTAGTAGTAATCTATCTAGAGTAATTAATTTATTAAGAAAACTCAGAAACTGTGTACCTGAAACATACATCAGATCATCTTATTTTGCATTTTTCCGAAGTATAATATCCTATGGCATTATCTTGTGGGGTAATTGTAGTCATATACATGACATCCAATTATTGCAGAAGAAAGCCATTAGGATAATTACAAATTCTTCACATAAGGCTCACTGCAAACCCCTATATACTGAACAAAAAATTATGACATTAATAAACCTCTTAATATATACAATGCCTTAATCTATATGAAGAACCTCCTACAAGATGTGAAACGTAGGGAAAACGTACATTGTTACAATATAAGAAGCATCAAACACATATACACACACCTTACCACAGATTATCAAAATCAATAAATAGCTATGAAGTCACAGGGCACAAACTATTTAACTAGCTGCCACATGCTATACAGGATCTTCCTGAACATACGTTCAAAGAAAGACTGCATGAATGGTTAATTGCCCACCTGTTCTATGACATCAATGAATTCTTCAACTGTAAAATGCAGTATTCCAATAGATGACCCACCGTGCATTTATTGTAATGTAAGCTAAAATATTTCAGTAGTCAATACTTTATCACACTGCATTGTAAACTGTATCTTCATTTGATGTTGTCAATTGCTGTAATGGCTTAAAGACAATAAAATCTTTATTATTATTATTATTATTATTATTATTATTATTTCTCTTTCCTGTCTCAGACGTTATGTCTGGTTAAAACTGGAAAGTGACGCGGACCTTGATCAAGCGTGACTTCCTTTTAACTGTACAGTATATGTTACATTGCATTTAGGAACTTTCGGGTAATTGAACATGTATCAACAATTACAGATTTCTGTAGTTGTATATACACGTTAGGATGTAGCTGTATTGCGTTGAGGTACTGGTGGATATAGTGTGGTGTGACTCCTGTAGTTGATAGTATAATTGGTATGATGTCAACGACTTCCTCAGCCAGTTGGATGTATTTTTCAATTTTTTCTCCTCTTTTCTTCTGTATATTTGTTGTATTGGGTATGGATATTTCAGTTAGTTGTGTTAATTTCTTCTTTTTATTGGTGAGTATGATGTCAGGTTTGTTATGTGGTGGTGTTTTATCTGTTACAATGGTTCTGTTCCAGTATAATTTGTATTCATCATTCTCCAGTACATTTTGTGGTGCATACTTTTATGTGGGAACGTGTTGTTTTATTAGTTTATGTTGTAAGGCAAGCTGTTGATGTATTATTTTTGCTACATTGTCATGTCTTCTGGGGTATTCTGTATTTGCTAGTATTGTACACCCACTTGTGATGTGATCTACTGTTTCTATTTGTTGTTTGCAAAGTTTGCATTTATCTGTTGTGGTATTTGGATCTTTAATAATATGCTTACTGTAATATCTGGTGTTTATTGTTTGATCCTGTATTGCAATCATGAATCCTTCAGTCTCACTGTATATATTGCCTTTTCTTAGCCATGTGTTGGGTGCGTCTTGATCGATGTGTGGCTGTGTTAGATGATACGGGTGCTTGCCATGTAGTGTTTTCTTTTTCAATTTACTTTCTTCGTATCTGTTGATGTTATGTGATCTAAAGGATTGTAGAAGTGGTTATGAAATTGCAGTGGTGTAGCCGATGTATTTATATGAGTGATTGCTTTGTGTATTTTGCTAGTTTCTGCTCGTTCTAGAAAGAATTTTCTTAAATTGTCTACCTGTCCATAATGTAGGTTTTTTTATGTCGATAAATCCCCTTCCTCCTTCCTTTCTGCTTAATGTGAATCTTTCTGTTGCTGAATGTATGTGATGTATTCTATATTTGTGGCATTGTGATCATGTAAGTGTATCGATTGCTTCTAGGTCTGTGTTACTCCATTTCACTACTCCAAATGAGTAGGTCAATATTGGTATAGCATAGGTATTTATAGCTTTTGTCTTATTATTATTATTATTATTATTATTATTATTGATGGAAGGAGCTACAAAAACATGGCTTTCATATCATAATATTGCATGTGTGTCACAGAATGTCAGAAAAAGTTGAAGATTGTCCTAAAAATGTTTTAAGGCAGCATCTTATTTCTGATTAAACAAAAATCAATAAATTTGTTCTTAGTAAATCTCATGTAATGAACACAAGAAATTTGGGCACATTCACAATTATGACTCTTGAGTACTGCGAGGAGGCTGCAACAGTGTTGTATACTATCTTTTGGCACTACTGGAATTTGATATTGACTCAGACAGTACGCACATATCCAGATGATCAATTTGCCTTTTGACAACTATTCACTGGGGTGCCTGAAGATAGCAAGCAAAGGAACTCTTGGAGTGGCACTTGGATCAATAGCTTTAATTCTCCCCATTAACAAGTAAAGCATTGGTCTGATGGCCGATGATCATCACAACAATGTGGAGGTGGCCAAGTACCAACACAAGCCACAAGCAGGCAGCCCCTTGGCTGCAACAGGAAGGTGTTTGGGCTAATATCACAAGAACATCGAATGCTTCTCAACAGCATCAAGAGTAATTTGTGGGTTGTGGGGTATTGGGGCAGGATCATCTATCCTAGTGTCCAGCCTTCAATCAACATTTAGGCAATAGTTTTGTCTATCAAGGTAATAATGTCCAAACACATCACACTTCTTGGGACCAGTTCAAACGTTAATGTGTCACTGCAGAAACTCCGTTCACACACTGTATAACACAAGGAAGGCTGCCATTAAAGAATGTGAAAAGCTTGAATAGCAATGTCTGAATCATCTTGTGGGTTGCATGTCAAGAAGGATCTAAGAATGTTACAGTGCATGGGATGGAGCAACACGGTATTGAATATCCCAGAATACCATATGCTGACCCCTGAAGACTTTAAACTTGACATTTCTGTTGTCAGGATATTTAGCAATGTAGTATTCCACATCTAGGTCCATGGATTTTAGTGCAAAGAACACCTAAGCTTAAAGTTTTAGTATGCAGATATGGTCACCATTGTGATAGAATGTTCCTACAGATTTTAGGTGGGTGTGGTTCTTGGGATTTGGTAGAACTTTTATCACTGAGCAATAGCCAGGGCCATGGCCACCAGTGAAAATGTTACCAGCACTGGGAATTACAATTTTAAAGATACATCTGCAGCAATTATAAGTGAGACAAGATCAGTGGTTATCAAAGTGCGGCATAAGGGCCACATGTGGCCCAAATTGAGTATTCATGCAGCCCACAGTTCTCAAACGTGTATCATAAATACACTGTGGTGACAAAAGTCTTAGGATGGCAATATGCAAAATACAGATGGCAGTAGTATCGCAGAAAAAAGGTATAAAAGGGTAGTGCAGTGGCGGAGCTGTCATTTCTGCTCAGGTTAACCATGTGTAAAGGCTTCCAGCGTGATTGTAACTGCTCAATGGGATTTAATAGACTTTGAATGCAGACTGGTATGGAAATCCCATTTCAGAAACCATTAGAGAATTCAATATTCCGAGATCCACAGTGTCAAGGGCGTGCTTAGAATATGAAATATCACTCCTTACCTCTCACCACAGACAACACAGTGGTCAACAGCCTTCACTTAATGACAGAGCAGCAGTGTTTGCATAGCACTGTCAGTGTTAACAGACAAACAACACTGCATGAAATAACTGCAGAGGTTGATGTGGGATGTACGAAAAATGTATCCATTACGACAATGTGGCAAAATTTGGCATTAATGGGCTACGGCAGCAGATGATTGACGCGAATGCCTTTGCTAAAAACACGTCATTGGGCTTGTGATCATATCAGTTGGACCCTAGATGACTAGAAAATCAAGGCCTGGTCAGATGAGTCTCAATTTCAGCTGGTAAGAGCTGATGGTAGGGTTTGAGTGTGGCAGACATCCCATGAAGCTATAAACCTAAGTTGTCAACAAGGCACAGAGCAGACTGGTGATGGCTTCATAATGGTATGGACTGTGTAAACATGGAATGGAATGGGTCCTCAGGTTCAACTGAAGTAATCGTTGACTGGAAATGGTTATGTTCGCTACTTGGAGACTATTTGCAGCCATCCACAAACTACATGTTCCCAAACAACAATGGAATTTTTATGGAGACAGTGTGCCATGTCACCAGACCACAATTGTTCCCAATTGAAGAACATTATGGACAGTTTGAGCAAATTATTTGACTGCCCAGATCACCTAACATGAATCCCATTGAAGATTTATAGAGCATAATCAAGAAATCAGTTCACACACAAAATCCTGCACAGGTAACACTTTCCCTATGAAGGACAGTTTATACCGATGTCTCTTCTTTTCTTGTTTCTTGATCCCGGCTTCTTGAGATCTCTTGTGAAGAGTCACGATAAAAGTTTAGTAGTGGTATGGGACAATCTGTTGTGGGTGAATTCGTTTCTGACAAATAATCTGTCCAGTTAATGTGAAGTAATGATGTATGATAGAAGTGTTCAGATAAACCTTATTACACTTCCCAATTACTAATTAAACATTTCCTATTCTAAATAATTTGAAGAACTTGTATTTCATAATCATTACAATTTTATGCCGTGAAAGAAACTACTACTCTGCTAAAACGGATTCAGATTACTGTCAACTCATATCTTGACAATGACGTCACGAACTGAAGCTTGCTTGGGATGAACGAAATACCTGTACTGAAAAATACTATCAGTTGAGTAATTTATGGACTTTTATGACAAATTTGGTGTCCCTTGCATCGCTCCAAGCTATACAGGCAGTATGGCTCAGTATTTCTGCAGGGGGCTTTCAAAGACTTTTTGAGACCATGCGACATCGAGTTACTATACTATGCCACACAAAAAGAGGTCCAACATGATATTAGGAGGTCTCCCACGACTTGTGTCACATCAGTGCAATTGCATCTAGCAACTAACAGCCAAATCCAAAAACGTCAACAAACCCTAAGAGCTTCTTAAGAGTGTGGTTTTCCTGCTTAGTAACAAACAGAAATACCTACAGAGACAAATATTTTTAGATGTGCTTAATTTTAATTGAGATGGTGAATTCAACCATGGGCTACATTAAGCTGACCACCTGTGCCAGGAGCAAAGGTTTAAGTTGCGCAGGGCCATTTTAGGGTTAGAGGATGTCACAAGGTATAAAGGCACATTTGCATGCCATGCGTGAGTTTCCTCGGAAACATGAAATCTTAATTACATAATTAATTTCTGACAAATAAATAAAGCCTATGGCACAGAACTGCAGCACTAAGTCGCTGACAAAACAAAATACAATTACGACACTCTTATGTTTGATTAAGACGAAGTATGTCTTGTACAATAGCTGGTGCGGGAAGCATGTATATCTTATTAACTGGCACACCACCATATTTGATGTTATATAGGAACATTGCGAGTTGAAATCTCACTAGGCACTCGACTCTGTAAAGATTCTATGTTAATGAAAGTAAGTCGAATTATTTAACTGTAGGCTTATTCGTTGAATATATCTCATTTAATTAACTGTGTAAACTTTTGTATGTTTAGTAGACAGTCACCTCTGTACGACGTATTGACATGGCTGGCAAATTATTCTAATATTGAGATTTTGAGTCTGCACCTACTGCAGCAGTCTTTGGAAACGATTTAAATACGAAGTCCGATTACTTGAGTTACATTTCATGGTCAACTACGAATAACATTACATTTACCAAAAATCCATTGTCAAGCATCTGACACCAAATAATTAAACATCCACGTTCCAGATAAGCAAATATTAATTACAACCAATCACTATCATACATATACAATAATTAATATTTCATTTCATTTTTTATTTTATAAAGGGATGTCACATTTGTGATCATATATCATACTGCATAACATACTTAAATGCATGTACAATTACCGGTACTAAACAATTCATCATTCGCTTATACAGACAACACAAAAACACTTCATCAGGCAATTACAGTCTTACAACTTCTGGTTCACTTGAAGTGGCAGCAATATGAAACGGAACAGTCAACGCGCAGTGTAACAAATGGTACTGACTTTGGGATCTGGGGGTCAACTTATTGAGCCCTTGGTGCAGCTATTGTATTGGCTGCTCATTGCATAGGATTTTATGTAGGTTTTCTAGTAATAATATTTGTACATATGGTGCTTGCATGGCACCCATAACAACGGTATTGGTTCTTGAATGAAAAAGTTTGACGGCCACTAGACCAGACAATCCCTTGAGCCAGATAAAGATGATAATTTGCTATGAATTTTTATCACAATAGGTTATTTTGTGAAATTAGTTTGCTAACATTGAAATACACTCCTGGAAATGGAAAAAAGAACACATTGACACCGGTGTGTCAGACCCACCATACTTGCTCCGGACACTGCGAGAGGGCTGTACAAGCAATGATCACACGCACGGCACAGCGGACACACCAGGAACCGCGGTGTTGGCCGTCGAATGGCGCTAGCTGCGCAGCATTTGTGCACCGCCGCCGTCAGTGTCAGCCAGTTTGCCGTGGCATACGGAGCTCCATCGCAGTCTTTAACACTGGTAGCATGCCGCGACAGCGTGGACGTGAACCGTATGTGCAGTTGACGGACTTTGAGCGAGGGCATATAGTGGGCATGCGGGAGGCCGGGTGGACGTACCGCCGAATTGCTCAACACGTGGGGCGTGAGGTCTCCACAGTACATCGTTGTTGTCGCCAGTGGTCGGCGGAAGGTGCACGTGCCCGTCGACCTGGGACCGGACCGCAGCGACGCACGGATGCACGCCAAGACCGTAGGATCCTACGCAGTGCCGTAGGGGACCGCACCGCCACTTCCCAGCAAATTAGGGACACTGTTGCTCCTGGGGTATCGGCGAGGACCATTCGCAACCGTCTCCATGAAGCTGGGCTACGGTCCCGCACACCGTTAGGCCGTCTTCCGCTCACGCCCCAACATCGTGCAGCCCGCCTCCAGTGGTGTCGCGACAGGCGTGAATGGAGGGACGAATGGAGACGTGTCGTCTTCAGCGATGAGAGTCGCTTCTGCCTTGGTGCCAATGATGGTCGTATGCGTGTTTGGCGCCGTGCAGGTGAGCGCCACAATCAGGACTGCATACGACCGAGGCACACAGGGCCAACACCCGGCATCATGGTGTGGGGAGCGATCTCCTACACTGGCCGTACACCACTGGTGATCGTCGAGGGGACACTGAATAGTGCACGGTACATCCAAACCGTCATCGAACCCATCGTTCTACCATTCCTAGACCGGCAAGGGAACTTGCTGTTCCAACAGGACAATGCACGTCCGCATGTATCCCGCCCCACCCAACGTGCTCTAGAAGGTGTAAGTCAACTACCCTGGCCAGCAAGATCTCCGGATCTGTCCCCCATTGAGCATGTTTGGGACTGGATGAAGCGTCGTCTCACGCGGTCTGCACGTCCAGCACGAACACTGGTCCAACTGAGGCGCCAGGTGGAAACGGCATGGCAAGCTGTTCCACAGGACTACATCCAGCATCTCTACGATCGTCTCCGTGGGAGAATAGCAGCCTGCATTGCTGCGAAAGGTGGATATACACTGTACTAGTGCCGACATTGTGCATGCTCTGTTGCCTGTGTCTATGTGCCTGTGGTTCTGTCAGTGTGATCATGTGATGTATCTGACCCCAGGAATATGTCAATAAAGTTTCTCCTTCCTGGGACAATGAATTCACAGTGTTCTTATTTCAATTTCCAGGAGTGTAATTCCCTCCGCATCACCCGACTTAATTGAACTACATTCCATTATACTTGTTTTGCTTTTGTTGATGTTCATCTTATACCCTCCTTTCAGAACACTGTCCATTCCTTTCAACTGCTCTTCCAAGTCCTTTGCTGTCTCTGACAGAATCACGTCATTGGCCAACCTCAAAGTTTTTATTTCTTCTCCATGGATTTTAATACCTACTCCAAACTTTTCTTTTGTTTCCTTTATTGCTTGCTCAATATACAGATTGAATAACATCGGGAAGAGGCTATAACCCTGTCTCACTCCCTTCCCAACCACTGCTTCCCTTTCAAGTCCCTCGACTCTTAAAACTGCCATCTGCTTTCTGTACAAATTGTAAATAGTCTTTTGCTCCCTGTATTTTACCCCTGCCACCTTCAGAATTTGAAAGAGTATGCCAATCAACATTGTCAAAAGCTTTCTCTAAGTCTACAAATGCTACAAACGTAGGTTTGCCTTTCCTTAATCTTTCTTCTAAGATAAGTCGTAGGGTCAGTATTGTCTCACGTGTTCCAACATTTCTACGGAATCCAAACTGATCTTCCCCGAGGTCGGCTTCTATCAGTTTTTCCATTCATCTGTAAAGAATTTGTGTTAGTATTTTGCAACTGTGACTTATTAAACTGAAAGTTGGGTAATTTTCACATCTGTTAACACCTGCTTTCTTTGGGATTGGAATTATTATATTCTTCTTGAAGTCTGAGGGTATTTCGCCTGTTTCATACATCTTGCTCACCAGATGGTAGAGTTTTGTCAGGACTGGCTCTCCCAAGGCTGTCAGTAGTTCTAATTGAATGTTGTCTACTCCGGGGGCATTGTTTCGACTCAGGTCTTTCAGTGCTCTGTCAAACTCTTCACGCAGTATCGTATCTCCCATTTGATCTTCATCTACATCCTCTTCCATTTCCATAATATTGTCCTCAAGAACATAGCCCTTGTACAGTCCCTCTATATACTTCTTCCACCTTTCTGCTTTCTCTTCTTTGCTTAGAACTGGGTTTACATCTGAGATCTTGATATTAATGCAAGTGGTTCTCTTTTCTCCAAAGGTCTCTCTAATTTTCCTGTAGGCAGTATCTATCTTACCCATCTACATCTACATCTACATCTACATCCATACTCCGCAAGCCACCTGACGGTGTGTGGCGGAGGGTACCTTGAGTACCTCTATCGGTTCTCCCTTCTATTCCAGTCTCGTATTGTTCGTGGAAAGAAGGATTGTCGGTATGCCTCTGTGTGGGCTCTAATCTCTCTGATTTTATCCTCATGGTCTCTTCGCGAGATATACGTAGGAGGGAGCAATATACAGCTTGACTCTTCGGTGAAGGTATGTTCTTGAAACTTTGACAAAAGCCCGTACCGAGCTACTGAGTGTCTCTCCTGCAGAGTCTTCCACTGGAGTTTATCTATCATCTCCGTAACGCTTTCGCGATTACTAAATGATCCTGTAACAAAGCGCGCTGCTCTCCGTTGGATCTTCTCTATATCCTCCATCAACCCCACCTGGTGATATGCGCCTCTACATCCTTGACATTTGTCCTCCAGCGATCCCTGCTTAGCCATTCTGCACTTCCTGTCGATCTCATTTTTGTATTCCTTTTTGCCTGCTTCATTTACTGCATTTTTATGTTTTCTTCTTTCATCAATTAAATTCAGTATTTCTTCTGTTACCCAAGGGTTTCTACTAGCCCTCGTCTTTTTACCTACTTGATCCTCTGCTGCCTTCACTATTTCATCCCTCAAAGCTACCCGTTCTTCTTCTACTGTATTTCTTTCCCCCATTCCTGTCGATTGTTCCCTTATGCTCTCCCTGAAACTCTGTACAACCTCTGGTTCTTTCAGTTTATCCAGGTCCCATCTCCTTAAATTCCTACCTTTTTGCAGTTTCTTCTGTTTTAATCTACAGTTCATTACCAATAGATTGTGGTCAGAGTCCACATCTGCCCCTGGAAATGTCTTACAATTTACAACCTGGTTCCTAAATCTCTGTCTTACCATTATATAATCTATCTGATACCTTTTAGTATCTTCAGGGTTCTTCCATGTACACAACCTACTTTCATGATTCTTGAACCAAGTTTTAGCTATGATTAAGTTATGCTCTGCACAAAATTCTACCAGGCGGATTCCTCTTTCATTTCTTAGCCCCAATCCGTATTCACATACGTTTCCTTCTCTCCCTTTTCCTACTGTAACATTACGAGTCAAGATAGCTGTAACGGAAATTGAATAGCGTAAAGTTATCATTAAAAATGCACGCCGCGCGATTTAATTGAATAGCGTAAAGTTATCATTAAAAACGCACGCCGCGCGATTTGTGACGATTTGGTTGGTCATAATAATAGTAACATGCTTTTGAATACAATTAAAATATAACGGCGATACCTGTTTAGTGTTATTGGAAACAATATGTAGTAAATTAATGAGTAAGGTAGCCGATCTTATAAGAAGAGGTGAAATTGGGCATATTAAGGTGTTTTGCTTCATGTCGACTAAGCCGATTATACGGCGTCTTTTTTTCCGTTTACTCTTAGAAAAAAAACAAATAAGTAACGAAGTGCTAATTGTGCGTTGTGAAAAATATAGGGGCGAATCTTAAATAGCTACAGTGTATAATCAGACTAACAAATGGACATTCAGTTACGCGAAATAGCGAACAGCGAAGTGTGGTCATTAAATTGAATACACCTACAGGGCGGTAAATTCCGGAATAAGTCTATTCGCATCTCACGAGGGACGCGGTATTGAGACCGTTTTTTTTTTTTAAATTATATCACGGAGAGCGGGCTTCAATTTATAAAAAGGAGAAAAGCTGTATCATTATCATTGACTGTTGGTGTTAAGCAACCAAAACTGTTCATCAAAGGGTTTCGGTGAATGAGTGGTGAATACGAAATGAAACTGTGAACGAAGTTATGTTAAATAAAGCAGAAGAGACAAGACAGTTTGGTCGTATCTGTTATTATTCCATCAACCGTAACATTTCTTCTCGTTGTACAAAGCCTTTATAGACGATCGTTATGACAATTTACTTTGAAGGGATCTCGTTACGAGTTAAGTTTTGGGGACCTGGTCAACAGGGGATAGTTCGTAGATCTTAACTACTGCAGCTATTCTGGAATCAGGTGCTACCGTGACCGTTGTGTGTTGTCAATGGCTTAAGGTCATCATATCTCATGCTCTAAGATCGATGCGCCTTTCCTCTTGGTAAAACGGTGTCTCACAGTAACAACAACAACACCGACGGCGAAGGAAGATACGGTAGAAGTGGCGCCACAACGTGCGGCTCGATCGAGGAGGATTGCTGCATCGAGTCGAGTGTCATCCGGATTCACGAACCCTAGAGTTGGAAAATATTGTAGCAGCCAGTGAGTCTGTCCAATGAAAGAGGTATTCTTCAATAATCGCTAAAATTGAGCGATACTACTAGGTATGATTAAAATAACTGTATAATTATAAAAAAAAAAAGAAGTTGAGACTTGTGATTTCGGTAGATAAATATATATAAATACATAGTGAAAATAAGTGTATGTCTTGGTAGTGAATAATCATGTCAAAACGAATGAAAAGAATACATGATAATGTGCAGTTGAGTAGAGTAATGAGTAGAGAGAGAGAGAGAGAGAGAGAGAGAGAGAGGAAAGTGAAGAGGATATGGATGATGCATCCCATGAGCTCAATCTGGGACAGGAGACATGTACAGACAATAATACAGTTATTGATTTAGAGCCGTTAGGAGATTCAAATACAATGATAAGTAATGTAAGCAGCGTTGGAGAACATAAAGATCTTGAGGTTTCGGAAGTAGATCAGAAAGTTGATCCTCAAAATGGAAATATTAATCAAAAAATGTTTGATATGCTGGTATCAATAAATACTCAAATGGGTGTAATGAATGGAAGACTTGGTTCACTAGAAAAAGATAATAAGCAATTAAAAGAGGACAATCAAAAGTTAAACGAAAAATTTGATGCCAAATTTGGTTCATTAGAAGTTAAAATGGATTCTTTGGAAAGCAAACTGAACACCTTTGATTATAAACTGGAAAATACTAAGAAAGAATTAAAGGCGGACCGGGAGACTCAATTAAATGCGAAATTTGGAGAACCAGATGTAGAGTTTTCTAACACCTTAGAAAGGCAATATAATAATTTAATGGGAAAACTTCATGACGTAGAAAAGAAATATGAGGTAGTTTCGAATAGTTATGATGGCCTGTCCAATAGGATGGTTAAGTGTGAAAGCAGCTGTTTCAATGCTAGCACACAGATAGAAGAGCTTTCGAAACAAATAGTCGAGTTTGAGTCCGATGCTCGTAAGGGTATTGACAACTATTTAGTAGATCAAACTAAAAGACTTGACAAAGCTCTATCTGAATGGATAGAAATAAAAGGAAATGAAATTGTAGACAAGGTTAAGACTACTATTGGATCCCAGCCAAATGAAAATATCAATGAGCACCTAAGTAGAAATGATGAAGTAATTAAGCTCTTCACTAGCGAAATTCAGAAAATAAAAGAGAAAATAGTTGATGAGTTACCTAAATGGCAAAAGGAAACCAATCATAAATTGGCAGAGTTAGAACAAAAGTCATCACAAAATTTGTTCACAGAGGACGAACGTTTGGAGAATAGGTCGAAATACAACCAAACATGTGAAAATACGAAGTACAATTGTGGTGAAAATTTGCATTGGGAAGTTGATGATTCGGTTGGTAAAGATTATGATTCTTTTGGTCAGCGAGGATATTTGTCTTCTTTAAAGGTGGAGAACAACATTTTTAAAAGTAGACAATTCCCAACATTCTCCACTGAAAAGAACAACCTGCATCCGAAAATCTTTATCAATAATTTCAAAAGAATATTTCCACGTAGCTGGTCAGAACACGACCGACTTCAATTTACAGTATCCAAAATTACCGGAGAAGCCGCACTATGGGCCGCTGAAGTAAGTGAAAGTTGCCATACTTGCGCTGAGTTTGAACAACTTTTTTTGGCTAAATACTGGTCGTCGAGTAAACAAGAGAAATTAAGAAAAGAGGTTTACCAACCTGAGTATTTTAACAGTAAAAGGAGTACTTTAAGGCAATATTTTGGAAAGTACATAAATAAGACACGTTATTGGAGTGATCCTAGTTCTCACAAGGAAGTGATCAGAATTTTGAAGGGAAGGTTGCCCATAAATATACGTGAAAAGTTAATAAATGTTCCTGACCACGATGTAGAACAGTTCTTGTCGGTGATTGACTCTATAGATATGATTATGGAAGACGCAAGACAAATGAGTGGTAATCAAATGTCGACTCACACTCATAGTAATACGAATAATTATAATAATAATAATAATTTAATGTATGATAATAATAATACCGAAAACCAGGTCAAACCCGCATCACAGGAGCGTGGACAATCTTCATCCTATGGTTGCAATAAAAACAATGATTATAATAAATATAGAAGAGATACTTACTGTGCTAGAGGTAAACCTCGATATGGTGACGCCAATGTGCATAGTAGTGATATTAATAAGAGTAACAGGTACCCAAGTGATGATCCCAATTGTATTCGACCTTGGGAAGATAATTCGAAGCATAATGTTCATTGGCAGGATGGAACAAATGCCTCGAGTCCTCATCCAGCACAAGGAGTTATACCAATGGGCAAAGGAGCCTCCAATGTGCGACGGGGTGAATACCATAACTCGGATCATACTGTACGGATTGTGGAAGTTCATGAACCCCCACCGATGACTCAACGAGATAGATTAAACTAATACCAGCCACCAAATGCCTTCCTAGGATGACTGGAAAGGAGAAGGAAGGCAGGCATCAATTTGAACTGAGAGTATTAAGGTACAATAATGATCAGGATATAAGGAATGAATTAATTGAAGAAAAACCTGAAGTTTCTAATAAATGCGGACAAATTTTACAGGCAATAATTCCAACAAGTATAAATAATGTTGATGTTGAAATATTAATTGATACTGGAGCAACTATTAGTGTCACGACGCAAGACTGTTTAAAACAGATAAGCCGAGGGGTAAAAATGCCCACTTTTTCCTATCACAGGATGTACCGTGTCTGGCGCGTTCAGCGCAAAAACACAAAAAGTTGTGAAACAGGTACTTGTCGACATTACAATACGGGGGGCTCAAAGAGAAAGTACATTCCTGGTTGTTCCTAAAATGACAGTACCATGTATCTGGGGTTTGGATTTTTTATGTGAGACCGGTGCAATCATTAATTTAGAGAAAGGTGAATGTATATTTAATTCCAATGGTAATGTTTTGACAGCCACCCTGAGAAAGGGCCGAGTAATTCCAAATCAGTTGTGTATGAATCTAATGGTAAAATATGTCAGTATTGATGATGAAAATGTGTATGATATATGCCTTATTGAATGTTCTGAAGAAATGATTGATAAAATGTCATTGCAGGAAAAGGTGTTAGAATCAGAATAATTATCTGTTATCTAAAGGGACGAACTGTACTACTTGTTGGAAGCATATCAGTTGATTTTTAGTAAACGTCCGGGTATAATAAAAGACTTTGAATTCCATATAAAGACGTATGCACATAAACCCTTTTGTCATACTTCCTATTCTATCCCATGGACAAAGAAAGAAGTAGTCAGAAAGGAAATCAATAAAATGTTAGAATGGGGTATTATTGAGCCCTCAGATTCGGAATATTGTAACCCTCTTGTGGCGGTAATTAAACCCAATGGTGACTTCAGATTGGTGTTGGATGCCAGAGAGATCAATAAGATCATTATACCTGTACAAACGCGACCGGAGAACCTAGAAGAGTTAGTACAAAAGTTTTATGGTGCCCGCTTCTTAACTTCTTTGGATATGCGTAGTTCATATTGGCAAACTAGAATATCAAAAGAATCTAGAAAATATACTGCATTCATTTTTCTGGGCCGAAGTTACCAGTTTACAGTCATGCCATTTGGGTTGAAAATAAGCGGTGGTGTTTTCATATCGGCATTAGATACTGTACTGGGCAGAGACCTTTTGAATGAAGTTACGTTATATGTGGATGATTTGCTAATTGCTTCTGAAACTTGGGAGGAACATTTCGACTTATTAAGAAGAGTTTTTGCGAAATTTTTGGAATACGGAGTTACTGTAAAAAAAATCTCCACGTTCGACCCATGTTACGCAAATTTATCAACAACTATATAACTGAGCTTGGCAAACCTATAATGGTCTTGACAGACGACGCTGCTTATTATACAAGCAAAGTATGGAGAGACACTATGAAAGAACAAGGAATCCAGCACATTTACATCTCAAGATTTTACCCTTGTGGAAATCCAGTTGAGAGAATCTTCCGAGAGTTGAACCGATTTTTACGGTCGTACATACCCAAACAACATTATAAATGGATCGATTGGATTTATGAATTTGAGAAAGTGTATAATGACTTACCACATTTATCGACAGGTTATTCACCTAACCAAATAGTATTTGGTGAAAGTATTGTGCCAGAATGGATGAAGAAATTACCTGCGATAGAACAAAAGATTACCAAGAAAGAAGATATGGTGAAGAAGGTCTACGAAAACCTGAAGCATAAAGCACAATTGAGAAAAACCCGTTTTGATAAAAATGTGAAGAAAGTAGTCACATATGATGTATGGGAAGAAATTTTATTGAGAAATCACCCAAAAGCATCAACCAGGAAAAGACTGAATAAGAAATGGCAATATTTATATACAGGTCCATACAAAATAATGAAAATACCTCATGAAGGGAGCTACCTCCTGGCAGATTGTGATACTGATGTAATTAAAGGCTTGTTCCCTCACATAGACCTGAAGAAGTATTATCAATAAGGAGCAAAATATAGATTCAAGAAACACTAAATGATACCAAGACTACACGCAGTGGACTAAATAAAAGCACCAGTGGATAAATACGTACTTATACTAACTTACAAAGAAAATTAAAGAATGTACCGACGATTTCCATGAGATACCTTCTTGGTATCAGCAACAATGTCGACGCTGAAATACGATTTATCCTCTCACCGAACAGCGAGGATGGACGAGTTAAAAGTGGAATTAAGAGGAACAGAAAAGGACCAAATCCTCTCTGGTTAAACAAGTGGCCTAATAAGGGTTTTGGCCTAGGATGCCAATCGTCGAACCCGGCTGTGATCCCTGCCTTGCACAGTCGGTTGAAGAACTGAGGGCTTCATCCAAGAAAAAAAAATGTGGTGTGAATATGCAGTGATTAGTGCGAAGTGTTTCTAAGACAACCTATAAACAAATGTGGAATTTAGTTAAGGGCATTTTGTCTAGGACCATTAACACAACTTAAATATTGTAGAATGTATGTACTGACTTGTTGAGTGAATCTGAGAGTGAGTGTATTCGCCGAAACAAATACCCTCTCCTGTCACAGTACACAAAAAATAAGCCTGTTCTGTCTGGAACCCTCTTCAAGACATCACAGTCTGGGGGGCCGTGTAACATTACGAGTCAAGATAGCTGTAATGGAAATTGAATAGCGTAAAGTTATCATTAAAAACGCACGCCGCGCGATTTAATTGAATAGCGTAAAGTCATCATTAAAAACGCACGCTGCGCGATTTGTGACGATTTGGTTGGTCATAATAATAGTAACATGCTTTTGAATACAATTAAAATATAACGGCGATACCTGTTTAGTGTTATTGGAAACAATATGTAGTAAATTAATGAGTAAGGTAGCCGATCTTATAAGAAGAGGTGAAATTGGGCATATTAAGGTGTTTTGCTTTGTGTCGACTAAGCCGATTATACGGCGTCTTTTTTTTTTTCGTTTACTCTTAGAAAAAAAACAAATAAGTAACGAAGTTCTAATTGTGCATTGTGAAAAATATAGGGGCGAATTTTAAATGGCTACAGTGTATAATCAGACTAACAAATGGACATTCAGTTACGCGAAATAGCGAACAGCGAAGTGTGGTCATTAAATTGAATACACCTACAGGGCAGTAAATTCCGGGATAAGTCTATTCGCATCTTACGAGGGACGCGGTATTGAGACCTTTTTTTTTTAATTATATCACGGAGAGCGGGCTTCAATTTATAAAAAGGAGAAAAGCTGTATCATTATCATTGACTGTTGGTGTTAAGCAACCAAAACTGTTCATCAAAGGGTTTCGGTGAATGAGTGGTGAATGCGAAATGAAACTGTGAACGAAGTTATGTTAAATAAAGCAGAAGAGAGAAGACAGTTTGGTCGTATCTGTTATTATTCCATGAACTGTAACATTTCTTCTCGTTGTACGAAGCCTTTATAGGCGATCGTTATGACAATTTGCTTTGAAGGGATCTCGTTACAAGTTAAGTTTTGGGGACCTGGTCAACAGGGGATAGCTCGTAGATCTTAACTACTGCAGCTATTCTGGAATCAGGTGCTACCGTGACCGTTGTGTGTTGTCAATGGCTTAAGGTCATCATATCTCATGCTCTAAGATAGACGCGCCTTTCCTCTTGGTAAAACGGTGTCTCACGGTAACAACGACAACGCCGACGGCGAAGGAAGGTACGGTAGACTACTATC
The DNA here is from genome assembly GCF_023864275.1 of Schistocerca cancellata. Taxonomy (NCBI): domain Eukaryota; kingdom Metazoa; phylum Arthropoda; class Insecta; order Orthoptera; family Acrididae; genus Schistocerca; species Schistocerca cancellata. The sequence goes on along the minus strand of NC_064630.1, from coordinate 324,248,125 downwards.
GAATTCCAGTCACCCATAACTATTAAATTTTAGTCTCCCTTCAATACCTGAATAATATCTTTCATCTCCTCATACATTTCATCAATTTCTTCGTCATCTGCAGAGCTAGTTGGCATATAAACTTTTACTATTGTAGTAGACGTGGGCTTCGTGTCTATCTTGGCCACAATAATGCGTTCACTATGCTGTTTGTAGTAGCTTACCCATACTCCTATTTTTTTTTATTCATTATTAAACCTACTTCTGCATTACCCCCATTTGATTTTGTATTTATAACCCTGTATTCACCTGACCAAAAGTCTTGTTCCTCCTGCCACCGAACTTCACTAATTCCCACTATATCTAACTTTAACCTACCCATTTCCCTTTTTAAATTTTCTAACCTATCTGCCCGATTAAGGCATCTGACATTCCATGCTCCGATCTGTAGAATGCCAGTATACTTTCTCCTGATAACGACGTCCTCTTGAGTAGTCCCCACCCGGAGATCCAAATGGGGGACTATTTCACCTCCGGAATATTTTACCCAAGAGGACGCTATCCTCATTTAATCATACAGTAAAGCTGCATGTCCTCGGGAAAAATTACGGCTGTAGTTTCCCCTTGCTTTCAGCCGTTCGCAGTACCAGAACAGCAAGGCCATTTTGGTTAGTGTTACAAGGCCAGATCAGTCAATCATCCAGACTGTTGCCCCTGCAACTACTGAAAAGGCTGCTGCCCCTCTTCAGGAATCACACGTTTGTCTGGCCTCTCAACAGATACCCCTCCGTTTGTTGCACCTATGGTACGGCTATCTGTACTGTTGAGGTACACAAGCCTCCCCACCAACAGCAAGGTCCATGATTCATGGGGGGGGGAGGGGGGGGGGGACATGACATGACAGTAATATTGCGTAATCCTGCATCTAGCCTTGATAATAGTCTCAGTTTGGCAAGGAAGAGTGCTCACAAGCTTCAAGTATGACATATCCAGGTGAAACCATTCATTGATGGATCCCACAGACTTAAAAAATTGTATGGGTGCAGCCCTGTGAAACAGGGCTATTGTCATCTTTGAAGGTGGAGGTGCTCATAGTATACTCATCATATAGAAGAAAGGAAACATTTGTTCACAGAGAATGTCAAGGTAAAACATCCTGGATCCTGTTCACAGTACTCTGAATGAGCGAGCCCAAGTTATGCTACAAAAAAAATGGCCACAAAAATATCACAGAACCACCTCCGGCCTGAACTACAAACTCCACACTGAGTGTTAAACGGCTCACTGGGTTATCAGTGCATCATTTGACAAAAGACAAAATAATGACTTGTCAGATGACACACTAAATGCCTTCTGGTAGTTACTGTTTAGTTTCTCTGTATCTGACAACACACAGCTTTAAGTGCCACAGAGAGCAATAGTGTTTATTTGGGAATCCCAAATCAAAATGTCCATTGCATGCAGATCCTTTCACAATATTCACTTAGAAACTTGCGAGATGGACCTGTGTTCACTGACAGCAATATTTCCAGTTGGGTTTGAAACAATGTCATTGACAAAATGTGATTCTCATCTCTGGTCTCCAATGCTCAGGGTCTTTTCACAACCACTGTTCTTCTACTGTGTTAATAGCTGTGAGAGGTACACCACACTTTGCAGACATGTTGGACAGTCTGCTGCATTTCTACATGAACAAATCTGACACCTTTATTCTCATTTTGGTTGTAGATATATCCAAACATAACTTGTTTCTATCATGCCTCCATGTCAATCTGTCTTGCTGCACTGATTTCATACAGCACATTGGCACATGCATATCACTTCTATGCCATGGCTTAGGTTGTAGGTGGAGGGTCACATGGCTTCCTGGTACCATTTCATCATCTACAGCACTTTAAAGTGGCCAATGGGCTAGAGAGAGAGAGAGAGAGAGAGGAGAGAGAGAGAGAGAGAGAGAGAGAGAGAGAGAGAGAGAGAGCACATTATGAAGAAAGATTTTTCTTGAAGCTCACTAATATTCTGTCTTGTTTATTTGCCTACTGAAAGCTCGGTGCTTCATCTACAGGGTGACTTGTTATAGTTACTGCTTCCATTATTTATATTCCATGAAGGATTTTCCAGTACAATAAGTGTTTAATATTTTGCACTTATGTAGCCTCTTTCTGAAGCAGAAATTGAAACTCAACACTTTCACATTCTGCAGACAAGATACACTACAAACATTCTCATGTACAAGCTAAACAAAACTGCCTTTTATGTATATATTACAAGGTTATTTTATTGCAAAATGGCCTTGAATTTACATCACAGATTCATAAAACATGACTGTTAGACAATTAAAAAGTCAGAAATGCATTTTTATATTCACAAACAATTTCTTTTGTTAGGAATGTACATGTCATGTATAACAAGTCTCAATAAATTTCAGCAGTACATCCATTACATGTTTTCTGGGATAAACAAAATGCATATAGCTTTTTCATGATGCCCATTGTCAAGAAATGTTTTCAGAGTCATTAACAAAATTATTATGTATTAGCATTAATAAAATGCCCATACTTTTTCTTCTCTGAAAATGAGGTACCTAGTACCAGTTAAGACAAATTTTAAGCTTTGCTAAATACACAGCCTCATCAAAATGGACAGATCAAACAATAGCACAGGTAGCAGATTGGCCTCTGACAAACTTCTAATTTTGGGTCCATAAGGGGCATATTACAGAATGTAAACAAGAACTACTGACAACAAATGCTGCAGGTAAGAGTGCCTAAGCAACCAGCTGGCAGAGACTGTAGTCATAACGTATGTTGAAATTTGAGCTTAATAAATAACAGGGAGAGGAAAACTAGCTAGAACCCCAACCTACATTAAGCATAGGAAGATGGTCTGAACCAAGCAATGCTGTATCAACTATTTGGCACTGCATGATTCTGAAGCAAAGACACCAAATGGTTCATGTAATTTGAAGTCTACAGAGTAAGTTAAATTAAATTATTATTTTACCACTCACATGGACTCTCTGGTATTACTTTGTTTTGATCATGTCAGTGCTGGGCACTTCAGAACACTTTAAGGAGTTACGTCTTCCCCTGAGATGAGTACCTCTGCATATCTGCATTACTGTGATGCACAAGACAACTATAAGACACAAGTACAGTGAGCATATACTGAAACAGCCGTGTTACTTTATATATATAAAGTACACTCAAAATAAAATTTTAAATAATGAGTGCAAATCAATACTGTATACTGTGAAAAAACAGTAGCCAGTTGCAAACTGTGCTTTGTGACATTAAAAGCAGGAACCTCTCCCTAATTTATTCAGCAAGTCATGCCAAATGCAATAAAATTTTCAGTAGATATATTTGATTACTCCAAAGCAAACTTGGCACTTGCTGATTATCTCAGCTGATCCCATGGTAATTTATTCCTGCTGGGTCTCTTGTTCCTTCTCTACACTTCCAGATCTTTTCATAATGCCTATACCCCTCAACACATAATTACCATTGGCTTATTCCTTTTATCTCCGACCTACTCTTCTTTCATTGCCCCTCTTCAATTTTTTACTTGGGTTTTTAACCTTATTTTTCAAAGTAGTTTATTGTTTTAATTTTTGCTTGGTTCTTCCTACACAAACATTTATTCATTTGATTTCTATTTCCTAGTTTCCCTACAATGACGCTGTCATTTTCTAGGCTGTCATTGTTTACCCAACCATTTAATATTTTGAATTCTGAAATTAGCCCCTGACCCAAAATTTGTTCCTATCTTTTTCCTATTTTGAAAAAAAGGTATCACTTGCACCTCTGCACCATTTCCTCTCTTCTCTCACATTTGATAATGTTTTGTTTCTAAAAGCCCGAGATTGCTCGTCAACCACTTCATCGTCACTTCTGGTCCATTAATGGTTATAATTTCTACAGTACAGTATGGGAATTTTATTTATGCCAATGCAGTGTCTTTTTTAAGTCTTTCATTCAACAATTTTAAATAATGTCTGTAACAAGTAACACAATTTTTTTGCTTCATAATTGCATTATTTGATGAATGTCACCAATGTGTCCTTTTTTCTCACATGCACAAATACACCAAAAATTTCACAAAAATAATGGATAGCACGGTTCCAATATAAAATTATCCATTTCCTATTTGCAATATTTTGTTGCTCTTTCATATGGAGCAGCAATGACACATAAACCAAAATGCTTCTGCATATTTTTTAACCCAACAATTTTCGTGTATTGTAAATACTGATACAGCAATTTACTAAGACTTAGTGAAAAAAAAAAAAGGAGTACTGCTGAAAACAATTTACTGACACAGCAGCAGTAATACAGTAAAATAAATCCTGACAGGCACAGACAAACGGAATGTATATAATTTAACAGAACAGGCACAAGACAAAGTAACATGATGAGATTCAGAGTATAGTGTGTCAATTACCTGACACATACCTCAACCATCAGTAAGTAATAGCTCTAGAAAGTATAGTCTGGATCTAGACCATTCTTTAGAGTTTCAATCAAGATGTATTTAGCCTCTTGAATCATTTATGGAGAAAATGCAATTTTAAGAGTAATATTAGTCTGGCAATTGTACTGGATTCCCTAAAGATGAATGAGCTTCTCAAATTTTAAGTTAATTCCCAGAAAACTCAATACTGATTAATCATTAAACAACATTTCTGTTACAGAATTGTATGTCTTACACACACACACACACACACACACACACACACACACACACACACACACACACACACACACACACAAAATATTTGCTAAGGAAAACACCTTTTTTGGCAAAGACTTTTTAAGAAAGGTATTTACCCGGACACAAGAAAATTACACATACACAGAACTCATACATCATATACAAATAATGACAAATGTCTTGTAAACATTATTAAAAAAGAACTATCACTTTCACAAAATTTGAGAAATACTCAGAATCACAGATTAACTGTAACTGTAGTTTTTCAGTTACAACCACAAATAAATTATGACGGATCTATCAACAGTCAGGACCATGTGGTCTTTAGGACTCTTGTAAATTTTAAATAAACAATTCCTAAAGCAAGATGGCATCACGTCATGTTCACTCCTAGTGCCTGACGAACTCTTTCATAAACAACATAGCTAATACTGACGGCAGGTGCCACTTTCAAAAAGTTGGGTGTTATTCCACGGTACAGTCCTAGGAAGCCTTCATCTTGGATTATTGTCCGGATTACTCTTGACATAGTTCCATTGTGGGCATGAGCAGATCCATCGCCAGTGGTTATAACTGCAAACAAAAAAATTGAGACTTGTCAAAATCAGTATTCTGGGCAGAAATTTAATATAATAGGCAGCTTATCCCTTTACTGTCGGAATTTGTTTCTCTTTGTAGCTTCTGTAAAAAAATTATTTAATTATATGTCAATCTGATTTTATAAAAGTTAATTAAAAGCAATTCAAATACTGCTAATTTAGAAAATTAAGTACTTATGAATGAAGGAATTTAGATATTTGCCATAGCATGCTAGTAATATTTATCACTTGTGTCTTATTTGCCAGTGGCCAAATAATAGAAACTGGTCATGGCATGTATAGATCTTGCAACAATTACTGGGAGTGGTGATAGTCACTTTTGTCATGCACACTGTTTTTAGTTTCTTGTGAACTGCCTGCAATCTATAATCACAGTATCAATTATGCATATCACATAACCAGTATTTGCTCTGATTAGCACGTACTGTGATGTATGGGGAGAAAAGAAGAAACTGCCTATACAATGTACTTTGACATTTTGGATTTTCTGTAAAACACTTCCTTAATACACTGGTCCCCTAAGTACAGTGGCAGCATTGTACCATATCTTCCATCTTGTTAATGCAAGTTGCAGTACCTATGGATGCCACCAATGATATAGGGTGTATCAAAAAGAATGAACTTATTTTAAAAAATCATAACTATTACACTATTTGAAATATGTGCGTGAACAATGTACTGTTGGGAAACATACTGTTGGAAAGGGTAACCTCTTGAGTTTTACACGGTCGCTGCTAGGTAGCAGCAGTGTGCTCCCATTTCACTTCTAGTAAAAATGGTGTCGGGACAACAGAAAGCCTTTTGTGTTCTACGTTTTGTACAGTGCGGGTCAGTAATAAATAACTGTTCAGCGTGACTTTCGTACTAGGTATGCTGTGGATCCTCCTATAACACAGATCATTAAATGATGACATGAACAACTCCATGAAACAGGTTGCTTGTGTAAAAGCAAATCTCCGGGCTATCCCCGAGTGTCTAACACTGACATCGAATATATCCACCATAGTTTCACAAGGAGTCCAAAGAATTCTATTCACTGTGCAGCTCAACATGCCCCCGATGTCTGTCTGGCAAGTGTTGCGTCGACTTTTATACATGATACCATACAAAATTCAGCTACTGCAAACTCTTTGTGAAGGTGACAAACAACAACAAGTGGAGTTCTGTAATTTCATTCTTTGTAAGACGGAGGTTGATAGTTTTCTTCCAAGCTTAGTGTTTACTGATGAGGCAACATACCATTAAAATGTAAAGGTGAACCATCGTGAGAATGTGGGTTACAGAGCAACCAAATGAAGTTGTACAATATGAGAAGGACTCTCCAAAATTTAATGTGTTTTGTGCAGTTTCATGGGAAAAGATGCTAGTCCATTTTTCTTTGCCAAGAACACTGTTACAGGAAGTACGTATCTCGATATGCTTGAAAAACTTTCTTTTCTCACAGTTGGAAACTGATTCGAACAACCTCATTTACAAACAAGATGGTGTACTGTCACACTAGAAGCAGGGAAATTTTTAAATCAAAGTATTACTGAACGATTGATCAGTCACGCTGGATCAAATGATTCAGCCTTACATTACTGGTTTCCAAAGTCACCGGATCTGACTGTTCGCGATTATTTCTTGTGGGTTATGAAATACTCTTAAGTGCCTCCATTATCAACAGCAATGAATGAACTACGACATCACATAACAGCACCTGTGGAAGGTGTAACTCAAGAAAAGCTTACCACAGTGTGGGAACAATTTGAATACCACACTGACATATGCCGTGCATCTCAAGGGGGTATACTGAACACCTATGAAAAGGTGAGTTTCCCTTTCATCAAAAAGAAAATTCATTATATGTGTTATTAGTTTCAGAAATATAGATGTGCCAAATCAGATGATTCTTTTTGATACACCCTGCACATTTATTTCTAGTTTTAGGGGCACCTGTGGTCTGTTACCACAGCAGTATTGCACTAATAACTAAAAATACAATGCAATTGAACTGAATTCACACAGGTTTCCCATATTTAAATTTTGTAATTACGTATGTGATTTTTGTCTCTAATGTAACATAATCAAATACACAGCACCCAAAGTCTACTTAGGCAGTCTTGCCTAAGTATATATATTCAAAGTACTACATGTCATTTATACTATTTCTGGAAACTGCAACAAAATTTGCCTGGTATTTTAAAGTGTGTTTCATTCTGAGCTGCTGCAGCTTATATAATCTGAAACATAGCAAGAATTATGGTGTATCTACCAAGATAAAAACAGATTAAAGAGGATATTAAATTCTGATTAAATTACTCATTATTTTAGGTTTTTTACTGGCACTAGAGTCTTACCATCACGTTGCAAGTGCATTTCACTTACAGCTTGGACAATAGGGAGTAGCTGCTAACACAGGTAGAATGTGTTTTTGCCAGTTGCATTATGGGTCACAAACAGTTTGAGAATGTGTTACAAATGTATACCACACTGAACACTGCCACTTAACTGTACTTGGTTGTTCTATACAGTCCAGGATACCTTTTTCTTGACATTTGCATGTGCCTTACACCATTACACTATGCTATTTTCAACACTGTGCCTTTAAAAATGTGTATCTATCCAATGTAAACAAAATTCTGACAAAAGGACCTCTTTGACTGTACAGAACAATCAAACAGTTCCATTGCAGCACACATGTAAAATGGATTACATGAAATGCAATGAAGACACTTAGAAATGAAAAATGTGTAACTGGTCTGGCGCCTAAACAAACCGCCTTCCAATTGGTTATGATGATGGACTTAATACCCTAAGAAGAAAAAAAATAATTTTTTTTTAATCCGTTTCATAAAATGTAGAAGCTACAGCAGGATACACATGCTTTAAAACATCACGCACATCATGTTGCAGGTTCCAGAAATAGCAGAAAAATCACATTCTACTGTGAAAATTTACTTATGCAAGATACAGCCTTGCAAATGGAATAAAAAATTTTTACTATCAATAAAAAAAAGGTCAATTTTATGCCTACATACTTTAACAATCCTTGACACAGGCTATGTTTTGTGTGTTTTTTATGTAAATTTTTTGCAATAAATGTGGGTTGCATTGTGTAGATCTCCTCCAAGACGGTGTACCCCAGGCAAGACTGTTAAAGCAGGATGGCAAAAGTCTACACCACTGGCAGCTATACAGTATCAAAGATTTCTTATGGCTATTCACGACAACAGCACTAGATAACTAACTGCAACAATGGCTCTTCTTGGAGCCAAACAAAGATAACACAATTTTGGACCAAGTATCCACAGTTTACAGATCAATGTAGAAGGACAACCAAAAGACAAATGTCAGTACATGAGAAAATGGGCCACTGGTCAGACCAATATCCCAGTTCTCCAAGAATCCCACCTAAATGAAGATGATATAACAAAGGGTAAAATAAAATAATGGAAAATCCAGGATGGAATAAGCATATCTGCTATATCGTAACAACCATCATAAGAAAGGGCGAATTTCAAGATGAAAGAGTTGGAGGAGCAACGCGTTTGCATTAAATTTTGCATGAAACTCGAGAAAATCTTTACAGAGGCACACCAGATGATGCAGGAAGCCTACAGTGATGAGTTCTTAAGCCATATTTGGTATTATGAATGGTTCACACAGTTTAAAATGAGTGGATGGAAGTTAAACATGACCCCACTCATTCAGGATGCCCTTCGACACCTACCGATGATGTTCATGTCAGGAACATCAATGAAACTGTGTGTGTCAATCAAAGACTGCCTGTCCAAGAGGTTGCAGAAGAATGTAACATTCCAGTTAGATCATTTCGTGGAATCCTGACATGGCACTTGCATCGTGTTGCTGCCACGTTTGTCCCACGGCTCATGAGTAAATATCAGAAAGACCTTTGTCTCACAATCTGTGAAGAGCTTTTGAATCGCGCAAAGGAGCAGATAACTGGTGACGAGACGCGAGTCTGCAGTTATGATGTTGAGACCAACGTTCAGTCTTCACAATGTGCCAGGAAAGGTCTTCCACGACCAAAAAAAGCTTGTCAGGTCATGTCACATGTCAAAGACATGCTGACTGTTTTCTTTAGCTTTGAAGTATTAATTCATCATTAATTCATGCCACAGGACAAATTGTTAATTGATGGTACTATCATGATGTGTTGCGATGCCTGGCCGAAAATGTGAGAAGGAAAATGACCTGGAATGTGGCAAGACATTTCATGGCTCTTGCATCACAATAATGCATGCACACATTCATCTGTGATGGTGCAAGACTATTGCACAAGAAATGAAATCACAGGTGCTGCCTCATCCCCTGTACTCTCCAAAAGTGGCTCCTGCAGACTTTTTTAATTTCCAAACTTGAAAACTCCACTGAAAGGGCAAAGATTTACAATGACAGATGAGATAATATTCTTCATGCAATCTAACTAAAAGTGTACCAAGACTGCTTTGGAAGGGGAAACGGCATTGGTAGTAGTGTATCAATTGTGGAAGAAAGTATTTCGAAGGAGACCATGCACAACAAGTAAAAGGTAAGCGTAGAAAAATTTTGTGAACAAAGGTCTGGAGTTTTTAAAACTGACATTGTGTACATAAGAAATAGCCTCCTTAATATTAAGGGAATGAGACGCCAAGAGATCAGCGGCATCGAAGTGATCACTCTGTAGTCAAGTGGCTTAACTACTGTTTCAGTCTACAAAGTACTGATGTCCAGTGGCACCATCTGTACCTCAGTTGCGTATATACTTAGGTGATTGCAACAGCTGTCACACAACCTGGTGTTATAAAAACAGTGATGAAAATAGAGAAAGTTAGTAGAATGGTCTGACAGAAAAAAATTGTCTTAGTTATGATGCCAAAGAAATGAGAAACTTTCACTCTGCTAGATGGTGCACTGATGCAAACACACTTCCTCTGAATCATACCGAAAAGCTCTAAAACACTTCCTAAGATGCCAGTACTGCCCCACAATAATCAATACATGGTTTGAGATACCTATCATTAATTCCATTAACAAGCTAAGATGGAATTTCGGGACAGTGAACTGGAATTAATATACTCAGGAGGTTGACAGCAACTTTTGCTGGACAGCCCAAAAAGTATAAAACTATAAGAGATTTGTGGGAGTCATAATTGGTGCAGTCAAACATAATATACCATAAGGTCTCAGGACACATTACATCCTTTGCTGGGATGACGCAACAGATAATTGGAAAGTGGAATACAGACAGACTGAAAACCATGAAACTGGTAAAATACTAAAACAGCTAAACCAAACAATAAAGCAGAAATGAATGGACTTGATTTCCAGCTTAAATTTCACTCATTCAATAAAATCAAGGCTGCAAAAGGTCCCGGTAGACTCGACCACAAAAGAAAAGATAAAAGATGAACTTAATGAAATCTATAGCTACCTTCATAATAACACCACCTTATCAGATCCATTTAATGAAAGACATATGTGAGGCTATCAAAACACTGAAAATGAGGAAAGCAGAGGACTGGATAGCGCAATCACTGAATTTATAAAACACAATGGGGAACATTGAAGAACCTGGCTTAAGTTGTTCTGTAATGATATACTTGAGACAGGAAAAGTACCTCAAAGTTCAAAATTGCACATACACTAGCAATCCTCAAATCAGGAAAGCCATCAGTGATCACTAAAGTAACTGTCCAATTACACTGCTGAATGTGCACTTCTAAACTACTTGAATGACTTTTCCTTAACAAAATTCAAGGAATAATAAATAATGTAACTGCAACAAATCAGGCTGTGTTTAGAAGCCATCACAGTTGCTGTGAACAGGTTCTAACCTTGACATTCTAAGTGAGGCTGGATTCCAGAAGAAACTCAAGTCATTGGTGGCCCTTTGTTGATCTGCTGGCAGCATATGATACTGTGTGGCTAAACAGACTACTGCTGAAGCTAAAATAGCAAGCCCCAAGTAAGGAACCGATGACACATATGGGAAATATGTTAACCAATTATTACTTCATGATCAAAATTAGAGAAAAAACAGAGTAAGTCATTTACCACAAAAAATGGGCTTCCCAAGAATCTGTCCTAGTAATCTTGCTTTTCGACCTGTACGCCAGTGAGCTTTGACACTAGTGTACCCAAACAGCTGAATACTGTGCCCCAGTATGGCAACACAGTGCTCATACAAGGAAACTAGTCATCTGAACAAATCAATCAATGAGAATCATTATGGGGACACTAAAATCCCTTGTCTGCACACCATCAGTAACATTCAATGATGTGAACTGTGATGCCAAGAAGCAACCAGTCAAGGATGGAGGAACCTACATAGAACCTGTCACACCAGATGCAATGCTATGATGCACAAGTGGGGTCTCAAAGACTCCAGTCTGCAACAGTGGGGCCCAAGAACAAACCAATCAGCATATTGTCAGAAACAAGTACGCAGGATTGTCCAATGACTTTATTAAAGCTGCTACCTCTGCTATCAGTTGGCTTCATTCACTAGATGCTGAACTTTGATTAAGCATACCTATTTTAATTATAATCCCCATTTTATAGTTCTCCTTTTAGCATCACTGAATTCCTCATTTTCAGAATTTTAATCTATTAGCTTTGTGCTTAAATCCTGAAATGTGTAACTATGAACTACATATATTTTTTAATATTTGCTGTTATTCCTAAATCTTTAAATATATATTTGTAAACTATTTCAATGGTAGCCAGTGAAAACCTCTTAATTATTCTGTTAAATTTTTGAGGATTAGCATGGACAGTTTCTTAAAGAATATACAAAGCAATACAGATAATGTTGCTACATGTGTAACTATATAGCAGAAGCCCCGTTATTGACAAATTAGAGAAATCCATGTGCTTTCAAATTTCTCTTTGACAACACAGTTCCTGATTACTGGAATGATGAGTCTTTCACAGGCAGATGGCATTACAAGGTTTTCATTGCCTACCATCAGTTTGTGTTTATCAATATTTGCTGCAGTTACCTCTTGTAATTTTTGTGAAGATGAATAATGTTACCAAAATATTACATTAATATTTCTTCTCCCCTCCCCCCTCTCTCACACACATACAAGATTTTTTTTGTAAACCATGTGAGAGATGCTAACAAGAATTCACGTATGGAGTTCCCAAAGGCTCGCTTCAGGTCTACCATGTATGTATATGATCTTCCTACTAATAAACAACAAGCAGAATTAGGTATTTTATCTGAGCATACATACAGCAACAGAAGAAATTGTAACACCAATGATAAATGTAACACATGGCAAGGAAATAATAAACTGGATGGAAACCTCAAAATTCTTAGGTGTATATATTGATGAGAATTTAAACGGGAAAAGCCACATTTTGGAAATTCTCATACAACTTACTTCAGCCTCATTTGCACTTTGATTCATAGCAAATCTTGGGGAGAGAGAGAAATCAGTAAGTAGACATTGTGCATATTTTCAGTCAATAATGTCATATGGAATGATGTTCTGGGGTAACCCATCTTTAAGAAAGTTCTTCACTGTTTAGAATGTGCTGTAAGAAGAATATGGGATGCTAACTCATGATCATCAATTAGACATCTGTTCAAGGAGTCAGGCATTTTGTCTACTGCTTCACAGTAATTTATTCCCTCATGGAATTTACTGTAAATAATCCACTGCAGTTCAAAAGGAATAATTATGTGCTTAATTACAATACCAGAAGAAAATATAGTATTCATTACTCCACATTACTGTAGTATTTAGCACAAAAAGGTATTTCCAATGGTGCAACAAATTTTTGATCACCTTCCCAGTAATACAAAATGTCTGACAGATAGCAAAGTAATATTCGGAAAAAAAAGGAAAAAGTTTCTCTTTGACTATTTCTCTTTTGTAGAAGAATATCTGTCATTGTAATGTGTAGAATGTGGTGGGTAGGAATTACAACAACTATATAAATGTTTGACAAGGATCCATATTTACAAATTAGTTGTAAATGTAAAAATGACTCGTTTCAGATCATTACAATTTAACATGCAAATTATCCATGCAACATGGAACTATCTAACCAAAACTAATATTATTTACCAGAATTCAATTAATAACCATTCTTTGGCAAATTGATCTTGACACATATCTTGCGTAAAGTAAAACTGCATGCCAATAACTGTTATAAGATGCCACTATCACAAACCTACATTATTAAGTTGAACCATCCTACATTTCTCAAAACAGTTCACGAGTTGCATCATTGAGCTACAGCCATAGCAATCTACGGTTTTGCATACATTCAGCTGTCAGCATCAACATTTCACTCAATGTTATCCTATGCAAAGTATATGTCAAAAGCAACTGCAACAGAATGCATAAAAAGAAACAAAGTTTGATTTCTATTGCACTTCTGGCACGACATAGGTGCTTGCAGGAAAATGGCTTTCGTATGCTTGGTGTAATGTGTAGAGGTTTTCCCTACTGTCTTGGCTTCTAAGATGAATACAATTTGAAGGAAAGGAGAGAGATAGATAAATAGAGATGCTAGCAATAAATCTTTAAAGACTTCCTCACTTAATCAGTTTCAGATTATTTACAGGAAGGGGTAATTAATTAAAAAGAAAAAAGGGGGGGGGGGTGTCTGCACTGGGAATGGCATTAGTATGTACGGTATACACATACTGACCACTGTTTTTCCTTTTTTACAGTAAAATTTAGTTCATTTTGAAATTCCAGAACAGCTTCCATTCTCTTGCCAAATGGTAACAAATATTGCAAAAAGTGTGATTCAGAACCACACACCTGTAGTAAAGGAAGCATATTTGACAAAGTTGACTGTCAAACTTGAAGGAGAAGGAGAAGAAATGACAACAAAAGGAATTGCATACAATACAATATCTATTTGGCTTTTCTTTCAGATATCAGCCATTTAGTAAGAGTATAGTGCAATTAAAATACAAAAATTGAGAAAAGAGAGAAAAAACAAAATGTGAATGGGCAGAACAAAAAGAGGAATGAGGTGAAGTCCAGAAGGGTGGCAGCTAAGAGGCTATGCCCCTATTTTTATGTATTTATTTTGGCTTTACTGAGGGTTGCAACTCATTAATGTACGAATTTATGTTACTTTGTGTGGTTGCAACTCATTAATGTAAGAATTTATGTTACTTTGTTTTGATGAATGTATGCACCTATGTAGTAAAATGAAAATTCCAAGCAGAGATAATCTTTTAACTCATCTTAACTCTCTTTAAGTATTTGGTGTTTGTAAGTTGATTCCTCTGGAATGTAGAGAGAGATTCTTTGTTGTCTCAAAAGCTTTTTGATGCTTCTGCGAAGATACAGTACATTTTTAACTCTTTATCAGTGAACATACTTATTTAGCACTTTGCAGGCATTTGTGTTGTGATGCATCTACACTTTCCCCTACAAATGAACTGTTTTTCAGTAGCAGTAAGCTTCCTGAAAAATTCTTGAAAGACGAAGGCTCTCCTGCCTTTGGTAATTTTTCTGTCATGAAATTGTCAGCATAATCACAGCCTATAGATCAGTGTTACATGGCTCTCTGGAAATTGAATTTTAGATTAAGTTTGAAATCAATGTAGTGTTTGTAGCTCCCCATGTTAATGAATCCTAAATTCAAGGTATTCAAACTATTAACTAATGTGTCTAATACGAGCTGTTCATCTATGCTACAACTAACATGTAATTATCAAGAGAAGTAAGTAGACAAAGTGAAGATCAATATACTGTACAAATAATACATTATCAGACTGCAATACAACCAAGGAACTTTTTACCCACAAGACACACCAAAGCATACTGCTTTGTTAGACTTTACAGCTTACTGTAGCTGAAATAGAGTATTAAAATTTCTTACCTTGTGCTTGTAACCTTGTCCTAACAAGTGCTAGTGGGTAACTGCAAACCTGCCCACACGTACTTGATATAGTCCCACAAGTTAGAAGTAGTAGGACACTTGGTGTTGACCCGTCATTGTGCTTGCGAAGGTATGTGTTCTTGAGTGTCTGGAACAAGCAGAACAATGACAGCCATTATAACCATTTTCTAATAGTATTGCTTCAAACACACAAAAGAAGCCTATCTGGCATATTTCTTTACTACAAGTGTGGTTTACGAACATTTACAGTTTTCCAAAGCAATTATCAACTCAACTCAACTTCAAAAAGTATGAAGTTTCCTAAAATAAATATTTATCTATCAGAAACTAGGAAAAACCATTCCACAGCTGACTGACAAACAAATATTAATGCACAATTTTTGAACTTAGAATCATACGATTTCATTTCCAGAAGATCTGGCCAAAAGTTTGTGAAATCTGTAGAATACATGATAATCAGGATGCAGGTCACCAAGTGCCTCACAGGGCATTACAGCACAGTACGGAGATAGTATTGCTGTATTAATCATTAGTGAGAAATCTGTTCCATCATTACATCCACTTAAGTTTTAATTGTTGAATAACAGAAAAGCACGAAAATGTTCTGCATCTGTACAGAGAGGCCATACCAGGGACTCAAAATGCGTGGCCTTATATGCCACAACTGTACACTAGGAAAATACAAAGCAACTACCTAAAAACTGACAACTTGGAAATTAACCTTCTAGTTGGCTAGACTCTGAAATTTGTCCACATATGGGATGACATCTTTTTGCCACTACTAGCTGATTTGCATTCTCCAATACATACAAGGAATATAATTTATCCAGAATGAGATTTTCACTCTGCAGCGGAGTGTGCGCTGATATGAAACTTCCTGGCAGATTAAAACTGTGTGCCCGACCGAGACTCGAACTCG
Source organism: Schistocerca cancellata (assembly GCF_023864275.1). Lineage (NCBI taxonomy): Eukaryota > Metazoa > Arthropoda > Insecta > Orthoptera > Acrididae > Schistocerca > Schistocerca cancellata. The sequence continues at coordinate 324,232,051 of NC_064630.1, read as the reverse complement.
GGACCTTTGCCTTTCGCGGGCAAGTGCTCTACCATCTGAGCTACCGAAGCACCGTTCGAGTCTCGGTCGGGCACACAGTTTTAATCTGCCAGGAAGTTTCATATCAGCGCACACTCCGCTGCAGAGTGAAAATCTCATTCTGGAAACATCCCCCAGGCTGTGGCTAAGCCATGTCTCCGCAATATCCTTTCTTTCAGGAGTGCTAGTTTTGCAAGTTTCGCAGGAGAGCTTCTGTAAAGTTTGGAAGGTAGGAGACGAGATACTGGCAGAAGTAAAGCTGTGAGTACCGGACGTGAGTCGCGCTTCGGTAGCTCAGATGGTAGAGCACTTGCCCGCGAAAGGCAAAGGTCCCGAGTTCGAGTCTCCGGTCGGGCACACAGTTTTAATCTCCCAGGAAGTTTTAATATAATTTATACCTGATCCAATATTTGACTTTGTAACTAATGGAGCATTTACTTAATTTTTTCTACAAATTTAAAATAATAGGCAAATCAGAGAGCAACTCATATTGAGGCCATGTGATTGTCTATAGAGTATTTCCTGGTGCTGAAAATAATTCTGTTATAAAATTTTTCCGAGTGGCAGAGATTATATCATGGAAGTCTAAGTTGTTTACCGATCTGCTCATAGGCTTACACACCCATCAGTAAGGTACTTATGAACAAATTACATACATCAAATGATGATATCTTGTAACTAGGTGGGACAGATAATACTTTAAATTTTTATCATCAGAGGTAGTGTGTTTCATGTGCCAAGCTTGAGTTTAAATTCTCTTTTTAATTTATGTCGTCAATATAATGGGTGCTCTGACCAGCAGGTAGCAAGGAATGAAGGCCGTTCCACTGAAACAAGTTCCTTATGTTAAATACTGAAGTTACTAAAATCTAAGGATCAGATGGATCATATTAATGAATAAATGAATGAATGAATGAATGAATGATTATTAATCCCAGAAGAAAGAACTTGTATGATTTTATAAAGTTTTTCAACAGGTTATTAAAACTGCAGTTGGATCTTCCACCAATTAGTGAAAATTTGAAGTACAAAAGAATTGGCAGCATTTATTAACACAATCACTTTCACTTAAACACTGGAATTAATTACGTACCCATCTTTGTAGTGATGCCACCATTTTCTTCTGGAACTTGTTCATATATCAAACCCATTATGTGAAGTTACATTGCTACTGACAATAACAGAGTTACTAAATGTTTGCTGTAACATCATCTTATCAGTGAACTTGGTCAACTAGGTGGTGGAATCATTCCGGTTAACTTTATGAAGCAGTCAGTCAGTGCAGATGACATTAATGGATGGAACACACACTTCATCTACTTACAAAATAAGGGATAAGGAATGCAGACACTAATTTCACAGTGGATACTGTATCACAACCTACGTGAGGAATGCTGTTGGTCACACCTGGAGGAGCAGCGAGCGTCACTACGACTATACAAAAATAGAAAAAGAACGTGTTATCTTGAATTATGCAGATTTGACAGTAATGTAAGAAGAGAATTAGCAGCTCTGTGAGCTACAATTTGCAGTAGTATCATTTGGGCTAGACTAGAAGACTGGATTATTGTCAAGCCTATAAATTCAATGAAAGCATCCAGGAGAGGTTCCAGTCTTATAGATCAGTGTAGCTGTCACCAGTAGCTGCAATGCTTTGCAGACTGAAAACAAAATGACTGACACAACACAGGAAGTTAAATAGCAGTCCTTCAGTACAGAAGGTAAAAGTGGACGCCAAGTGTTGGAAAAAAAAATTACAATGACTAATTTGGTTTGATTGTTGTGTAGCAGTCATAGGAGGGGAATGTCAGATCCTGTAGGAAAGTATCTGGGAAGTGATCATCAGTTTGCTAGTATTTTTAAGCCAACTGTAGTGTTTAACGATGTTACCTGTGGTTTAGGCGCTCTGGGAGAGGATCTTGGAAAAGCATATCATGGAACAGTAGGAACTGACGCATCACCCCAACAGTAGGAACTGACGCATCACCCCACACTAAACTGTACCACATAAGGCACGGTTTGCACAGCAATGCTTCTGGTTAAGAGGCTATTTGCACAGCTAACTGACAAAAGAACCTAGTCTGGCCAAACAGTTATCCTCCTCACACCAGTGGTTCTAAATGCATTCTGCAGACCACTCTTAACGGTAAATTCATCCAAAAGACATGAATTGCAGAATAAATATAATCACAGTTGAAACAGCTACTGGCAGAACAAAATAATGTGGCTTTAACAAAGCCATGGACATTAAAAGTACATGCATTTAGTATCTTCCATCAAAACATTAGAAGTGTCAATCAAAAGGGTGAAGTTTGCATGTCCATAATACCAGAAAATGAAGGGATGGAACGGAATGTTGGCAGACTTCTTGTGCATATCAGGCCATCATATGGAAGTCACAGAAATTGAACAGATTAATCTTGGTGGATACAAGCTAATATTATACCACCTTAGAACCAACAAGAAAGAAGTGCGAATGTCTCTACATGCAAAAGATGTAGAAACTCCATGCCCTACAGGTCACTGAATACGGTGTTGAAAAGATCTTTGAGTACTGTAGCGTAATAGTAGATCAGGAAAAATACATGCTTGTAATACCGGCAATTTACAGGCCACCAACAGGAAGTATCTTAAGCTTCATAAAGGAGCTAGAGAGGTTAATACAGTTATGCAAACTTAACTGGATAATCACTATTTGTGGAAACTTTGGAGCTAGTTTTTTGTTTGCATGGATTGACCGAGTTGTTGGGTAAAACTTTGGGTCATTTTCCTCAGTAAGAAGTCCCTAGGAGGATCGAAGAATGAAGAGCAATAGCCACTGACAGTGTGTGTTTCAAAATGAAAGGCAGAAATAAACAGACATGAAAGTCTTTCAGTTTTGTTCAATATATCCTACTCATATCAAGATCCTACCAAAGGCCAAGCTCTTTAATAAATGTGGCAAGCAAAGACACACTGTTCACAACAGCAGAACTACTCACGTGAGGTTACAATAAATATTGTCTAAGGGTCCAACCCTGGCTATTGCTGCAAAGTGGCACAGTTTTTTCTAGTTCAGCACATGTATTTCTGTGTACATCTTTTGTAATAAAATCTGGAAAATGTATACCAATATCACCAAAAAAAGGAAAATAAGATTGGTTAGTAGTTAATAATGATGTCTCAGTGAAGTAGTCAATATGAGCATACATTGCTCTCCCATAGCGTGAGATTTCTGTAAGCCAGACCATTAACCATTCATCCTTTCACTGCTACAGAAGTGCTCTCTGCATTCTGTGCTGAGGGTTTTTATTATGGCTAAACTGCTCACCAAATACTGGTGGCTGTGCTAAGAGATGGTGTTCTGGTCCATACAAAATACTTATTCATGTGGCCATGGCAATCATTGTATCTTATAAAATATTCAAGATACTTAAGCAAGGTTTTCTTAACAACAGCATGCAATGAGGCACATACATTGTGTGATAAATACTCTAAAATTTTTTATTCATTGACATTTGGAAGTAATTCGTCTGCAGCAATGAGAGGTCGGCAGCTCAGGACGCATACAGATAGCCATTGCACTGTAGGAAAACCCAAGCGGCGCCCACACACATCTGCAGCTCCTGGGGAATGGCGTAGCAGGATAGGTTTATACACAGACAGCAGCGAAGGGGTTAAGTGCTACATAGGATATGGCTTGAAATGTCACATAAAATATGAACAATAAAAGAAAAGTGTTGTCTGTTTAACAGTGAACATTGGTTTGTGATTGATACGGTCTTGATTAGGGCACCTCAGATAGATGCGTAATATAGACTGTGGACAGTTGTGCTCAATCTATCACCTTTATAATGCGATACATAATTTGGAGCAATGTGAAATAATACTGAAGAGAAATCGGCAACTAAATATCTAACTAAGCAGAAAATTCTGTAATCTGAATATGCGATTAAATTTTTAGCAAATCACCATGCAAGAAATTTGATCATCATCAGTATTACCCTATAATAAATATATCTAAAAACAAAGATGCTGTAACTTACCAAACGAAAGCATTGGTATGTTGATAGAGACAAAAAACACACACAAACACAAATTTCAAGCTTTCGCAACCCATGGTTCCTTCATCAGGAAAGAGGGAAGGAGAGAGAAAGACTAAAGGATGTGGGTTTTAAGGGAGAGGGTAAGGAGTCATTCCAATCCCGGGAGCAGAAAGACTCACCTTAGAGGGAAAAAAGGACAGGTATACACTCGCACGCGCGCGCACGCACGCGCATGGATGTGTGCGTGTGTGTGTGTGTGTGTGTGTGTGTGTGTGTGTGTGTGTGTGTGTGTGTGTGTGTGTGTGTGTGTTTTGTCTATCAACATACCAACACTTTCATTTGGTAAGTTACAGTATATTTGTTTTTAGATATATTTTTCCCATGTGGAATGTTTCCCTCTATTATATTCATATCATTAATTTTTACCCTATAATAAGTAATACACAGCATTATGGCAGCAAAACTGCACAGTGGAAATTACTGGAAACCACCCAAGAAGGCAAAGAAATTCAGCACCAAAAATTAAATGTAAGAAATAATGGCTTGTCAACTAAGTTGAATGAGTGTGGTGACATACAATGCTTCTGTGTAATTTTTTCTACAGAATTTTGATTACCTCAATATAATTTAAATTATTTAAAACACACAACGAGGAATGAAATATCAAACTACTGAAATTCACAACAAGAAGACTGACAAATGGACTTCTGAATCCATTCCAGTTTCACCAGAAAATTGCAAAGTGCAAACCAAGTTTGTTGCTGGTGGTGGGACTGGGGTGAAATCCCAGTGGGTTTATAGTTGTTTTTGAAAATCACAATTGCTCGAGGGAGAAGTATTCAGGATGGCACTGGTGGAATTCCAAGCCACACATTAAACTTTTGTCAATAGGTAATGCATGCTGCGAAGACCCTACAACCACAATATTTAAATGTTTCAAATAATTTTCAGAGAAAGCATTTAGTATTTTTTTGCACGATATCTTGTCACACCCACCACTTAGAAAACTGTAATCATCCCTTTCACTTGTTGGATGATTAAAGTACACTACAGTTGTGACAGTATGACTGCAGAAAACTGGTATTAGTTAGCTGAAGTTTACTCTAAAGTGTTCAGTTACACATAGGGGTAGCACAGTGGTTGGGGGGGGTGGAGATGTCTTACGGTCAATAGAAGTACCCAGTTTTAAGTTGATACTGCACCTTACCCATACTGCACATTGTTCAAATAATCTGCACACACTTCAATTTCTACCTCCAGGTTGTTCAGTTCCCTATCTACTGTGACAAATACAAACTTAATTTTACTCCAAAAATTTCACTATTGTCAGGTTCAGGATTTAGACAGCTTTCTGTACCTGATCCAAACACTGAGACTTTGTTGTAAATACTTTTGGCAGGATCACTACGTGTGTGTGTGTGGGGGGGGGGGAGGGGGGGGGGGCAGGAGCAGGAGGTCAATTCTTTGGATTTTACACTAACACTACAGGGTCTCATAACAGCTACCACTATCGGAACTGGATGGAGAGTGACCTATTCTAAAACAAACCTTGTGTGCACCCGATTTACAGTCACTTAACTCGATAATAGCCTCTGGTGTGTTGTGCACCCCTGATCCATTTAGCAGGTGGCCTACAGGTCTGAACCCTATGGTGTAAGTTAAGGAAGTCACAGCCCAGCTTATTATAGAATCTTTGAAGTCTCTGTTTGAAACCTTTGAACTGACTTGCAATCTGTGGACTACAATCAGTTCTGGAGAGCAATGCTGTAGATTGTGATCTTCGGCGAAATTCCTCAAGCTCAGCTGTTCTTCTCATCCTTCTCTGCCAGTAACTAGAATGATCGAAGTACAACCTCAGAGCCCATAGGACAGGCATAATTTGTTCCAATGTGAACCACAATTTGCAGTTGGTTGTACCTCATTTCCAAGAAAAATGTCTGTACAGATTAAAGGGAGACAAGGGAAACAAGAAGTTGGAAGTAGTAACAGGTACTAGAACATGCAAAGGCCCACAGATTCTTAATACCTGACTTAACTTATTTTGTATGGAATCAAGCAATGCCTCTAGACACAAGTACAGAAAACAGACCATGTTTGAATAGGGCCTGTTTCTACATGCCCAATGATTCACACAACTTGTCTTAAACTTCTAAGGACTTTAATCATAGCAGATAAGGAAAGTTGCTACTCACCATATAGCGGAGATGCTGAGTCGCGATAGGCACAACAAAAAGATTCGCATAATTATAGCTATCAGCCATTAGACCTTTGTCAGCAGTATATATAGACACACACACACACACACACACACACACACACACACACACAGACAGACAGACAGACAGACAGACAGACAGAACTTCCACGCACATCTGCAGTCTCAGAGTGTGGTTTCAGCTCTCTGAGACTGCAAACGTGTGTGCAAGTTGTGTTTGCGTGAGTGTGCCTGTGTGTATGTGCATATACTGCTGAAGAAGGTCTTAATGGCTGAAAGCTGTAACTGTGTGAATCTTTCTGTTGTGCCTATCGCGACTCAGCATCTCCGCTATATGGTGAGTAGCAACTTTCCTTCTCTGGTATTGTTACACTCCATCCTGGATTTTCCATTGTTTGATTTTAATGACTAATCTGTCAGACATGCGAGTTATTGTGAAGTGGGAACTTTAGAGAAATGCTGAATCGAGACATTACCCTGGTTGACACAGACAATTAAGTGAGAGGTACCAAAAAACGGACTATTCATCAAATGTCCTTTCCAATTATTACAGAAGACCTCCATCACACATACAATACAGATACTGGTGGTCAGTACCACCTTACTGTCGTGTGATCGTCTGCTGATGGTATCATCTGGATGTTGTATGGATGGGCGTAGGGGTCATCCCACCACTCTCTTGGCAGCTGTCAAATTTCCTAGATCGAGTTACTACTTTTCATTCAAGCAGCTCCAGAGTTGTCATCATGAGACTTAGTGCATCTCATTCCAGTCCTGTGAATTCAAGATGGGTCCTACGAAAAACTGTCAACCATGTTGACCACTTAGCCACAGAGGTGAGAAAATAAACAAATATAATTTTTGATGGGAGGAGGGTGTCTGCAGACACATCTACACCTATACACTGCAAACGACTGTCAGGTGCACGGCAGAGGAAGTCCCATTGTACCGGTTATTAGAGTTTCTTCCTGTTACATTCACATACGAGTTCTGTTCAAAAATTCCAGACCTTACACCATAAATTTTTTCTATGCTTACCTTTTACTTATTGTGAATAGTCTCCTTTGAAATACTCTACTCACAATTGAAGCACAACTCCCAATGCCATTTCCACTTCCGAAAGCAGTACGCTTCTTGATGTATTGTACGAAGCACCATCTGTGAGTTTTGAATTTTCTTTTATCTCATCTGACGTTGCAAATCTTCGTCCTTTCAATGCTGTTTCGACTTTGGAAATTAAAAAAAAATCCATAGGGGCCAGGTCTGGAGAGTATGAATGATACAGCAGCACAGTGATTTCATTTTCTGTGCAGTAGTCACACACCAACAGGGATGAATATAAGGGTGGATTATCGTGATGCACGTACCAATAGTACCACTGATTAACGGTTTGTCCCTGTGGCATGAATTCGTGATGAACTAATTCTTCAAAGTCAAAGAAAACTATCAGCATGGTTTTAAACTAACCTGTCGACCTTTTCTTGGTCCTTTCCGGACCCACTGTGGAGACTAAACTGTGGTCTCAGCATTACAACTGCAGACCCACGTCTAATCACCAGTTATGATTCTCTTAAGGATCATCTCATCCTCATTCTCATTTGCACAATCCAAAAGCTCTTCACAGATTGTGAGGTGAAGGTCTTTCTTGTCTTGACTCATGAGCCATGGGACGAACTTGGTGACAACACAATGCAACAAGATGGTGTGTCAGGATTTCATGACACGATCGAACTGAAATGTTACATTCTTCTGCAATCTCTCAGAAATTCAGTCTGTGATTGTCACACACAATTCCCAACACGAGTATCATTGGTGGACGTCAAAGGGCGTGCTGAATGAGGGTCATGTTTAACTTTTGTACGGTCATTTTTAAACCGTGTCAAACATTTGTAACAGAGTATGGCTTACCTACTCATCACCATAGGCTTCCTGCACCATTTAGTGTGTATATGCAAAGGTCTTCTTGAGTTTCACAAAAAATGTAATGCAGACGCGTTGCTCCTCTAACTCTCCCATCTCAAAATTCACAAACTATGCAGCACAACATTCTACTTAATACAAGACTGAACAACAACTAATGGACATACAACAATGAAACTTCCAGCAGTTGCACATTAAACACAGGCGAGTGCAGGGATGCCAACCATTTTCATTCCAACACACCATCGGTCCAAAATTACGCGTGTCCTGGTACTTTTTGAACAGACCTCGTACGGAGTATTGGGAAGAATGACTGACTGAATGGCTCTATGCATGCTGTAATTATTCTAATCTTATCCTCACATTCCCTATGAGAGCAACACATAAGTGACTGTAGTATATTCCTACGGAATCATTTAAAGCTGGTTCTTGAAACTCTGTTAACAGACTTTCTCAGGGTAGTTTAATCCATCTTCAAGAGTCTTCTAGTTGAGTTCCTTCCCTTCCGTTTCTCAGTGAAACTCTCACGTGCGTTAAACCTGTGACCATTCATGCTGCCCTTCTCTGCATACATCAATATCTTTTGTTAGTCCTATTTGGTATGTGTCCCACACACTTGAGCAATATTCTAGAACTGATCGCACAAGTGACCTAAGCAATTTTCTATGTAGACAGATTGCACTTTCCAAGTAATTCTACCAATAAACCAAAGACTAGCACCTGCTTTACCCATGACTGAACCTATGTTAACACTCCATTTCAAATCCATATGAAGTGTTACCACCAGGTATTTATATACATTGGCCGATTACAACTGTGACTCATTGATATTATACTCATAGGATACTACATTTTTCTTTTTCTTTTTTGTTCTGTGAAGTGCAAAATTTTACATTTCTGAACATTTAGAGCAAGTTGCAAAACCCTACACTACTTTAAATCTTATGAAGATGTGACCAAATATTTATGCAGCTTTTTTCAGATAGTACTTCATTATAGATAACTACATCATCCACAAATACCATGAGATTACTATTAATATTATCTGCAAGGTCATTAACATACAACGAGAACAGCAAGGGTTCCAACACACTTCCCTGGGACACACCCGAATTTACTACTTCATCTGACTATGACTATCCATCCAAGGTAACATGCTGTGTCCTCCCTGCCAAAAAGTCCTCAATTTACCTTGACCCTTTAACTGCTCTGGACATGTTAACACGTGTGCCTTTTTACCTGTCCCTGTGTGCTCTGAACACGTTTACGCGCACCACCTGTCCTACTTGATACTCTGAATGTGCATACGCATAGACACATTCAGAGTACCAGGTAGAAGGACTGGTGGTGCGCGTAAACACATTCAGAGCACACAGGGACAGGTATTAAAGCATGTGTGTTAACACGTCCAGAGCAGTTAAAAGGGTTAATACTCCATATGACTGTACTTTTGAAAACAAGCATAGGTGTGGTACTGAGTCATATGCTTTTTGGAAATCAAGAAATAATGCTTCTACACGATTACCTTGATCCAAAGTTTTCAGTATGTAAGGTGGGAAAAGTGTGATTGGGTTTCACACGATCGATGTTTTCGAAATCCTTGCTGGTCGACACAGTTCAAGACACCTCATTATCTTCGAGCTCAGAATACTTTCTAAGATTATACCACAAATCAATGTCAGGAATCCCACGGAAACTCTCAAAAAATTTACTGCACCTGGCAAGATTCGAACACACAACCTTCTGAATATGAAGCTACTATCACACCCATTACACCCCTCAACCAGAATTCTGAGAGCTTCTGCCAAGTTTGGAAGGTAGGAGATGAGGTACTGGCAGACCTGAAGCTGTGAAGACTGGTTGTAAGTCATGCCTGGGTAGGTCAGTCGGTAGGGCATCTGCTTGTATGAGGCAAAGGTCCAGTTCGAGTCTCAGTCCGGCACACAGTTTTAATCTGCCAGGAAGTTTCAATGTCAGAAATACTGGACAGTTGTTTTGTGGATTACTTATACTACCCTACTTGTAGACGAGTGAGACCTGTGCCCTCTTCCACGAATGGGCACTGTTTTTTGTTCAAGCGTTTTACAATGGGTTAGAGTTAGAAGAAGGGCTAACACAGTTGTAAATTCAGTATGGAATCTGACAGGGATTCTATTGAGGCCTGGAGCTTTATCCAGTTTTAACAATTTATTCATCTTTTGACTGGTACAAGGATTAAACTAAGGCAATTTGCTGGGTTTTCCTTTGTAAAGGAACATTTAAAACAGTTAAGCAGTTCGGCTTTGGCTTTGCTACTCTCAATTTTAGCTCCTCTCTCATTCACTATGGACTGGACACCAACTTTGGTACCATTGACAGACTTTACATACGATCAGAATTTCTCTGGGTTCTATGAAAGGTCATGGACATGAGTGGAGTTTTTAGGCTGGTGACACCCCATGCCCCCATCTATGTTCACAATGAGATGTACATATGAAATTATGTGATACTGATACTATACATATCTCAGCCTTAACAGGTCCCTTTCATGCAAATATCATAGGTAAATGACAAGGCTATTTCAGTTTAAAGTGGAACAAAACTCATGAATATCAGTGAGGAAGAAACAATGTCCTCTGCTTAAATTGCATCTAAGTTATCTCCAGATCACTTTCGGTACAAGAATCCCGTTCTAAGATGGCTTTTGTGTGAGTGTCTGCATAAGTTCATTGTGCGCCGAAATTTACAGATGGCCATATTTTGGGATTCTTTGAGACACAAAGGTGATGGCATGGATTTTGGTGCAGGAAGTGTGGTAGCAACCATTTCAGTTTATTTAAGATAGGAAAATCATAAAAATCGTAACTAGAATGGTTGTGGAGTAGAGTGATTACAAAACATTTGTGCATTCTAATCCTATACTGTTAAGTTCTTAGGACACAATCCCTCTGCCACGCATTTCACAGTTGTTTGTAAAGTATATGTGGCTGCAGGTGTAAGTGTACATCTAATTCAGCCTGAAGGGTAGGCACTTTACCTTGCTGTTCCACTATCTTTCCATCTTTAGTGAGTACCTTAAATAATCACTGAAAATCCCCCCTTTATTTCCCTAATTCCAACACAACTATAGTCACCCAAGTGAAAAGAAATATACAACTAGTTTCTCATTTGAACTGTTTACAATCATACACAATGTCAAACACTTCTCACTCAACTTCTTTAGCAGTTGTAGCAAGAACAAGTAAACATATTCCCAGGATAAACTGAAACCCCCATTTGCAGAAATTAAATCTATATGCAAACACGCTAAGATTTGTGCAAATTCGTTTAACTAAAATGAAAGTACACTACCTCTACATACATTTGAATTAAGCAGCAATAAAATCAGCCCCCCTCAGTTATCCTGGAATGGAACAAATCTTGCCTACATGGTCCCTGTGGGATTGATGTTTAGTATAATCCTTTATTCTTAATGCTAGTTATTGAAAGGCACAATGTCAGGAAGAACTGCATTTACAACTTGTAGAATTGTTGTTTATTAAAACATGACCATTTTCGAAATTTTAAGCCACATCATCAGGTGAACCTATGTGGTGAAAAGCAAAGTACAGTGTTACCACATTTTTCAGGTATTAAAATTAGTAAAGGAATGTCTAAAATATACCCACAAAGTTAAAAGACCATATACATACCCATCACCCCTAGTCAAAATTTACTATTCAGAGAATGTCGTCAATACTATGGCAAGCGAAAGGTAAAGAGTAATTGCCCCATTCTTTAAGAATTTCCTGCATCTAGAAAGAAGAAAGACAATATTTTATAGTGGGTGGACATACACTTTTTTAAAAGAAGAGGCCGGATTGACAATAAAGAATTGTCACTGCTAACATGATTAGTTGTGGCATACGCAAATTACAATGTGGAAAAAATCAGGTGGCCAGTATGACAGCAAGGAGCTCAGTGCAGAACAAGGCAAAAGCGATGAAGAGAGACTAACTGGCTGCCTGCACTGATCTGCTCTGCTGTCATACAGGTAACACACTGCCACCCAATTCTTTCCACGTTGTAATTTGCATGTGCCATGACTAATCACGTTCGCAGTGACAATCCTTTATCGGCAGTCTGGCCCCTTTCCAAAAACTTCTAGCTTACACTCACCATAATTTTCTTTTTAAAGGCATTCAAATCTTATAGAATGGACATCATCATCATTAAATTTTGCTCACCATAGTACTGACAATATTCTCTGAATTGTAAATTGGCTATGAGGGATGGGTATACCTAAATCTTTTAACACTGTGAGTATATTTTTCACATTCCTTTGCTAATTTTAATATCCGCAAAATGTGATGACACTGTACTTTGCTTTTTATGACGTAGATTTTATCCGATGATGCGGCTTAAAGCCGCAAAACCAGTTGTGTTTTAATAAACAACAATTTTGCCAGCTGCAAGCAGTGTTCTTCCTAATATCATGCCTTTCAACAGCTGCAGTTGACTGGAATACAAAACAGTTATTGGAAATTCGTAAATAGGGTTCCACAGGATATATGGATGCTATTTTCAAGAGTGTATTAATTCAAATTTTTACTACTTAAAAAATGTAAACAAAAAATAAGCCTAGAGCCTAACTTTTAAATTTTTTTTAATAATATGCAGACAAAACATTTTCCACATGCCTTACAATACATACTAACACACATTCCTGCATGAATTTCACAAAAATACTATCAACTACTAGTTAAATTGCTTATGTTTACAAGATCATGCAGGTAAGGCTGCTTGACGTATTTGAAAGCGTGCCGTCAAAATTATGACTCTTGATCACTTCCATCAGTAGTAATGTCCTTGGGCTCAGGCAGTTCCAAGTAATGGCAGATTTTTGTGAAAAATTTTATATGACACTGATTACAATGCACAGGGATACCAGTAGTAATTATTTCTGCGACAAAAAATACATATATGAAGAAAGAATGTCAGAAGAAAGCAGAAGTTGATATGATGAAACTGAAGTAAATATGACGAGGCGATCACTGTAATAAAGTAACTGAACTGAAAAATAAATAAAAAAATACAATAGTGCAGTATGTCACTTTAAACAAAAAAAATTTAAATAATGTCACATTGTCATAAAAGAAAAAAAAGCAGTATAACTAATCTTTATGTTCTCATATTCTTACAAGGAATGAAGCAATGGCGAGGGTACCTGGCTGAAGCTTTCATTTTAAATGTAAATGAAAAGTTCATGTTGGTAAGTGGACAGAAATTTGGTTTCATGACTAATAATACAACTGCAATTTTGCTTCAATAGGTATTAATGTCAGTCCCTCCTTTATGTGGCTGATGCTTTTGCCAATAATCATCTTCATCATTGCTTTTTATTACTTTTTTCAAACCTGGTTACCGCAAGTACCATTAGGCTGGTGGGGAGGAGTGGGGGGGACACCAATCTATACTACACAAGCAAGTCAGTTTGTAAGAACCATTACACAAACTAACAAACAATGTTATCTGCATTTACCAGGTGCCACATCCAACCACCCATTTAGCTTGCCACTGCCACAGTGGGTAAAAACACAAGCAGGAGTTCAGAACTGTATGTATTAGACTGTGCACTACTGTTGCTACTAACAATGATAAAATAACAACCACCACCACAACCACTACCATCAATGGTCCCTTTTAATTACAAGATTAAAAGGTAACTATTATAAGATAAACATGTCATGATTACCTACCTCATACACAGCAAGGTCGATTCCTGCATATGGAATAATTCCTAGTAAGTTAGGAACATAGCCTCTGTAGAAGCTCCTTAGTCCTTCTTTCTTGTAAATCTTTTTGGCAGCGTCTGCTATTCCTTTATATTGGCCAGTTTTACGTAAAGCTAATCTTGTTTTCAGCACCTGCAAAAATTGACAAAAGTTAGAATAACAAATACATTACACGACTCCATAATTCAAAAGCAAAAAATATAGAAATAATATCATGAACACTTTACCTCTAGTGGGTATATTGCAGTCTGGCTTATGCCACCTGCAAGAGATCCAGCTACAAATCTTTCATAGATCGAAAGTTCACGAGTATTATTTCCTCGGATTAGTCTTTTACACTGTTCATAAGCCATGAACTTAATAGCAGATTCTGGAGCAATCTTAACAACATTTATCCCATTGCCTCTCCAAAAGCTCCAAAAACCTCCTTCCTTAAAGAGATGGTTTAAGCATGACCTCATGCTTGTTTGTTTTGACCCGTGGACCTGCAACAGAACATAAATGCTTGCACTTAATGTTGGGATGTAGCTCTCCAGTACAGAAACAATAAGGCATTCCCACTTTTGAAAATCACGAGTTGTGAAGAAAAGTGGGGGAAAGTGGATTGAGAGGGGGGGGGGATGATGGCAGAGACAAATATGGTTCTTTCTAATTTTGCAAACAACCAAGAATCAAACCACCAACCTAAACTATTTGTCGTGGTATACGAGTGAATGCTGACTGTTTTTCAGCCATGGTGTGCATCCTTACAATCTAACAATTGTCAAAACTGAAAATTCAGCAACAGTGGAACAACAGTTAACTACAAATGTATTCTTATGCTCTAAGAAAAGACACAAAAGAAATTAGAGATACTGTATATTTGTGTACCTACCATATACATAGATGCATAACACAGGATCAATTTGATTCCACAAGTATCTTAATTAGATCCCTCATTTGCTAAAAAGATTTCTGCATTTGTTCATTTTTTTGTAAAAATTCTAAAGGAACATGTCAGAATATAAGGATGCTGCTCACGGTCGAAAAACGATCTTAAACTAAAATGTAATTCCAACAGTTGTGTATATTTTGTGTTGAGGTATTATACCACTCTAATACCTGACAGTGCACAAAGTGACACAAATAACATTGTGAATGAAGTTTGTAAAGCATATCTGAATTGCAAGTAAAACACAAGATTCAAGATAGCTTATTTTGAAGTGCTTTCAAGATTCTGATTATCACAGTGATCATCATCAATCATCATCATCATCATCATCGTTGTTATCAACATCGTCGTCGCGATTGTTCCCCTTTAGGAGAGCTATTGAACTTTAATTCATAATTTCATCTCTGCACATTTTTCTTCTTTGCGTCTCCAACACCCTTCATCCTCTCAGAATGCTCCTCCTTCCGTTCTTCTGTCCATTTTTTATCAGGCTGGTGCGATGTTCTTTCCTCAAACTTCACACTTGTGATTCTATTCCAGCACCAAGTGCAGTCTAAAAGATTTTTATGTTGATCTGCTGCAGATCCCTCTGGACTTCTTTCAGCCATTCTGTACTGCACTTACACTTTTTTTATAATACTGAAAAGTTTCCTTGCTCTTCTGGAGTCTTCCATCCTGTAGATATGTGTATAAAATTTGGCTTGGCGTTTTCAGATTTCATCTGTTACTGTGTTGGTCTTTATAGAGCTCATTTTGTGGTCTCTTCATCCAAATGCCGTTTTTGTTAATTACCCCGTAAATCTTCCCAGTAAGTTTTCTTTCCTGCTTTACTATTTCCCTAATTTTTGAATGACCACCAATCACCATTGTTTCAGCTGCGTAGATTGCTTCTGGAAGAATCACTGCTCTATATTGCCTTAATATTGATTTTGTAGAAATTCACTTCTTGTTATAATGTGTCCATGTTGGCTTGGGGCCTTCTAGAGCTTGGTGATTCTTTGTTCATTGGCGATTTGGTTTAATCCTTAAAACTGTATGTTTCTCTGAGGTATTTAAAATGGCAGAGTTGTGCAATTTTACCATGTTTTGTGATTGAAGGGAATTTATTTTCTGGCTGTCTTCCCATATACTTGGTTGTTTCATAAGATATCTGTAGTCTGGTTTTTTTTGTGAAATTTCATGCATCTTTTCCACTGCGTGAATCACTTTTGTTCTGTTACTGGTGATAAACGCAATATTGTCAGCGAAAGCAAGGCACTTGACTTCAATTCAGTTCTCTTTTCTGATACCAATTTGGATGCCCTTTACATGAGATTCCTATTCCGTGGTGATCTCTTCTAGAATAATATTGGAGAGCATTGAGGATAGTCTGTCTCCCTGTCGGACTATAGGTTTGATTTTGAACGATTCTGACATTTTGCCCAGGAATTTCACTTTGGATGTTCTTCCTGTAAGTGCCTGTTCTATGATTTTTTGGGTCTTTCAGTCGATCCCAAATTCTTCCACGATTTTAAACAGGGTTTCATGGTCCACTGAATCTTATGCTTTTCTGAAGTCGATGAATGTAACTACTGTATTTCTGCATTTCCTCATTTGGAATATCATCTTTTAAGCACCAGATCTGCTTTGCACATGATCGTCCTTTTCTGAATCCAGCGTGGTATTCACCAATTACTGGATCTGCTTAGGATTCTATCTTGTTTAAAAGTTTTTTTGAAAGGATTTTGTAACTGACTGGGAGCAAGGAAGTTCCTTTGTAGTTGTTGATGTCTGTCTTGTCGCCCTTTTTGTGTACAGGGTGAATGAAAGCACATTTCCAGTCCTCTGGTATTTGCTCCATCATCCATGTGTCTGATATTATATGATGTAGTTTCTGTATAAGTACAGAATCGTTTAGTTTCCAGAATACAGCAATGATCCCTTCTTTTCCTGGTGCTTTGTTATTTTTCAACTGTTTGACTATCTCCGTAATTTATTCGAGATAAGGGGCATGGGAGTCTGGGTGTGTGAATACTGGAGAAGAGAAGACAAGTTTTTCTTTGGGTGATATGCAGTCGAGGAGGGAACTGAAATAGTGGGCTAAGATTTTGCAGTTACCTTTCGTGTTAGTTTCCAAAGAGCCATTGGTATTTTTGAAGCACAAGCTAGGCACTTGGTATGCCTGTAAGTTTTCTCTTGAAGTCTTACAGAAATTTCTTTTATTATTTTTGATGAAATCTTGCTGGATTTTGCAGAGTCTGTTGTTGTCATATTCCCATTTTTCTTTTCTAATTATTTTTGATGTTTGTTTTTGGGTTTTAAGAACGTTCTCCCAGCTTTCTTCAGTTTTGCGACTGCTAAATTTTTTCCACACATTTATTCGGTTGTTGAATGCTTGATCGCAGGTTGCGTTCCACAAGCGATGTTTCCTGGTGCGAGGGGTTGTCCTAATTTGATTGTTGTTGTTGTGGTCTTCAGTCCAGAGACTGGTTTGATGCAGCTCTTCATGCTACTCTATCCTGTGCAAGCCTCTTCATCTCCCAGTACCTACTGCAACCTACATCCTTCTGATAATTCTTGAACCAACTGTTAGCTATGATTAAGTTATGCTCTGAGCAAAATTCTACCAGGCGGCTTCCTCTTTCATTCCTTACCCCTATTCCATATTCACCTACTACGTTTCCTTCTCTTCCTTTCCCTACTATCAAATTCCAGTCACCCATGAGTATTAAATTTTCCTCTCCCTTTACTATCTGAATAATTTCTTTTATCTCATCAATCTCTTCATCATCTTGATGGCTTCCTGAATTTTCTCTGTTAGTTTCTTCCAGTCCATTGATTTTTCCTGATTGATTTGCACGATGATTGTTTCTTTGTTGAGGTTCAGATATTCTGGATCTGGTTTTGTTCTTTTGGGTGGCCTTTTTAGCATTCTGTTGGGTTGGAATTTTGTTTTTATTTGAAGATGATGATGATCTGATTCAAAGACACCTTTTGGGGTCTGACATTTAGAATTTCTTTTATATTTTCTTTGGAAATTGCAACATGGTCAATTTGGTATTCACCCTGTCTAAGAATGGGTGATCCTCACATGGTTAATTTATGTGCAGGTTTTGGAAATTGGGTACTCATGATTTTAAGTTCGAAGTTTCTGCAGAAGTCAATTAGTTTTTTACCATACTTGTTGGTACGTTTGTGTTTGGTATGGTGGCCAGCGGCATCACTGATTTTTTTCCCCTTGCTTAACTGTGCATTAAAATTGCCTAATAAGATTTTCACATGGTGCCTTGGTATTTTATTTGTTCTTTCTTCTAGTGTTTCCTAGAAATTGTCCACTGTTTCAGGGTCCATTTTATTGTGGTGATTTGTGGGGCATGCACATTGATAAAAATGTAGATTTTATTAGCTGATTTTACTGAAAGTAGGGAGAGACTTTCATTGGGAGACATGAATTCATTAACTGAGTTGAGTATGGAAGTGCGTACGGCGAATCCAGTTCTGAAAAGTGGTAGTTTGTCTCTTACTTTTAGGGCAGGTTTGCCCTTGTAGCTCCTGTAATTATCTGTGTTAAAGTGTCCTTCATCCATGAATCTTGTCTCTTGCAGTGCAGTGATTTTCAGGTCAAATTTTCCCATTGTGTTGGTAGCTTGCTTTAATTTGCCTGTTATAGTGAGGGTGCTCACATTAATTGTGCCAATAAAGTTTTTACACTTCGTTTTGAGTGTGTGAGAAGTCTTTTGAGAAGCTCCGATTCTTCTCCACATGGCGTCCCTGATCCCCTAGAATTCAATGATCAGGAGAATCCAGTCTATTGACTGGTGTCAGGGGTAGTGATTCTGTGGTCCTCTTTTCCATCGTGCATTCAAATTGAATTTTGGTTTTTGGGGTGATCTCTGTTGAGACCACAGGTATACGACGCAATTTTTGAGTTCAAAAAGGTATTGGTGCAGCTGCCTCAACTAGGGGAATTAATAACAATAACAACAATAACAATAACAATAACAATAACAACAATAACAATAACAATATTATTATTATTATTATTATTATTATTATTATTATTATTATTATTATTATTATTATTATATTATTATTATTATTATTATTATAACGATACTCTACAAGAGAGGTAGGAAACAGATGAGAAGGAGGTATGTTGTTAGTCTGAGCACATTAAGCCTTATGAAGTTTGATGGTGATCATGGCAATATAAAATGCCCACACACAAGCATTTTTCAACTGCTATGTTTGCAGGCCTGCAAACACGATTGATCTGTAGCACATGATTGAAATATTAATATTATTATTATTATTATTATTATTATTAATTATTATTATTATCATTCTTTCTTTTTCTCAGACGTTATGCCTGGTCAAAAATGGAAAAAAGACTCGGACCTTGATCAAGCGTGACTTCCTTTTAACTGTACAGTATATGTTACATTGCATTTAGGAACTTTCGGGTAATTGAACATGTATCAATAATTACGGATTTCTGTAGTTGTATATATAAGTTTGGATGTAGCTGTATTGCATTGATGTACTGGTGGATATTGTGTGGTATGACTCCTGTAGTTGATAGTATAATTGGTATAATGTCAACTTTATCCTGATGCCACATGTCCTCGACTTCCTCAGCCAGTTGGATGTATTTTTCAATTTTTTCTCCTGTTTTCTTTTGTATATTTGTTGTATTGGGTATGGATATTTCGATTAGTTGTGTTAATTTCTTCTTTTTATTGGTGAGTATGATGTCAGGTTTGTTATGTGGTGTTGTTTTATCTGTTATAATGGTTCTGTTCCAGTATAATTTGTATTCATCATTCTCCAGTACATTTTGTGGTGCATACTTTTATGCGGGAACGTGTTGTTTTATTAGTTTATGTTGTAAGGCAAGCTGTTGATGTATTATTTTTGCTACATTGTCATGTCTTCTGGGGTATTCTGTATTTGCTAGTATTGTACACCCACTTGTGATGTGATCTACTGCTTCTATTTGTTATTTGCAAAGTCTGCATTTATCTGTTGTGGTATTTGGATCTTTAATAATATGCTTACTGTAATATCTGGTGTTTATTGTTTGATCCTGTATTGCAATCATGAATCCTTCCGTCTCACTGTATATATTGCCTTTTCTTAGCCATGTGTTGGGTGCGTCTTGATCGATGTGTGGCTGTGTTAGATGATACGGGTTCTTGCCATGTAGTGTTTTCTTTTTCAATTTACTTTCTTCGTATCTGTTGATGTTATGTGATCTAAAGGATTGTAGAAGTGGTTATGAAATTGCAGTGGTGTAGCCGATGTATTTATATGAGTGATTGCTTTGTGTATTTTGCTAGTTTCTGCTCGTTCTAGAAAGTATTTTCTTAAATTGTCTACCTGTCCATAATGTAGGTTTTTTTTATGTCGATAAATACCCTTCCTCCTTCCTTTCCGCTTAATGTGAATCTTTCAGTTTTTGAATGTATGTGATGTATTCTACATTTGTGGCATTGTGATCGTGTAAGTGTATTGAGTGCTTCTAGGTCTGTGTTACTCCATTTCACTACTCCAAATGAGTAGGTCAATATTGGTATAGCATAAGTATTTATAGCTTTTGTCTTGTTTCTTGCTGTCAATTCTGTTTTCAGTATTTTTGTTAGTCGTCGTCTATATTTTTCTTTTAGTTCTTCTTTAATATTTGTATTATCTATTCCTATTTTTTGTCTGTATCCTAGATATTTATAGGCATCTGTTTTTTCCATTGCTTCTATGCAGTCGCTGTGGTTATCCAACATGTAATCTTCCTGTTTAGCATGTTTTCCCTTGACTATGCTATTTTTCTTACATTTGTCTGTTCCAAAAGCCGTATTTATATCATTGCTGAATACTTCTGTTATCTTTAGTAATTGGTTGAGTTGTTGATTTGTTGCTGCCAGTAGTTTTAGATCATCCATGTATAGCAAATGTGTGGGTATGTTCCAGTAATATTGTATCCATAATTTGTATTATTTAGCATGTTGGATAGTGGGTTCAGAGCAAGGCAGAACCAGAAAGGACTTAATGAGTCTCCTTGGTATATTCCACACTTAATCTGTATTGGCTGTGATGTGATATTATTTAAATTTGTTTGTATATTAAGTGTGGTTTTCCAATTTTTCATTACTATGTTTAGGAACTGTATCAATTTAGGATCTACTTTGTATATTTCCAATATTTGTAGTAACCATGAGTGGGGTACACTATCAAAAGCTTTTTGGTAATCAATGTATGCGTAGTGTAGCGACCTTTGTTTAGTTTTAGCTTGATATATCACCTCTGCATCTATTATCAGTTGCTCTTTACATCCTCGTGCTCCTTTGCAACAGCCTTTTTGTTCTTCATTTATAATTTTGTTCTGTGTTGTATGTGTCATTAATTTCTGTGTAATGACTGAAGTTAATATTTTGTATATTGTTGGTAGGCATGTTATGGGGCGATATTTAGCTGGGTTTGCTGTGTCTGCTTGATCTTTAGGTTTCAAATAAGTTATTCCATGTGTAAGTGTATCAGGGAATGTGTATGGGTCTGCAATGTGACTGTTAAATAATTTGGTTAGATGTGAATGTGTTGAGGTGAACTTCTTTAGCCAGAAATTTGCTATTTTATCTTTTCCAGGGGCTTTCCAATTGTGAGTAGAATTAATTGCTTGGGTGACTGCATGTTGCAAAATTATCACTTCAGGCATCTGTGGTATCATCTTGTATGTATCCGTTTCTGCTTGTATCCACCGTGCATGTCTTATGTTGTACCGGTTTGACCATATGTTGCTCCAGAAGTGTTCCATGTCTGTTATGTTTGGTGGATTGTCTATTTTAATGTGTGTGTCATCTATTGTCTGGTAAAATTTCTTTTGGTTTGTGTTGAATATTTGGTTTTGTTTCCTTCTATTTTCACTTTTTTGTATCTTCTAAGTTGTTTGGCCAATTCTTGTAATTTCTGCTTCTTTTCATCCAATTGCTCTATCGCTTCTTGTTGTGAAATTTTACCTAATCTTTTTCGTTTTTTTTCTGACATTTCATTTCCTATAAATTGTGTTAGCTGTCCGATGTCTTTTCTCAGTTTTTCTATTCTGATCTGTAGCCTGTGTTGCCATGGTGGTTTTGTGGGTTTCTTCTGTGTGTTGGTTGGTTCTGATCTCTGCCTAGTGTGTATATTTAGTGTAGTGAGTGCTCCTATATAAACCAGTAGTTGTAACTCTTTCATAGTTGTGTTGATAGTTTTTTATTGTTGTTTCGACTTGTGGGTTATTTGGCGGTCTATGCAAGAATGGTCTAATGTCTGTATTTGTGTCTTTGTATTCTATATATGTCAGCTGAAATTTTTCTTCTACATCTAACATCTGTGTCACTTCGTGTTCTATTTGTGCTTGTTCTGGTGGCTGTCTTAAGATTTCGTTTTCCTCTGATTGTTTAATTGATGCGTGTTGTTCTTTGTTTGTTTGCTCTGGGATGTTTGAGTCCATTACTGTATTTTCTTCTTCTTCTGATTGCTCATTATTTTGTTCCAGTATTTGTTGTACTTGTTGTTTGATGTTTTCTAATTCTGACAGGGGTATCCTGTTTTTTTTATTATTACACGGATCTGATCAGCTAGTCATTGTTCTGTTAAAATTTTAATTCTGGGTATCTGGTAATAAATGTTGTGTATACTTGTGATCTGTATCCAGTTGTGCTGGTTCCTAGGTTTGTTGCTTGGTAATAACAGAACATGAGGTGTCTATTAACTTCGTCTGACCATCTCATCCTCTGTCTTTGTTTTCCTTCTAGGGTGGTTGCAGGAAGCATATCCTGCAAAACACCTCTATTTGGATTTAAATCATTTTCCAGTTGGCTAGCAGTGTCGTTACCATTGTGGGCGGGCATAGGGTTCAAACGTTGTCCCCGACCATGACGGCGCTTGTCCGAAGCTTCTTTAGTTCTGTCCTGAACCAACTAATCACACTAAAAGGGGGTTAGCCCTATTAGTGGTTTGTTCTTTTTGTCGCCTTTTACGACTGGCTGAACATACCGGAGGCCTATTCTTTTCCCGGGCCTCCACGGGGTTTATTATTATTATTATTATTATTATTATTATTATTATTATTATTATTAATTATTATTATGCTATTTACTTTCAGACATGTACCAAGAGGATACATAGGAAACTGAATCCTGTAACTTTCAATAAAACAGAATATTTCACTGAGCATCATCTTTAAGAACACCAAGCTCCTGTTTGGAGCATGTGGCTAATTTACTTCTTGTAATTATGCTAAAGTATGAAGGTGAGCAATTTACACACTAGGTGGATGATTATTAATTCTTTTCATTTGCTGTCCCTCCTCCCCTTCCTTTGTCTATTTATCAAGAAGAATGGTTATTAGGACAAAAGAAAATGCTCTAGTTCTAAAGCAAACATTTGCCTGAAACCTTTTATGCAACAATACAGGGAGGAATAATTATTGTCATGCCCACATTGTTAGGCAGGTGCTTAACACACTATAATTATGTTCCTCTGACTGGAGTATTGTAAGCTATGAATATAAACATTTTACTGAGTCCATCCCTTTAAACTAATCACTTCGTCACCATCTTGCTAACAGAGACTTACATGTTTGCCTTTTTGATTAAGGGCAGTAGGTCTTCTCAGTTATAAGCCTGGTGTAAACAAAGTTAGAATGAAATTTATGACACATATTGCAGAGGATAACTGTATACCATGAAATGGGTTGAGTCACGACATGAAGACTGAAGTCTTAAATAACAAAAAAAGTGCAGACAATACAAAAAAGTGGAAACAATGTAACTCACCTGGAGGTAAACTTTCAGTCTATCAAGAGGGGCAGTACATGTCCGTGAAACTGCTCCTGCCATTCCTCCAGCTACAAGATGGCGCCACCACATCCCTGTGTTCATCTCCTTCTGCGAGAAGTCATCTGGTACGCTCATATCCTCTCCAATATCGAGATACTGAAGAAATTAAATTTTGTATTAGTGTACATCTAAGCTACTTTTAGTAATGGGACTACACTCTGTTGGCAAGTCTTAAGTCTCCGAAAGTAGTCTAAAATCCACACGTTTCAGACAAATTACAGCATATTTTATCTTTGCAGTGCACACTGTCTTTTATGGCCTTATATTAAATACCCCATAAAATTAGACATGTGGAAGAAATAGTTGCAACAAACCAAAACCTTAAAAAGAAATGTGAATCTTAACACGAAACAGTAATTTATGAATGTATTCTGTGTAGTACTTAAAATATTGCTCCCTTGTTTGATTTTCTGAACAATGGGGTTAGAGTGCTTCTGTTATGTTAGAGAAATTAAAAAGCTGCAATAGTATGGAACTGGGAGCAGTACAGAGGAAGGTGAAAATTAAAAGCTGGCTCAGTATTGGTTCTCCTGGTCATTTGAAATTTGTGGAATAAGGTTTTCCACAAAAAATGCTTCTTTCAGTCAATGAACTTTACATCTGACAGTGGGGACAGATACATTCACCCAAGAGTTCCAAGACACATGGAACATCACTTAGTTCTACATATGTGAAAACATTTTGGCTCTATTGCTATGAATTAAACTTCATGAGAAGACTGCGTATGAGAAATCAAGAAGTCTTATCCAGCATCAGGGAAGACAGTGTTTACGAAAGGTTAGAGTTCAACCAAAATATTAAAAAAAGATCCACAAACATACACTATGTGATCAAAAGTATGCGGACACCTCACTGAAAATGACGTACAAGTTCGTGGCGTCCTCAATCGGTAATGCTGGAATTCAATATGGTGTTGGCCCACCCTTAGCCTTGATGACAGCTTCCACTCTCTCAAGTATACGTTCAATCAGGTATTAGAAGGCTTCTTGGGGAATGGCAGCCCATTATTCGTGGAGTGCTACACTGAGGAGAAGCCTGGCAAAAGTCAGTGTTCCAAAATATCCCAAAGGCGTTCTATAGGATTCAGATCAGGACTCTATGCAGGCCAGTCCATTACAGGTGTGTTATTGTCGTGTAACAACTCCACCACAGCCCATGCATTATGAACAGGTGCTCAATCATGTTGACAAATGCAATCACCATCCCCAAATTGCTCTTCAACAGTGGGAAGCAAGAAGGTGCTTAAAACATCAATGTAGATCTGTGATGTGATAGTGCCACGTAAAACAACAAGGGGTGCAAGCCCCCTCCATGAAAAACACGACTACACCATAACACCACTGCCTCCAAATTTTACTGTTGGCGCTATACACGCTTGCAGAAGGCGTTCACCGGGCGTTCGCCATACCCACACCCTGCCATCGGAATTCCACATTGTGTGCACCGGTTCGTCACTCCACACGACATTTTTCTGATGTTCAGTCGTCCAAAGTTTACACTCCTTACACCAAACGAGGTGGTGTTTGGCATTTACGAGCATGATGGGTGGCTTATCAGCAGCCGCTCGACCACGAAGTCCAAGTTCTCTCACCTGCCACCTAAATGTCTTAGTGCTTCAGTGGATCCTGATGCAGTTTGGAATTCCTGTGTGATAGTCTGGATAGATGTCAACCTATTAAACATTCCGACCCTCTCCAACTGTCGGCGGTCTCTGTCAGTCAACCGACGAGGTCGGCCTGTACGCTTTTGTGCTGTATGTGTCTTGTCATGTTTCCACTTTATCACATCAGAAACAGTGGACCTGGGGATGTTTAGGAGTGTGGAAATCTCGAGTACAGACGTATGACGCAAGTGACACCCTGTCACAGTTCTGCGGAGTGCCCCCTTCTGCTCTCTCATGATGTATAATGACTACTGAGGTCACTGATATGGAGTACCTGGCACTAGGTGGGAGCACGATACACCTAACATGAAAAACTTATGTTTTTGGGGGTGTCTGGATATCTTTGATCACATAGTGTAGCATTTCTTGATGACTGACTTTTATATTTGTTGTACACTAACTTGTTGGTTGGTTGGTTGAAGGGGTGGGGAAGAGGGTGGCTAAGGGCCCCAAACAATGAGGTCATCAGTTCCTTCATACAAGAGTGGTGCCTCCAGAAGTAAACACATCCATTGAGAACATTTTCTGGACTACTCAGGAGATGAGCACAACAGTTAAAGTGACAAGGCTAGAAATGTAAGGGACATATTTTGTACTATCAATAATAAAAGTAAGATGAAGGAGATTGGAAAGTCAGCAACCTGCCGCTGTCCCATTCCTGATCCACTGCCATCAAGAGCTCCCACTATCCAACGGAGTGCGACACCTAGCCCTTTAACTGCTCTGGACGTGTTAATGCATGCGCCTTTGTACCTGTCCCTGTGTGATCTGAATGTGTTTACGTGCACCACCAGTCCTTCTGCCTGGTACTCTGAACGTGTTTACGCGTAAGCACGTTCAGAGTACCAGGTAGAAGGACTGGTGGTGCGCGTAAACACGTTCGGAGTACACAGGGACAGGCACAAAGGTGCGTGCGTTAACATGTCCAGAACAGTTAAAGGACTAGAATAGAAAACTGGGTGCAACACAAAAAGAGACAAACTGAATCTAAAAGTGATTAAACAGAGTAATATAAGGATGAAATGAGCCTGGTGAAGGAGGTAGGGTCGGGTATCCCCAAGCCTACTATACAGCAGGAGACACCTGATCCCCTACCACACTGCCCCTGCTCCAGAGGTAGGTTAAAGCCCCTTAGACAAGGAAGGGGGGAGGGGGGAGGAGGCATTGCCACGTTTAAAACTGAGAACCAGTTCAACCGTCACTGAATCAGTCATCAATGCAAGAGGCAACCAGTTTGAAACCCATCCTTAGCAAGGAGGCCACAAGGAGGGCGGACTCCACCAAGACATAGTTTCTGTCTGTATGGTTCCACAACCACAATGTGAGGTTTGCTCGTTACAAAAAATAAAACTGTGAGTTAACCTGGTATTACCAATGTGGAGACAACAAAGGACAGGGGATTCCCTCTGGCAGAGGCAGAAGGAAGAGTGCCAGGCCCCAGAGGTCTCCTAGATTGTGTGGAGTTTATTAGATGGGGCAGGAGAGATCTCATGTGCACCTGCAAATTGGCACCTGGGTTCGGCAAAGCGAATGGGGAGTGAGTATGTGTTTCTCTAGCCAAATGGTCAGCCAGTTCTTTTACCAGGATAACCACGTTTTGGTGAAGACAATTGAGCAGGCAATATGAAGAAGATCTGCGAGGTCTTGAATACTGGAGACCAAAGGGTGACAAGAATAGCATCAGTCAATAGTGTGGAGATTGCTCACTGAGACAGTACATATTAAAGCACTATCAAGGGATGCCCATTTAATAAAATGCTCTGCTAATGGGGTCAGCTTTGCTGTAAACACACTACATGTTCCCATCAGCAAATGGCATCACATATCGGCAGGAGATGTAAAAGCATATTCACTTTGATCCACTGTCTTAGAGCTGTGGGTGGAAAAGATGGTAGCACTCTGGATTTCTTGAAGAACTGGATGTAACAGATGCTGAAACTTCATGGGGGTGACCTTGGAAGAGATTGGTCCAAATCCGTGGTCTGGGTAGTATCTAAGGAGGAGTGTGCAAGAAAACACAGGGAGCACAGTCCAGGGAGGTGAGATGGAGATCTTGGCAGAGGGAAGCGAGGTGCATTCGAACTGGTAATCCCATCCGATGGCATGAATCAGGACGAAGACAACACTCTTAATAGAGACAATGGGATGTGTGGGATGATATGGGCATTGTCGAATGTTGACTGCGTAGGAGAACAGCAGCCAAAGGCGTTGAATTTGATAGGGGGAAGATCCCACTTCAGTTAGAGGACTGTTTATGAGACTAGGCCAAATGTCACTGGTGTTCAGACGCATGCCACAGTTGTGAACTGGGTCTAACAGTTTCAAAGTTGAAGCAGCCATTGAGTCATAAACCTGGCTACCATAATCCATTTGGCACAAAACCAGGGCCTTGTAAATACAGATAAGAATAGCACAATTCACACTCCAAGATGTGAGTAAGGAGGCAGAGGATGTTAAGCTTCCACATGCAGCTTGTCTTTAGGTGACAAATACGGGACTGACAGGGCAGATTTTTAGCAAAAAGGAGGCCCAAGGAATGAGATTGTCCTACAATGTCCAGGTGCTGCATGCCCAAGTAGAGTTCCAGGACAGATGGACTATGGTGCGCAGAAATGCATGACCTGTGTTTTATAGGAGAGAAATGGAAGCTAGGAAAAAACCCACACAGAGGCCCACCAGATGACACCTTGGTGCTGGTGTTCAGAGGTGGCTACTGAGTTGGAGCTGTACCGAATGCAAAAATTGTTGACATACAATGCACATGTGACCAACAATCCAACAGAGGTCACTAATCCATTAATGCAACTGAGGTAAAGAGTGACACTCAACACAGAGGTCTGTGGAATGCCATTCTCTTGTACCTGAGGGAAACAAACTGATCACCTATCTAACACTACTGTTGAAGGTCAGTATGAAGGTGCAGCTATGCCACTTTAGAGTGTTGTTTCTCCTGAAGGATGGATAGAGTCAAATACACACTGATGAGGTACTATGATTGCTCAGCAACATAGGGATGTCATTTTGAATTACTATATCAGGTGATTACCACAACTAGGAGAAGGAATTATTATTAAAATATGCTACAACACAGGAACCATTTTCATTCGTACATGTTCAGAGCATTGAATCACTGTTGGGTAATGCTCAGATAACTTTATCTGCCTTTCAGGAAGCATTAATAATTGGTGAATGTTCTCTAAAAATAAAAAAAAAGGTAGGGTGGAATGAGGTGAGGGGTGAGGTGAGAGAGGAGATGCAGATAAGCTATTGAGTTTAGATCCCAGAGAGGAGAAATCAATCACAAGTATAAGCTTTCAATAAGTTTGCCAAAGTTAAAGCTTTGACTTTCAAAAGGCATGCTCAGACAGAGCAACTAGTAGAGCAATATGTGTGAAAGTTGGGAAACTAGGTCACGATTCAGAGGAAAATGTTTAAAAGAGTGATCGCACCTTAACTGAATTAATGAGTTAGTTATTGGCAGTATTTACATTGTGCATGACTGAATACAGATAAAATGGTAAGTTCTTCCCAATGACAAATAGATATAAAGGTCATCCACAAGACTATATAGAGTTCTAGAATTTATGACTTGTGTATATGTTATTCCACATAAATGTTATGTTCAGCACATGAATTTACTTGCTTCATGTATAATGAATATTTGTTGTATAAATTGTTTTCAGAAAAACTGAATGATTTCTTCATGTGACAGCACAAACAGAGGTACAATTAAAAGAAGCTATCACGACCAATAAACCGAAGAAACATGCATGCAAGGATTGGAAATAGTATTAGTGCTGAGGAAGTTTCCAAGGTCACTTCCTTTCTAATCTATTACACCAATGTGGTAGGAAAGGAAACAAAATTAAATATTATATGTCTGATTTATGGAGATCCAGGATGCTACTACAAATCAATAAAAGATGCTTGGGGTCAAAAACTTTGCACTGACATTACTGTTGCTAATCCAACCATACAACGGTGCCTCAGTTGTATACACATGAATATCTCAGAACTGCACTAACTAATTAACCAGACATCCAGAAGTAATGAAACATACAACTAAGATGACAAATTAAAAATTCATATACTTGTATGATATTTCCTTGATGGCCTGGAACAATTAAATAATGGCAGGCAGGCAGTAGATGTAACTTGCTCTGACAATTTCTTAAGAGAATAAGTAAAACGTCACAGTGCCATCACTACCTTACAATAACAAATAGAATGAAAGAATCTACGAAGAAGTGTCAGTTGCTACCAGCAGCAGAGAGTGACTCCTGATACACAATACATGTTTTCTGTGACATTAATCAAAATTTGTAAATATGGAAACGAAACTGATTTATATTATACATTATTTATTTTTCAAATATCTTAACAGTAGAGGCTTTTCTTCCCATGCAGCAATAGCATATGTTTTAATTATAGCAACAACGTCTGAATGCATACTTGAATTATCAGTTATTAAGCTTAATTTCCATAGCATATGTTTTAATCATAGCAACAATGTCTGAATGCATAATTGAATTATCAGTTACTAAGTTTAATTTCCATTTTTTTTATCTAACAAAGAAATAGGTTATATATGGGTTACTGGATGCAGATATTTCATTAGAGTAAACAGTGTAACTGTTTAACCAAGTTTCATAAACAACACTTTAGGGCAGAAAGAAACAGAATTTTTATAGATGAAATAAAGGAGAGTTTTAGAATACGCAAAAATGAGCTGCTTAGACAGTGATATGGGATTAGGGAGAACCTGAATCTTTGGACTGTTTTTTTTTTTCCCTACTAAAAGATGTATGCAACGATTGTAGGTGCTCATCGTGACCACCATTTACTCTCTGCAAGAGTAATCGACTGCACAGAGTGGGGGTATGTGAGAAAGGAGGGGTTGGTTACAGACGCATGCGCTCATGCAACACACACGGATTGCGCTCTGAGCACAACACAAAGCATCACAAAACTCAAGCGAAGAGAAATGGTGTCTCCGTCAAGCAACAAAACTAACTGGACGTCTTTTACTGTTCACTTATTTTTTGTGAACTACAGCTACATTACTTAACCTCGACTATAATATCTTGCATATAAAACCCATAAGACGGGGGTTCGAGTATGTCCATGTTGCCGAGCAGGATCAGTAGCTCTCTAATGCCAACTAAAGTTGGAGCGCGCGCAGGTGGTAACGTGAACGTCAGCCAAATCCCGACCCACTCAAAGGCCAGCTTTCATCAGGCAAAGATCCTCCCTCCCATGCAGCTCACTGGCATGGATCCACAATTGAGTGTGACACCAACTAACAGTCAGTATGCATCGGACCACCAATGAAAGCACTTCCGTAAGTTTATCACGAGTTCTTCGCAATCGCCCATGTTTACTGCTCACCAAATTCCAGAATAGTACTGGGGATACAATGCGTGCACGAGAATTGTTTGGCGACACTTCAAAGGTCAGCACGGCGCCACGAGTCCTTTTTGAATAATTCCTTAACTTTAAAGCCAGTAAAGCACTTTGTACCCTAAATTTCTTCTTTTATGCTTATACACGTTCTTCCTCTCACGGTACGCCACTGGTACGTGTGGCAATACCTCTTGGAAAAACATGTTTTTACTTGTTTCTCTGACATTACGGTCTCTTTCCATCATTCTTCGGAAGTAACTTTCTGTTCACGGAAAACGTAAAGTTCTATTCATTTACAACGCCTTCAGTATTTGATTACACTGTATCATTAAGATTTCCTTCTAATTTCTTATCAGTTGTCAGAAATGTATTTAGCTGGTGCAATGCCCGTTTCTTTCCTCTTACTGTTTGCGGCGCCTCATATGTCATATTCCTGCGCTACACTGTCTCACAAAGAGAGAACAGCTAACGTTCAATCGTCAAATTCTTGTAGCTGTCTAATTTAGGTTTGTGTTGCAGTCAATGTTTCGACAGTACGAGGGAGAGTGTATTTTTAGATTTTTTTTATCAAGACTTTTAATGGGAATTTCTAATATCTATTTACAGATTGTGAGACACGAGTATAGAGCTGATGTATGTTTAGTGATAGTTGCATTGCTTTTGGTATGTCCTTTCACTCTATCTCAGTAGTTCAATTTAGGGGGTGGATGTAATGTTACCTATCCCGTAACGCAGATGCTAGCTTTTGACTACGAACTGAAAGTGTTACGGAGTCTTCTTTCATAGGGTTTCCTCCAAACCCTGCAGGCCAATGTTTTAGTTTTTAAGTCTAAATAACACGTTTAGAATTTGCGCCCTCTGAAGAATATTGGGGAAAAACGAGCAACAGTCCCAGGTGATAGATTCGAGTCAGTGTTGAGCATCTGTTAATTTGAAACAATTCGCAAACACAAAACCTCCAACTAATACTGAAGAACTAAATGCAACTCGTAATTACATGACATATGGGAAAATAATGCAGGATTGGCCAACTAAACGAACGCCACGCAAGGCTAGTTTCCAATCAGCACGTAAAATGTCTGTTGTGACCATCCTCGCAAATGATAACGGCATACATTTTTCTACAGATAAAAATTAAAAACTTTGTATTTCAATCCAGATACAGTTCCGGAGAAACTATATCGGTGGCGGTTTACTTACGAAAACAGTGATTGTAAAAATTCTACAGCGTCCAAGTGACGTCATTATTCGCGAATACGAAATCACGCACTCGAAACGAAGTGGATTATACTAAACTCTGGAACTCTGCGTCAAGACCTCTACTTTAAGGTTCAAATAAACATCCTGGTGGAACGCCTCATCAAAACAACTGCTCACATGTTACTATCCCTACGTAAAATACATTGCGCCTTCGTACCACAACGATCGATAGATCTGAAGAAAGTACAGGATTTTATTATCACAACAGGAGATCTTTATTAAAAGTATTAAAGCGTAAATTGGTAATTGTGGGCCGAAGTAACGCCTCTGCACTTATAAGGAAGATACATCCACAAACACTCCCATTAGCGTTAATATTTATTCTTTGTAGTCGCAGAACGTAATAAATAATGCCAGAGGAACTACAATATTCTGCCTGATGAAGCGTTCCCCCAAAATAAAATAATAAAATAAAAAAACAATGCTCGCCAATTTTACAAATCAGATACGCTTTCCAACAGCTACAGCGAGGCGTTTCGAGTCTAAAATAAAATCAGCTTCGCATCTGTGGATTCATCTCTCCCATAACAATGTTATTAGACGGTCTCTAAAGGGAACGTCATGGGCAACGCCACAGTCGGCAATACGTTAATTCATCTTCACAATCTTGATTTTATTAGTGTCAAAAATAAATAACTGGAAATATTTTTCAAAACTTCAGGGATGCACAAATACCGTGGATCAATGTCCAACCGGAGCAAAGCAAGCTTTTTTGAAATTTCATACTGGCATTTTATTAACATTTACAGAAAAACTGCTGAGGGAATTAGAGGTGTGTTTGGACAAAAACTGACCATAGGATTTATGATCAGAAATTCCCAGTTCGGTTATTCAGTCAACAATAATGTTTGGACCTATCAAGAAATCTTACAATGCGAACTAACGCTTGAATGAGTGAATCATTTATGAATTCCGCTAGGCTAGAATTTTACAACTGCTGTGACGTACACAAATTAACAAATTTGAGACAGCTCTTTATGGAATTTCGTGAATTTTAAACGGAATTGCGAGTGCAAAAATCATAACACTGTTTGAACTACCTATTTGGCATTGATATAACATAGAACTCCAACGGATTTTTTTTAAAAGAAGTGGGGTTTGTATACAGTACAGACACTACTTTTCCTGTGGCACAAAAACACTAAAAATAACAAAATCGGTAGGTTATTGTTCAAAGCATTGTCTACATTGTAATCATAAGTGACGAAGTAGTTGCTCGAAGATAGGAGAGACATCGGCCGTGGCCTCGCTGAAAGAACTTCCCGGCATTGGCTTGAACATTTCAACGAAGCCCCTAAAATCTAATTCAGGAGAGTCAAATAGCTATACAAACACATGAGGTGATATTTGTGGTGACGGGATATAGTGGTGTGAAACCCCTTCCTCACTAGAGATGAAACACTGTTGGAGAAGAAAGGGCAACGGAATACTCACTCATGACATTACTGAAGGTATCTTAAAGATATTTGGTTCCAGTGGTTTTCAAAATTAAGGAAAATCTAAATCAGAGTTTAAACGGTGACTTTTTAAAAAAAATCTAGATCGTGTGTCAAATGTCTCTCAGCCCCTGTAGCCCCACCACCTACCTACATTTGCACACATCTGGCAGATGGATTACGTGCTGAAGTTAACGAGTAACAGAAGAAATGGATGCACTAACATTAAATCTTTACAAGTTTAGTTTTATCACGGCAAAAAAGTTATATACAACAGCATAATTATTTCTTTGGGACAGCTTTGTGTGTGTGAATAACGCAATGGTGCATGTTTGTTCTTGTTAGGTGAGTGTGAATTATAGACGTCTGGGCAAACCATTTCACGAATTTTTGATACGTAACGGAATTTAAAACAGGACCATACGCCAAGTAAAGTTATAATGCGTGAAACCAAACTGAAGACTGCTGTGTGACGCACTTAATTGTATTGGGATACATTAATTTGTTTTTAAACTGCTCTCTGAATTATTTTTTGTTTTTAAACACCTGCAATTTTTGAGACGAAGCGACGGAAATAATATACCAGAGCTCAAGAACTAATTTAATATGCAAAAACTGACCTGTAAACACTAGAAATGTCAGACTGTTTCTAAATGGTACTAATTACAACAGTTTTGGTAACATACACTTAATTTCCAATGTAGCGGCTTACAGCATCAGTTACGGATTAGTTTCTTTCGTCTTTTTAAAACCGATCTTTGAAATTTTGATCAGTAGCAACTTCTTATATGTGCAGTGATTGACACCGTCTCCTTATCTTTTCTCCGTATTCTTGGAGCTCACGATTTTAATTAGAGACCACAAGCTACTAAGAAAATTTTACTTCAAACGAATGCTATACTTAAACAAAAGCGAACATAGTTGTTGCCATAAATTAACTTTCATTCCATCATGTGCATGGCTTTTTTATATAAAACAGGAAAAACATTAAGATTGGTTGTACTTAGTGCAACACTAATATTTCTGGTATTACCCGATACCGAGGTGACCTCTTTCATGCTCTTTCAACCAATTCACTAACCCAACTTTACAGCATTAATTTTTTTTTTTTTTTTTTTGCTTTTTCGTTTTCATACCAAAGTACTTTTTCCTGCTGCTTAGCTTGTGGAAAAATTGAATCAAGTTTGTGAAAGGAGCAGCGTATATTTTTTTTACAGTCATCTACAAAGCAAAATTATTTATTAAATACCGACAGTGTATGAGTGAAAAGAGCTAGAAAAATTTCGATCAACCTCACAAAGTACAAGTGGCTGATTGAAAATATTTCAGACCTATTTTGTTACAGTGTTCATCACAATGTTGCTTATGTTTAAACATCAACAATATAAGTATGAATATAGTTAGTTGCTGGTGGATGACCTGAATTTTCATGCAGGAAAACATACTATTTGCCTTAATGTATAATTTGGCTTAATATTATTGAAGCGCACTCATGAATCCGATTTAAATGTGGTATCAGTTAGCTTTTATTCTGAATATAAAATTTTGATCACGGTATGAGGTCATTTAAAGGAACAATTACTATCAATGTGAGGTCAGTCCAGCGCCAACAGCTGCAATACAGAGATGCTGAAGCGCCTGTTTAGCGAAGCAGATCGTCCTCGGCCATGAGTGAAGTGACACTGAATGTTGCCTTGGGCAGAATCAATGAAGCACCGCGATGCACCCGTCCACAAATTAACACAAAAGCTGTCCTTGTAAAACCACGAGCAAAAATATATAGCAACAATTTCCTCCGCTGAGAAAAGAGCGATATATATGGAGGCAGAACAGTTGAATACCTGGGAGAATTTATATCAGGAAGGAACAGGAGCAAGGAGGGAATCACAGAGAGGATAAAGAAGATGAGGTTAGCCGTCTGCATGACGAGTGAGATATACAATAAAAAGAATATATCCACAGAGGCAAAGATAAGCCACTACAAGGCAACAGTGAGGAATGCAGTATCATATGCTGCGGAGACGATGACACTAGGAAGAAATGGGGCAGAGCAACTAGAGAAAGAAGAGAGTAAAATACTGAGAAAAATACTAGGTCCCAAAAGTGGTGGAGAGAGGTGGATGCGAAGACCTAGAGAAGAATTGTACCGGAACATGAGAACAATATCCGGGGAAATCAGACTCAAAAGGGCAAGGTTTGCTGGGCATGTTGTTAGGATGAGTATGGACAGAATGACGAAGAGTGTGTGGGAAACAACAGGGAGGACAAGGGGAAAGACAGGAACCAAGTGGATTGTTGAACTTCGGAAGGACTGGTTGGAACTGGGGATCAAGGTCGAAGGAAAGGAAAATTGGAGGAACAAATATACACCGACAAATATGCTGGAGATCAATGACAGAGAAGAGATTAGAATGTCACCAGTGGAGCCGCCAGGAGAAACGGAAACTGAAAATCTCGGAAAAGCGGGAGAGGAGAAGAGAAAGAATGAAGAGGTTCTGGGAGAAGAGTAGGAAAATTTAGTCCACGAAGGGGCTACCCGTGGTCCTACAGAGGCCGTAACTCAAGAAGAAGAAGGCAGAACAGTTAATAGCCGTCAGCTATCACAAAGGAAATGAGTGGAAGAGGAAATGGAAGGTCAATAGCTACAGAAACCAGAATTGTTTTATTAGCTTTAGATGAAAGGCGCAGTGTCCCACATGGTATCGGTGGGGTCATGGAATTCGGTTTCTATTTTTATATTTTTTCCATTTAGTACGTATAAATGACAAATGTAATTCTGTATTTAGCATTTCCTTTTTCGTTTATCAGTTGCCTCTTGCAGCGCTTTGAAAAACTTCGAAAGCGTAATGTAACGGGAGACTTGCTATTTAACATACATTTACCCAAATGAGTTTAGAGGTGAGTTTGGTCAAAACTGACCAAATTATTTATGATCAGAGATTCCCAGTTCGGTTATTCAGTCAACAACGATGTTTGGAACAATCAAGAAATCTTAAAATGCGAACTATCGTTTGAATGAGTGAGTTTTAATTCAACGAGTGCTGTACGAATTGCAACAGCAAGCGACAAGTAATATAAACAAGGAATAACAGTAAGAGATGGTAAATATTAGGTGCCGTTACCCCACTCACGCCTCGGAAAGGGCACCAACGACGCTGCCACCTTGGCACCTCCATCTGAACGGTCCGATCACCTTCCACACTTTCTTTTGGCCTTACCCGTGTAGGGGTGTGGAGTCTGGAGCAAGTTGTAAGTACCAAACATAATTTAAATTACTTTTTAATAATAAACACACGAACGCCCCTACGTGCTGAAAAGTTTCAACCAATGTTTCGAGCATACGAGGGTAAAAAACTTATGAGAAACAGAGCGTATCTCGGTATTCCTACGGTACTCTGTCGCCTTGGTCTTGTCACCCGTGTCCTGCTTGAACGTTCCGCAGTCAGCTGTAGCTTCGCTGCTTAGTCAGCTCCACACAAATTTGAGAGATTCGGCACTATTCTGCTACGACAGTCAGGCGGTCCCTAAGTTACACGAGGAGGGCAGGTTGTGAGAAAGTCATTACACTCTAGAAAAGTCATATAAGCTCTGAGATAAGATACGACTCGGCAGCGTAAGACAATTACCACACTGCCAGAACAGAAAGATTGCGCAAACTGAAAGTGGAATATTTCTTACATGTGCTGATCCTTTTTCATACTCTGCTCTCTACAAAAGGACTTGGTGTTTCCACCTTGACAAAAGATGACGAGGTCTTCCTCCCTTGTTTTCTTTTTACAAGAAGTTTTGAACTGTTCATGTGGATCACAATTAAAGGGAGATACTGAAACAATCTACCGCGAAACCACAAAATCTTTCAAGCGTAATAGGAATGGTTTATGAAAAACGTGTTGTCTTCGGAAGTTTGATTTTTACAAGTGCGTATTCAGTTTAATAACAACCTATACGAAACAGTGAAACCCATTTTTGCAATTGATCACACCCCAAGATTTCGTGGTAATGCGACTGCAGTCTGGGTGCAGTGGAACTTTCCTTTGTGCCTTGCCTCTCTATTACTGAGTCGTTTCATGCCTTTGTTCTGTCGCCCAGTTGATCCGATATAGTGGCGGCACGGCATCCCAGCGGGTTATTAGCGAATAAACGTTTTCATCGCGGATGTAGTGTTCCTGTTTGGATCAGCGCTTTGGAAAAAAGAAAGAAAAAAAATTACACAGACCAATGGTCACGACGACGGCACTGCGCTATTACCTGGAACATCGACACTACGAAATTGGTTCGGGTACTGTAGTGCTAGCCTCCCTTCGCTGCTATAAGATACAGCAGAAATAAAATTCGTATAAACTTAAACGGTGTATAAATATGTCCGTATCAAAATCTTTAATTGAAAGCCTTGCGTAAGATAAAACAAAATGAAGAAATTTACGAAATTTTTTAAATTCCGTATTCGCGCAAGCGAAGACGCTACATCTGCAGTTAGTGCTATGTGCTATTGTCACGAAACGTAAACTAGTTAAGCTTATTATTGAAGCGAGTCTTGTCTGTCATATCAATCCTTAAACGACATGTTCAAGGAAGTTTCTCAGCGTCTGTCAACATGTGAAGAAAAATTATTATACTCCAAAAATCATGTTTACAGAAGTAATGAGAAACAAAGCTTAAGAACCTTCGACTCTTGCAGTACAGCAGTGTTCTGCAATAAACTCTTCTATAACTGAACTAACCAACAGAAAAAAACTACTGACTGAAGATCAAGTCTGTAATTTGAATTTTGGGTCAGTATAAACGAAGAAGTCCAGCAGTCAACGGGGTATCGCTGATGTGAAGCACGTCACACGAGAGATGGATTCAACCGTACTATGCAAGCACGATACTGGCAAAAATTCTGGAAAATCTGGCAGTCCGCTCTCTCTCTCTCTCTCTCTCTCTCTCTCTCTCTCTCTGTGTGTGTGTGTGTTTCCATTGTCTTCACTACTTTCTTAACAATATTTTTAGGAACGCAGCGTGAATAATCAAAAAGCGAAGCAGCAGTCTGCTGCGTCTGTCTTGAGAACATGAGTGCCTTGAGGCGAGGCATGACATGGAATTCGCCGGAATGATTCACCCTCGCCTCTCCCCCCACCCTGTAGGCGCACGCGCCAATAGGCTGAGAGTTGCTCACTCACCTTTGAGAGGAGATTGTGCACAACGAGAATGATGTGCTGGCAGATCTCGCAGTCTGGAGCGGCCGTGGTGGTGGCCGCCACGGCTCCGTGGTGGACTTGCATGGTGCCGCGAGCACTGCACGCTTCCGCCGCGCTGGGCCTACTCGCGCTTACTGATAGCGCAAAGCTCTGCCCCTGGCTCGGCAGTCGGCGGTCTAATGCCCCGCCACTGTTACGTAAAGGTCTCCCGGCAAAGCGCCTGTCCTCGACAACAGCTGACAGTCGGTGCAGAGCTCACTAGCCAGCCGATCGGCGCTAACAGGATTTGATTCTTCCACGTGCTGCCAACGCAGCTCGTGTCGGCACGGAGCGCTTAATAGGATGTTCACTTTGAAAGCTAAGAATTAGAATCTCAGCGTGCGAAACGCGCCGGGAGGGATGTCTTGTAATACTATACACTGTACGAACATCTTATATTATGTTCTAATGAAAGCTCAACCAATCGTCCAATCGTCATTAGCGACTGGACCTTGGAATAGGAGCAATTCCGAGGTTTAAGTCTTCAGCTGGAAAGGAGTACCGCTGTATAACACGCAAAGTCAGTGTTAACAGCAATAGCAGCGTTGCGTTGCTTAAACTATGACTAATTTTTAGAGCGAGGATTATAAACTGATAATTTACATTTACGTGGACAACAAAATTTGTACGCTAAGCTCTGGGCATCGTGGAGTGGTCTGTGGCAGCATGTATCCACATCTACATCTATACTCCGAAAACAGGTGGTGAATAATGCTCCACCATTTAGCTGTGTTTTTAGTAAGTTCCTTGACTCTCCTCCGTCTCTAGGGGCTTCCACGTTTGACAGTAAGTTCACGGCAACTTCAACAATATCCTCAAACATCAAATCACGAAAGTTGCAATTTTTTCCGCCTTCCTCAGCGTCCAAGTTTCTGTCGAGTCAACGCACAACGCACATTTGATTGTGTTCTGGAAACTGTCATAAATGCCATATTATTTTATTCTCATTCACATCGACATCTTGTTTTGGATTTTACGTTTCGAAATACGAGTTAGGAATGGTGTGTAGTACCACATCGTACAAATACATCTATTAAAACACCCGAATTTTTTAAAGAGATGTCAAAGAATAAGAAGAGGCACAGAATGTGGTTGTAGCTCGCTCCTAGAGATCCAAATGACACAGTAGTCTACTTCCCTATACGATACATCACAGATCAGGGTCTTAAACAAAATTTTTAAAAAAAGAAAAAAACGCCTCTTCGATAGCGTGTCGCGAGTGCAGCAACTGAAGTTCGTCGTAGTATATAACATGCATCTGATGAATTAAAATCTTCCATATATGGTGGTGATGTTTGGTTTGTGGGGCGCTCAACTGCGCGGTCATCAGCGCCTGTACAAAGTTCCAATTTTTTCACAGTCCAATTTTTGTCACACTCTAATCTAGACATGAGGAGGATGATAAAATGATAGTCTAAAATATTAAGGCGGGAGTCTCATCTCCGTCAACTCTTGTTAAGGATTCGATCGCAGATAAATACTTGTGACAGGCAAGAGTGTAAAGATGGTTGCTGCTAGTTCCATTCGCAGTTATTTAAGTTGTGCGCTTAGATGCCTGTCTAACCAAACACTGCGAAATCGCTACGTATTCGCAAAAAATGTAGAATTATTTGTGACAAGATGTCACCGTCAGTTGTTACATGCACAGCAGTTTCATCTTTCATTTCTTTAACATACGAAAGTCACGAAATCGAAGATAGTCAATACTGAGAAAGCGCGCTCTTACATGTAAATAACAGCGAATATTGCAGAAAAACACTTAACTTTCTCGAATAACAAACTCGTGTTATAAACGCGGAGAGGAAAATAAATTTTTCATACCCAGCGGGATTCGAACCTACAATTTTCAACACCGCAATTTGTTGCTAGGTATAGCCAAGAAAACTCGTACGGTGCGAGAGCTTTATTCCTGCTTATTCTAGTGGAGAGGTACATACACAGGCTGACCTCGTTGCCAAATTATGTTGGTGTAAGCCGTACATATATAAAAGTTTGGAAGGTTTCGACTGGCAGGCTTCACAAAATTCCTTCCATTGTTACGTGTTGCAAACGCATAGTTAATAACTAAACCATTTACGCATTTACGGGAAAAGTACGCGAAGTCACTAATATTTTCAACTAACACTCATGTAATATACGTAAGCAGAGGAGACGTCTTTAAATTTAATGGTTTTTAAACTCTTAGTTACATAAAAATAACAGGCATTATGTGAGAATATTGACCGAATTTTTTATGTCATAATTATTCACGGTAACAACAATACAAACCATACATCTAACAACGGAAAATAATAAAAACAGTACATTATGAGCTCGCTTTCCACTCTGATGTGTCCTGATGATTCTTCAGTGAAACAATCACTAAATGCGAAACTAAAACCACTCAATAATTCTAAAATAACAAATCACACCGAACGAGTGGTCATACTGCAACCTCTCGACACAGTTGTCGGAAAATCGGCGAGATGACCGGTCGGTAAAGGGTCTCAGAAGCTTAAGAATAGCATCTTCGGTTAAAGAACCGAAAATGACTTCACTACCGAGGCTAACATACCGCACCGATCGGTATGATGATACAGAATAAGGCCCCTGGTGTGTAACAGGAAAGCAATACATCCAAGCAGACGACACGTTTCGATTGAGCCAAGGTCCACTCTGGATGGTCTGGCCCCTGTACCCTGTCGCTGGATCAACATGAGGGCACATTGCGGTCATCAGTTGCAGAGCTGCAAGTTCAACAATGTGGGCTGAACGATGTGCTGCGAAACACTGTTGCCTATGACAGCGCTTTACTATGTCATCAGATATACTACAGATCGCCCGCCGCCTATGCTTCTAAGAACAAGGCTCTGGCCTTACAAGGCGTGGTGGACTTCCAACATCTTGTCGCCTACTCCCCTTTTCACCGTCCTTCACCCACTTCCCCTAGATGCTCACGACAAATGCACGTGAAAAGCTGATCTTCACCCTTCTCGAGTGTTCGTTTCCAGGTGTCGCGCCACAACAATCTGCCATGTGTCCGTGTGGATTTCCCTATCTGCGGCCCATATCGTCATTAAAATGATACTCCATTAGTTCCTGCTCCGTTTATATACACGGTGGAGCAAAATACGTGTTAGAAAGTGTTCGTCTACTGTGGTTTAATTGTATGCCGTAAATGATTCTCCTTGTTACACTGTTGTATTGCAGCTGTGAAAATTCTGTAGCTTACTCAGTGATGTGTCAATGGGCATTTCAGAATGGAAGTATTGACATGGGACAGTTGTACTGCGAGATCACACTTTCAAGCAGGTGCTCCACTTCATGCACAATACGTCACTGTTCCGTGTACAGTCAGTGCACAATGCATTACTAGGCTCATTTTTATTGAGGAACCTGTCACAGACGACAAATACAGACAAGTTATGAAACATGAATTCGTAGCGGCTGCATGACGCCGCGAATGCTCCGAAACTACTGGGTAAGGCAGGACAGAGCACACGTGCACACCGCACTACAAACGTCTTCCATTTTCTTCAGCCGACATTCGTATATCGGATCGTCGCCCAACCTCCCTTAGCATTCATTCATTGCAGATGGTGTGGAATGGCGCCTTGGCTATTTCTGATGGGATTATCTAAATGACAGAGTCTTCAAAGATGTTCCTGCAGCACTCCAGGATCTTCGTTATGAAATTTCCACAGATTCGTACAGTTGAGAATAATGTCCCTCGTGTCATCACGGAACTCACTTCAAGTCTCTACACACTTATTGCTGCAGAAGGAAACCACTTTGCAAACATTCTGTATTAAATTTCAGGTTGCCAGCTATAGCATATATATAATAAGAATGTATCATCCTTATTGCGTCGGAGTAGACCAAAACTTTAACATCTATTTTGCGCCACCCTGTACTTTCCTTATCATATCACGTGTCCACAACGCCACCAGGCGGCGTTCAGTCTCGCGGTGGGCCATGATCATTATGTCCTGGCTCATCAGTGTGCACCTGTTTAAGAACCGTTTCCTCGTAGTCAAGGAGCTACAGTTTGACGGCAGACCCGTTTTTTTATGGATAACGGATTCTTTTGGCTGGGCTATTCTAACATCCGTTTATCATTCAACTAATGACCATTAAGAGGCTAACGTCCTTGCCGTATGACATGTTAATAGCTACCACAAACAAATATTACAAATACAAGACCCTACATTATAAAGTTTTATATGTTGCGGATCGCGCCTCCTTTTTGAGTTACATCTCACTGATTTGCTTGATCGTATATTCTGAAGTTCGCTTCCTTCTTCAGTAAAGAATATACGTAAATATTTACCGTTCACTATAAAATTTTACCCAAGAGCGTCATAAAAGGCAATTATGTGGCATCAAAACAGAGCATTAAATAAACTATGTTATCAATGTGAACTCAACCACTAGCATTTTATTGTATCAGCGGGTAAGTTTTTTACGCAAACTAAAGATAAAATACCAATTCAATGAATGTAAGAATCCAAATAATTGCGCTGCTAAACTATGTCGTTTCTCGTGAAGGAGGGAACTACTTTCGTTTACAATTCAGTTTACCTGAAAAAAAAAAAGGGTTCAAATGGCTCTGAGCACTATGGGACTTAACATCTGAGGTCATCAGTCTCCTAGAACTTAGAACTAC
Organism: Schistocerca cancellata; assembly: GCF_023864275.1. Lineage (NCBI taxonomy): Eukaryota > Metazoa > Arthropoda > Insecta > Orthoptera > Acrididae > Schistocerca > Schistocerca cancellata. Next base: position 324,188,711 of record NC_064630.1, on the reverse strand, counting down.
TTAAACCTAACTAACCTAAGGGCATAACACACATCCATGCCCGAGGCACGATTCGAACCTGCGACCGTAGCCGTCGCGTGGTTCCACATTGAAGCGCCTAGAATCGCTCTGCCACAACGGCCGGCAATTTAGTGTCAGTTCTAGTAATGTACACTTGATAACGTGTTGAAAAGATGACTATATTCGTTGAAGGTCTCCATTATTTTCATATTAAATAGCTCTATGCGAAAAGAAGGAATACTACTTGTTTCAAAGCGAACTTACAAATAAGAGAAACGTTAATCCTCTGGGCTACTACATTTATTACTAACATTACTGCGCTGCTTTGTTAAGTTATTCCCTTTTTTTTATACTGACGTGTCCATATTTAGAAGTAAAGACACTATCCACGACTGGAGCTTAGTAACAGAGGCGATGTGCTGTCAGTTGCAGAGAAGGCATGTTTCGATTGCGAAATAACTTGGCTTGCAAGACACAGAGTTATCAATGTCCAATGCACGATGATAGGTTGGAAAACAAGGTCCCGCGCAAATCATCAATGGAAGGAAAACATTTGGAACTTCGTTCCGTAACAAGTATTTCCAAGAGCAGAGGAAGAAGTCTAAGGAAATTACAACTTCATATGATAATGCTGCCTCTTAATATTATAACGCACATTTTCCGGGGCGGATACGTAAGAATATGCGCGCAATGATGCGATGAATCTCAGTCTGGATGATTTGTGGAAGAATCTATGGACGACGGGCCCATTACAGACGAAACACAAGCTGGGACCGTAAAGGTGTGTGTGTTGGGGTGTATGGGCGCTCAACATCGAGGTCATCAGCGCCACCGTAAAGGTATAAGGCAAGAAATCAGCAGTCGTTTTTCTGCTACGCAGCCACTCGGGAATCGTAAAGTGATCGAGCAAAACCAAAGAAGAAATTTGGATAGCCAGACGGTCCTCGTGAATGGAAGTCCTGCGCCTTAATTAGTGTATCAGCAGCTCGGTGGCACCTCCGACGGGTTCAACAAATGAAACGCGTGTGTTGCGAAATTCTATTATTTTCTTTTCTTAAGATAGTATTCGAAGAAGCGCGGTTCACTGCTTTCCAAAATCCTGAAGATTTGTAATGTAATTCTTGGTAGCTCGAATATAAAGCACCGCCAGTAGTACTGCCAGCAAAGTTTTGACACGTTGAGATAAAATCCAGACGATTTCTGTTTTTGTTTTCTGCGAAGAACGGAAACTTGTATTGTTCGTTGGGCCGAAGAAGTTTATGTGCAAACGGAGTCCGAACATAATAAGAACGTTTTCAGCAGACACTTGGAATGATCGTGCAACTGCCTTTCATGACTAGATTGTTCTGGTAGCAGAACTCAAGATAAAAATCGGATGTTACATGAGACCTGACACACGGAGCGCTTATCTACACTACCAAACCGCTATCCTGAAACCCAGCAATCACCTGCAGGTTGCCTAACTAACGTCTCCCAGGGCCAACGAAAATTTTGTTTTCAATATATCTCGTAATTATTGACCGAATTTAAAAAATTTCAACCGTCGTCAATCTATTCTTACGTTGAACATTTCAGACAAATATTACAGTTAGCCTACCCTTCATGCTCTCTACAACGACGGTTTTGTTCACGTCGCCTCTGACGTCATCTGTGAACGTCTTCTCTACGTCATAGCGGTGTTTTACCTGCCGCAGCTCAAGCATTTCCCTGTTTGTGGCGCGGTGCGGTTCTTCTCGTTTACTGTTCATAGAAATTTTTTCGGCGCATTACTTAGTTTTCATTTTTATAGGTTCAGCTCTCCCCTCCGTTTTAAATTGACTACCGCTTTTAGTGCGCTACTTGTTTACCAGTTGACGTGAATGATGGGGATTGGCTCTAAGGCAGTTACCTTTCGGCGGTGAGTTGGTAAAAGGAATCTCTCAGTACTTTTCAAGCACAACTCCTCTATTATACTACTGTTCCTTGTCCCTTTATTCTTTACACCAATGTTAAGGATTCTTTGTAAAAGTTATTATTTCTACAGATCACCTGAGATAGCTGCTTCTCGTGAAACGAAAACGGTTGTAATTCTAGTACTCTACAGCCAGTGCGGACTATTTCTTTCAATATGTAGCAACTGTGTGTTAGCCTTGTGGCAGCGCGATCGGTGGCACGCAAATGCTCCGACTTGATTCATCCAGTATTTGAAAACGACAGCTTTTAGAGACTTCCAACAAACTTCAAACTTTTACGAAACCTTTTCTCGGTGACACCCCACACAGACCGCCAAGTGTACCCGAACAATTATATTATAAAACACATAATTCAGAAGATACGGCGTCATAAACATTGAGATGCGCGAAAAACTAGCTTTTGCTTAAAACCGAGCACAAATTACTCAGACAAATACGAGGGTTGAATGAAAAGTAATTCCTCCACTTTCGTTAATTGGGTTTGGTGGGACTATCTTAATAAATCAAACGCCGAAATAATCCTTAGAATGTGATCTTTAGTTACCAATATTCACATTTCCACATAATCACCAGCCAATTGGATACATTTCTGCCACCGATGAACAGGTATTCTGAAGCTGTCACGGAAAAAGTCGACACTCCGCTTCCGCAGCCAGTCTTACAGTTCTCTCAACGTTTTCATCAGAAGCATAATGATGTCCCCACAGATCGTCTTTCCTTATCGGGAACAGATGGAAGTGAGACGGTGCTAAATCTGGAATATATGGAGGATGCCGTACGGTGGTGAGAGTCAGTCTCTGAATTTCTGCTGTGCACAGATCTTCCGATAGCCAAGCAAAGAAATAATGTGACCTACACGTTGTTGCGAAAGGCCGATGTGCTTACAAATTCTCTCTGAGTGATACGACGATCGTCCTAAATCAATCTGTCAACATTTTGCTTGTGAAACTCGATGGTTGCTGTCACAGGACGTCCAACTCTGTCATGCAGGTCAGATGTTCCTGCCTCAACATCTTTTAACTTACTCGCCCAACGACGCACAGCAATCACATCAACACAATCATCATAAACTATCATCCTCTGATGATTCTCCTTTGGGGTGACACCTTCTGCTGTCAAGAATTCTATGGCTGCATTTTACTTACATCGCATTGACCGACTGTCTGCGCAGGGTTCCATACTGTACACTTTTCACACACAACAGTTGACTGCTAAGGCTTCCCGCCAATTGGAGCTGTAGAGAATAGGCAACGGAACAAGCCAGTACCTGCCACATACCAATGCTGCCAACTGTTGAGTTACGAAGTGGAGGCATTACTTTTCAGTCAACCCTCGTACATCCAGCGTTTTCTCTCACACACTCAAAGTCAAATATTTAACACATTACAATTCGTTGGCTAAGTGGTAAAGTGTCAGACTGCAAATTCAAAGGTATCGACTCGATCCCCATCAATCCTACGATTTTTATCAATCACTTATTTATTTCACACCTGGCAATGTTTATTGATGTGAAAAAGGCCGAGTTGCACTGTGGTTCGGAATCCACTTTAAACTGTAGGCCCCCTACAACTGGTTGGGTAAGTCACTTCGGAGGTCGGGGGATGGGAACGGCATACCATCTCCAACAGGACCATGCCTCCTAGTAAAGCACTGTGGTATTCAAAACAATCTTCGGACTGATGACTGCTTTACTTAATTAACTCATCGGTAAGGTAATCAGAGGTCTGAAGCTGTTTTATAAATGAGAGTTAGAGATTAACCGAAATAGTCCACCTCAAAACTTTGTACATGAGTTTTATCTGCAGAAGGCTTCCATGTCCTCGAATATGTTCTCTTATAGCCTTGATCTAGCCGAACCGATTACTGCTCTTTATTTTTTAAATTTTCCTGCTGCTTTTTATTTTTGTAGAACTTTTTTTTTATTACAAGTGTAGATCGGCTTGATTCACGAGGTGATGAAAGTGTCTAGTTATCAGACGCTTGGAAAAATTTGGTCTGTTAAGAGTTTCGAAATACGAAGGGATGCGCTGAACATAGCAGAAATCGATGTCCACCCGCTTTTTCATTTCTTTTTCACAGAACTATTACGCGCTGTATCACACAAATAACAGCATGCTAACGAGCTTCAAGCAATAGCATACTAATCCAGGGTGGCTACTCAAACTCTCAAACTTCGAAAACGGGGGTGGGGGTTCCTTCCTCTCAGCTGAGTGGTTAAACCGCAGTTTTTAAACATCGCTAATTTATATGGAATAATCTTTATATAATCAACACACTTTGAGATATTAATTATTTCAAAATTTGTAATTTATAAAACTCATTTCCAATGCTAGGTTAAAGATTTTATGAAATTCCTGAAATTCCCTGATGTTTCCAGGTAAAATGTAATTCTCTGAGAATTCCACGTTTTCCAGAATAATCGCCACATACTATTCGAAGAACAAAGTTCTAACTTCTCAACAGCGTATTGAGCACGTAATACGGGGTGTGAATGGCTGTTAAGTTAAATCGTGGGTCATAATATTCCAAAACTTCAAAGTAAATAATAATGAGTCCCCCACTCTCCCGCGCTGTTTTCAAGACAAAGCGAAAAAAAGAAAACTGTGAAATCCTTCATGTTCTTTAAGAAACTTCTAACTGATTTTATTGGCTTCCCACAATTTAGAAGTAATAATGTAACTGATCGAAATTGACAGTTTCCTTCCCAGAATTGCGATGAGGTCAAACCCTATACTCGCAGACAAAAACGAACAACAATGCTACTAGAGAAGACTCCATATAATAGAATTATGGAAGCTTGCATCTGAAGGAGAAATAAATGTTTTATTTAAAACCATAGAAGACCGTTACGGTCGCAGGTTCGAATCTTGCCTCGGGCATGGATGTATGTGATGTCCTTAGGTTAGTTAGGTTTAAGTAGTTCTAAGTTCTAGGGGACTGATGACCTCAGATGCTAAGCCCCATAGTGCTCAGAACCAAAACCATAGCAAGCGTATTGGAGAAAGCAGAACTAGCCTTGATTCATGCTCTGCATAAGAAAGGAAACAAGTAAGTGAATAATTATTTTTGTACATTCCTATTACCCCAGAAACGTACGAGACCCTTTCGTTATTAATCTTAAAACAATAGGAAAACAAATCGAGCACATATTAGGAGGGTATCATGGACGATTCCACATAGAATGGTCGACTGCACAACAAATACCCAATCTGAAATCGTTACTTATATGTTTTATGCTGAGAGGAAGATAAGTATCTACTATTGTAGATTTTAAACAGGCGTATGAGTCCGTGGATGGTTGTGTGTGTCACTTAACGTGGTGGGTGGAACAGGAGGTAATGAAAAACTACTAAGGAATATATGAGCGCGGACCTTTCTGCCGGAAGATTGAGTCCTACTCGAGCGCGCGCGCTTGTGTGCGTGTGCCTCCATTTTGACTATATGAGCCACGTTAATTAACACAAAGCCCTAAGCAAATTTCCATGGGTGTTTCTGTAAACATTTTGAAACAGAATACAACATTGGGTCAACAGAAAGGAGGCAACCCGAATCTATGCTAGATACGGAAGCCACGAAGAGAAAGGAAGCCACGATAAAGGGGGAAACAATGGAATGTTAATAGTTTTCCAATTCCACAAATACCAAACTTTTACCATCAAAACGGTGTCGTACATCAAGTGCGTCTAATTGTTTCTAAGTATCTCATCCTTTTCGAGAGATGTTCACTAGCGGAATTAGAACAAAAAGAAAGATCTAACACAATATATTGGACAAAACCTGCCTAAACGAGACCTACACAGTCTAAACGAGAAATATATTCTAGTAAAAAGAAGCATTGGCACGGTGCAGAAATGCAGAGTTCGAATTTAGACACGGACGAAACGAACTTAAACATCTTTGACTCTAAATCTAGCACCAGAAAACCCTGGTGTATAAACGTCAAAAAGGTCTGGAGGAAAGGGCATGCAACAAGAAATGGCAAATCCAAAACGTCTTCAGAACTGTAGAGACACTTGAGAAACGGACAAATGGGGCAGAATGGTCGGGTGAACGCCATGCTAGACAGTGGAGTTTAAGAAAAATATTCTGTTTACACGAAAGAAGCAATAAATGATAACTGGAATAAGGATTGTAGACTTACTGTAGTTCTTGGATGCCCGATTAACTAAATAACAGCAATTTCTTGTCACACTGGGTCAACTGGCAAAAGATCTCATTGAGCACTTGCAACCCACTGTTACTGATAAAATATTCACATGTAAACTACAGAAAGCCACCGTAGTGCTGATACGTCATGCAGTCCTTAGACGCCTGGGAAGTGTTCAAGTAGGGATAAAACATGTAATCCACAGAGATTTTATTTGTTTTTTGTGTCAGTCTTATTATCAATAACAAGTATGGCAAAAAAATTCAGGTACTACTATTCATTATGGGAATTCTAAGTTCAGAAGAACGTATCCCATATTAACAGAAGATGTCTGCTAGAGCAACTGGAAAACAAGTACAAAAAGATTGTAAGGAACAACCTTCAGCCTAAATATGATGAATGAAACGAATAAATTCTAAATTACGAAAATACAAGGAGCTATGTGAGTGAACTAAGCAACGTCCTTTATGAAGAGAAGACCGAGCTTGTATGGGCTTATGAAAGGAGTGGGACCGGAGAGAACGGCTTAGAGAACCCTGTCATACAAAGCATGAAGACCCTTAATTAACTAGCTGAAGGTAAAGGACGATATTGCAGAAATAAACACCGCATCGGAGGTATTTACCCACCTAAAAAAATACTGGAACATCAACATCTATGTACAGGGATTCAGAGACCACATGAACTCTGTGAAGACAGGAACTACCAGTTCACAATAACCCAAGACGTACACTCAGTAAAATACCACGAATGCTGGACAGAATGTGAGAACAAACGTTACTGTCGTATTCAGTCCAGTGACTAGTTCGATGCAGCTCTCCACGAACTCTATCCTATGCAAGCCTCTTTATTTCCGAAGAACTACTCCAACCTACATCCTTCTGAATCTGCTTAGCATATTCATCTCTTGGTCTCCCTCTACCATTTTTACCCTCCACGCTTCCCTCCAGTACTAAAATGGTGATCCCTTGATGCCTCAGAACGCGGCCTACCAACCGAGCCCTCCTTCCAGTTCAGTAGTGCCACAAAGAAGATAGGGTAAGGAAAGGCAAATCTACGTTTCCAGCGGTCAAATACAGGGAGCGAAAGGCTATTTGCAATTTGTACAGCAATCAGATGGCAGTTATAAGAGTCGAGGGGCATGAAAGGGAAGCAGTGGTTGGGAAGGGAGTGAGACAGGGTTGTAGCCTCTCCCCAATGATGTTCAATCTGTATATTGAGCAAGCAGTAAAGGAAACAAAAGAAAAATTCGGAGTAGGTATTAAAGTCCATGGAGAAGAAATAAAAACTTTGAGGTTCGCCCATGACATTGTAATTCTGTCAGAGACAGCAAAGGACCTGGAAGAGCAGTTGAACGGAATGGACAGTGTCTTGAAAGTAGGATGCAAGATGAACATCAACAAAAGCAAAACGAGGATAATGGAATGTAGTCGAATTAAATCTGGTGATGCTGAGGGGATTAGATTAGGAAATGAGACACTTAAAGTAGTAAAGGAGTTTTGCTATTTGGGGAGAAAAATAACTGATGATGGTCGAAGTAGAGAGGATATAAAATGTAGACTGGCAATGGCAAGGAAAGCGTTTCTGAAGAAGAGGAATTTGTTAACATCGAGTATAGATTTAAGTATCAGGAAGTCGTTTCTGAAAGCATTTGTATGGAGTGTAGCCATGTATGGAAGTGAAACATGGACAATAAATAGTTTGGACAAGAAGAGAATAGAAGCTTTCGAAATGTGGTGCTACAGAACAATGTTGAAGATTAGGTTGGTAGATCACATAACTAATGAGGAGGTATTGAATAGGATTGGGAAGAAGAGAAGTTTATGGCACAACTTGACTAGAAGAAGGGATCGGTTGGTAGGACATGTCCTGACGCATCAAGGGATCAGCGTGGAGGTTAAAAATAGTAGAAGGAGACCAAGAGATGAATACACTAAGCAGATTCAGAAGGATGTTGGTTGCAGTAGGTACTGGGAAATGAAGGAGCTTGCACAGGTTAGAGTAGCATGGATAGCTGCATGAAACCAGTCTCAGGACTGAAGACGACAACAACAACAACATACTTCTTGCTCAGCGGATGGAATAGGTTTGTCATGGCTGGCTCTCCCAATGCTATTAGTAGTATTAATGGAATTACGTCTACTCCCGAGGCCTTGTTTCGACTTAGGTCTTTCAGTGTTCTGTCAGATTCTTTCGCAGTAACATGTCCCCCCATTTCATGTTCTTCTACGTCCTCTTCCATTTCCTTAATATTGCCCTCAAGTACATTGCCCTTGTATAAAGGGTGTTAAAAAAAAGGTACGGCCAAACTTTCAGGAAACATTCCTCACACACAAAGAAAGAAAATATGTTATGTGGACATGTGTCCGGAAACGCTTACTTTCCATGTTAGAGCTCATTTTATTACTTCTCTTCAAATAACATTAATCATGGAATGGAAACACAGCAACAGAACGTACCAGCGTCACTTCAAACACTTTGTTACAGGAAATGTTAAAATGTCCTCCGTTAGCGAGGATACATGCATCCACCCTCCGTCGCATGGAATCCCTGATGCGCTGATGCAGCCCTGGAGAATGGCGTATTATATCACAGCCGTCCACAATACGAGCACGAAGAGTGTCTACATTTGGTACCGGGAGCTTTCAAATGCCCCCATAAATGAAAGTCAAGAGGGTTGAGGTCAGGAGAGCGTGGAGGCCATGGAATTGGTCCGCCTCTGCCAATCCATCGGTCACCGAAGCTGTTGTTGAGAAGCGTACGAACACTTCGACTGAAATGTGCAGGAGCTCTATCGTGCATGAACCACATGTTGTGTCGTACTTGTAACGGCACATGTTCTAGCAGCACAGATAGAGTATCCCTATGAAATCATGAAAACGTGCTCCATTGAGCGTAGGTGGAAGAACATACTGACGAAACTAAAATGAGTTCTAACACGGAAATTAAGCGTTTCCGGACGTGTCCACATAACGTCTTTTCTTTATTTGTGTGTGAGAAATGTTTCCTGAAAGTTTGGCCGTACCTTTTTGTAACGCCCTGTAGACCCTCCACATACGCGTTCCATCTTTCTGCTTTCCCTTCTTTGCTTAGGACTTTCCTTCTGAGCTCCTGATATTCAAATAGGTGGTTCCCTCTTCTCAAAAAGTTTCTTTAATTTTCCTGTAGGGAATATCTTATTCCTAGTGATATATGCTTCTACATACTTACATTTGTCCTCTAGCCATCCCTACTTATCCATTTTGCACTTCTATTTGGTCTCGTTTTTAGACGTTTGCATTCCTTTTCGCCTGCTCCACTTACGACATTTTTATGTCTTCTCCTTTCATCAATTAAATTCAATATCTCTTGTGTTACCCAAGGATTTCTACTAGACCTCGTCCTATTTGATCCTCTGATGCCTTCACTATTTCATCTCTCAAAGCTGCCGATTCTTTTTCTACTGTATTTCTTTCACCTGTTCTTGTCAATCGTTCCTTGTTGTTCCCTCTGAAACTCTCTACAACCTCTGGTTCTTTCAGTTTATCCAGGTTCCATCTGCTTAAATTTCTACCTTTTTGCAGTGTCTTCAATTTTAATCTGCAGTTCATAACCAATAGATTGTGGTCAGAGTCCCCATCTTCCCCTGGAAATGTCTTACAATATAAAACCTGGTTCCTAAATCTCTGTCTTACCAATATATAATCTATCTGATACCTTCTAGTATCTCCAGGATTCTTCCATGTGTTAGCTATGATTAAGTTATGCTCTGCGCTTAATTCTACCAGGCGGCTTCCCCTTCCATTCCTTACCCCCAGTCCATATTCACTTACTACTATCCCTTCTGTTTCTTTTGCCTACAGTCGCATTCCTATCCTCCATGACTGCTAAATTTTTGTCTCCCTTAACTATCTGAATAATTTCTTTTATCGCAACATACATTTCTTCAATCTCTTTATTATTTGCGGAGCTAGTTGGCATATAAACTTGTACTACTGTGGTAGGCGTGGAGTTCGTGTCTATCTTGGGTACAATAATGCATTCACTATGCTGCTCGTAGTTGCTTATCCACGATCATATTTTTTTATTCATTATTAAACCCATTTCTGCTTTACAGTTATTTGATTTTGTATTTATGACCCTGTATTCACCTGACTAGAAGTCTTGTTCCTCCTGCCACCGAACTTCACTAATTCCCACCATATCTAACTTTAACCTATCCATTTCCTTTTTTAAATTTTCTAACCTACCTGACCGATTTTGGGATCTGACATCCCACGCTCCGATCCGTAGTACGCCAGTTTCGTTTCTCCCGATAACGTCTTCCTGAGTAGTTCGCGTCCAGAGATGTCAATGTGGGACTACTTTCCCACCGGAATATTTTACGCAAGAGGACGCCATCATCATTTAACCGCACAGTACAACTGTATGCACTCGGGAAAAATTACAGCTTACTTTCGGCCGTTTGCAGTATCTGCACCGCAAGGCCGTTTTGGTTGATGTTCTAAGGCCAGATCATAAGATAAGCAATTAATTCTTACGGTAATTGAACAAAAGCAAACTCAGACAATTTTATGATTCTTGTAGATATTAGCAAAGGGAAATATATAACCAACATCCTTCTCCGCTGGCAGGAGCGCAACTGTACCCGTGGATGCTGGTGCTGCCGTATGCGTCATGCGATGACGCCGGCTCTTATCTTGACGAGCATGTGAATTGCTATTGTCCCTCGTGGCACTCCGTGCTCTCTACGAATGTACTGTCTTACGCAACTATTCCAGGTTCACAAGATTACAATGAAAAGGTTTATTCACCAGGGATAACTCATCATCATTATTGAGCCACTACACATTTACTAAAGAAACTGCCGTTAATTCATGAATTTGCCGTATTATATAGCAACAATAGATACTGAGTGATTTGCAACAGCTTTGGAGCCACAGGAACAAACCACCCGAAACCTGAAATGTTCTGCAACGGAGAAAAATTCTAATTCAGCTGGCAGGTAATAAGACCCGCAGCGGTCGTTCAAACTGTACAATGCTGCCGCTTATCAGCTAGGGTCAAAAACAGCTATTTGTCTTTGGACTCTTGCCCTCTGATAAACAACCGGTTGAAACGGCAAAGCTACAGACTGCTAAAATACTTATTATTCAAGTATCGTCAGATAGACTCAGTTTTATGGTGGCTGACAGCTACTGTATTCGGCATATAGTTGCTCGGTTTCCCGTTGACGCCCGTCATCCGTAACTTTCCAGCATTCCTGTTTATGAGCAGTAGCCGCATTACTGACATTTTTGTTACGTTTGCAACACTACTAATGAAAATTTGTTATATCTGTCTCCGTTAGCAATTACAGCCAGAAATCTACAACTGTTTTCCGTTCTCAGTCCTACGTACTGATGAGAAAATAATCGCTGTGAATACTGTTTCAAAAGACAGCGCGTAAACGTTAAAAAATCTACCCACCTCTCCAGACTTGTAGGCCGATATCATAACTACATATATTACGCTAAAAGAGTCTATCAAGGTGACAGAGTGGACAAGATGTCTGTTTCGTATATGGTAGTATGCAGCAGAACACTAACAAATCAGCCTATTTAAAATTCGACAAATGAGCTGTCTTCTATTTACGGCTTGAAATTCGTAAATAATGATACTATGTTCCGTGGTATGTTTCACGAGAAAATTTCCCCTCATGAAATGAGTAGTTATTGGCAAGAGCAGGCGAATATAATGATTCATGGTGGTGGTGGTGGTGGAGGTGTATTTCCTAGGGCGCACTGCCGTCATGTCGTCACCACACGAGGATTAATTTTGTGCACGAGTATGGCTAAAAGTAATAAATTTTTCTAAATTTTTCTACAGCAGGTAAAACATAACAATTCCTCCCTCCCCCCCCCCCCACACACACACACACGGGAAAAGTCTCTTGGGAACTGGAGGAGAACCTGCAAAGGATCGCTGATTGTTACAGAAACCGGCAGTTGACCCTGAATGTAAATAAACGTAACGTACTGTGCGTAAATAGGCGAAGGAATTCACTTACGTACGACTACACTATTCGTGACGAATCCCTGAAAACAGTAACTAGCGTAAATACCGGGGAGTGACAACCCAAAGTGCCAAAGAGGGATGCCCACATAAAACAAATTGTAGGAAAAACAGGTGCTGGGCTGAGATTCGTTAGAGGTATCTTAACGAAATTTAATTCATCCACGAAAGTTTACAGAACACTTGTTCTACCGATTTTTGAACAATGTTTATGAGTTTGAACACTTACCAGGTTGGATTGATAGAAGAGATAAGCAAGACACAACGAAGAGCGGTGCGTTTCGTCACTGTATCATTCAGTCGGCGCGAGATAATTGCAGAGATGCTCAACAAGACGCTACAAGAGAGGCTTAATGCATCACGAAGAGTTTAGCATCGTAATTTCACGAAAGTATATTCTGGGAAGAGTTGGGCAACGCATTATTTCCTCTCACACGTTTTTCGTGATGTGATCACTACGGGAAAAATTAGAGAAATTGGTACGAGAAATTGGCGCTAATTTGGAGATTTACAATCTTTCTCCTCATGCGGTATTCATGACTGGAACAGGTCAAAGAGGGGCGGGGGCCGGGGGAAGTGGGGGGTGGGGGGGACGCAACGGTACCTGAAGTACCCCCTACCACACACCGTAAGGCGGCTTGTGGAGTACAGATGTAGACCTAGACGTGGAGTTCAAGTAGGTTTTACGTTATTTTATTGAACCGTGTGTCGGTAGTGGTTCAAATGGCTCTGAGCACTATGGGACTCAACTTCTGAGGTCATTAGTCCCCTAGAACTTAGAACTAGTTAAACCTAACTAACCTAAGGGCATCACACACATCCATGCCCGAGGCAGGATTCGAACCTGCAACCGTAGCGGTCTCGCGGTTCCAGACTGCAGCGCCTAGAACCGCACGGCCACTTCGGCCGGCTGTCGGTAGTGGAACCACAACAACCACAACAATTTCAAATCGCTAAATCGCCTTTCGTTATGGCTTGAGTTGGTGGATGAAGGGCTCTTGGCTGACGTAATAGGAGTCAGAGCGATTGGGGGGGGGGGGGGTTATTTTGGGCGGCAAAAGCACGAGGGGCGATCCAGAGCCAGCTGTCAGCCTGCCAGCTCATCAACTGCCGCGCTGACCTGCCTGCAGGTTCTTAGCCGCTTCCTCATCACAATATAGCTATCAAGGTCACGAACAGCTCCACAAGAACCTCGAGAGTTCTTGTACGAAGCAATTTAACAATCGAGCAACCACTGTGACGAACATTCATGGACATCTTTCCGTTAATATATTAGTGAACTACTAGATAAGTGAATGAAACTTCATGGCAGATAGATAACTGAATAGTCAAACAACAGAAGACTCGTTGCAGTTGATATTGCCGACAGTATTGAATTACATGATAATTTACCTGTTTGCGTGGTCTCTCAAGGCAAACACATCCATCATTAATGAGCCTATTGTGCCCGTGGTTGCTCCTCGCTCCTATACTTTGCATTCTGGGTTTCGAACGAGATCTATGTTGTAATCAAAGCCACGTATTAACACATTCTTTCCTGCGTACTATATATGTAACACAGTCCAGTCTAACTATGAAATTCAACGAATTTCCATCATGTATTTATGACTGGGCTACAAGGACGCAGAACATGGCATAAACTTATAATTCGTCGTTCCGTTATGTCTGTCAAACAAACTAAAATTTTGAGGCTGTGACATGAGGTGTACGCAAGACACAAGACGGGGCACTTGCCGAGAAACTGGGTACATGCTTTTTATTCATTACAGAATTCTCTCGAATTTCTAGCAGTCATTTTCTCAGCCTCCACTAAATTGCATATTTAACGTCGATGACAGCGTCGATAAACACTGGAGCCGTAGCAATCAGCACACAGGGTGGACAGAAACAGTCTGAAAACTCGAGAGGGAGTTTCAGGGTAGATTGTGCTTATAACTAATTGTTCGGAAAAAAACTTAGATATGTTTCCGAGCTAATTAACACTGAAGTTAGCCAATCAGGCTCTTGCGCTTGCTAATTCAAGCGACCCACCAGATACAATTACTATCCGTTGTTCTTATAGTGTCCATGATAGCGCACGAGACTGCTCAACCTTGGGCTCAGGTTCTATCCTAACTATCCCCAGTCAAATTTTTGTATCGTGTTCTTGTTCGGTTTTGGGACTCCAAACGAAGAACACCTTTGGCGTCACCGTCTCTGGCTGGTCGCAACATTCTTAAAAGCTTTTCAGACTGTTTCTGACCACCATGTACATATCCTCAGTCTTCTTAGTTGTTACTCTGTTCGCAGGAAATTATGCCATTTCGTTCATAATGCTGCTGTTTTGGAGCTGTTCTGCTGTCGAGATGGGTGTCAACTTTTTACAGAACCATGCCAAAATAATGTCCTCAGTCCACCCCGTATCGTGCTGCAGACGGGAGCCGGTCCAACAACCTAGACCAATGATTCCACCGCAAAAACATGCCACCTGTGTAGCTGCCTGTCATCAGGCCCCAACTGCCGTAAATACGCCCCCTCCCGATGACGCACATCGGAATCACAACAGTAGTTTATCATTTGTCTGTGGGAAAAGAAAACCCATGATGGGTTGTGGATTCTGCATACAGTTTTACGGGACAGAGGTATTTCAGTACATTCGGAAAAAAAACAGTTATGCTATAGTGTAGGTATCTACACCTAACACCACGCCCATCAGTCGAAAAAAGAAAATGTCTTTCTGCGCTAAAGGAGTGGGTTCAAATCGGTGTAATTTCAAGGTCGAAAAAATTTTGTTTCGAGGATTGGGATATTCTCAATGACTGCAAGATAGAGCTACATATAGTAACAGAGCCACGAACTCTGCGTCCCAGTTACTCGACTCTACAGTAATGCCATAAACTAGGAGAGAAAAAAAAGTTAAGTATTATAGTAACTGAATAAGCATTTTTTTCAAGTTTATTTCCTATTTCTCCACATCTGGAGGTATTCATGTGGCTTTTTGTTTATATCCGTCAGTATTTTATGAATCATGCTGACTTTACAAATTTTTAATTTTCAGTTTCAACTTAACGTTATTAGAGTATGATGAAATTACTTTCGCGATTATCTTCGCGCGCTTTATTTCACGACTCGCTGGCTACACTCGATTTTAACAACACGAGGACGTAATTTCAGATCGTTGAACCAAAAACGGTGGTATTCCCATTAATAACAAAAATAGACGTACTTTACACCTACTATGGCAATATATTTACTGTTTAGGTAGTTACTAAGTAATCTACTTGAAATACTACGTACACAATTATCTGGCTGCCTTCTGAAATACATTTACGCAGTTGTTTGCGGCACGATGAATCTTATATTGCAAGCAAGTTAAAAATACTTCAGTTAATAGGAAATCTTGGTAACTGCGAGAAAACTAAACTACGTGGTCTGTACGGCGAGACTTACGACAAATCAGAAAAATAGACACATTATCAATTATACAACACGTCACGTCATAATCAAGAAGCTATTTATTCGCTAATGGCGAATTCTTTGACATTAGCTGTATTAGGTGTAGGTATACTATATACTCGTGACACATGAAAATTTTTGTGCCGGATCGGGACTCGAACCCGTATTTCACCATTATCGCGAGCGGTCGCCTTAACTTAGGACATCCGTGCACGTTCCATGGACAGATTCAAACCTCTATATGCCACATTGCCTACAAACCCTGTGTGATGCCGCAACAAGGAGGCGGACAGATTCAAACCTCTATATGCCACATTGCCTACAAACCCTGTGTGATGCCGCAACAAGGAGGCGACTACATGGAATTAAGACCAATCTTACCGTCGTTTCAGCCTATCGAGGCTTGTAATACTCATTTTTATTTACAATATCTGTCCCTTCAGTTATGCATATACAAAGAACAACAACTCATGTGCCTTGCTGCATTTGAAAACGTGTATCAAACTGCACCTTATCTCTTTATGCCTCTGTTTCGTTGTTTCTTTATACTACGTTGTTTTGCTTTTGGAAAGAAAGTGTCAATTATTCTCTTTTTTATCTCCTCTCGCTTTGTTTTTCCTGAGTGTATTTTATTTTGTGTATGTCACTTTCAAACCATGCACATTGTTGTTTCTTTGCAAGGACTATCAAACCAACCCACATTCTTCGTTGTATTTTTTAAGCTATCCGTTTATTTGCATCATATATCTGTACTTTGTTTTGTTGATTATTTTCGTGGTATTGCTAACTGTGTGCATTTTCAGTAATGGTATGTTTATTCAAACACAATCTAAAGTATTGATTGCCTGCCATGACCCAGCTGACCAACAAGCCAAGATAAATGCCTACCAAAACGTAACTGAATAACACAACCTCGTACGGAATTTTACACACGAAATTATATAAAGGGAAAAAAACAGTACATGCTGCCTGCATTCTGCAATTTCTTACATTTGTAACTTTGCAATTTTGTAACTAACTTGTTATAAATCCCTAATAAAATACATTATTGTGAAAAAAAGTCTGGCACATATTTTCAAGAGTTACGAATAGCTAGTATACAGCTGCTGTCCAAAAATTCTCAATTAGCGAATAAATCTCGTAAAATTTAGTACAGATGTTCATCGTCAACAATGTCTGTTTTTTCAGACATGCATGTCTGAAGGGAATGATATTATAAATAAAAAATCAATGCATTATTAGACTGCGATTAGACGCCACGTACGAAAACATTTATCGGCGTAACGCAAGTTTCAGAAGTACTGATTTATGAGAGCAATACCGGAATTACAAATACCAAAAACATACGCATACACTTTAATTGGTGCTATTTAAGGAGTATCTCTGGGAATTCTACTGATATACATAGTTCTGTAATATGTTTTCCATATAAACAGGCGGAAAAAATCGCAATGCCAAAAAATAATCCCTACAGTGTCACGAAATTTCGTGGATAAATTAACTGATTAACAATGCAAGATCACGGGTTCATGTAAGCGCGAGGTAAGTAACTGCAAATGTGAAATGTTAGGCTTTAATAACCAAAGTAACCTCCAGAACGTTGAATGCAAGCACGCAAATGTGCATGCATTGTTTTGTACAGGTGCTGGATGCCAGTTTGTGGGATGGAATTCCGTGCCTGTTGAGCTTGGTCGATCAAAACAGGGACGGTTAATACTGTTTATGATTGACGCTGGGGTTGTCCGATGATGTCCCGTATGTGATCGATTGGACATAGATCTGGTGATCGACCACGCCATTGCAACAGATCGACACTCTATAACAGGGGTTCCCAAACGGGGGGGGGGGGGGGGGGGGGGCGTGATGATGTTGCACGGAGGGCGCGGGTGGAGTTAGCGGTATAAACCTAATATTTCTTTTTAATATCGATATTTTAATAAAAATGAATGTGCAGGTATTAATGATAGATTACGGTGCTAAATGCAATCGTTTGGCGTCCCACTTCCCGCAATCCTATCTCAATAACCTATCCTAGGACATACAGCTTTTGAAGATCACGTTTAGAATGTCACACACAGAAACTCTCAAAATTCATCAGAGTAATAATCACTTATACTGCGTAACTGCAAAAATGCCGTTTTATTACCCTGTCAACCCGCGGATCCCCAAGTGATGCGATTACAGTGACTTTAATAGACTGTATACGCTTCCAATGAACTGGCGGGTTCGTAATTTGGACGCCAGGGTCATGCCCTTTGTCACCAGAAAAATGTGTACGACATGATTGCGAAATTAGTACAAGTGTTCGTTCTGAGCAGAGTACTTCACGCCGTTTTGGAAACATTGTCGTGACTGCTAACAATGAAACATAATCCAGCTAGGTAGAGAATGAAGTCCATAAGTGAGGCTTTTTTTTCCTCTTTTTTTTTGAAGGGCCAGTACTACAGCTCTTTCATTCGGATTACTTATCTGACAAAACAGTTATTTTTCTTCTGCCGTTTTGAAATACGGCATAATTTCGTTTGAAATTAGTGTACGTTCTTTGCTGCAACAATGGCTTCTTTTGGTACAAGTACAGAGATAACTGCTTGGCACTGTGCACAGTTTCCAGCGATGTGTGATGTGTATCCATGAAATTTCTCCCAGCAAGAGCCCTGCTCGGCCACCAGGTCGCAGACAGTGCACTACCTGCGCTGCGGCTGGGCTTCCCCGTTCTTCGCCCTTCGCCCCACTCCTCACAGGCAGTCATCCGAGTTTGCCGACAGACGACAGTAGCTTTCCTTTATTTCAGTTGGTTGCTTGCAGTTGTTGACACATCTGATGTATTGGATTTTGCTGAAATCGCGTTGAATCTTTCACAGTTGTGCCTCAGTAAAATCAGTGTTAGTGCGAAATTATACTGTTCACTTCTTGTTTTCTTTTTACGTCACCATGAGTGTCGTGAAAAAACGTAAATTTAATGATGGTTATATCAAATACGGTTTTGCTTCTATACAAAAAAATGGTGTTGACCAGCCGCAATGTGTTATTTGCTATGAGGTATTGAGCAATGATTCCATGAGATCTTTTCGTCTGGAACGCCATTTGTGGGAAAAGCATGATGCATTGAAAGAGAAGCCGAAGGAATTTTTTGCTGCAAAATGTGATAATTTGAAACGAATGAAGTTGCGACACTGCTGGATCCTCCGCTCAGACATCAGAAAAGGTACTGGAAGCCTCGTATGAGTTATCGCTACTTATTTCAAGGACTAAGAAAAGTCATTATCAGACGGACACTAGTCAAACCCTGTTTGTTGAAAGCTGCTGATACTGTTCTTGGGTCAGAAAGCAAACAAAAACTTTGACAAATACCGCTTTCTGACAATACTGTGAAACGTCGGATTGATGATATGGCCGAAGACATACAAAATCAATTAGTTACGGCCGTCAAACACGCAATTTTTCGCAAACAGTTAGACGAGACTACCGATGTAGCGAATTGTTACCAGCTGCTAAATTTCGTTCGCTATATAGAAAATGAAGCAATTAAAGAAGAGTTGCTGTTTTCTACAGAGTTAAAGATAACTTCAGAAGCAATTCATATAATGACAGCCGTCTCTGAATTCTTTTGTAACAATGAGTTATCATGGCAGAAACTGATAGGCGTATGCACAGACGGCGCCCCATCAATGCTTGGATGTCGCTCAGGATTCGTGCAGATGGTCAGAAAAAACACCCTAGTGTTACTGCTATCCACTGTGTAATACACCGTCAAGCATTGGCAGCTAAGACACTTCCAAAGGAACTCAATGATGTCTTGAAGTTGTGCATCAAAATCGTGAATCATATTAAAAAGAGTGCGTTAAATTGCAGGTTATTTACGACTCTTTGTGAAGACTTGGGACCAGAGTATAAAACACTTATTTCATACAGAAATACGCTGGCTCTCAAAAGGAAATTGCTAGGAAGATTAATTGAACTTCGAGACGAAGTGATGCAGTTTTTGGAAAATGACAAACAAATGTGGAATTTAGAAAGCCCGGAGTTCATGTGCAGAATCAAACATAATTTTTCATCGGGATGCCATCAAAGCGTTTACTGATAAGTTGCAACTATGGAAACGTAAAATTTTAGCCTGCAATTATTCCTGCTTTCCCAGATTGTTTGGAATCCTGGAAGAAGCCCGATTTCAAAACGATTTTAAGGGTACTGATACTAAGAGTAAAATATCGAACCATTTGCAGCACCTCATTGATGAATTCGAACGATACTTCCCTAACAGTTGTGATGATAAAATTTATTATAGGTTAGCGACGGATCCATTTCACGTTGACGTGGATGTGTTGCCAGACAGTCTACCAGAGAAAGTCTTAGAAATTAAAAATGATTCTGCAGCGAAGTATGACTTTGAGAAGATGGATAAGCCTTTATTTTGGGTGAAATATCTCACGGTGTATCCCAGCACAGCAGAACAAGCACTGAAACTGTATTTACCATTTTAAAGCACTTATTTGTGCTAAAGAGCATTTTCAGCGGTAGTGGCGATAAAAAATAAGCTTAAAAGCAAACTCAGTATTGCCAATGATTTACGTTGCGAAGTTTCTACTATTCAGCCAAGAATTCAGAATCTTGTAAAAAATATGCAAGCTCATCCTTCTCATTGATTTATTTTTTTTCTTGCCATATGTGTGTGGAAATAATATTTTTATAATAAATATGTCGCATTATAAGAGAACTTGTTATTTTCCACCTTCCTATCCTTACATGTAGTTAATACTGTAAACTTATATAAACTATTTCGAAGAAACAATATAAAATAAACATAGTGAATCTGTTTCATCATCTTTCGGGCGTGCACTTGGGACAGCGACAATTCTCGCGATACATCTGCTAGAAACCTCTCAGCCATCTTCAAGGCGAGTCGGAGAATCACATAGTGAATCTGATTTAAATATAAATACTGCGTGTGATCCTTACGGATTCTGATGTTACGTGTGGTATGTTATTTCAACTAATAGTAGTATTTCTTCTGGATGAAGACACAGCGAAAGTTTATCCTAGATATGGCAAGCGAAGAGTAGACCTAAAATCGTATACTGGTGAAGAAATGGGTGTGCAGCAAGGGAATGTAATCAAGGTAAGGAAGTTGTTTTATTCATATTTTTTAAAGTTCTGTGTAGTCTGCAAAATTATTTGGTAAAACTTATTTATTTTTTGTCTGGTGCTGGGAACTGGGCCTTTGTCGCTGTTCGGTAACTTTCGTCGCTGACATAAATGCCAACCTATGCGCAATGAAAATGGGGAGCGCTATAGGCGTACAAATCAGTGATGTTCGTTAACACCGTGACTGAGCGACTATTTTTGATAATGAGTGAAAGTAATAAGTTACACTCAACTTAAAATAATGGCCCGCATCCACTAATCTGCAAGGGTCGCAAATATTTTTCCTTGTTTACCAAGGACTTTCTTTACTTTAGCAGTGGCTTATAATCACTAGACTAGACTGATGACGTAATAACTGCGACTCGATACATTAACAGCCCACCATGTTACATGACGTCACCATCACAAATTTTTCAACAGTTTCTTGATAATTAATAAAAATCTCTATATTTTTAGGGGGGGGGCACGGAAGTTTTCTTTTCGGCAGAAGGGGGGCGTGACAAACAAAAGTTTGGGAACCTCTGCTCTATAACACGTTCGGTTACAACAGATGCGTGTGGAAAACACCCCCTGGTGCACTGTTAATGAATGGCAGCACAACAGGTCGAATACCAGACTGACGTACAAATTTGCAGTCAGGGGGCAACCACGAGAGTGCTTCTACTATCGTACGAAATAACACCCCAGACCATAACTCCAGGTGTCGGTCCAGTGTGTCCATCATGTAGAAAGGTTGGTTGCAGGCCCTCAACTGGCGTCCTAACTAACACACGGTCATCAGTGGCACCGAGACAGAACTAGCTTTTATCAGGAAAGACAACAGACCTCCACCCTGCCCCCCACTGAGCTTTTGCTACACTGTTGCGAAGTCTTTCAACAGTATCGCAGAAGGAACATACAGCTTCTGCTAGCCCTCAGTGAAGTGTTCATAATGGCATCTTTGTCGCCTTAAAGGCATCCTTTATTAACATCAATTTACTATGTCCAATCTTAAAGGTAACTTTTGCTCGTGACCGGTATAGTGCGCATTTAAAGCAAACCTGATTTGCGTCCTCATTGTGGCGCTACTAGCGCCACACTCATGTGACTGGCGCGAAATTTGAATAGACACCTTATTTCATGTGTGTAAACTCAGTTACCGCCTTTCTCGGACATCTCCTCCTCGGTGTTGCAATTTTTCCGTGAGTATAGATATCACGTACGAGCGGTATACTCGCTAAACAAATATAAACAAACAGAATAGAACCGTTATTGTCATTCTAACAGTGAAAGGAAATGGTGTTCGCAAACTGTCAATAATGAAAACAAGTGTTATGACAATGGGACAGAAGCCACAATAGAACTATTTCCCAGGTGCAGTAAGTTTTAAATGCATTCGAAAAATGCACAAGGTTGTCAGAATTTGTTGCTAGCAAACCGGGAAGTTTCTCTATAATTAACTAAAAAGTCCATAATTTGTGAATCATAAACCGGGACATTTCGGGGCACTTTTCTTAAGGTTAATGAAGTGACATTTGTGATAATTAGTGCTGTATTCAATTGATTTAGTGAAATAAACACTTTATACTGTAATTAATTTCATAAAACCCACGGGAGGGCATTCAAATGGTAATAACATTTTACACATAGATGACATTTTGTCGATTATAGTTCTGTATACCAATCAGTATATTAAGAGGATCAAAGCTTCTTTTCAGCGAGCGAGAGAGAGAGAGAGAGAGAGAGAGAGAGAGAGAGAGAGAGAGAGAGACGTAAAACCTATAGATAATATTGAATTAAAAGCTTTCATTGGTCTTTTGTTTTTGGCTGGTGTTAACAAAAGTAACAGACAAAGCTTAGAAGATCTGTGGTGAAGTGATGGGATGGAAATGAAAAATTTCGTCTCGTTATGAACATAAAACGTTTCAAATTTATCATGTGGTGCCTTAGATTTGACAATCGTGTGACTCGCGATGAAAGGAGAAAATTAGACAAGATAACACAGATTCGGGAAATATTTTCTCTGTTTGTACAGAATTGCCAGAAATCCTACACCCTCGGAGAAAACGTTACAGCAGATGAGAAACTTGAAGGATACCGTGGAAGGTGCAGTTTTCGGCAATACATACCTAGCAAACCAAACAAATCTGGAATTAAGATATATGCTCTTGCGGATTCCCAAGTATTTTATCTCCATAATCTGGAAATATACGCTGGGCTGCAGCCAGAAGGATTGTACCACGTTATCAATAAACCTTCAGATGTTGTTCTGCGACTATGTGAACCAATCTAGCAGTCAGGTCGAAATGTGACAGACAATTGGTTTACTAGTACTGGTTTGATAGAATAGCTAAGAAGAAAAAAATCTTTTTTTTGTTGGGACGATGAAGAAAAACAAGTGTGAGATTCCTCTGGAGTTTGCTACCAGTAAAGGCAGGGCTGTCCATAGTTCACTTTTTGGCTTCAAGAAAGGCTGTACTCTAGTTTCCTACGTTCCTAAAAAGCGGAAGTGTGTTATCTTGGCATCAAGTTTGCATGAAGATAATTCAGTAGATGCTGACACTGGTGATAAACAGAAGCCATCCATTGTAAAATTTTACAATAGCACTAAAGGTGGAGTCGACACTACAGATAAGTTGACCGCTACATACAATGTAGCAAGAAATGTGTGCCGTTGGCCCATGGTCATTTTTTGCAATGATCAATATGAGTGGAATCAATTCACAAGTAATTTACTATGGCAACAACGAGAATTTTATCCGAAGAAAAAGAATTCCTGAAGCAACTCTCAAATGCGTTAGTTCTACCTCACTTGGTTCTTAGATGCTTGGACACCTCAAAAAATTCACAGAGATCTTCAACTGCGGCTACAACAATATAGGCCAACGTGTGAAGAAGAACCAAAAGACACAAGCAGAAACGAAGAACAAGGGACTGGGATCAAGAGGAAAAGGTGTAATACCTGCACAGAAAAAAAAAGACTGACAAAATAATGTTGCAAAATACACTCCTGGAAATTGAAATAAGAACACCGTGAATTCATTGTCCCAGGAAGGGGAAACTTTATTGACACATTCCTGGGGTCAGATACATCACATGATCACACTGACAGAACCACAGGCACATAGACACAGGCAACAGAGCATGCACAATGTCGGCACTAGGACAGTGTATATCCACCTTTCGCAGCAATGCAGGCTGCTATTCTCCCATGGAGACGATCGTAGAGATGCTGGTTGTAGCCCTGTGGAACGGCTTGCCATGCCATTTCCACCTGGCGCCTCAGTTGCACCAGCGTTCGTGCTGGACGTGCAGACCGCGTGAGACGACGCTTCATCCAGTCCCAAACATGCTCAATGGGGGACAGATCCGGAGATCTTGCTGGCCAGGGTAGTTGACTTACACCTTCTAGAGCACGTTGGGTGGCACGGGATACATGCGGACGTGCATTGTCCTGTTGGAACAGCAAGTTCCCTTGCCGGTCTAGGAATGGTAGAACGATGGGTTCGATGACGGTTTGGATGTACCGTGCACTATTCAGTGTCCCCTCGACGATCACCAGTGGTGTACGGCCAGTGTAGGAGATCGCTCCCCACACCATGATGCCGGGTGTTGGCCCTGTGTGCCTCGGTCGTATGCAGTCCTGATTGTGGCGCTCACCTGCACGGCGCCAAACACGCATACGACCATCATTGGCACCAAGGCAGAAGCGACTCTCATCGCTGAAGACGACACGTCTCCATTCGTCCCTCCATTCACGCCTGTCGCGACACCACTGGAGGCGGGCTGCACGATGTTGGGGCGTGAGCGGAAGACGGCCTAACGGTGTGCGGGACCGTAGCCCAGCTTCATGGAGACGGTTGCGAATGGTCCTCGCCGATACCCCAGGAGCAACAGTGTCCCTAATTTGCTGGGAAGTGGCGGTGCGGTCCCCTACGGCACTGCGTAGGATCCTACGGTCTTGGCGTGCATCCGTGCGTCGCTGCGGTCCGGTCCCAGGTCGACGGGCACGTGCACCTTCCGCCGACCACTGGCGACAACATCGATGTACTGTGGAGACCTCACGCCCCACGTGTTGAGCAATTCGGCGGTACGTCCACCCGGCCTCCCGCAATCCCACTATACGCCCTCGCTCAAAGTCCGTCAACTGCACATACGGTTCACGCCCACGCTGTCGCGGCATGCTACCCGTGTTAAAGACTGCGATGGAGCTCCGTATGCCACGGCAAACTGGCTGACACTGACGGCGGCGGTGCACAAATGCTGCGCAGCTAGCGCCATTCCACGGCCAACACCGCGGTTCCTGGTGTGTCCGCTGTGCCGTGCGTGTGATCATTGCTTGTACTGTCCGGAGCAAGTATGGTGGGTCTGACACACCGGTGTCAATGTGTTCTTTTTTCGATTTCCAGGAGTGTATGTCAGAAGCCTGTTTGATACACATTGAACCTTTTTTGCTCTGAATGCGGAAAAATTCCGCATTTGTTACCACAGTCAAAAAGTGACGATGAAACAAGTGAATGAGTTGTAATATCATTGTCGTTCTTCTCCAGTGTCACAACAGCCTTTCTGTAAAGATAATTGTCATTTGTAATGTGTTTATTAGTGAAATATAATACCAAATGAAAAAGCGACGTTTTTATCATTTGTTACTAAAGCCTAACATTGACGATAAGAAATCTGAATGATGAATATTTCTACTGCAGTTGTGCTCGTATGTCATCTTTGTCTTTCTTTAAATATATTTGGCACTTATAATATGTTTTGTGAACAAAATTTAATAAATGATCGCGTGAATAAACGGTGTGATCAATTTGATACATCGCGCCCGATCTCGCTGCGACAAACACCGCGCCCGACAGAAAGGTAGAGAAGTTCTCTCGGCTTTGTGATGTACTGCTTCGACCATTGGTACGTGTATTCTGTTTCGTTCCTCAGTCCATTGCACATTCTTTAGAGGAATACTGAAGACTAATTCACACACATTCAGCAACTGAGAATACTGTTCTTTGCATCCAATCCATCGGAAGAAATAGGTCCAGTTCTCCTGATACGATTTACTTTCCCAGTTATCGCTATTTCTGTTGATTCCTGATTCACTGAACTGCTTGAGTAAAGAAAACTCCATTCCATAGTCATGTCTTCCTCGTTTGATGAAAGGCTATTCTTCTGTATATTTGTCTTGAATCGAACACTTTCGCTTTGGCATTTGGAGTTCGCTTCAAACACACGAAAATATGAACTAAGCACAATAAGTCGGGAAGAAATAGACGGTATGAGAGTATTTCTTTGGCATCACAAAACCAGGATTAAACTAGCGCCTTGAAAGCAATTTTCGGGACGCTATTTTTTTTCTTTTTTTTTTTTTAATCAGAAACTGGGACTGCTCCAGAAAACCGGGACGTCTGGCAATCCTACACAAGGAGCTATCTAATATAGTTCGGTTACTCACCGTAAACATCAACTTTTATTTGAAAGTCGTGTCAACAGTACTGGCGAATGTGGCACTCTTAAAACAGCAGTAATGAGTATGTACATCGGATTCAACAAAGAATGGTGAGAAAATAACCCGTCTACTATTCAAAGGAACCGTAGCGGCAATCGCATTGTATCAAGTGAAGACAACCGTGGTGACATAATGCAATACTGTTAATGATTTTATAACAAAGTGCAACAGGATGAGGATTCTACAGGGAAAATGGTTGTCTCATGAGGCAAGATTATGTTGAACGAAATAGTAAACCGGCTTAATCGTGTGTACTTTCCTCCACACAACCCACATTTTGGCGTGGAAAAGAATTCAGCTTAGCAGAATTTAATGAATGTGACCTATATGCGTAACTGGGCCATTATTCTGTTTTTGCGGGACTGCAGATACAACAGTAAGTTCAAATGGTTCAAATGGCTCTGAGCACTATGGGACTTAACTTCTGAGGTCATCAGTCACCTAGAACTTAGAACTACTTAAACCTAACTAACCTAAGGACATACACATCCATGCCCGACGTGGATTCGAACCTACGACCGTAGCGGTCGCGCGGTTCCAGACTGTAGCGCCTAGAACCGCTCGGCCACTCTGGCCGGCAACCGTAAGTGCTCCGCACAATTTCCATTCGTAAGCTCAGTTGGAATGATATTGTTCCACCGAGATGGCGCACCATTAAAATCTGGCAGAACTTAAGTTTCTTTTCTAAAACGCGGCGTGCAGCAATCGTAACGGACACAGTGACAAACATTACTCAAAAAGCTCCTGTTCATAGTCCTAACCGCTTGGATGTTGACGGCGCTCATCCCGCGTAACTGAGCTTTAGAGGTTGATTGTATTAATTTAGTATTACTCTTTTTCATTTTTTGAGAAGAGTATACTGAGATGCAGTTCGAGACTGAACTCGAGTTTGGAAAGGATGATTTGGTTTCCCGCCCCATTGTCTAAAAAATCGTTCTTACGCTAGGGATTGGTTGAGAATGGGGAAAAAAAGGACGCTATATCCTCTTCAGAGGAAACACATCGGCTTTTACCGTCAGTGATCCTGGAAAACCGCGAAGAATGTAACTATTTGTTTGAACCCCTTCCCCTTTCTTGGCTGCATTCACCACTTCGCAGACCCACTCTGTAGTTCACGAAGGGACTGCCGTGACTTTGGAACAACTGCCCTAGAATTAATCTTCTGTAATATAGGAAAACCACGCGGAAAGCTAATTTGACGTAATGCGGCGTGAATCTCACCCTCCTACATTCAGAAAAACTGCGTTGTGGGCAGGTACAGGAACTCCGCATTGTCGATTTGTCGTCCTCAGCAACACCATTGTCGAGGTACATTGTCGTCCCCTTCCTGCAATCTGATTTGAAATATCAGGTGTGTATCTGTGCCTTGTGGATGACTATAAGTGCTTGCGCACAGTATTGCGTTTATTTGTGATGACAGAGAGGTTGTAACCCAGTGCTGATACAAGGCCTCCTACCGTAAAATATCATTAAGGGAACTGCAGTGTTCAATGTCCGCACTTGACGCACAGACTACTAGCAACTGTGACACACAGATTCGCTCCGTGAGACAATCGGAGATGTATGGAATTCAGCCCAGAATACTGGCGCAAAGTCTGGTAATCAGAAATGCAATTATCTCTCGTTCCCCTGTTGACACTGAAAATTTCTTCGAATCAAAAAATGGTTCAAATGGCTCTGAGCACTGAGGTCATCAATCGCCTAGAACTAATTAAACCTAACCAACCTAAGGATATCACACACATCCATGCCCGAGGCAGGATTCGAACCTGCGACCGTAGCGGTCGCTAGGTTCCAGACTGCAGCGCCTAGAACCGCACGGCCACTCCAGCGGCAGATTCGAACCGGCTACCTTCGTAACGAGCGCCATTGCACTACGCTCTCCATTGCGGAGGCGGGTTGTGTACTAGTTAGCAAGGCAATTCTGAAAAAATGGACTACTAATGTTAGGACTTTAAATTTAACAAAATGATAGCATATTTAGTGAGAGAACTTCTGAAAGCAGTTCTGCAAGGGCAACATTTAAACGTCACGACCTACCAAACAACATAGACAATACGGACAGTTTTACATTACACGTATGTGCAGTGATACGGAGTAATAATTTGTGTGCTTGTTTTGCGGAACTTGATAATGGGATAATGTAAGCCCGAAACGTGTGTTAAATATATCACACATTTTGGACACCTGATGAGTAATAATGTCCGTACTGATATTGTGTACCTGACATTTTGTGAATCAAACCGTCCAATTTATTTATTAAGACCTTTCAAACTTGAACATCTAAAAGAAGGTTCTGTTTGGTACTGTAAGCTATGCGTAATCACGCCGATGACTTCTCGATTAAGCATAGGTTTCAGCACTAACACGAAAGCTACTTTTATAGGTTCTAAGTTGGATATGATGATCGCAGTAGCCGAAACGTCTTAACAAAAAAAATTTAATAATCGATCTTGGCGATTTTATTCACAAAATATTCACAATCATAGCAGATTAATACCTTTTATTAGTGAATTGTATATAATAATTCCAGATGGTGGTTCTAGTAGTGTGGATGCTCACTAGTTGCTGTCCGTCGTCGAATAGTTGATCTATTTACATTGTGGCGCGCCTGCCTGCTGGCGACAGTTTTCATGTAATCGGGACACTCACCATTATAGACTTTCTACGATGGCGCGTCAGAAGCCCAATACAAACGTGATGTTGGAAATTACACGTTCCAGCCTCGGGCACCCACTACTGAAAGGCGATCGAAACCAGAGACAGCGTGTGTGTTGTCTATCCTCCGTTCGACTGTTGCCGACGGCCAGTACAACCTGGCTGTCGCCATTTCAGTTATGCAATTGGACTTTATCTGGTGATGAGATTAACTGTGATGGAATGCGATCGGCTGACTAAAGACGAGCAAACTCACAACGGGGCTGATGATTCAACAGTAACTTTCAGCTGTTACAGCAGATGGTTGAAATTTATAACTATTTCTTTAGTATCCAACAGAGCATTCTAGGGTCACAACCGATGGCAGATATTTTCTGTTGTGCAGGATCGTGAACCCGCTGCAATTACTTTTAGCCACTGCTGGGAGCAGTACTAGAAGTGTGACATAACAGCATTAATACAAGGAGATGTCAAGTAGGTGGAGAACGCCTCTGTGTAGCTTAGTGCTCGTCCAAGTGAGCGCTCGCGGTAGGCACCACAATGTCAACGTTGGACGGGAGAACAATGAAGTATGATTTCTAATCTCGGATTAGTACCAATTTTGCTCTTACGATAAGATCAGACGTCTTCAATTGAGCTGAGAAGCAGGAAACCATCACTATCCATTACCTACTCGTGAAGGGAACGTCTTCTAGTATTGCGGTGCACACGGACTGCCACGAAATGTAATTTTAATTGCGCAAATCGTTAGAGATGGCATCTGTGATGAATATGTGCACCCTTACGCAGGGAGACTTCGTCTCACAATGAGTTTTGTAGATGGAATTTCATTTTATTCCTGGAGAAAGCGTAACACGAATGATAATTTTTCACATTCCAAACACAGCTTATTGCGCTTTTGTTATTCCCTGGTATTCTGAACGTAAAATACTGCGCAGCGATAGTAATCAATCAGCAGCTGCCAGTAACAATGAAAGAAATACAACACAATACTATCTAATTTTTAGCAGAACCTAAGTGATCCCATGGAGTCAACTTCTCTGCCTCGATGCATGAAAAGCTTCTTGCTAAGCAACCGGTCAATGACGCTTGCGATACGCAGTTAGATGTTGAGTCTTCTGTCATCGTCCTAGGTGCAAAGTGCAAAATGAGGGACTCTGGATAGCGTGCGTCAGAATTTTGAGCTTTAATCAGCAACGAACGTTACGCAAGAAAACGTTTCCCACTGATAAGCTGAGAAATTTGCGAAACTTTGCGAACGACGCGCGACACGCGCTGCGCGGCGTGGCGCGCCCCAGCGCACGCGGCCGTGGCCTCGGCGTCACGACACACCCTCGTCCACTTCACTCTGAGCAGACCACGGAGCGCCAATGGCAGGACTTTGTCCATTGTGCCAATTGAAACAGCTGACGACAGCGCCGGCGCATAGTTCGCTAGACCGACGACCTCGACAACAACGCTGTTTCACGACTGCTCTTCTAGCACTTGCTTCAAAATGAGTTCTAGATTTCGCGGAATGGTGCGTATTAATATCGTGAACGTTACAAACACTACACACTGATTGAAATTAATTAAATACACTGAAATAAAAGGACCGATGGGAAAGAAATCAATGAAGATGCATTTATAAGAAATGATGTCAGTGCAAATCGTTCAGATATGCTGGAGATGTAATTTAATGAGTACATTTATTCTTTCAGGTGCTATGAAGGTAAATTTGTTGTGAGCTGGAGGAATAGTGTATGCGAAATTTCAAGAAAAATAGTACACGAAGCCAATTTACTTACTTAAACGCCAACCCGACCGTGTTTTAAAGAAACATATTCTCTCCCATGCAGTGTTTAGTTACGATACAGATTACAGGGCATACCGGAACTTACCCGATAAAATTGTGAAAGCTGTTCAAGGCTATTTCCTAAGTATTTTGGTGTAAGAGCTTGCGGTCTCCAGTGGCTCTGAAAATATCTGCACAACAGTGCAAATGTTGACATCTTGCGCTGTGTCTTGTAGGTAATAAACTCGTTCCATTCACTCAGGGCACTTGCTGCGACAGTCATAGGGCTGACTGCATAAAAATCAGCTGACTGGACATCAAATCTGAAATTACATCAGAAACTGCGCTATGTTCGGGATTCAGCTTTATTGCTGAACCTGGAACCACTGAAGAAAGCTCAGATTTGATGTGAGGTAGCACGTAACATGCTTGGAAACACGGCTGAAATCGGCTATAGCGCTTGGACCGCAGATATTTATCGTAGATCATAGATACACAGTACTTATTATCGTCGGTGTCGTGCTATAAATATGGAAGCAAGTAAATAGAAAAAGGAACGAGCCTCAAACTTTTCTCAATACGAGAAAGATTTACTGCTGGAAATTGCGTTGGGCCAGTAT
This sequence comes from Schistocerca cancellata, assembly GCF_023864275.1. Classification (NCBI taxonomy): domain Eukaryota; kingdom Metazoa; phylum Arthropoda; class Insecta; order Orthoptera; family Acrididae; genus Schistocerca; species Schistocerca cancellata. The sequence goes on along the minus strand of NC_064630.1, from coordinate 324,157,468 downwards.
AAAGATATAACTGAGTGCAAAAAAAGAAAAGTCACTGCAGTCAATACGGTAAAGTAAGGTAAAGGCATGGAGAGAAGTTGCTGTTAACTTTAATACTCTTTAACATCGGGACAGATCGTGATTGGAACAGTTTAAAGATGCGTTATGAAAATGCTAAGAACAGGACCAAGAAAACATTTGCGCATAACAAGGTATAACTTCAAGACGCACTTTCTAATTATATCATTCCATTTTTTATGTATGTGGAATGTAAACTGGAGCAAAATAGTGACAAATCTTTTCGAGGTTGAAACGCATAAAACTGGAAGCGGTGATTTCGTAAGGCCTGCTGTTACAGAAAGTGGACAAAAGCTAACTGCAGCACTGAAGTCACAATTTTTTCGTATTTCCAACCCGTAAGACGACGATGCAGAATTTCATTCCGAAGTTTTGTGTAGTGGTTTGGGAACGTTTTGATAAGATCGCATAAATACTTTTAAAGCAAGTTTGTTGCGTAAAAGGTAGTTTATAATGTTATTCTTGTTCTGGTAAGATGCAAATAATGTATACATGCTATTTAGCGACGTACGTAGAATTGTCATAACAGTTTAAGGACGCGTTCGTAGTTAAAAATTTAATATGAATTGCATAGTTACTGCTACTGGAGCCGAGAGAGAACTTATATGAGGTGATGAATAGTTATTAGTTGCTGTCAAAATTCCCGTACTTCTGTCCACTGAAAACATTTAGAATTTTCCTTTCTTACTCCACTGCTAAGTGTCTATAAAATGCCCTTGAACAAATCACATAAATTACGAGTCGTCTCCCAAGAACTCTTACGAGATAGATCATTACGTACACACGATAGCCGGTAATTACCTTAACCTAACCTTCCATTTCGATAAATTATTTCGACCATCTGGGGTGTCACACATTAAACTTTTTTTGTGCTGACAATTTTTATTATTTCAATTGGTATCTACAAAAACAACAAAAGCGATGAATCATAAATCAAAAACATTATAAACTGACGATTATAGCTGAACCTGACTTTGAAAAGCGAATTTTCGCTAGTCAAATATGATCCGACTGCAGGCGATATGCTCTGGGATTAACGTTTATACAACTCAGATTTCCATGTTAAGCTTGACCTGAGGTTGGTTTCTGTCTTAATCTACGGTTAAATGCTTTATACAATCTGTCCATAATGTTCACTTTACTCTTCGCCCTGAAGCTTGCGTCCAGTACTGATTTAGTTTTTCCGGCAGTGTTATTGTACACTTGCTGGGATGCACAGCAGAATGGATAGGTTTACTAATGAAAAGTTGGCCGCTATGCGCCTCGTATAGGGGGGTCACTGAACACATTGGATGAGCGTCACGACGCTTCGCTGACCACTTCCCGTAGCGATGGCAGCCACATCACAGAACTATATATTACAGGCTTTCCCCACTGCCGAGAAAGTATTTATGTAGATACACACGTAACTTGAGCAATAACCGAATAAATTTTAATTACGTAACTATTCCATAACGAGTATCTGAAGACAGTGGCGTAGCTAGCATGGGTGGCATGGGTATCGGCGGTGTCACCCCACTAATAAAAACTCTTAAAATTAATAAAACTGGGTATGTGTCAAGTATGAAATAAATACGAAAAATAAAGACCTTAGAGTCAGTAATCACCAAAATGTTATGCACTACATTAATATAAAGTATTATACACTAGTACATAGTATTATATTCTATATATTAATATGCATCCTTCAGAAAACTATTTGCTAAAGCGAGACACACACACACTTAAAATTTCCTTCTAGTTTTCACAGCCGCAAATGCTGATACCACATCTTCATAATTAATATTCTGTATTTCATCATGTTCGATGGTTAACATGGTAAGATTATTTAGCCTCGTGTTGCTCTTTGTTGAGCCTAATTAATTTTTAATTAAATTTAATTTTCTGAAGCTCCTTTGACTTGAAGGAATTGATACGCAAATCGTCATAAATAACTTTAGAACAAGTATAAGATTTGGAAGTGTGTCTTTAAAACCCCATTTCACTGTGATTTTCAGAAAGTCAACGGATGCCCAATCGGAAACTAACATTTGCCGCCTCTAAATGTCTTCTCAGCCTTGGTACCTCATCGAGTATTTCTCCTTATGTTACTTCATCATAAAAAACAGCGAATTTTGAAACAGCTAGTTTCAACTCCTCATTGTTTGTAAAAAGCAAAGTACTTGGCTGCACAGCCTCGAGCAATAGGGCGACATCTTCAACGGACTATGCTCTGGTTTAAAGTTCGATACTGTATCGGGCAAGACATTCCAACATATTCTTTTGATGCTCAGTTATCAGTGTGAGTCCTGTATCGGTGGCCAGTTCACCGGCCATCCGGTTTTACGACCAATTCTTCTTTCTATTGGAATGTCTTATTACCCTGATTATTTCATACAAGACGTATGACCACATTTTTGTTCAGCATAAAGAAGTACCTCTATTTTTATATCTAACTGAGTACAACCGGAATACAGTTTACTTCTCTCAGTACATCATTCCAAAAGTAAAGATAGCAAAGAAATGTGAAATTACATACAGCAGGTAAAAGATTTTGTGCAACACCTTTGGTGTCAAAATTTTCGTGTTGATCACGTAATTCATCAACTGCACCGGAAACCCTAACGAAATATTCTGCCACTGCTTTAACTGCAGCATAATGAGCACTCCAACGTGTTGTTGAGAGTCTGAACAGATACTTTACTGTGTTTAATAACACCCCCAGCAGAAAAAATGTAACAAGGGTAACTACCAACCCGAAAAATGTTACACAAGATACATTTTGTGCAAAGGAATGTTGGCCACATAAATTAATTGAATGGTCAATACATCCAACAATAACGGCTTTATTGTTTTTTGCTTTAATAGCTTGAACTACACCATACACGCCGCTCATAACAGCTGTATTGTCATAACCTTGGGAACGACATCATCATTAACGTCTGAACCTTCATTTTCACGCTTCTTATGAATTTCGTCGCTTAGATAAGTGTTTTTTTTTTTGTTTTGGTGGAAAAACTTCCACTTTCCTATTATCAGTTTTCACGAAACTAATTACGTCAGACATCTGATCAATATGTGAAATGTATGCTAACAAACATAATACTAAAACATTTAGACGATTTAACTTTGTTGACAGGCGTAGATTTTACGTGGTTCGCTACAACATTTGTAAATTCATTCTGTACCTCTGGCGACAGATATGACAGTTTTTGAGATTTACCATGTTCCTTCAACACAAGATCATACTTTGACAGTAGTTCCACTAGTTCTAAGAAACTGCCCTTGTAGAGTCTTCTCGATGTCCACGAAATACTAAGTTTTGTTTAGCCAGAAACAAAGTTATATCTAATAACCCCGATAAAAGATGCTTCCACTTCAGTTTTTCAGTATCCATTAATTGCAAGGTTGCGCCATCAATTGTTTTATGCAATTTTAGTCTCATTTCCAAAGTTCTGCACTCTTCAAGATTTTCCAGGTGCTCGTTTGCAATTTCATGGTCGTCCACTTTAGGATTCAGTTTCCACCACTTCTGAAATCTAGTCACAAATATAGATCTTGCATTAATACTACTGGTGACAGCAAACAAACGACAGCAGAAGCAGTAGAGGTTATTAGTTGTTGGAGAGTAAACTAACCAAGACAGCAGAATTGGCCGACCGGAGTGGCCGAGCCGTTCTAGGCGCTACAGTCGGAGACCGAAACACAAGGAAGATAACCATCCTGGACGTCATGGTCAAAAGAAGAGCGGATGGCACCCTGGGGCACGGGGTATACAGGAAGAAAACGCACACCGACCTGTATTTGCAAGCGGATAGCTGCCACCACCCTGCGCAGAGGTAGGGGGGTGCTAAAAACACTTGTGCACAGGGTGCGCAGAATCTATGACGCAGACAGTGTGCCCCAAGAGCTGGAACATCTCAAAACTGTATTCCGGAAAAACGGGTACTCGGAATGGCAAGTCAGACGCGCACTCCGGCCCACTCTACAGCACAGAGTGTGGAGACGGAAGTAGTCATTGAAAGAGAGAGAGCCATTGCCTGTATACCGTATACTGGCGGAATATCGGCAAAAATAGGACGAATATTGAGGGAACACCGAGTAGGAACTGTCTTTTACCCACCAAATACAACTCGAGCATTATTGGGAAGTGTCAAAGACGATCTCGGTTTGCAGAATACCGGCATATACCAGATTCCGTGTCAATCTGGGAAGACTTATATTGGACAGACAGTGAGCACCATCGAAGATCGTTGCCGAGAACATCAGAGGCACACTCGACTTGAGTACCCCAACAAGTCGGCGGTCGCAGAGAACTGTTTGTCCGAAAATTACGAAACTGACTACCAACATACCAGGGTCTTGACACAGACATCTAAATACTTGGCCTGACTCATCAACCGAGATTGCGGCTACAACCTCAGCAGGGCGTGGGAACCAGCACTGTCTAAACACGCTCAGCAAAGGAAACGAACGGGCTACTGGGGCGGACGACGCAGTTACACCGACACCACCATAGACGCCGACGCCAGCGTCTCACCGACCGCTGAGGCGCGGGCGCGGACCGCTGTGAGGACGGGGTTTAAGACGGCCGCCCGTCCTCAGCAGCTCACCATACAACGGAACACGACAGACTACCTACAAAAACTTCAGACCTGAATGACAGTGTCGAATTCGACCTAACACGACCAAAACACAAACCATACTCTTTCAGCACAGACATCGAACCGGGAACAAAAACGAAAACACTGACGACATACAACTGACCTTATGGAACACGCCACTGACGCTCACAGATTCCGCGAAGTACCTAGGCGTGTTCCTAGACAAACATCTAAACTGGCAGACGCACATCACCTATCGCCTCGGCAGAGCAAGGAAAATACAAGGACTTATACGACAGGTGGCAGGACGCCTCCATGGCTGCCGCCTGGAGACGGCCCTGCATACATACAAGACCTTCGTCAGACCGGTCCTGGAATATGAAGCCGCACCCCTGGCCGGTGTGGCGAAGAGCCAGGCTGAAAGACTCTACAGAACTCCGTAGCATCACCAGACTCCCCCCTCAGACAGCGAGCAATGACGTGTATGACATCACCAACATAGAACCCCTACAAACTCGACTAACGAAACTACGCGCCAACTATGGCAAAAAACACGTCTTCCACTTCCCAGACCTGGCTCCCACCATGACCCCACTCAAACGACGCCCACACTCCACATTCCCCCCCCCCCCCCTCCATCTCGACGCCAGGCAATAGGCAACGACCCTACACACACACACACACACACACACACACACACATAAGCAAAGCACAAAACTGATCAGCCAAATAATAGTAATATTAGTAATATTAACAAGTAACATATTACTAAACCCTTCTAGACGTAATTCTCTTTAGATCCAAATCTATACCTTCCCATATTCTCCTTATGAACATATGGTAAACACAAAATGACAATCCGCTAAATGTAAAAATCTGCATCACATTTATCCTGCAATCTACGCTTAGTCACTAGATACTGTCATACCCGATCGCACCAAGTAGCTAAAATAAACTTATTTTGCCACACCAGAAACACTCATGTACAACTAATCGACAAAAATAACATAGTAATAACAGCCAACGCAATAACCTCAGAAGACAGACTCTTATATCTAAATTTATGTTTTCCTTCTCATTTTTACTGTTTTTATATTTTTTTCTTTTTTCTGTGCTTTTATAAATGTCTATTAAATGTTAAAATCAAAATATTGTAAATCCTATACTTTCTCAAAGTGATTATGTGTAGCACAAGCGCAAGCATATGAAATAAAGAAGCAAAAATTCTTACGGAAGGGAATGAAATGTGCTACAAAAAGTCAGCGCACCTGACGATGGCGACGTGTCTGATCGCCGAAATATCGTGCCCGTTGGACAGTATGGACCAGCAGTAAACACGTAGACTGTTCGAGCGAGAAATACACCGGGGAAAACTGAAGAATCACTTGGTTTTAGTTGTTTACAAGATATTTTTTCAGCTCTTTCATAGCACACTATCGAAATAACAATGATTCACTCCATGTCAACGAAGTTCACAACACGAAAGAAACGAGAAATGAAACAGCCGACAGGAGACGACGATTTTGGGGGAACCCCGATTGAGCCGCAGGGCCATGAAAATTAAAAACAACAGAAGGCGTGTCCAAAACTGTCTGTCCAGTCCAGTGAGCTCAAACGCTGAAACAGCTCCGTAGCGGTCGCTGTACTTCGTGCCTTCTATCACAGCTGCCAATTCAAGCGCTCTACTGTTCGGTACTAATCACATTTACTGGAATGCATTTCCAAAAGTGGCGGCTGGTGGTATTTGAAGTTGGACATTGCACCGAAGTTTAATGGTTGCATTTTTGAGACGTTTATAAGGGAAAGAATTCCTTATCTCGGCGCCTGGTTCCCGACGTCCTTTATACACGACCCTCAAAAAATATAAAATGCAGTTATCCTGATGAGAAGATATTTCCTCCGAAGTTTTACCCTCAAAACAAATATGAATGAAGCAAGAATGTTAGGTTTGCTGCTGAACTATCGATATTGGTCATATTCTGGGTGGCGTACTCAGCCGGCTCGGATAACAAATTAATGTTGTAGGAGGAGAAAATGCTGGGAAAAGTGTTCTCCATAGACTGATGCTGCCTCGCGGAGCATATGGAACAGCATCTAGTTGACTAAAACACCCTGTGAAGTCACTGCAAAGCTACCAGGTGCTGCAGACAGTCCTGTACTCGACCCTTTTCCAATGGGCCGCACTGTCCGCCAGAGATATGCCGTCGGACGGCAAGTTCCTTGAGTTTGCTTCGAGCACAGCTCCGTTTGTTTTTGAGTCCCCTACGACACAGTAGAGCGTTGGACGACCAAAGGTATCATATATCATGGTACATATTAGTCTTACTAAACCAATAGACTAAAAGGGAACAGGCCAAGTGTAAAATTATTGGGAGTTGTGCAACACTACAACAACGCCACGCACTGCCGCTGCATTAAAATATCTGTGCTACGATGTATTACACATGAGCTGTGTATGTTCTTTCCGTCATACTGTACCGCATTTAAACATGAGAGCCCTTTAATTGTGCTTACACAGCTGTTCTACTTCCGTGAAATATTTCTACCATAGCAGATAATCAGCACGAAAATTAAGTTGCCAGAACTGTAATCACGCTGTCCCCCGCACTGCCCATCCTCTTTCCCCTCTCTCTGCTAACATCATTGGAGTGAGCTCATTATAGACACACAAACTACATACTTGGATCGGTATTTTACCTAGTCTCGAGTTAACAGACTAAATTTTAGCCAAAAGAAAGAAGATATGTTTAGTTATTACATATTAAAAAAATACTCGCTTACGGCACACGGTTGGCACCCAGAGCGGGCATTAGTTGAAATCTGGGGATCAGGAAAAAAAAGTTTTCATTATTTTAACTGGATGTTACATCCAGAATGAGATTTTCACTTGCCCGCGAAAGGCAAAGGTCCCGAGTTAGAGTCTCGGTCTGGCACACAGTTTTAATCTGCCAGGAAGTTTCATGGCTGTTACATCGATTGCAACGGTTACACGGATCCCCTGCTTATTTTGTCAGGTTATGTAAACAACAAGAATTGTAGATAATGGTCGCAGGACAACCTACATATTCCGCGTGAAGACTCTCTCCAGTGAAAATATGTTTGTTGTGCATGGTCAGGCATGCGCATTACTGGCCCCATATTTTTCAATCACACCTTAAACAATGGCAGATATCTAGAGATCTTAACACTCCTATGCACAATTAACGGATTCAGAGAAGCTGTAGGAGGTATTCCGACAAGATGGAGCAACCACTCACACATCCAACCGAAGGATGGCCCCCCCGTCACCAACATTGTCCCTGCAGGCAGATTTGTAATAGAGTTCTCTGGCCCCCCATGTCCCGGGACTTAACATCGTTTAATTTTTATTTATGAGGTACGCCAAAAAGCAAGGTGTATGCTGACATTAACCGGAACATTACTTGGGAAATTAACATCAAGCCTGTTGAATTACAGCGAATTGCCGGTAACGTCACACTTGAAGTCAGCGATGCCTGGATGCCCATGGCCACTGTTTCCAGCATCTCTTACGAACAGGTAACTAGAGGTTTTTTAACGTGCCGCAACACGACGTGGCATGGACTCGACTAATATCTTAAATAGTTATGGAGGGAACTGACACCATGAATCCTGCAGGGCTGTCCATAAATCCATAAGAGTACGAAGGGGTGGAGATCTCGGGTCTAGTGAAGCAGGGGATATAACCCGTCGGCTTCGACCAATGACGTCATACATTAGTCATAGTAATGTCTTCACTTCGAGGCATAGATAATAAAACAGTTCTGTGCTATGTAATTTTCGTTACTGTCTGTCTACGCGAGCTTCGGTTATTCCTCGATATTTCCGTGTGGTAAGTTCACTTTTCCATTTGCTTCTTTCACTGTATTTCACTATTTTGACATATTTCACTGTTTTATTCCACCAATAGTGTATTTTCGTGTTGTGAAGTACGTAATAGAAATTTCTCAGCTGTCGATCTTCTTTCGTTTCCCAGCACTAGTATCGGTGACACATTTTCGAACGTGTACTTGCTATATTACAGGCGAAACCCCCGACAACTAAAATTTGTATCCCGTCCTTCACTTCGCCTTTAAACTGACACTATATATGTCAATTGGCGAGCAAGATAAATGTAAAGAATGGGATACTATTAGCGTCCAAGGCAACAAGAAAACTGTACCTCATAGTGATGCACGGGATACAAAATGTACATGTGTCGTCTTCTTGTCTCCGTGTAGTTCAACTGAGGTACAGGTTGCAAATGTAACGTACGTCTATTTCCAACTTTTCGTTTCCAGTGTACGTATATAGAGGTCAACGGAAGTCTGGTATACGTATATTACACACGTAGGTCCTTCTGTCATCAGTAATACTGATATGTACGTAACAAAAGACTGTTAATAATAGCGGAGACGAAATAAACAACACATCTACAATTTGTATCCCGTTTTCCACTTAGGGTGTGATACATCGTTCAAGTGAAGAACAGGACATAAATGTTGTGAAAACGAAGAAATCTACGTACGCTGAACTTTTATCCCGTACTGCACTCCAGCAATACAGTTCGAAAGAGTTTCGAGATACAACTGACACACATCTAACGTGATGTATTCTTTGCTAGCAATATATTTCATTCATTTCGCGGAGAAATACTAAGATACAAACACGCGATATCGTTAACGTGAAAATACTACTGGCCCTTATATATGTGAAGTACAGTTTCTCTCTCTTGTATTCCTTTGTTTCTGAACATTCTTCTCAGCTCTTTCATCTTTGTAATACATGCTCTCTGGCCAATTCTGACGTCATTAGTCAAAGCCGACGGGTTGTATCCCCTGCTAAACTAGACCCGAGATCTCTTCTGAAGAGCAAGTTGCGAGGCACCCCAGATATGCTCAATAATGTTCATGTGGCCAGCGGAAGTGCTTGAACTCAGAAGAGCGTTCTTGGAGCCACTCTGTAGCAATTCTGGACATGTGGGGTATTACATTGTCCTGCTGGAATTGCCCAAGTCCATCGGAATGGACAATGGACATGAATGGATGCAGGCGGTCGGACTGGATTCTTACGTACGTGTCATCAGTCAGAGTCTTATTTACACATATCAGGGGGTCCCGTATCACCCCAACTGCACATGTTCCACACAATTACAGAATCTCCACAAGCTTGAACAGTCCCTTGCTGACATGCAGAGTCCATGGATTCATGAGGTTGTCTCCATACACGTACACGTCCAGCCGCTCGATACAATTTGAAACGAGACTCGTCCGACCAGGTAACATGTTTCCAGTCAATAACAATCCGATGTCGGTGTTGACGGGCCCTGGTGAAGCGTAAAGCTTCGTGTCGTGCAGCCATCAAGGGTACACGAGTGGGCCATCGGCTCCGAAAGCCCATATCGATGATGTTTCGCTGAATGATTCGCACACTGACACTTTTTTATTTCCCTGCACTGATATCTGCAGCACTTTGCGGAAGGGACGCACTTCCGTCAAGTTGAACGATTCTCTCCAGTCGCCGTTGGTCTCGTTCTTGCAGGGTCTTTTTGCGGCCGCGGCGATGACTGAGATATGATGTTTCACCGAATTCCTGATATTCACGGTACACTCGTGAAATAGTCATACGGGAAAATTCCCACTTCATTGCTAACCTGGAGATGCTGTGTCCCATCGCTCGTGCACCGACTAACACCACGTTCAAACTCACTTAAATCTTGATAACCTGCCACTGTAGCAGCAGTAACCGATTTAACAACTGTGCCAGACACTTGTCTTACATGGGCGTCGCCAACCACAGCGCCGTATTCTGCCTGTTTACATATCTCTGTATTTGAATACTCTCGCCCACACCAGATTCTTTGGCGCTTCAGTGTAGTTGGCTCACCGTTACTTTATCTCGGAAGTGAGGCGTACGGGCTTTATATGGGACGCCCTGTAAAAGAAAAGGGTGGTGGTGAGGGACGACGACGACGACGACGACGACGACGACACATAATTAAGAATGGACTGAAAACCTGTCACTTAACCATTGTCATCGTCTCTGCTACTTGTGCTAGTTGCATGCACGCAGCACACGGGCAGAGGCGTGAAAGTTGTACATGTCCAAGAGTGAACGCACCACTCATTGGTAAAATTTACAAATATTTAGTACTAAATTTATTTGTTAACGGTCCAAAGTAATATAATTTTTCTCCTAGCGACTGCTTTTATACGTACATTCTATCTGTAGTCTTTATTGAGCAATACACAAGTGTCAAAAATTGTTGCTGTTGTACGAGGATGAATCCGAAATGTCGTGCTTCTCATCGGCTCCATTCAGACACAAACACGGACTCTCAAGCGCAAACCAGTTCGAACTTGCGTAATGACTTCCAATGCCTAATTACTAGCAAGACGCAACAGGTTCCTAATCCAGCACAATCCATTTTGGCGCAGGACAACCTGGATCGTATTTTCAACTCTGACACTTTTGACGACAATGATACCGAGATAGTATCATGGCAGATCGTAGATAAGGTATTGAAATCTAACTTCATCCACATAAGGCAAAAACAGAATCAGTTTCTAAATCCAGTATTAACTACATTTTCCATGGCTAGGCGAGGCGTAATAACAAGACTGGATTGATATGTCTTACTGAGAAACCTGTCTTAAATAGCTGCTAGATTTCTATACACCAGTGAATAAAAAGAAAAAAGAGTGATCTTTTACACATATCTTGAAACATGTTAAGAAAGGTAACAACTCTGATAGGAGGGAAGGCCCAGTCTGCTAATATCTCTCTCTCTCTCTCTCTCTCTCTCTCTCTCTCTCGAGAGAGAGAGAGAGAGAGAGAGAGAGAGAGAGAGCACGCGTTCACATCGGATAAAACTGTAAGCGCTTTCTTACAAACTGCATTTGAACAGCCAGTGACTTGCAAATATCTTAAGCTACATTATTTATTTTTGAAGAGGATCACTTACCTCGTTCGCACGATTTCGAAGAGAGCGTCTCATAGCAACGAACACAAGCTTACAGCAATGTCATAACATTGTTAGCACGCCGTGGTAGCTTCCTAGGTTTGGAGCGGGAGTCGCTAAGAAACTAACATAGTATAGTTTTTAGGCACCAATTCATATTTCTCAGTTGTTGTCCTTATTTATTACCAACTAAAATAACACACTTCCCCAACTTGTACAAAACACATAATATCCTATTTTCAAGCTTCATAACAATAACCGGTATGTGTTCAATGTATTTGGGACAAGCGCAGAATAAAATACAACATGGTGAGGTTGCATTCAAGTCGAATGAGTGCGGAAAAGTGACCGAGGAGTATGTAATATAATTATGTAACTTTATAAGTCTGCAGATAGTGGAATTGACAAGGGAAGGGGAGGGGCGGAGAGAGGAGAGGGAGGGGGAGGGGGAGGGGGGAGGGAGGGGCAAGGGGAAGGGGGAAGGGGAGGTGGTGGAAGGGAAGATGTTCTGTACTTATGGAAATCGGTTTGCTGGTGTTACAGTTGGCAGCCAGATTGTGAACTCTCATATGTTCTGGTTTAGGTTAAATGCGTTTCCAGTAATTCCGCGCCTTTCTCTCGCAATTATAAAATTCTCGTAAGGAAGGGCGATTGGCGATTCACGTCTTGACGACAAAGTCATTAGAGACAAAGCAAAAGTTCGGACTAAGAAAGGAAATCAGCCATACCTCATCAAGGGAAGCACACCGACATTCGTTGTAAGTGATTTAGGGAAATATCGGAAAAACAAAATTTGGATGGCAGGGAAACGCTTTGAACCGTAGTCTTCCCAGGTACGAGTCCAATGTCTTTATGACTGTACCACCTTAATCAATCAAACTTTTCGAAACTGCCTTTAATTTTCTCGGTGAACATGCAACGCTTCTTTAACAACATGCTACGCCAATGCTGAAGTACCTTCCACACGGTTCATACCAATTACCGGATCTAATGTAGTGTCCCACGTTATGCAAGACATGTTCTAGAACGGTATGCATTTATATCGCAAATCCTGATTCCCGTAGAAGTCTAGACGATATTTATGCATTCGCACTGAAACAAACGTCAAAGGGTCCCTGCCCTCTTGTATTAGACAGAGCAGACATCACTCGTGATTACGCGGCTTGTACATACATGTAAACATGAAATGAAGGAAGGGGTGGGAGACGCCTGCGTTAATTTCGTGAATCGGTCAGGGACCATCTCCGGATAGCCGAAGCGGTTAGGGCAGCCGCTCATGAAAAGCGATAAACTCGAGTTTGAGTCTCGGCCTGGCACAAATTTTCAACTTTTGCCTTTGCAGTGCCACAATGCCCTGTGCGGCTAGCCGTCACAGTTCCCACCCCTCCTTTGCCTTTCCTTCCCCTTCCTACATTCCACGTCTTTATGCGTGTACCAGCCGCATCATCACGAGTGATGTCTATTCGGTCCGACATGTCCGACAGAAAGACACCACTGAGAACGCACAGAACGTTCAAGTTGTCAGAAAAGTCCTCCTTTGGGATTAATTATTTCTTCCAGAAAAGATCTGCGCGTGTTTTATATTTCAATCCCCCTCCCTTTTTTTCCAGGAATCAAGGTGCGTGGGACAAACTTGCGCACATTTCAAAACATTCCGAAAATTTTCTGGAACAGCTGATTTACACGTGATGCACCTTTGAGATCTGTGACAACGTTGTCCACACTGCCCGCTCACAACTGACGGACGATCTCGTCCTCGTGCCTTCTAACAGTCAAGGAAAACCGCTTCAAACCAGAACAACCACCGACCGCCAGTTCTGGTTTCTACCGGTTTCTACTGAATTTCGCGCTCTGATGGTTACTTCGCATTCTGTGTTTTCTTTATATGTAATAAACATGTTGCTCCATTCCGTGTGCCACACCCACGTTGTTCTCGTGTCCTCGGTCTCCCGTCGTCATACACCATGTGACTGCATGCCTGTAGCTGCTGATAAAAAACAATGTTATTTGGATGTTAAATGTTGCAAACGACTCGACGGACAGCGTGCAAGAGTTGCGAACGACATGTTACAGAACATCGACGACTCCTAAAACTCCCGACATTTCAGCACTGCTCCCCTAGTCAATCATACGTGGAGCTGAAATGCCTAGCTGAGCGTCATATTACGCAGTTGCCGATTTTATAATTCTCCCTAGCCAGCTAACAAAACACCTTTACTGATTCACTAATTCTTTTGCCCCAGACTACATCCGTAATAACGAATACGAAGTGTGCACTTAAACGCTATTAGTATGGAGCAGCGGCCTTTTTAAAACAAATTTGTGTGTACGATTACAGAATATGACTAAGAATAAGATAGTACTTCCTGTGAATTTCAACAAATGCGGGGAAATATTTGAAAGGGTTATATTGGAAAGGAATACATATTTTCTCTATTCAAAAGTAGTACCCCTAAAGTGCATTATTGGACTTTTATTCGAGAATACATGGGCTGACATAACATGCCGACCATATTTAATATTTTTGAGCTGCAGAGGCTGTTCCCAGTAAGGTCCCTACTCCTCTAATTTTTTTTGCGTATTAAGCTGTGCTATCAGTCAATGTAAACAACTCATTCATAGTGTCAATCTTTCTATCCCTAGCTTCGTTGCCTTTTTGGGGAGATAATTGTGCTCTACTCCATCACCATTAACTACCAACTAAGTTATACAAAATGTTGCAGACGTACTGTGACAGCCATTTTTTCTCTAAAACTACATGTTCGTGGCTTTTATGGGTCGTTTTTACGTAAAATATGAAGGACGAACAAAGTGAACTTTCCTTTTCTTGCAATACTTTGGAAACTGTTGAAAACGAGGTCAACTCCATAATTTCCACATAAAGGGAATACAAAATCTATGATAAAGCTATCAAAAACGTTGTCGGAAAAGCTTTATGCTGCGCAGTTTCGAAAAAAAAAAAAAAAGAAAAAAGAAAAAAAGAAAAAAAAAAGAGTCTTCCTGTAACTGGCAGATTAAACAGCGATCAAGGGCAGATACAGAAAATTTATACAGTAACAGACTTCCTTAATAATTCCTTTTCGGTTTTACAGCTAGTAAAACGCTTACCATACCTCCTACTAAAAATGTATGTTTTCAACTGAACAATAATCGCCTATACTCAATGTCTCTATTCGCATGTTTGACCGCGGTGAGCCCTGTTCATTCTTCCTTGGTGGCAAGATGCCGTTTACATAATATACTCCTGGTCGGTAAATTGGGGGAGCATAACAAATTAATCTTGCTTTGATTATCAGAATTATCTCGCTCTGATTATTTCTTGAGATAACGCATCACATGAATAGTGATCAGCAGTGTCTTGGAGCAAGTGATGAAATTATAGACCTAAAATCGTGAAGCACACAAGTCGATGACGGCTGGAGAAATCGATTTCTGCATCCAAATGCACTAAAAAGCTTAGGACGAGTCGAAAAGCATTTTTAACACACAGATAACTATGTCCAGTTGTAATAATTTAAAGTTATTTATAATTTAAATAATGAGTTATTTGCATTTAAATAGTATACATGTTTTCCCTTATAACAAAACTGGAAGAAAATGTTTCCTTATCTCAATACAAAAGGTTTAGCTTCAAGCACATCCAACCTAAAGAATGTTTCCTTAAGTGTTGCTCACATTGGTCAGTGATCGGAAGGCTTTTGTTATCTCCAGGCCCAACTCACTAAAAAGCTTTCGAGGCAAAAAATGTTCAATTTTGACAGCTCTGTTCAATCATCACTTTTGGACCATATACCAATGAAGCTTACCACATTTTGTCTGGTTTTAGATGATCTGAGACTAACCACTCAATTCACTCTTTGCGTTATGGCCGTGTCTTTTTTCAAGGGAACCATTCCGACATTTGCCTTAGGTGATATAAGGAAATTAGGAAAACCAAAATCTGCTTAGCTGAATTGGGAAATAAATCTCGACCCTCCAGAATGATAGTACATTGTCGTACAACTGCGCCACATCAGTCGGTCATTTTAAAGAATACGAATAGCCAGGGTTTTTTTAAAAAAAATCATCACTTTTCCTTTTAATATCTAAATATGCATAAAGTATGCAACTAATAAAATAGAAATATTCCATTTTATTTATAATGTCGAAAGCAAGATAACAGTTTTACCATCGATGGATGCTGAAGTAATCAAATACGGAGCACAAGCTCGGATGGGGACTAGGATAGCGAAGGAAACCAGCTCTCTCCTTTTTTCAGGAAGCATCACGGCATCTGCCTTAAGAAATTCAGGGAAACCATGGCAGGATGGGGAAATGAACCAGGATACACCCGAACGAGAGTCTGGAGTCCGCAGGGTTGCTTTAACAGGTTTTAGCTCACTTCTTCGAAAGATATGCTGTAACTTCAGTAAGTTTGTTTTTTCTTCTGTCTCTCTTTGACGCCTAATAGATTTTTGTTCCCCAAACAGCCTGACTTTGTCCTTGTTGGTTGCAATGTTAAGTTAGTTTTCTGTAGCAATTAATCGGAGCTAATGGGCGTTCCTCCGTCAGTTCAGTGTTAGTAAGTACGACCATGTCATTTGCAAAGGAAACAGCAGTCACAGATTTACAATTACGCATGGCTGTCTTACGACCTTCGGCGTCTTGTCATATACTTAATTTCATTTTCTTCTCAAAAGAATCATTCCAGCAAATTTGCTTTCATTTTCTACTTAAAATCATCACTTGTATCTATGCTAACACAAGGAAAATAAGGGAAAGGATGAGCCCAAACAAAATGGTTCAAATGGCTCTGAGCACTATGGGACTTAACCTCTGAGGTCATCAGTCCCCTAGAACTTAGAACTACTTATACCTAACTAACCTAAGGGCATCACACACATTCATACCCGAGGCAGGATTTGAACCTGCGATCGTAATGGTCGAACGGTTCCAGACTGTAGCGCCTAGAACAGCTCTTCCACCCCGGCCGGAGCCCAAACAAAGCGGCAACTCCCCTGCAAAGATCTGCGCGCGTCTTTAAAAGATAACGTTAAGTATCTAGTGGAAGGGCGGCGGTGTGGTGTACTATGAATTGCTTCTCCGAAGTGCAACAGTCACTACTGACATTTATCAACAACAACTGGGTCGTCTTGCAGACGCATTCCGAGAACAACGACGAGGAAGACTGCGTGCAGTGATACTACTACACGATAACGCCCGCCCGTAGTGTACAACAAGAAACGGCATCTTGCAAATTTTCCTCCAGCAACGCAAACAAGGGCGCCCTATTGACACCGGTGACCGTTGCTTGTTGTTCACTATTTGCGTTTATTTATTCTCTTGACCTCAGCACCTGATTTCTGTATGAATCGCGAGGCGACATCGTCCTTTGAAGAAAACATGGGCCACAGGATGTCCACTAAAGGTGGTCGTCAGTCAGTCTGCCGTCTCGTTTACTGTGCACTCGCAGTCAAACTGCTGTCTCGTTTTCTGTGCACTCACAGAATCAAGCTCCAGGACTTCTTTCCTACGCTCGTTTCAAATGGGACAGCGGTTACGGAGTGCTCGAATACCTGTATAAAATAATTAGTTTGGAAAGTCTGCATAACCACTTGTCCAGAGCATGGCGTACTACTTCAGCACAACAAAATTTACGGCCCTCGATGCTTCTTTGAATCGACCAAACATATTAATACTGCTCTTGAAAAGGTTTGTCGATTGTGATGGGTGCAAAATACACTCAGACTTACGGCCTGCGAAAGTTGCAGGAGCACGGGCCGTGAATTACTGTAGTGCAATATAACACCAGCAGAAAGCAATTGACATTTCAATTTGATTGCAGTCCAAACATAATTCTTAAGGTAATCAGAGTACGACGTACTGGTGACAGCGATCCCTTACTACAAGTAATACTCCAAAAGGAGTTTTTTATGTCACTAAAGTCTGTCAGCAAGGCCTTCCCTGGGGCTATTCCTCACTTTTCCGTTTCTGTTTGGCGGAGAGGAGCCAACCATGCAATCCAGTGAAGATTCTTGCAATGGAGTTTGGTCAAGTCAAAACTCTGCCGAAGCTGTCGTTCATCACGTCATTGTTTCAGCTGAGGAGATAGCTGCCGGCGCACCCAACTTGCATATACTCTGTGCATGATTTACTCCATTTTCAAATAGTGGTTTACAAAACCCATACTAATGTTTACAGTTCCTGCAATTGCATAAAATGGCACTTGGCTGTATGCCATGAAGATGGCTTCAAATATTGTAGAGATTTTTGTGATTACTATTGTTGCACCTGACCCAGACGGGGAGTATTAGTCATGGGTGCCATACCATTTACTAATGTCTGAGAACATTCAAGCACTAGCTGATGAAACAAACATGTAGCTCTGTGTTTGGCCTTGAGGTTGTGATGAATGTCAATCGGTTTCGTAACCGTCACTACACAGAAACCGATCAAGCAAAGAATGTTCCTCCCTGTTGCAACCACATACCGAACACTGTGCACACTGTTAGGATCAAGTTTACCAATTTTTATGTACCTGACGACGTTTTTTTTTTCGCTTTTTATTGTGTATTTGTGGCTTTAATTTGATTCGTCGGCAACGTCATGTCTTTTGGATTACTGAAGAAAATAATACAAAATCTGTAACAGTCACAACTCTGTTTATTTATTTGATCCACTACGCATTTTGATTGTTACATCTCCAACACCATCCGGTGGACGTCTTGTTTTAAGCAACTTTCTTTCGAGAAAAACCACTTTCAATTTCTTGCAACTGTGAGGTTATGTTGCGTTTTACGTTATGGTTCTTTCTGTGCAAGTAGTATAAAATATTTGTTCATTCATTATGATTTATTATATCCTTTCACAGCGCATTATGTGGTACAATGCAATTGCTTTGTTTCAATTAATGTGATTTTCACATCATAAAGAATGTAGCACTTATACAGTACTTCTTACAAAATAAGCATCTTCTATAAAACTACTAGCTGTGTCACAACTGTATATACCATGGCTAATTTTGTTACAAGTGCAAGACTGTAATGTAGCAAATTATTACGTGTCGTCATGTTGTGGAGGTAGCGTAGCTTGCCGTGGAGCCGGGAGATCAGAAGCTGTCTACTGGGCCGGGTATTTGCTTAATCTAAAGAAGTACTGTTAAATATCAATCAATCTTTTTCATACTTAATACAGCAAATTCTGTGGAATACACAACCATACTGTTAGAATACTTCAATACATTCGGAGGTATAAATTTTTATCTAAAAAACACAATAACCGTTCTGGGATTGTGAAACTTGGAGGTAGGGGCAGTGATGTATTCATCTATAGTATCAATTGAGACCACAACCACGAGGATAGGTTCATGTATTTTTCTGGAATTTTCTTTTGTTTCATTACCACAGATTTCTGACGTAATTGAAAGTATTTTGGAAAAAAACTGGAAAATTTTTATTTCGTCGTGTTTTCTTTGTGTGGGTGTTTTGGAGAGGCAGAGTGAATGGAGACCATGCATAAAGCGAGAATGTGATATTTTATTAAAGCTATGTAAATGTGTGCGTGAGAGTTGTTTGCAATAGGGGAAATTGCAACGTATGAGCAAGCGAGCTTGATTTTGTAAAAGGCAGCCAAAGGGGCGTTGAGTATTAAATTTATTAGTAATTTATTTTGTGGAAGGGAATCTTATTTTGTTTTCATTAAATTTTATTTAGTTATGGAATAACGAGATTTCTAGTCTAAATTACTTGGGGTAATCTGACTGACTAACATTAGAAATACCGCGAGTATAGAAGTGTTTGAGATGATCTGATTGGCTGCTTAACACACTAATCAATAGGAATTCAGCATTTTCCTCCCGTTTGAGAAGGGCTTTGTGCCTCAAAACTTTTGAGTGGATATAGTCGCTCGCCAGCCGTCTTCTGGTGAACATGTGCTACACTGCGTTGATCAAATTTGTACCGAAACGCAGAAATACGCGCGTTTGAACGGTTCTCATGTAGTATTGAGTATTTTGTGAAAGTTTGAGCTTTGTGAGTGGTTTAATTTAGGAGGTATTCAAGTGAGAACATTTCAAGCCGTGCATGAACTCGTCGTGGCCTGTTTCGTGCAGATTACGAGACATTATGGTGAGCATTTCATTGCAAGAAGTCGACTGAATGTGTTTACTGGAAAGTAGTCTTAGTGCAGTAACTGTTTAGGACGTTCAAAATATCCGGCCGTACTAAATAACTTCTGGCCGCTTTCAGGTGTGAACTTGTAAAAGAGGCAATGAGGAATATTACGTAACTGATGCCGGGATATTAAATACGGATTTGATAGCCATTTTCTGTGTTTTAAAGATAATAATCCAACAAACGAAATTTTAGATTTTTTTTTCCTTCAAACGAGTCGTGCAAGAATCCCGAACGCTCGACAGTTTAACTAACTTTCAGCTACTGTCCATGGATTGGAGTTGTGGCCTTTACGTGGTACGTATTTAGTGCAATTTCAGTCAATGCTGCTTTTGTCGGTTACACGAGTATCAACCACCGCAGAGTGAGAGGGCAGACAACCTATCCAGGTACTAGGTGATCTGATTGTTTAATGAATAGTGAAAGATCGACCCTCACCGCCACAAGACGCAACATAACATCCTGCAGCAGTGAAATATTTTCAGAGCTTTCCATAAAGAACATTTATTTAAAACGGAACTTCCACCTGATGATAGTTGTTGTGAAACCGTCGAAATGTGGAGTGGATGAAATACTGAAAATTAAAAAAAGCTTTTGGATGTGTGTATGTTTCAATATTGTCAATCAGATTAGCAGCTCTAGCCCGAACACCACATATCAGAATGAATTAAATATGAGTTCTACTGTTCATTTTACACAGCGGGACTACACTGCACAGAGTATGCAATAATCCTACAGAAGGCCTCTCTGACACTCACTCTGCCTAATGATACGAGCATACAACAATTCTAGCTACATCCCTGGTCATTAATACTGAAACATTATGAAATTCGCATAGAGCAAATGTCAAATTTACATGAAGTGTATGTCCTATATATCTGGACGGACAAATTATTACCATTTCAACACAACCGCACAAATAGGATACAAGTAACGCCATCTACGTTCTGTACGATAAGGGAACATTACACAGTGTGGGTTTCTCATTCAGAAACTGCATTGGAATGCTGATTGTGCCAGAAGTTTGTGTTATGTATCTCGTAAGTTGAATGTCTACCAACACTTTTTGGATTCGACAGTGACAGGAACGTGCCATCTCGAGGCGGGGGCTTATCGTCCGGCAACACTAATACCAGAGTTGGTTAAGATCCCACGAATATGTTACAAATATACGGAATCAGTGAGTTCCGGAGCATCATTCTCATGCTACTAGCGCCAGAGGGGACATACATTGTTCGCTCGGACGAACAGTATCGTAGAATCAAAAAAATTGGCTTTTTTGTAGCAACACATGGGCGACGACTTGTGAAGCCACACGTACTATCAATGCACGGTTCCCATTGCTGCAACATTCCTTGGCGCGCAGCAGAGACGTGCGCCCACAGGCGTACAGCCAATACTGGATACGGAAGTGGCACCACAACGTCTTTTCAAAAGTTTCTCCAATTCTGCATACTGCATCACAATGGAGCTATACCTTGTGCGGAGTCCCAAGCAGAACAGATGATTAACTCTGGCATTTAGTTGTTGCCTCCATAAGTGGCAGCCGTGGTTGCTAAATTTCGCACCCTGTAAACCCACAGATCTATTACATATTTAATCATATGAACTTCCCCCTGCACTGTACACGCATAATAAGTAAAATTCCTATACTTACTATTTTTTAAGGGCAAACAGTGTACACAGTTTAGGTGGAGAACGCATTAATCGAGATGACAACTGCAGGATGAAGTC
Organism: Schistocerca cancellata; assembly: GCF_023864275.1. Lineage (NCBI taxonomy): Eukaryota > Metazoa > Arthropoda > Insecta > Orthoptera > Acrididae > Schistocerca > Schistocerca cancellata. The sequence goes on along the minus strand of NC_064630.1, from coordinate 324,135,986 downwards.
ACGGGATTTTTCACTTTCATCTGCGCCAGGACAAAATGTATCCATACATCACAAAGTGAACAAGGAAAATACCACGGCGTGGGTATGCCGGTCGTTTTCCTCTGTATTCGAAACTTCAGATATTTACGAGAATGCAGTATAAGAGTAGAAATGGTACGGGGAGCGGATGGCGGAGAGAGATAAGGTTGCAGGACGACAACAAGCATCACAGCAGAGCATCGACAACCGATTCGTCTCTGAACCACGGACAATAGGTTCGACACGATAGCTATGTTCCGGTCAACAAAAAATGGTTCAAATGGCTCTGAGCACTATGGGACTTAACAGCTAAGGCCATCAGTCTCCTAGAACTTAGAACTACTTAAACCTAACTAACCTAAGGACATCACACACATCCATGCCCGAGGCAGGATTCGAACCTGCGGCCGTATCGGTCGCGCGATTCCAGACTGAAGCGCCTAGAACCGCTCGGTCACGACGGCCGGCGCGGTCAACAAATATACGTGCTAAAACTTTTGAAAAATTCCCCGACAGCTCTTCTAAGCCTCTTTCCCTATTGGCAGAATACAACTAGGGCGTTCATGTTGCGTCAGAGATTATTAAAATAACTTAACATATGCATTTAATTCTAAGGTACCTGCGACGATGAGGCACGATACGAAGGTGAACAACGTTAAAGGATCAGTAAGCAACTCATTAAGAAATGACTTTTCCGGATAATATTCTATTAATAGATACGAACAGATTCACTGGTCTTAAAGAAGATGGACTACTTAAGGATACTGAAAGTACATCGAGAAGAACGTAGAAAGTATCTTTACGCAGACTGGTATTGGGCTGCGTGTCTACTCGCTGCTGTAGCGGAATTAGTTTTCATAAACAGGAAGTACCGATTGTCGTTGAGTACTTTGAAAACACAGAGTTTCTACTTGTACCAATTGCCCTATGTATAAAATGGTGAGAAATACAATACTGATGAGAATTCAAAAAATAATACGGCGTCGTTTTTTAAAACTTATTAATGGCATCACCCGTGCAGCTATCCTCAGGCCATAAGAAACAGCAATTATCTCTTACATCCATGGAAACTGAACTGAAGCAACGATTTAGGTAACTTTACTATACTTTAATGTAAAGAAAAGTCTATTCTTAATTTCTTATTTGAAGCTGTGTTGCCGGCCGCGGTGGCCGTGCGGTTCTAGGCGCTCCAGTCCGGAGCCGCGCTGTTGCTACAGTTGCAGGTTCGAATCCTGCCTCGGGCATGGGTGTATGTGATGTCCCTAGGTTAGTTAGGTTTAAGTAGTTCTAAGTTCTAGGGGACTGATGACCACAGCAGTCGAGTCCCATAGTGCTCAGAGCCATTTGATTTGAAGCTGTGTTATAAAATCGTGCAGGAGCTTATACACTTTGTATCTTCTGTGTCTAAAAGGTTTTTAATGTTTGGAGGCAAGAAATTTCCAGAAGTCATCGGATGCTGTAATAGTTTCTTGAAACCTCCTGTGCCCACCGAAGAAGACATAATTAACATCTTCCCCGATGCCGCATTCACATGAAGATGTGACCATGTTGAGGCGGTAGAGATGTTGCCGCAGTCTCCCAAGACTGAAGCGAAGTCCTGCCATTGTCACTGTGCGGTTTCTGCTGTACCTGCAATTTTGGTGCCGAGGACGTGGCGGGAGATTATGCACCACTGATGGAATTTTTGTAATGGACTATCTGTCGAGTCCTCCATGAGGATAAGAAATTAATACAGAAATGGGAAAAGCACAGCCAACATCTAAAAACATTTTAGAAAAAAATTTATGCAACTTGACCCCAGGCGCCGCAGAACGGGGGGAAAAAAAAGAACACCCACTAAATGGAAATTTCTCCCTGTCGGAAATGACTCTAGCAGTAACCCACAGTAAGAGTACGGCCTCTGAACCGCAAAACATTCATTATTCAGTGACATTGTATAGGCTATCGCGCAATTTTCAAGTAAACATATAGTTGGAATATATTCCCATATTGCAATATTGCCATAAGGGCATCTGTTCCAAGTAGATGTTTACTTGAAAATGATACTACAGTCGAAACAAGGTTGTGGTAAAGGATTATTAATTGAGCCATCTGCAGCTTACCTGGTATTATTCATTACACAATGTCATTATGACGTTTCTATGCTCTGGGCCCGACTGAAGGAAGACATTATTCACTGATTCAACACTTGCCGGAGAAGGGATGAATTCATTCATTGAACATCTTAAAATATGGTCCCACTAAATCCATATCCCAGTAAATAAGAATGTTCTGGTCGCACAAATATATAAAACGAGGAAGACGCCCAAGTGCATTTCATCATACACGCCCATCACTCTTCTATCGTCTGTTTATAAGACGTTGGAATGGACACAAATGGTTGGTTGAGAATCCGAGAGTACTGCCCCTTGGACAAACCGGTTTTGGAAAGGGTAAGGGCACAACCGAAACGTTGGTACCGTTTCTCACTGCTATCCAACTTAACGTTTATGAATAATCAGTATTTGCTACCTGTCCGTACGGATATCACAAACGCTTACATTATGTTCTTATGTCCCTATTGACAAATATGTTGAATCATGACATCTTGCAGTCACTCATCCACAAGCTACACCGATTGTTGTCCAACAGAAGCCTGCTTATTACAAGAAACGGTAGGGGCTAGGAGAACAAGCACGGGTTATAGCCCAGGAAAATTAGCGCGAAAAAAAGGTCGCGCCGGCCGATAACAATGCACAAGCAGGAAATAGTTTTAATCAACGTTAGGAATCCCAAAACATAGTTAAATGAGTTTGCGACCGTTTCTGGCCAGTGTTAAAACTATTGAGGACCGAAAAAACCTCTACAGTTTTGGACTTTTTCCAATTTTCCACTTATAATCGAAATCGATATATACACACAAAATTTCCAAAACACCGAAACAAAAGAGCATAAAATTTCGCGTAGAATGGCCTACTTAAAATCAATTCAGCCTTTTAGCCACAATCGATCGTCAAAGATCGGCCGTTTTTACCTATTTGGCGGAAAAGTGAGTTATGCATATTTTCCAGCACCAATAACTTTTATAACGGCTGCTCCAAATAAAAAGTACAATTTTGTAGAACATCAAATTCTGCTTAAAAAGGGCTCTCCAATTTTACAATTCACTCACCCCTTTGCAAAGAAGTAAATAAAAATGTGAAAGTACTCGTAGTGATAAATTCATGTCAAGATTTTTTGTGGAGGCAAATTACTTTTGAAGGCAAAATCATCCACATGCTTCCAAATATTAAAACTAGAGGGAGGGCTAGTTAGTTAGTTAGTTAGTTAGGGGAAAAAATGGAAAATAATCACGGTAAAAACTAAGGAAGTGCAGTTCCTTGGCACAATCGGGTAATCTCCCTACGAACCGTGAAGTATATTGTCAAGATGAATGGTGAAAGAGTCCATGTTAGTTCTGATACAATTTTCTGTCGAATCCGTTTCCATACGAAGTCAACACAAGACCTTGAGTCATACTTCGCATTAGTTAGGCCCAATATCCATTCAAAATCAAACGTGTGTGAAATCTTATGGGACTTAACTGCTAAGGTTATCAGTCCCTAAGCTTACACACTACTTAACCTAAATTATCCTAAGGACAAACACACATACACCCATGCCCGAGGGAGGACTCGAACCCAATATCCATTTACAGCGGGGTGCACTTGGCCCTTGTGAGGCAAACAGAGGAGCTACTTGATTGAGAAGTAGCGGCTCTGGTCTCCTAAATTGACATACGGCCGGGAGAGCTGGGTGCTGACCACGTGCCCCTCCATATCCACAACCAGTGATGCATGTGGGCTGAGGATGACACGGCGGCCAGTTGGTACCGTTTGGCCTCCATAGCCTATTCGGGAGGAGTTTAGTTTAGTTTTTAATATCCAGTAACACTTCAGATCAAGCAGGCCACTGAGGACGCAGTCCCCTTGATTGTTGACACAGCCATAGAAAACTTGAAGACAGGGAGGCAACTTCTTCACTGCCGGGGGAACACTTATTTGTTGATCCTGCTGACTGATCACACAGCTGACAGTAGTGAACAGGAAAACTCCATTACCAATGCATTCCTTATGAAACCTGGAAAAGCCACCAAGACACATTCATTTACACCTCCAACAGTTCTAAGCAAGCTGACAAAGCCAAGAAACGTGTTATTCAGTGGCTCTGACAGGAGAAAAATGTATGAACACATTTTAAAAGTATTTTTAACTTTTCGCGGAGTAATGAATAGGAAACTGAATGGACATTTCAAAAGAACGCGAACCTCCATGTTGCCTCCGACTTCAAATTGGACTGGCGAGGTAGTTACAATAGTTTTTTTTTTGGGGGGGGGGGGGGAAGAGTTTCGAGTTTAGGCTTTAATCACATGCGAACCAATAAGCATGTCGCAAAATGAGATATTCCAATATTTTTATTAGTTTATTCTGCGTTAGGCTATATGGAGCAATTTGGTTCTTAAGTTCAGCACCCTTTTTTTTATTTTTATTTTAGACTGTAGTAAGGATTGTCTGGTTTTTGACACCTTCGCTGGAAACTGTTCACTTTGAAACTATATAGCGTGAAGTGTGTATGTCCGATGTTAACGAAATTGTAATAGGTTATAGGCACATATATTAGTAATGGAAATTTCAACTTACAGAAGTTCTTATGATTTTTCTAAAGTAACCTATTCTCAGTCCAAGATAAACTTATACCAGAAAGCGTGAGTTTGTTCTGAAAGTAGCTTTCGTGGTTGTCAGACACTGCAACCACTATGACCGTACAGGGTGTTACGGATTTTATAGAGTTAATATTTGTAGGAAGGCAATGGGACATCATCGCCAATCTCATCATCATCATCCACATCATCATCATCATCATCCACATCATCATCATCATCATCATCCACATCATCATCATCATCATCATCCACATCATCATCATCATCATCATCCACATCATCATCATCATCATCATCCACATCATCATCATCATCATCATCATCCACATCATCATCATCATCATCATCCACATCATCATCATCATCATCATCCACATCATCATCATCATCATCATCCACATCATCATCATCATCCACATCATCATCATCATCCACATCATCATCATCATCCACATCATCATCATCATCCACATCATCATCATCATCCACATCATCATCATCATCCACATCATCATCATCATCCACATCATCATCATCATCCACATCATCATCATCATCCACATCATCATCATCATCCACATCATCATCATCATCCACATCATCATCATCATCCACATCATCATCATCATCCACATCATCATCATCATCCACATCATCATCATCATCATCCACATCATCATCCACATCATCATCATCATCCACATCATCATCATCATCCACATCATCATCATCATCATCCACATCATCATCATCATCATCCACATCATCATCATCATCCACATCATCATCATCATCCACATCATCATCATCATCCACATCATCCACATCATCATCATCATCATCCACATCATCATCATCATCCACATCATCATAAACATCATCATCATCATCATCCACATCATCCACATCATCATAAACATCATCATCATCATCATCCACATCATCATCATCATCATCCACATCATCCACATCATCATCCACATCATCATCCACATCATCATCCACATCATCATCCACATCATCATCCACATCATCATCCACATCATCATCCACATCATCATCATCATCATCATCCACATCATCATCATCATCATCATCCACATCATCATCATCATCATCATCCACATCATCATCATCATCATCCACATCATCATCCACATCATCATCATCCACATCATCATCATCCACATCATCATCATCCACATCATCATCATCATCATCATCATCATCCACATCATCATCATCCACATCATCATCATCCACATCATCATCATCCACATCATCATCATCATCATCATCATCATCCACATCATCATCATCCACATCATCATCATCATCATCATCATCCACATCATCATCATCATCATCCACATCATCATCATCATCATCCACATCATCATCATCATCATCCACATCATCATCATCATCATCCACATCATCCACATCATCATCCACATCATCCACATCATCATCATCCACATCATCATCATCATCCACATCATCATCATCCACATCATCATCATCATCATCATCCACATCATCATCATCATCCACATCATCACCATCCACATCATCATCATCATCACCATCCACATCATCATCATCATCACCATCCACATCATCATCATCATCACCATCCACATCATCATCATCATCACCATCCACATCATCATCATCATCACCATCCACATCATCATCATCACCATCCACATCATCATCATCACCATCCACATCATCATCCACATCACCATCCACATCATCATCCACATCATCATCATCCACATCATCATCATCATCATCCACATCATCATCCACATCATCATCATCCACATCATCACCATCCACATCATCCACATCATCACCATCCACATCATCATCATCATCACCATCCACATCATCATCATCATCACCATCCACATCATCATCATCATCACCATCCACATCATCATCATCATCACCATCCACATCATCATCATCATCACCATCCACATCATCATCATCATCACCATCCACATCATCATCATCATCACCATCCACATCATCATCATCATCACCATCCACATCATCATCATCATCACCATCCACATCATCATCATCATCACCATCCACATCATCATCATCACCATCCACATCATCATCATCACCATCCACATCATCATCATCATCACCATCCACATCATCATCATCATCACCATCCACATCATCATCATCATCACCATCCACATCATCATCATCATCACCATCCACATCATCATCATCATCACCATCCACATCATCATCATCATCACCATCCACATCATCATCATCATCATCATCCACATCATCATCATCATCATCATCCACATCATCATCATCATCATCATCCACATCATCATCATCATCATCATCCACATCATCATCATCATCCACATCATCATCATCATCATCATCCACATCATCATCATCATCATCATCCACATCATCATCATCCACATCATCATCATCCACATCATCATCATCCACATCATCATCATCCACATCATCATCATCCACATCATCATCATCCACATCATCATCATCCACATCATCATCATCCACATCATCATCATCCACATCATCATCATCCACATCATCATCATCCACATCATCATCATCCACATCATCATCCACATCATCATCATCCACATCATCATCATCATCATCATCCACATCATCATCATCATCATCATCATCATCCACATCATCATCATCATCATCATCATCCACATCATCATCATCATCATCATCCACATCATCATCATCATCATCATCCACATCATCATCATCATCATCCACATCATCATCATCATCATCATCATCCACATCATCATCATCATCATCATCATCCACATCATCATCATCATCATCCACATCATCCACATCATCATCCACATCATCATCCACATCATCATCCACATCATCATCATCATCCACATCATCATCATCATCCACATCATCATCATCATCCACATCATCATCATCATCCACATCATCATCATCATCCACATCATCATCATCATCCACATCATCATCATCATCCACATCATCATCATCATCCACATCATCATCATCATCCACATCATCATCATCATCCACATCATCATCATCATCCACATCATCATCATCATCCACATCATCATCATCATCCACATCATCATCATCATCCACATCATCATCATCATCCACATCATCATCATCATCCACATCATCATCATCATCCACATCATCATCATCATCCACATCATCATCATCCACATCATCATCATCCACATCATCATCATCCACATCATCATCATCCACATCATCATCATCCACATCATCATCCACATCATCATCCACATCATCATCCACATCATCATCCACATCATCATCCACATCATCATCCACATCATCATCCACATCATCATCCACATCATCATCCACATCATCATCCACATCATCATCCACATCATCATCCACATCATCATCATCATCCACACTATCATCAATATTTGAAGGGTGGTTCTGTGCGTGTATGACTTCGCAATTAGCAACGTGCACGGCTTGAAACTGAAAGCAGCGTTGCCGCGTACCGTTACCTACACCTGATTGAGAAATGGAATAACCTGCATGCTATTATTACTATCTGACTGCCTCCATCGTGGTGGCTACATCATACATCCGAGACCACCACTGCCAGTGGGTGAACTTAAAATGGTTTTAATTGTTATTTATTTCTTTCAAAGCAAGGGTGAAAAAGTAGGGTACAGTATGTTTTCTATCAGAAAGTGTCACACAGTTGGGAATATCGTTGTCGTCAGTGAAGACTTAATTTATGAATGATACAATGAACTGCTAACAATTTTTACATAAATAAGGTATTCCCCACAGTTAAAAATCTCCACCTGATACTGATAGACCTGAAACTGATAGAAAGTACGGCAGATTTTTCGCGATATTTCAAACTCTAACAAGAAACTCTAAAAAAAATAATGGCAGATACCAGTACTTTAGCAATTTGTAAATAGCTCTTCTAAAAATTGTGAAGTGTGACTTTCTAAATGAAAAACTATTTTTAAACCTGTCGTTGGATGTCCAAAGCCCTCACGAAGAAAGACGATGGAAATTGGGTTTCCTCGACTACAAAACAGAATCAAGGACTGAAAGTAAAAATAATGCTACGATCCTTCCGACCCGCAACTCTTCCACCTGATCGTGCAACCTAGCAGCTGATTCCGCACCCGCTGCCACTGCTAATCGTATGTTCAAATACGTATGCAACCACTCTTCAATATCACTCTGTATAAAATTCGTACACTGTCCGGCCATACTGGTTGCAATCTTACAGACCACGAAGGAGACTTTAAAAGCAACCCGCGCTTTCTGGTATATGTTTATCCTGGGCTGTGAATAAGTTACTTTAGAAAAATAAGAACTTGTTTTTGGGTGACTGAAAAATTCTGTAAATTGAAATTTTCACTACCAATATATGTGCCAATAACCTATTATACTTTCATTAACATCGGACAAGTCTGTTTCAGGCTATATAGTTTTAAATTGAACAGTTCCTAGCAAAGGCGCCCAAAATCAGGCAATCCTTACTACAAATTAAAATAAAAAATATAATGAACTTTAGAAACAAATTGGTCCATATAGCATAACGCATAATAAAACAAAAATATTGGTATAGCTCTTTTTGCAATAGGCTTATTGGTTCGCTTGTAATTAAAGCCTAAATTCGAGTATCCATAACAAAAAATCCGATAGTACTTAAATCTCCATTAAATGTGAATATTTGGACAAATGTGGGTGATTTGGGGGTACAAAAGTAATTTGACTTCACAAAAAAGTCTCAGAACGAATTTAGCACTACGAATAGTTTTCACGTTTTTATTTGCATCTTTGCGAAGTAGTGAGTGAATTTTAAAATTTACGACCTCTTTTTAAGCAGAATTTGATATTCTACAACATGACACTTTTCATTTGGAGTAACCGTTTTCGAGTTATAGGCGTTGAAACATGAATACAATTCACTTTTCCACCAAGTTGGTAAACGCTGCCGTTGTGGGTAAAGGGATGACCTTGCAAGTAGATCATTCTATGCAAAATTTTTTGCTCTTTCGTTTTGGTGATTAGGGAATTTTCTATGTACGTGTCTATTTCTATGTTTCTCAACCCTCAAAAGTTTAACAAAAAAATCACAAATTGTCGCAAACTCATTGAACTCCTATTTGGGATCAAATGTCTAATTTGCCTACACTATTATCGCAAGACTGGGTATTGTCGCCTTTGCTGTTCAATCTATTTACATCAAATATACAGTAGCGCTTAAAAGTATTATGACAAACATATTGACTGATTACTTAATTTAAAAAATATTATACATGAAAATCAGTTATTTCATTGATGGATTTTCATCGTTCTACAAAACAGTGACCAAGTAGCCCTTGTTCGCAACATAATAGAGTAATAGTTTTTTTAATTAGGGTAATGGCGGAGCAAAAGTTTTTTTAAACATAATTACCATCTACCCTAATACGAAAAATCAATATTTAGTGGGATGTCCCTTGTCTTATGACAGCCTCACACCGCGCCGACATTAAGTCGACCAACTTTTGGAATCGATACAAAAGTGCGTCTTTGTTCGAATAATTTTATATTCCTTTTTCTGCAGTCCAACTCTTCTGCAGATGTTCTACAGGATTCAAATCCCGAGTCTGACTTGGCCATGCCAAAACATTGACTTTTTTGCCTTTTAAAAGCTCACTAATTTACTTGGACTTGTGTCTTATCTCGTTGACAATACCATCCAGGTTTAGTGTATGGTAGCATTTGAGTCTTTAATACTTTTTCGTAAACGAACCGATCCATATTATGTTCATTTCGAACTAACCGTCCAACTCCAAAGCGTGAAAAACATCCCCAAACCATCACACAGCAACCTCCATATTTGACCCTGGGAATCTGGTACTGAAAGTCATCTCTTATCTACAGGACGTCGAATGCACTTGATACCATCAGATGACATTAAATTAAATTTGCTCTCGTCGACGTCGAATGCACTTGATTCCATCAGATGACATTAAATTAAATTTGCTCTCGTCACTCCACAGAATTTTAGACCAATCTGAACTAGACCAAGATCTGTGCCGTTTTGCAAATGTAAGGCGAGCCTTCTTGTTTTTCGTAGATACTAAGGATTTTTTCGTCGGTCTTCGTGCATGTGATCCAAAGAGTTTCAAGCGTTGTTTGACAGTGGAAACGTGAATGTCGACGTTATATTTTTCTATCAATTCTCTTAGTATCATTACAGCCGACTTGAGAACATCACTTGTTGATAACTTTTTTATATAATATGATCGACTTCAGGAGACTTTTTGGACGTCCACTGCGAAGCTTATTTTCGATAGTCTTTCCTTTATTATATAATTTTTTCCTCGTACTAACGAGATGACGAGACACTTTAAAAATACGAGCAACTTCGGTTGGTTTCAAGTCCTTCCTTTAGCGCATTTATCACGGCGTTTTTAAAGTCACTGGAATGTTCCTTGCGTTTCGGCATATTGAAATAAGTAAGTATCAGTAGAAATCAGAACTAAGAAGCAAGTAACGTCCACGAATTCGGGGGGGGGGGGGGGGGGGGGGGGGCAAACTGCGTGTCAAAATACTTTTGAGCTCGCTGAAAGTCGCATTCGTCCGGCAGCATAAAGTGTGAACAATTCTCAACCTGACACCTTTAAATAATCGCAGTTATACTGCTATCCACTATAGTCGAGCCACTGTCCGACAGTGTTTTAAGAGAAATAAAGAATTTTATTTAGGTTGTTAAAATACTTTTGAGCGTTACCGTACATTCATGGTTTCACCTAAGTGTATAAGTACTGCAGTATCAGATGATTTATGTATTTATACCCGTAGCGATAATTTTATTGAGTGTCAGCAGCAGTTGGATAAGGCTACGAGTGTGTTCAATCAATGGCTGATTGACGTGTCGCCTCATAAATCAACTGTGTGCTTATATATGAGACACAGCCTTAACGAAACAAGAAACGTAAGATTAGGACCCTTCATATTCCTAGTCAAAAGAGTGGTCGTGTACTTAGGGATTTGCATCATAAGCTAACATGGTCACATCAAATTTAATCATTTAATTCAAAAATATGAAGGTGCTGTGACAGGCGTCTGTTGGGCGGCAGACCCAAGAATCTGCATTAATGTACACTTCCGAAAAAAATATTAGTTCACCTAAGAATACGTCAATTTTGATCCGATGGCAGCATATGCGATGTACTGATAATGATTTCATCGCCGTCTGTCAACAGATAGCGTAGTGGCCTAGCAACCACAGCGCGATACTTGTCTACACTTTAGTGGGTAATGCTCACAGCCAGAAGGCTCAGTGTGGTGCAAGCGGGTAACCATATCAAGGACACGCACTCATAAATCCTACAGACAACTGAGGGAGTTTGAAAGTGGTCAAACTGTCGCCTTTCTAGTGGCGGGATGGTCCTTTCAGGTATTTGATTAAGAAGAAACTACCAACTTTAGCAGAATTTTACTTCCATACTACATCTGTTCGTGAATACGTCGCCACGTCTCAGAACATAAGCTGCTTCACCACGCACTACGCTAATACCTTAGTGAAGCTGATTATAAAGACGCGCCTTCCATTCAGCCAAATTTCGCTGAACAGGAGAATTTTAGCCGAATACCTAACACTGTCGCTATCGTCAAGACAGATCTGAACAAATGGATCTAAACAAAAAGACGGAATAGCAAGTGCGTTCATAGACTGCAAGACTAATAACGAAGGCAAATTCAAGCTCTCTCAAGTTGCGTCCATACTCACTGCAGAACTCCTAACGATTTTATAGGGAGTTAAATACGCAAAAAAGTGCAAGGAACAACCGCAATTTTTTCAGCCTCACGGTCAGTATTGATCCTGTTAAAATGCTAAGACGTCAAGAATACCAAAAATTGTCTAGCATATCGGATTACAAAAGAAGTGTTGCTTTCCCGCGTAAATGAGACGTCATTATCTCATGAATGTAAGCGCATAGCAGAATAATGGGAAATGAAAATTAGATCCTTCGGCCGAAGAGGCTGTACACACTGGTTCTGTGAAATAAGATGAAGTACCACCCGACAATATTCCTCATACCACAAGGACTATAATAAACAGTGCCCGACTGAATGAAAAATCCCAATAATCTTACAAATTTAAAGGAAAAATTTAGGGTTTTTCCTACTACCATGACGTCCGAACTCCGAGTCCAGGGGAAATGGGGGCGGGAACCTACAGAAAAAAAGGAAAAAATGCAAGATGGGCAGTTGTCCTACTGATGGGCAAAAAACCAAGACGGTGGGCATGAGTATACGAGACAAGCCTGCACAGGTGCAAAAAGGCGTGGGGATATGTAGCCATCCTGCATGGTTGTCAGGTTGCATAGATCTTTCCCCCAGTCCTACGACATAAGAATCCAAGAAGGCGATCCGTTATGGCAGACCTGGAGCGACTAAGCCAGCCTCTAAGATGTCAGAACCCAATATGGTTGTCTAATTACTTGTGTTTTAAGTTTAGTATCCTATCCAAAGTGTCATATACCTCCACAAAATCTAGATGACGATCCCATGGTCACTATTTTTTTCCTGACATGTCCTGCGACATGTCCTGCAACGTGCCCCCTCAACTCCACGGACATTTTTAAACAATTTACCCCAACCCCGGTATCTTAAGTTTAAAAACCACAAGCTGACCAGCTCTACGTTTAAGTCCACTTGTGCTAAGCTCACATTTAATGTTTAAACAACTGCCACCACTGTTTGGATCGGATGTAATGTTTAATATAAACCAAGTTTCACGGTCCGTGCTGACATAGGAGAGTGTACCAGGGTCGCAGTCAGGCCGGTTAGGACCCAGCAGGCGGGCCTGCTACATAGGAACTCGGGCCTCTGCAGAAGCACGGTTAAGAGCCAAGTCCATATGACAAAGTGCTTGCAGCCAACTCTTACTGCCTCGCGTGACGTGCAGACAGCGGTCCCCACATCATAACATAGCACACCTGTCTCAAGTTAAAAATGGCAGGAAATTAAAAAATCCAATATAGTTCCAATGTTATTTGTGGTGGCACAGCAGTCACCCTTAGAACCCATAGGGCACACAATAGCAGGCAATCAGTCTGTAAAGAGATTCCGTAAACGGGTGTCATGGACGTTCCCCTGTCGGCTGCTAGACCAGGTCCACGTACCCGCAAGAAATGCTGTGCGGTGCATAAGCTCCCTCTGCCTGCATGTCTCGCGCGGCGTCGAGGACACCCAACTAGACGACAGAGCAGTGATACCGCTACAGCTCGGAATCTTGAGCGGTTAAATCTTACATAAAACCCAAAAAGACATTCTAAGTCACTGCAGAGACATTAACAAGTCATTATACCACTACAAGTATAAGGTTTCGGAAATAAAGGAAATCACAGAAAATGATGGCCCAGACACCTACTGCCATTTAGTAAACTAAACTATGGCGTAGTAACCATTCCTCACGCAATGAACTGTAAGAATGCTTCAGTCATTTTCATTATGGAGCTGCGAATTGACTGATACATGTCCTAATGTTTTAGTTACGCGATCGATGCCCCTCTCACTTTTTTGTTGGAGCACCTCTGCTTGTCTTTTAGCTGCACTCCACTCATCTGTGAATAGCTCTTGCACTGAACAAACAAGGTACGCTATTGTGCCATTTTTTTTATCAAAAGCGATTAGTTATGAGAGTGATTTCTTTACTATTCCTAGGAGATCACTGTACCCTGACGTTCATTTTTAAGCGCGCTGGCAACCGGTTTTCATTAAATATTACAAAAAGCAAAGACCCGCCTTCACTTATTGTAACAAGCGTGATCACTATTGCTATCAACGTTTTTTTTCCTGGATATATTGCCCAGTAACAATAAGGAACCAATCGACAGAAAAAGAAGCTGCATTGTTCTGAATCCGAGGCCGACGTCATGGACCGTTTGATGCACCTATTTTTGTGGCTAGATTGACCTTAAAGCCTGAATTTCTCCGACTGGGTTAAATACTAACAGCTGGAAAATCTGCTTCAAGGTAAAATTCCTTGATTTCGATAGGTATGCAGGACATATTAAGTAAACTACTTGCAAGCATCTTTGATATAAATAGAGAATCTGAGAATCTAATGTTAGGTTCTGTTAATGTGTGCGACATTAGTACACTATCAGCAGCGACTTTCGCGCGCTAAGATGGCCGTACTTCCCGTCATGTATATTTCCCAGGCTAACGCTTGTTGCTACGTTCCAGCGCCGAGCCCCACCCCACTACGCGCGACATATGGTCGCTTCGTCACCTAGCCAGCCAGTGGGGCAAATGCTCTCCGATTCATGGCCGGCTACGGACTACAGCACTTTCTATCGTGAATACATCAATGAGATACAATTTATTAAAACTGGTAAAGACATCTTCCTCACGTAAGAGGCACCTTACAAGGTGCTTAAAGCATCAATGTAGGCCTGTGCTGTGATAGTGCCACGCACAACAAGGGGTGCAAGTCCCCTCCATGACAAACACGACCAAACCATAACACCACGGCCTCCGAATTTTACTGTTGGCACTACACACGCTTGCCGATGACATTCACCGTGCATTCGCAAACCCACACCCTCCCATCGGATCGCCACATTGTGTACCGTGATTCGTCACTCAACACAACGTTTTTACGCTGTTCAATCATCCAATGTTTACGCTCCTTACACCAAACGAGGCGTCGTTTGGCATTTACCGGCGTGATGTGTGGCTTATGAGCAGCTGCTCGACCATGAAATCCATGTTTTCTCACCTCCCGCCTAACTGTCATAGTACTTGCAGTGGATTCTGATGCAGTTTGGAATTCCCTCTTCAACTGTCGGCGGTCTGTCAGTCAACAGACGAGGTCGGTCTGTACGCTTTTGTGATGTACGTGTCCCTTCACGTTTTCACTTGGCTATCACTTAGAAAACAGTGGACCTAGGGATGTTTAGTAGTATATGGAAATCTCGCGTACAGACGTATGGCAAGTGACACCCAATCACCTGACCACGTTCGAAGTCCGAGTTCCGCGGAGCGCCCCATTCTGCTCTCTCGCGATGTCTAATGACTACTGATGTCGCCGATATGGAGTACCTGCTAGCAAAATGCACCTAATAACAAAAACACATGTTTTGGGAGGGGGGGAGGTGTCCGGGTACTTTTGACCACATAGTGTGTTTCTGTGGAGGAAAGATCTGGAACGGCGTCCATTCACCCTCGCCAAATGACAAGGTGCTTGAATAAAATAACTCGCGAAACTTCTGAGGTGGTGCCAAATTGAAAGTTCTGGAACAGTATGGATAACAGAATGCAGTAATAGTATGATAAATTTCTGAGGGTTCTTGGTGAGAAGTAAAAATATGCAGAACGACTTTAGATGTATGTATTGTGGCATCTACTCGGCAACAGTTTCAATTTACATTATTTAGTTAACACGATAAACACCACGACGTGGAACAGCGCACCAAATTGGTGCCTTTGATATTGTTGACACATGCATACTGTCAGACAACTGATTGAGGTCTTCAGTGTGCTGACTTGATTTCGATCTGATTTTTATTTGGTTCTGTTAAATTCTGTACGAAGGTTGTATTGTAATGAAGGAAAAGTCAATAAACATTATTACGGGGAGAAAGAAGAAAAATAAACAATACTGCGAACAATATACACACAGGGGAAAAAAAACTGCTGTATGGCCTTTTCGATTGGCTGTTTTGGACTGTGAAGATTTGCTAATGAATTTCATTAGGTAGAAAAACTGCTGCTGCGAAAAAATACAAATATTTTGGCTTAGTCATCCGACAAGTATGAGTTACACAAAGGAACACTATCTGGCGTACGTGAGCAGCCACAGAAAAAGGGGGAAATTATCTTGGCGAATGGAGAAAAATAACAACCTCGGATGTGGAATGGTGTATGCGAGGCACACTACAAAAATAGCCAAGGGAAGAACAGCTCGCCGAAATGCAGGAGTAAATGGTCATACCGTTACAGTGCACGCCAAACAACAGTTTTTGCAAAAGTAGCGGTATTGCAGCACTGCCGCCGAGCCACCAACGTGGACCAGCAAACAGCTGGGCTCTGCAAGGTCGTGTTGCGCAAGCTGTGGGACGCCGGGTCTGCTGCCGCAAGCTATCAGCGACCTTGGAACCACAGGTACACGCCTTCCCATACGACGTCAGATTTCCGTTAACCACTCGTTATACTACGTCATCGCCAAGGCGTTCCTGTACACGTCACTTCTGCCGCGTTCTTAATCAGACTCGCGAAGGCTGGGAGGCTACGTGGAGGCACATACGAACGACGCGAATGGAGTTTTCTTAGCTGGTCTACAATATATTACATTGAAGGTCTTCTAACATGCGAATTATGTAGCCAGTAAATCTGTTATGAACGTATGATAAGTATGTTTCTGATTTAGACAGCTCTTGCGTATGATATCCCTTTATCACCTAGAAGGATCATCGTCACTTGTGCTGCCTATTTCCGTTTCACATTTGAATGATAAATAAACCCCCTTTTTTCGGAGCTGATTTGCGTACAAGTTGTGTACTGCTCCGCCCCCTTGTATTTCTCGTAATTTACATATAAAACATGCACACGATAAGCACCGAAGTACGCGTCGGAGAGTTACGTATTATATTAGATACTGTAAGTTTTCTGCAATACACCAAAGTTCGTTAAAAAGCATCAAAGTTCGTTAAAAAGCATCAAAGTTCGTTAAAAAGCATCAAAGTTCGTTAAAAAGCATCAAAGTTCGTTAAAAAGCATCAAAGTTCGTTAAAAAGCATCAAAGTTCGTTAAAAAGCATCAAAGTTCGTTAAAAAGCATCAAAGTTCGTTAAAAAGCATCAAAGTTCGTTAAAAAGCATCAAAGTTCGTTAAAAAGCATCAAAGTTCGTTAAAAAGCATCAAAGTTCGTTAAAAAGCATCAAAGTTCGTTAAAAAGCATCAAAGTTCGTTAAAAAGCATCAAAGTTCGTTAAAAAGCATCAAAGTTCGTTAAAAAGCATCAAAGTTCGTTAAAAAGCATCAAAGTTCGTTAAAAAGCATCAAAGTTCGTTAAAAAGCATCAAAGTTCGTTAAAAAGCATCAAAGTTCGTTAAAAAGCATCAAAGTTCGTTAAAAAGCATCAAAGTTCGTTAAAAAGCATCAAAGTTCGTTAAAAAGCATCAAAGTTCGTTAAAAGCATCAAAGTTCGTTAAACATGGACCTAAGCTACTGATCAGTCTTTAACATAACCTTTATTTTGCATTAACATTTGGTTGCTTCGATAACTCACTATCATATTGTCACCTTCCAACTTAATCTACCCTTGACGCTTCATCACAAATCAGTGTCACCAAAATTATGATTTTTGGAGGGAGGAGGCAGCAGATTAGTTGTCAAAGAGCAATATGTTTCTCCCCCTTAGATCTGAAAACATTGCAAACACTGAAAACTCTTGCCATGGTTAGAATGACAGGTGACTGCTGTATATACTGACTGTGTCAGTAGTTTTGTTTCCAACTTTTCCTATTTCTGTTTGTTTCCATCACACAACTTTCATTTACTTCTATGAGGTAGTACAACAAGACAAATCGAATCTGAATAGGCAACGTTATAAAAGCTGGCATCGAAGAAGAGTTACACCATCTTATTGTGAAAAGCATTTCAACAATACAAATGACTTCTGAATAGGGCATTTAGACAGCACAAATTAAAAAAGAATCTTTGTGTAGTCAGTTTGACATGCTGTGCTTCTCTTGCTTCACAAAGGGTTCTAAGTATATTGGCAGTAAGCAAAATAGATTAAAAAAATCAGCCAACCAGTTGCAAAGAAAGGTTTATTATCCCTTGACCATGGTTTCAATATCTGTAAAAATATTTTTCTTCAGAAGGTATTTTTACAATTATTGAAACCATAGTCACAAGGGATAATACACCTTTATTTGTAACTGGTTGGCTGATTTTTCAATCTATTCTGAATTACATAGTTGCTGTTTTGCAGCCATGTTTACGATTTTGATCAGTAAGCATTTAATACAAAATGCTTATAAGCAATATCTACAGAATGAGAATACAACACAATACACTAAATAACATCTATATGACAAGGTGCCACTGAAGACTCCTGCATTGTGCCAGTTATTTGCGAGAGACTGTTGACATTGATAGGTGTTTCACATACATTAACAAACCTGAGAGAACAGAGCAGTTCTAGAGAACAGAGCAGTTCTGTATCTCCATTTAATCCTACTGATAACCATCTGGGTACTGTAGGCAGAAGCTGAGCAGGTTCTAGGTCCAACTGCCACAAGCCGCCACTTCAGGAGAGGGGTGCCAAAATTGTAAGATTTCTATGCAGAATGAGTCACAATTGGTAGAGGCCACTTGGGGCACCAAGCTGAGAGGGGCACCAGGAGCACCAAAGTGCAAACACTTGGATACAGCGTGTATCAATTCATAGGGAAAAACTACAGTAGCAATGGTGAAGGTGTACAGGGAACAGGGGGAAGGAGGTGGAACTCCAAATTAGAAGTCACTTGTGTAGAAAAGTTGTCAAACCAGCCCTGGACAGAAGAGTCTATCTGATAATTCTTTTCAAAGAAATGTGTACACATTCTTATATACAAATTGGTGAGACAAGAGTGTTTGATATAAGAGTTAAAACTTCGCGATCAGCCCCATATAATTTATGAATGAAAAAAAATAACACTACTAAAAACTGCAATTCTTTTTAAGTATTTAATGAAATATTCTGTCAAAAATTTTAACTGGATCATATAACAGATAGTTACATTTGAAAACTTTTGCCAATGTCATTACCAGCATTCAGAGTTACACTCTGATTCACTGTGTTGTGTTACAATTTCATAGAGCTCTAGGATAAATGTTGGTCATTATCATTATCATTATCATTATTATTATTATTATTATTATTTACATACCGTAGCATGTCTCCAATACTTGATGAGCTCAAAGATGTCAGTGCTTGGAGCATACAAAAGGAAATCCCTCCATTCATCAAAACTAATGTTGAGGCTTCCATCCTGGTCCATCCTACAGACAAAGGCAGGCACTCATACAAAATTTCATAGTAACTGTAATAGATACAGTTTTTAAATACTCTTTACAAAAAGAAACCATGCTGTGAAGAATACACTACTGTCAAATCACATGTGGCTTAAAGATTTCATAAAATGAAACTCAGTTCAGCCTGTTTTGGATGATGAAGAGTTCCACTGTGTTTAATAGCATCCAAAAATGTACTTTCATATTTTGTAGACTGTCACTCAGTGATGAGTGAGAGCCAATTTTAGACTAATACCGTATGTTTGCCATTTCAATTCGTCTGAACCCTTTTACCTGGTAAAACACGATTAAATGGTGACATGTAAAATGGTTTTAAAAATTATGCATGAAATTCACCTAGGTTCCATGGTTAAGGGGGGGAGGGAGGGAGAGAGAGAGAGAAGTATAGCAGGAAAGGAAACTTAACTATGACTTCCTTCTACAGCTTTTTTCCCTGCACAAAATAGTTGATGACTCTATACTGAGAATAATCTTGACAACTGATGATATGGTACATGTATTTCAGCCTTGTGAATTTTCTCCCCAAGTGATTTATATAGTTTCTTTGTCTTTGCATTTACAATGGACATGAATATTCTTTACACTAAGTCTCCAAGGTATTTCAGAAGCTCTCAAGTACTTAATAATATTGTCACTCACTAAATCAATTTACTTGCAATTATTATTTTGTGTCTTAGTAAATTTCATCTAAACGAGACAAACAAAAACTTACACTTTATTTGGTCACTCTACTGTCTCTAGATATAGTAATTTTAAAGTGTGCACTGACTGATGATTACATCACAAAGTAAAATTAGTGAAGGTAAGCTAGTTTCATTTTGTTACGTACTAGAGCAAAATGATACATATATACATAAAAAGGGTGAAACACAATGAAAGGGGGAGGAGGTTCTGGTTAGGTGAGAGTAGGCCAAATCTCAAACCTGATTGCAGGCCCTGGCATTCCAACTTGAAGCTGAAGTTGGAAAGTTACAGGGTCAATCACCAAGTGTCTATAAATAAATTTGCAAAGTAACCAAAAACAGCTTCAATAATGAACTATTATAGTTCACAATGACATTACCTACAAAAATATATACTGCCTGGGGGGGTGTAGCACCCAGAAGGAGAGGAGATGACAAAACGAAACTTCACAGATTAAGAGGGTATGCGATGTTACAAAGAACTTGGCAGTACGAGTTCACTTTTCTGTATGATGTCGTACCCCCACTATCCTGGATGCACACATTAATTCAATTGGGAAGGGTGTCAAAGCTGTTCTGTCCTCTCCAAAGGCAAACTCGTCCACAACTGTGTTAAATGGACTTGATATCCTGAATACTGTCATGACAGAGTGGACGTCCGAGTTGATCCCTCACATACTGGTCACAGAATACCTCAGTCAACATCACGCAGAAAAATCATGGAGACACTTGCCACGTATGGACAAACAATGTCCTGTTGAAAAATGGCACCAGGATAGCAGTGCATTAACGGTAACACTTGAGGATGCAGGATGTCCTTGACATACTGTTGTGCCATAAGAGTTTCCTCAATCACGACCAGTGGACACCTGAATTCATACCCAACGGCTCCCGAGACCATGATGCCAGTAGTAACACTGCTGTGCATCTCCAACACATTGGAAGAAGGACCTTCCCCAATGCACCAATACACCCGCCAATGACGGTCATCTGGACTAGTGTAGAACTGCCACTCATCGTTTAACACAGTGCAGCACCATTCATTACCAGTCCACGCTTTCGGTCGCAGCACCATTCCAAAATCAGACATTTGCTTGCGGTGTTAATGGCAGCTTATGCATGGGATGGCAGTTCCATAGTTTGGCTGCTGTTAATCTTACCACTGGTGTTAGATGACACAGAATGTTGCAGAGTGTCCATTATTTGTTCTTGCATGGAAGACACAGATATGAAGAGGTTATTATCTGCTTGGTGCACAATACGGCAATCCTATCTTGTGGTGATCAGGCATAGTTGGCTGGAGCCTTAATAACAAGCACACACCTGTAAGTGTGGTTTGAATGCTGTACTCAATTTATCGAAGACTTACTTATGAAGAAAAGTATACCTATACCAACAAATGAAACCAATATCAAGTGAAAAAATGATAAAATTTCACATATAAAAAAATTTTTTTTTATGTTTTTGAATTTCCACTGCTATGAGTGAATCCTGAATTCTTCCTGGTCATGCTGACAAAGTATTATGAATTTATTTGTAAAAGTACAGACAGTGGAAATTAAAATGTACTGTGGTGGTGGGGAAAAAAATGGAATCTGAAGTACATAGCAAAATGAGAAACAGAAGTAAGATCTATGGTCACTTAAAATGTTAAATGAATTTATATATCTCTGTCCATACTCGGCAAACCACAGTAAAGTGCATGGCAGACAGTGCTTTCTAATGTATCACATACTAAGGTTTATGCGCCTTCCATTCACATATGAAGCAAGAAAAGAATGACAGCTGAAATAGCCCTGTGTGCACTGTAATTTGTCCAATCTTTCTTTTGCACTAGGAAGAGCTCCAGGAAACTGCTGAAAAATGTGAACAGAGATATGCTTAAAAAAGCCTACTTATTAAATTTGAAGACTTCGTTTTATTTGAGGAATCATGGAATATGCTACAGTCCTCTGCTACAGAACAAGATTACACTAATTACAATGCTCACAGAGGCATTTAAGCAGATGTTCTTCCCATGCTCCATACATGAATGGAAAGAGCAAAAACCTTAATACACGGTCTGATACGAAGTATGTGGACACCACCCTTTGCCTTTATGATGGCTTTAACTCTGCTGGGGCCACTTTTAATGAGGTGCCTGAATGTCTGCGGAGGAACGGTATCCCATTCGTCCTCAACAGCTGAAACCAGAGAAGGTAGTGTGGTGTTGGATGCTGGGGTCTGGGATGAAAATGTTTTAAGTCATCCCCAATGTGTTCCAGTGGGTTCAGGTCCAGAGACTGGGCACATCAGTCCATTTCAGGAATGTTGCTGCCTCCAATCCATTGCTTCACACATGCTGTTTGTGACAGGGTGCACGTCATCCTGAAACTATCAATCATCTCTCTGAACTGTTCCTCTACTGTACACAATGTTGTAAAATGTGTCAATATTTAGTGTTTCCTTAAGAACAATATGGGGACCAATCCTAACCATAAAAAGCACCTCCAAAATATAACAATACAGTCTCCACACTTCACTGTTGACACTGCACGTGATGGCAAATAGGAACCCTTCCATCAGGTTGACACACGAGTATTGCATGGTCCATCACTCCAAATCACTCCTTTCCAGTAATTCACTGTCCAGTGGCATCTTTTACACCATCTCAAATGCCAGTCTGCACTGATTACAGAAACATGTGACTTATGAGGAGCTGCTTGACCATTTTACACTATTCTTTTTAACTTCCTATGCACAGTCACTGTGCTAGCTGGCTTCTGGTGGTATTTTTGAGCTGAGTGATGCCTTATGGTGATTTCATGCGATTCTTTACAACCACCCTCTGCAATGGTCAAAGGTCCGTGTCCATGAATTCATGATACCTGGTCATGGCATTGGTGTGGTTGTTCCTTTACATTTCCATTTGACTTCACAATCACTTAACCAACAGTAGACTTGAGAAACTTTAGAAGGGCTGGAATGTCCCCACTAGAGTTATTCAGGTGACGTCCAAAGACTAGTCAATGTTTGAAGTTACTGAGCTCTCCTTACTGACCCATTCTAGTGTTACTGCTTTTCTAGTGACAACACAATACTCCCTGCCTCGTACAGTGGTCAATTCCACATTACATACAGATGTCTGAATACTTTTGATCACACAGTGTATGTGGTACACTGGGAATTACCCTCTGCCACACGCTTCACTGTGGTTCGCAGATTATGGGTGTACATGTGGCCCTTTCAGGACTCATTTGACCATTCATGCTGCCCTGCAGCGTATAATTTCAATAACCATGGTTAGGACTGTCTGGGATGTGCCTCTCACAATTGAGCACTATTCTTGGCTGGGCCACAGATTTGTGTTGTAAGCAATTTCCTTTGTAAACTGACTACTTTTTCCCAGTCATCTACCAATGAATCAGTCTGCCACCTGCTTTGCCTGTGATGGTGTCTAAGCATCAGTACATTTCACAGCCAGACATTTATTTGACTTGACTGCTTCCAAATGTGACTCACTGACATTGAAGTTTACGAGTCACATTTCTGAACATTCAAAACAAGTTGCCGATCTTCAAATTACCTCAAAAGGTTAATCCGATTGGATCTTTGTATGGCTTTTCAAATAGAATTTCACTGTAGGCAGCTGCATCACTGCAGAAGTTTGGGATTAATATTAATAGTTTGCCAGGCTGTTAACATACAACATAAACATCAAAAGTCTCCATATTCTCCCAGGCCATACCTGAGGTGATTTCTACACCTGATAACAGTTCTCCATTCAAGATACAGGCTGCATCTTCTCTGCCAATAAATCCTCAGTCCAGTCAAATTTAATTTGACTTTGCATATGGTTGTACTTCTAGTAATAAGCAATAGTATGGTGTGGAGTTTAAAACTTTTTCCAAAGTAGAGAAATATGGCTTTCAGGATGTTGGAGTACAAGTTGTGTTTCACAGGACTGATGCTTTCAGAATCACTACTGTTTGACAACGTGGTATTCTGATTGAGATACTCACTTTGTTTCAGTTGAGAATGCCCTCTACGAGTCTACAACAGGATGGATTGAAATAATATCAGCATTAATATTACGGATAATTTCTGCTACCCTTCTTGTAGATAAGTGTGAGATGTTATTTCCTCCAACAGATAGGTACAGTTTTTGTTGAGTGATCTATGGTATATCATGGTTAAGAAGTGGGCAAATTAGGCTGCTAATTCTGCAGAGGATCTGACAGGAATTCCATTGGGTCCTTGTAACTTTTTATTTTTAGTGATTTTAGATATTTCTGAGTGCCACTGACACTAGTACTTATATAACTCATCTTTGTAGTGTTGCTACAATCTCTGTTTATAAAGGAACATTTGAATGTGGAATTAAGTATTTCTACTTCTGCTTTGCTCCCCTTAATTTCAACTTCTGTGTAATCCACGAGTTTCTAGACACTAACTTTGGTGCCACTGACAGCCTCAACGTAAGATCAAATTTTCCTTGGGTTCTGAAAGAGGTATTTCAGTAAGATTCTGCTACGGTAGTGGTTGAAGGCTTCACACATTACTCTTGACAGGCAAATGTGTTTCAGCTGGCATCTATCCCTCTACATTTTGTTTTCTAACCTATTCTGCAGTTGTCAAAGTTTCTTCAGAATTTTCATTACCTGAGACTGTATGCCAAAAAAGGTCTCTCACACCATCATCATTTGTAGGTACCGATCTATCCAATGCTTGGCTAACTATTCTTCTCATCTTACGTCACAGTTCCTCTCGATGCACCTGCCTAGAGCTAAAGCTTTAGAGTTCCTCCTTGAGATATGACACTACTGCCTCTGCCTAGTTTACCATATTCATAAACCTTTTTTCTGTTTTAAAACTGGCCTCCTCCATTGTTGCTACAACTTCATCATAATCACTGATCCAGTTTTAATGTGGAAAATTTCAAGGACATCAGGTCTATTTGTTGCTGTTAGGTCTAACATATTTCTATCATTAATGGACTTCTGAACTATCTGTTCTAGACAGTTTTCTGAGAAGGTATTTAATATCATTCCACAGGATAGCTTGACAGGCCCACCACTTACAAAAATAATCATCCCACTCAATTGTTAGATGACTGAAGTCTCCTCCAATGATAATGTTATGACTGGGAAACAAATAAACCAGTGAGCTAATGTTGTTACTAATATTTTCAGTTTCATCTTGGGATAGATAGGATTGTCAATAGAAGAATCTGATTATAAATTTGTGTTCATCCTTTATACTGAGTACAAATTAAATGATCTCAACTGCAATTTCAATTTACATCCCTGTGCATATGAATTTCTTGCCTACTAGGACAAATACACTGCCCCAGTTTTCCCCATTAGCTTTTCTTCTTGATACATCCTCCTGGATATACTCCAAAAATACAACTTCTTTCAATTTTTTTACTTTTAGCTAGATGTATAGTACTATGTGAATCCCAGTACTGTTTAGGAGAGTTTAAAACTGGTGTAATCTTTTAATAGCTTCAACAGTTGATCATGAGAATTTCAAGATCCTCTGATGTGGGGACCATTTCTCTGATCTTACACTAATACTTCACAGTCTCCTTCAGTTATCATTTGAAAAATAAATTAATAAAAAAGAATTGGATTAGAATTAATTATGAAGTGATAAGATCTGGAGCATACGCTCTGATTGGAGGACGGGAAAGGCAATTGGCTGTGCTCTTTCGAAGGAAGCATCCCGATATATGTCTTAAACAGTTTAGGGAAGTCAAGACAAATTTAAATATGGATGCCTGTATGGAGATTTGAGTTGTCGTCCTCTGAATATACCTCAAGATTTGCTTAGAGAGTAAGAGAAGCATTCAGCAAGTTCTAATATGAAATAACGTAAGTGCGATCATTTAGGATTGAAATATCTTCACCAGAACCAACTCTTTGCAGTAACACAAGCTTTGCAATTTTTAGTGTGTTTGTAGATCTGTATTTAAAGTTGTGCTGTTGTTCAAGTATGTAACAACCTTCTATTCTATTTCTGACTTACATATTAAAATTTACCAAAACTGCTGAACTCTGAATGACAGTGCTCAGTGCATAGAACAACAAATAGCATAATGAAGGGTAAAATAAAATTATGCACACGCACGCACGCACTGCCTCACAAAACAAAGAGGAGCACCCAGAAGACATAGCTGGATCTCAGTGTAACTTTTTATACATACAATCCACTGGAGGGGGGGGGGGGGCGGGGCGGTCGGTAAGTTAATGATCAAGACCTGTAATTCTCTATGACAATGTAGTTTTTGTTTAGTATTGTTACCATGCCTAGTATGGCGCACAAGGGGTGTGAACAGCACGAGGTGTTGCGTAATCAATGAAGGACATGGAGATGTCCCCATACTCAAGTGAGACAGTGTTATCAGCTCCTGACAGAGTTTGAAAGGGGCCCTCATTGTGGGCCTCCATTTGAGCTGTGGTTGAATCATGCAATATCCAGATATATGAGGCATTCACGTGAAAGTTGCCCAACATTGAACTGCATGGAAACATAAGAACAGGCATACTTGTTTGTGAAGGTTCTAGTCAAACTCTTCTGACCACTACAAGGGGAGATTGCCATATTTTGCACTAGGCACATCTTAACCCTTTCACAACTCTGCCTACCACTCCACATGTAGGGTGTGTTAACACCACAAGACAAAAGGTTGCGTTTGGAGTGCTGTCATCTGCGGGAAGTATGGACTACTGATGAATGGTACTGCATTGTGTTCAGCGAAGAATTACAGTTCTGCGTTTCCTGGATGACCTTTGTCTGATAGTATAACAGAGAGATCCCATTCTTCCTTTGTTTTGGAGAGCCACAGCAATGTTACTACTGGCATCAGGGTGCTGGGTGCCATCGGGTATGACTTCCTGTCATGGCTGGTAGTAATGAGGAACTCTCATGGCACAATGGTTTGTCATGGATACACTGCATCATTTAGTGTTACCACTTATGTAACAGTAATGTGCTAACATTTTTCAACAAGATACTGCTTGTACCCATATGGCAGATGCCTCTATGAATTTACTGTGTGATGTTAAAGTAGTCCCGTGGCCAGCGAGGTTCCCAGATCTGTCTTGGATATAAGGTGCGGGATTAGCTTCGATGCCAACTCTATCGCAGTGCCAGTATCTATGATAAAATGGACCAGTTACAACAGTTGTAGGCCGACTTGTCTCAGAAGAGGATGCAATGGCTTTATGACACCCTTCCTAAGTGTCAACGCGCATTATCTAGGCCAGAAGTGGTGCACGGTCACACTGTAAGTGGGCTCATATTGCCAAGTTATCTGTAAATTCGACTTGATTTTGTATCACTGAAATAAAATCAGAAACTCTCACAACCTGTGAAGTTTCAATTTGTTTCCTTTCTCTTCTGGGTGCTTCACATTTTTCTAAAGGCAGTACAAATTCACATGAAGTGAGGAAAAGAACATACAATGACAACGAAAGAAGGGTCATTAGAGCTAAACACTCCCTTGGCAGTTAAAACCACAGTTGAAGCAGGAGCACAAGGGTATCACAGAAGAAACCATCCTGGCAGTTGCCTTGAGCGATTTAAGGAAACTTTTCCGCCCAAATACGGAACTACTGACCTATCACTGCATCACAGCATTCGCTAAAATTCCAAAGAAGAATGAAAAATTAGAACCTATAAAGATTATATTATTGGATTCCTTTACCACTGCACTGCAGTATTTTAAACTTATGAGATAAAACAAACTGAATACCTTATAGTATCTATGTTGTTAATCAGTTTTTATTTTTACTTTACTATAAAATGATGTCTTTGTCTGCAAAGACTGTATTAACCCTCAATAAGAACTTATATTGACAATAAGACAGAAACACAGACAATGATCTTTTATCATCCTCTATAAAAGATTTATTCTTGAAAGTTAACAAAGAAAAGTAAGAGTTCTATAATACATTTCTACTGTTATCCATCTTTACTGTCTTACATCTTCCCACTTCTTAAAACTGTTGTATTCCATCACTTATATTCTCATTTTCTTCAGCAGTCACACACAACATCTAAACCATTGCATTAAAATTCACTTCTTTTATTAGCTTATGCTCATGCACAACCCCAGCCATATAATCTCAGCAATTCTTAGGTATCACATCCGTATTTAAAGTTTGTTAAAGAGTTTAAAATCTCACTGACAAGAAAATCAATGAGGACTGAATATTGTTTTTGTTACCCTTTGACCTTTTAAGCAATAAGGTAAATATAAATTTTTTGTTGTTGTGGTCTTCAGTCCAGAGACTTGTTTGATGCAGCTCTGCATGCTACTCTATCCTGTGCAAGCTTCTTCATCTCCCAGTACCTACTGCAACCTACATCCTTCCGAGTCTGCTTAGTGCATTCATCTCTTGGTCTCCCTCTACGATTTTTACCCTCCACGCTGCCCTCCAATGCTAAATTTGTGATCCCTTGATGCCTCAGGACATGTCCTACCAAGCGATCCCTTCTTCTAGTCAAGTTGTGCCACAAATTTATCTTCTCCCCAATTCTATTCAATACCTCCTCATTAGTTATGTGATCTACCCATCTAATCTTCAGCATTCTTCTGTAGCATCACATTTCGAAAGCTCCTATTCTCTTCTTATCTAAACTATTTATCATCCATGTTTCACTTCCATACATGGCTACACTTCATACAAATACTTTCAGAAAGGACTTCCCGACACTTAAATCTATACTCAAAGTTAGCAAATTTCTCTTAAAATTGCCAGTCTACATTTTATATCCTCTCTACTTCAACCATCATGGGTTTGTTCGCGCGCGCGCGCGCGTGCGTGCGTGCGTGCGTGCGTGTGTGTGTGTGTGTGTGTGCGCGCGCGCGCGCACCCGCTACGGTACTACAAGGGCCCCAACAGATTTAATGTCACATATTATCACTAACACTTGTGAATTACTGTTTCCAGCTGACAAAAGCACGTTACACTGATGCTAGTTGGTGTAGTCCTTCCGACTGAAAGTAATAAGAATGTATAGCAGTAGTGGAACTAATAGGTGCAGATATTGCTTCCCAAGCACTATCAGTGACTGCACATACTGTTTAAATAGGTGTAGCAGTACATATTGTGCAGAGAAAGCAATCAATGTTAAATACACCAAGTGGGTAAAATATATTTTGATGGAACGCAACGGCAGGAGCACGTGATGTAAAAAAAGTGATGTTTATTTACAGTTTTTCAAAACAAGCATTATAAGAACTAATAGCTGTGAAAACCAGCACTGACACCTAACGTAGCCTCACAACATCATGACAGCTCTTCATATCCATTCCAAACTTCAAGCTGAATGCAGGTGCTCATTACAAGAGTCACAACAATATCCAGCTTTCACTATTACAGTTACACTTTGATTTAGGTACAAGCCTTTCTTATTACTAATCTTTTGTCATCAGTAAGCTTGATAATCCATTCTTATCTTAATGCACACTTGGAGCTCTCTAAATATCAGACCAACAATTGTGTAACTGACCATGTGATGCCTTTAGCCGAGGTTTATTACAATTCAAGAACAAGCTGCTCTGTCAAAATGCATTTGAACTATTTGTCATTTCATTGACATTTATCATTTCTTGGTTTACTGGTGAAATTTTTATTCTAGTCATTCACTTCAGCTCATTAACATTTATTGGTAATTTAGAGTCTGCTGATCAGATAAATTGCTCATCTGCTTACTCAATTGCTGTCAGTATACTTTATAAGCTCTTCAAGCTGGATCTGGCTTGTGGTGTCATTGTATGTTTTCTATGAGATTACAGTTGACTTTGCCAAACCATTTCAGTCTTACAGTTTACACACATCAGTGGCTATACTCCAATGAGCCAAAACATGAAGACCACTGCCCCCTTAGAAACTGAATGTCACATGGTGGCATGGTGAGCATGTGACAATAAGCAAAGTACATTAAGTGGAGCCTAGACATATGGGGAACCATTCTAGCTATAATAAAGGCTGTAAATGGGGGTTCCACTGGCATTAGTGACTTTGACAAAGGGCAGATTGTTATGGCCTGAGGCCTGTGAACAAGCATGTCACAAACAGCAAAGCTAGTCAAGATGTTCATGTGTTCATGTTGTGAGCATCTATGGAAATTGGTTGAAAGACAGTGAAAGTATACACAGACAAGATAATGAATCATCTTGCTTCATCATCACCACCACCACCACCACCACCACCACCACCACCACCACCACAGAACATGGAAGTCAAACACTTGCCTGCTCTGTAAAGCAGAATGGGCTGCAATCTGTTAGAGTTCCAATGCCAGAGTACAGCACTGGTGCTGGCACAAGTGTTTCAGTGCACATCATTCACCATACATTGTTGAACATTGGGCTCCATGGCAGATGACCCCTACTTCTTTCCAAGTGTACTCAACAACACTCAATTACAATTGCAATGACCTGGCAACATTGAGATAGGCTCTACATCAATGGCTATCACCTGTTTGGACAAATCACACAAATAGTCATGTCCAGATACACACTCATCCAAGCAAACGGTTGCTCGAAAAATGCTTTATGCCATGGTTGCATGCCAGTAGGGATAGTATTATGATGTGGGAGACATTCACTTGGAATTTCATGGAACCTGTATATGACATGAACATTATTGCTGACCACATGCATCCCTTCATGCTCCATGTCTGCCCCAACTACAGTGGTTTGAGGAGCATGACAGTGAACTCATGCCGATTTCTTTGGCCACCAAATCTGAACCCGATGGAACCCACCTAGGGCAAAACTGTGAGAGCAACTACACACTCATAAACCCCTGGACTGAAATTTATGGAAACTGCATGTCCTGTGCATAGGCATCTAGTGCCACTTACCTCCAGAAACCTACCACGGACTTTAATTGCTGCTGTATTGAATTCTATAGGTGGAGCAACATGCTATTAAGCAGGTGGTCATAATATTCTGGTTTGTCAGCATATATTGCAGTTAAATTGTTATCTGTTTGAACCAAGTCCACATCTTATTTTTTGGTAATAAATGCTCTAGTATGCGGTGTCAAGAAGCAAAGTTGCAAATCAGACATGAATAAATGGATAGTTCAAGAGAGGGTAAGATAGTGCAATGAAGGATAGAGAAACTACCCATATGGTGGATAGTAAATGATTGCTATTTGCAATTTATTTTTTCTTCTCTCTGATCACTTTATGCTGAAGATCCTCCCAGTTCTTTATTCATCACAATTTTTGAACAGTCTTGCAAACCCAGATCTAACATTCAGTTGTTTCTTGACAACTCATCTGTGTGCTTTATTATACGGCCAGCAGTCAATCCTGTATAAAACAATTCTGATTCTCTGCAAACGGAATTTTCTGACTAAATAAAAAAAATCTTGCAGCTACGACAGTAATGAAAATACCAGCTAAGACAATGGACTGCTGTATTATTTGTGGATAGCTGTAGTCTCCAACTATAACAACTTCAGCTCTAAAGATAATCATCTTAAAAAACCTTTTTCTGTATAAAGCAATTTGTTTGGAGAGTTACAGTTCATTTTACAAGAACATAAAACTGGACCGTTACTAACAATACTCACTTTCAGCTGGGGACACCTCAAAGACAGGTGCGAGTAAATGAGGAAAGCGGGAGTACGGGATATCAAATATGTACCTGCTAAAACAACTAGTTTTTTCCAGTGTTCCAAAAAACAGTGTTATTTACAATTTGATTTTCCATTCTTGATAGTGACACACACTGATTAAAATTGCAGTTCCATGAGTTCTCATTACTTATAACATAATCATTGTGACTAAAACATTAGTTCAACTGAATTAATGGTGAACTGAAGTGTTACACATTCTCATTAAAGTTATATCCTAAACTTACAACTAACTCTTGAGCCTCTACGTCTGCATTTGAAAATACAGAAACATCCTCTACACTGCAGTCAGGATCAGTGATTCTTCCAACAATAGAGCTTGCAAGTTCCAACAGAAAATAGTGTGTTTTTTCCTTTTCTTTTTGCACTACTACTACTACTACTACTACTACTACTACTACTACTACTACTACTACTACTACTACAAATAAATAAACAGAGTTAACTTTTGGGTGCTGAACTCAATGTGCAAATATTATTACAGCTATTTTTAACTAATACATTCACAAGAGTGTCTAACAGAATAGTAAGAACAACACTTCTATAATATTTATACTTTCTTCTTTGACATGGTCTATTACACTTTGATTCTGATACAATATGAAGTTTTATAAGTAACATTTATAATACCGTTCCTGAAAATGCAGAAGCTAAGACCATGTACTGGAACACTATTATGGAAAAATAATACATAATAATAACTGTATTAAAAAGCACACATTTTATGTAGCTCTATGAGGTAATATTCTTGCCTGCATAACAAATTGTGAAATGTGCAGCGTTGCAACTAGTATTCACTATACTACTGGTAGCTGGTGACCTCCTTCCACCTTTTTCCTAGTCTGCTTCTTACCATTATGGAAACAGATTATTTCCTCTTCATTCCTTATTTTGTTTCAGTATTTGCCACACAATTCTTTCTTCTTGAGCAAATCAATAGGCCTGTTCATAATTTTAGATCTATTTTTCACACAGTTTGCACACACAAATTCTACAAAATATACACTCCTGGAAATGGAAAAAAGAACACATTGACACCGGTGTGTCAGACCCACCATACTTGCTCCGGACACTGCGAGAGGGCTGTACAAGCAATGATCACACGCACGGCACAGCGGACACACCAGGAACCGCGGTGTTGGCCGTCGAATGGCGCTAGCTGCGCAGCATTTGTGCACCGCCGCCGTCAGTGTCAGCCAGTTTGCCGTGGCATACGGAGCTCCATCGCAGTCTTTAACACTGGTAGCATGCCGTGACAGCGTGGACGTGAACCGTATGTGCAGTTGACGGACTTTGAGCGAGGGCGTATAGTGGGCATGCGGGAGGCCGGGTGGACGTACCGCCGAATTGCTCAACACGTGGGGCGTGAGGTCTCCACAGTACATCGATGGTGTCGCCAGTGGTCGGCGGAAGGTGCACGTGCCCGTCGACCTGGGACCGGACCGCAGCGACGCACGGATGCACGCCAAGACCGTAGGATCCTACGCAGTGCCGTAGGGGACCGCACCGCCACTTCCCAGCAAATTAGGGACACTGTTGCTCCTGGGGTATCGGCGAGGACCATTCGCAATCTTCTCCATGAAGCTGGGCTACGGTCCCGCGCACCGTTAGGCCATCTTCCGCTCACGCCCCAACATCGTGCAGCCCGCCTCCAGTGGTGTCGCGACAGGCGTGAATGGAGGGACGAATGGAGACGTGTCGTCTTCAGCGATGAGAGTCGCTTCTGCCTTGGTGCCAATGATGGTCGTATGCGTGTTTGGCACCGTGCAGGTGAGCGCCACAATCAGGACTGCATACGACCGAGGCACACAGGGCCAACACCCGGCATCATGGTGTGGGGAGCGATCTCCTACACTGGCCGTACACCACTGGTGATCGTCGAGGGGACACTGAATAGTGCACGGTACATCCAAACCGTCATCGAACCCATCGTTCTACCATTCCTAGACCGGCAAGGGAACTTGCTGTTCCAACAGGACAATGCACGTCCGCATGTATCCCGTGCCACCCAACGTGCTCTAGAAGGTGTAAGTCAACTACTCTGGCCAGCAAGATCTCCGGATCTGTCCCCCATTGAGCATGTTTGGGACTGGATGAAGCATCGTCTCACGCGGTCTGCACGTCCAGCACGAACGCTGGTCCAACTGAGGCGCCAGGTGGAAATGGCATGGCAAGCCATTCCACAGGACTACATCCAGCATCTCTGCGATCGTCTCCATCGGAGAATAGCAGCCTGCATTGCTGCGAAAGGTGGATATACACTGTACTAGTGCCAACATTGTGCATGCTCTGTTGCCTGTGTCTATGTGCCTGTGGTTCTGTCAGTGTGATCATGTGATGTATCTGACCCCAGGAATGTGTCAATAAAGTTTCCCCTTCCTGGGACAATGAATTCACGGTGTTCTTATTTCAATTTCCAGGAGTGTATTTAAAAATGTGGGCTTTCAGACATGGACTGAGTGATGCCAATGACTGTTAGACATATCTATTTAGTTCCTGTAGCAATTATTATTTGAAATGTATTAATTCCCAAAATATATATATTTTTAAGCAAAAGTGATATCTCTGCTTGAATGTGCGCACACTAGAAATCTGCACAAAGACTATCACAAGAGGGATCTCTAATTTTAAGTGTGTCACAACCTCCTTTACAATGTTCTGAAAAGCATTTTGTCTTCATACATAATAGAACATAGAAATGGTGATTTGTTACTGCATACAATGCACCACAGCATCATTTAACTGAATCTTGGCATATAATTTTTTTCTAAAAAAAACCCAATAAATTGTCCAGAATTTTCTAAGAGTGATTCAGCTAAGCTCATCATCTTAAAAGCTTCTGGACCTGTTATAGTTCTATTTTCATCCAGATGAATTGTGAGAGTTCTCACTAAATGATCTATAGACTTTTTTCATATTAGACACATATCAGTATCAACTTTGCTGTTTCAAATGGGACTACAGTAATTTCTGCAACTAGTATCTTAGCTCTAAGAGCTGACTTCCATGGTGTTTCACACTGCAAAATCTGATTAGGACCAGAGTAATTACAATATTTAGAACTTAAATTTGATTCAAAGGCTCATTTGCTTGTTGAAAGTGATGATATGCAACTGGTGGCTTCCTGGACCTGTCATGGACTTCTGTATTAATATACTGCATATTAGGCAACAGAAGGAAGCAAAAAGAACGTACTTCAAAAGTGTTCAACAAAGAAGTACGAAAAGAACATTTCCAAAATTTATATGAAGGACGGGTTGAACATTTCACATAATAGAGGGAGACAAAAGAAATAACACCATTACAGAGGAAAAGATGTAAAAATAACCTTGTGGAGATCTGCAAATGTTGGATCTGGAGAAAGCTGTATTAGAAATGAAAAATAGTGAAGCGCCTGGAGTGGATGACAAACTGGAAACGATCAAGGCACAGGACCTATCAGAAATCAGTGGCTGTCTAGATTAATGGGGATAGTATGGATATATGAAGAAATTTGTGATGACTGGACACAGGCAATTATTTCACCTATTTTACAAAGGTTAATAAAGCACTCACTGAGAACTACAGAGGAATAGCATTATTGTGCCAGTGTATGAAAATTTATGAAAATAATTATACAGAAAACAAGGAACAAGATAGAACCACAGGTAAGGGAAGACTGAGGATTTTGACCTGGGAAATCAATTAGAGATGCCACATGTACAGCCAGAAAGGAGTAGAAAATATATGGGACATTGGGAAAGACTTTTGGCACTGTCAGGATGGAAGAGATTTGGCAAGGTCCGAATAGTAGACAAACTATCAAAAAGAATGCAATTCAGAAGCAGAAACATGTATAGCAAATGCCTGAACTGGTTATTGTAGATGGCAAAAATCAGGATGTTTTAGAACAGACAGAAGGATTCAACAAGGCAGTATGGTCTCACCAGTGCTCATCAATACAATCACTGAGAATATCAACGGAGGTTCACCAAGAGTAAACAGCAGAAATTAGTAGAGTGACTAAATACCTTGCATAGAGTAACTGAAGAAGAGAAAATCAGCCGAGGAAACAAAACAAATGAAGGATATAAGATGTAATAGGAAAATTATCAAAGGAGTAGATGCTTTCAAATATCTAGGAAGTGAGATATAACTGGACAAGAGAACATCAAGAAAGAAATTTTGGAGCGAATAAAAAATTCACTCTAAATTTTATTGTGTATTAGACATGATTAGAAATTGGAAAAGCAAAGATCATGATGTATGCACTGCTCACAGCTATGCAAAGGGTGGCACTAAAATCTCCCACCAGTGTGCTGTCATTCAAGTTCACTCTCCATCCCTCATGGTCTCCAACTGGGGGAGGGGGCAGGGTTGGAAGACTGCCATACATACACTTATCCAGAGGATGTGGAATTCACACAACCTCATTGCTTACAATTGATTCGCCAGTGTTTCTTTTTAAACAGCCACAATCCATAGCTTCGCCTGAGATTCAGTGCATCTACAAACTTATCATTAGTACAGCAGACTACAGTGAACACATTACATCAATGTTGCATGATGCTACTAAAACTTACTAATATTCAGCAACTAAGTGTACCAGCATTTAGGACTATATGTTCTTTTCCAGAATGTTACTCTCATTTTGTGTAACTTAGTGCCACAGAAGAATACACAGCATTCAAAGTTATATATATCTGCATTATTAAGTGAACCTATTGTAAATAAAGTTATTGATGTGTTACCTTTTAGTAGATGTCTGTTTATTGGCGACCTTCATTACCAACGTATCAGACCAACTGGTGACGAGTATGATTATTTCTGCCCATTGTAGACATGTCTGGTTGTTACATGTGGCAGTGGTTGGAAACTTTTAAATTTTCCATAATTTTTGTGTTGAAGTCATATCTATTTCAAGAGTCTAATATGTGTATGCAATGGGAACTTCTGAAGAGCAATCACTCACTGCACTTTTTCAGTTTTAGGGCCAACAAATTACCCCCTAGGTAACTGCTACTAGCAGAATGATGGATTGCACAACAAACCCTGCAAACTGAAATGACTGCAGCCAGGTGCCACCCTTTTGTTCTTTTGATGCATAACAAGAATGTACAGAGCACCACATGCAGCTAGGAAGCCATTTCACTGAAGACAACATATCAGATAAATCACAATGCTTGTTCCCCCCCTCCCCCCCCCCCCATCATGAGAGGGGTGGCTATAGTTTGATTGTATCAAGTTGTTCAATCACAGCTTCAAACCCTACCCTATGGAGACATTGTTAGCAAACTGAATGAGTTCTTCGAAGCTCAGATTCATGTAGTTGTTGCTTGTTTCAAATTTTGTCACACACTTCATCATAATGATTCTTACAAGAAACCGATCGCTGAATCAAGGGCAAAACTAGGAACTTAAATTGAACTGCTAATGTGGAGCCTCATTTCAAGATAAAATGCTTCATGATGCTTTTATTCTAAACCCTGCTGATGACAAAATTCAGAGATTCTAAAGCATCACAACCCTGCTCTCTATGATGTGCTTAATGTAGTTGAAGCTCAGAAAGTTCAAGACTTTGCTGAAGTTGACTTTAATATGCCTGTTGTTGCAATGCTGACAGTGGACAGCTGAAAGTGACCCGTTTCACAGGGCACACAACCGTCGCCACAAGCAAAATCATAAACACATCACAGGATGCTCTGCTGCTTCCTCAGCTAGTTCAAATCTTCTGAAATCTTGTGCAAAATGTTACATAATGCACAACCGGTAAAATTGTTTTCTCTGCCATGTGATTGCTGACACTATCATACATCAGGATATGCACAGGAAGTGTGCATGCAAAAGCAATGCAAAGTAAAATAAAGTAAATTCTTTTCTACACAAATCCTGACATGAGAAAATGGAAATACATATCATCTCTAATTTCAAATCTGTACCCACCCCTACTGGCAAACCACACAGGAAATATGGACGAAAGCTATGGAATCGCACAATATAATGCTCATTGCAAAACTTGCCTCTTTCTAACATACTCTCCTCTAAAACTGATTTACAGCTACACACTTAGTCAATCACAATACAAAGACAGTCTCTCGAAAGCCAGAACAGACAGTCACATTCACAGAACAAACTGCAAATCTTTCTGCAGAATCTATACCATTTTAGTGAGATACTGGTTCTTCAGTCACACTGATTAATCAAAATACTTTTGTGCAATTGGGACGCCCCCAATTATAAAAACCATGCCTGTACCTCATGGCCTACAATGGCCAAAGTATCTCTGCTCTTGGAACATGCATTTTGCAAGAAAAATTTAGAAATATGACTGCATTAGTACCATTCACAGCAATTCAGTCACTGTTCTAGTCTCAATCCTTTTGATTTATTTGGTTTAAATATTCACGACAACGTGCAGGCTGCTGATACTTAGCTTCCCATGCCAGTATTCAACAGTTATGTGAAAAATATGAACATTTGTTCATTGGCACTCTGGGACATGCGAAGAATTTTCATGCAGATATTACATTCCAGGACAATGCAAAATCTAAGTTTTACTGTGCTCATCTGGTATCCCTATACAATTTGTGATGGAGTTGCTTCTGAACTCAACAGATTAGAACAAAATGTAGTTTTGAAACCCGTTTCTGCAAGTCCATGGGCATCTCCCCTGGTGATCACAAGGACAGCAAATGGGAAGAGCAGACTTTGTGCTGGCTTTAAAAATACAGTTAACATTCAGTGACTGATTCTCTATTGCTTTGACAAGTTCATATATTACCTAACAGGTGTACCATTCTTTTCAAAATTGATTTAGCTGATACTTATCTTTGACTTCCTCTGGATGAGGAAACAAAAACAATTATGTTGGTTAACACAAGTGTTAGCTTCTATCAATACCAGTACCTTCACTGTGGAAGTACCTCCTCATCATCCTCATCATCCTCATCATCCTCATCATCCTCATCATCCTCATCATCCTCATCATCCTCATCATCCTCATCATCCTCATCATCCTCATCATCCTCATCATCCTCATCATCCTCATCATCCTCATCATCCTCATCATCCTCATCATCCTCATCATCCTCATCATCCTCATCATCCTCATCATCCTCATCATCCTCATCATCCTCATCATCCTCATCATCCTCATCATCCTCATCATCCTCATCATCCTCATCATCCTCATCATCCTCATCAAGTGGTGTCCACAGTTCCATCCTACTCAAATTATTTAGATGACATCGTTGTCTCTGGACAAATACTACAACAGTATCTCAAAAATTTGGTGTGTCTAAGTATTAACTGGTGCAAGAATCAAGTGTAGTTTACATAAAAGTTTATCTGTCAATTCTGACACTTGACTAAGCATTTAGAGGCCACACAGAGATTGCATTTAGATGGCAAACAGAGATTACCTTGTTCTACAAATGTACAAGAATGCCAAGCTGTTCTTGGCAAACTGATATACTTCATCAAATGCATTCAGAACAATACAAATAGCCACTCCTCTGCTTGTATCACCTCCAGCGAAAGAAGATACTTTTAAATGGACTGGAAAATGTGAACAATCTTCTCAGAAACTGAAACACGCCTTGCTGAGTCTGAGTCAACCTTATCTTACACATTTTGATCCACAAAAACCAGTAGTGCTTGCAGTCGATGCATCATCACATGGAACAGAAGCAGTTTTATCTGACTAGGTGAGCAATATGAAATGCTGTAGAGTGTCACGTCTAAGACATTGAACAGGACCCAAGTCTACTACAGTCATCTGGAAAAGGAAACTTTAGCCATAATTTATGACATAAGAAAATTTCCTCAATACCTGTACGGTAGAAAATATTTTTCTTGTGACTGACTATAAGCTGCAGACTGCTCTTTCTCATCTGGTGGAAGATGTCTCTGATGATACAGCACAGAAGCTGCAGCCTTGGTCACTACTACTTTCCAATTATAAATATGAAATTCTTTATCACCCTACAGCACAAGATGCAAACACAGACATACTGTCTCACTTACGAGGAGGAACCCAAAAGTAAAGGGAATTGGGTTGCAGTAGGCAGGGAGAGTGGAGGAGGCCATTGTTCAACCAGGTGTCCATTACGGTTGTGCCACCCGAGTCAGTGCGCGAAGTTGTGTCACTGTGAGTTCATCAGTTCACCCGTGAGATTTTTGGTACAACGACTTTTTCCATTTCAGCAAAAATGTGACGGCAGATTGTTGAGAGCAATGCGTGGCTGTGGAATTTTGTTTCATGTTGGGGACATCAGCCGCGCAAAATACTGTAATGCTTAAGACTGCTTATGGGGATGCTGCCCTAAGTAAAACCAGTCTCTACAGGTGGTTTTCACGTTTTAAAAATGAAGAAATGTCAACTGAAGACCAACCCCATTTAGGATGCCCCTCAACCTCAAGAAGTGACGAAAACATTGATAAAATGAACTCATTCATGAAGACCATTGCCAAACTATTGACTAACACTCTGAGGTGTCTGGGATATCAAGAAGTTCAATTCAGAGAATTTTATCCAAAGATTTGCAAATGAGAAGGGTCGCAGCCTAATCTGTCCCACATGTTGTCACAGACGAGCAAAGGGAGCGTAGACTTAAGTCATGTTTTGAGCTTCAAAATCAGCTCAAAGAGAACCCTAATTTTTTTTAGCAATGTGATTACTGGTGCAATGGATGTGACTCCAAATCAAAGCAGTAATCAAGCCAGCAGAAGACAAGTCTCTCTCCTTGACCCAAAAAAGCTCGCCAGGTGATGTCAAACATGAAGACAATGTTCATTTGTTTCTTCAATTGCAGAGGTGTTGTGCACACGGAGTTCGTTCCCACAGGTCAAACAGTCAACCAGGAGTTCTATTTGGAGGTTTTGAAAAGACTGAGGTAGAGTATCCAGAAGAAAATGGCAGACCTTTGGCACACAGATGACTGCTGCTTCCATCATGACAACGCAGCACCGGCCCACACCGCCCTCTTTGTAAAGCAGTATCTAGACCCATAATTTCTTGTTGTTCCCCAAACAACAAAGGGACATGAAAGAAAAATGTTTTGCCACTGTGGAAGAGGTAAAATAAAAATCACTGGAAGGCATAAGGAACATCCCAATAAGTGAATTTAAAAACTGTTTTGAACAATGAAAGGACATTTGAAGAAGTGCATTGTGGTCAATGGAGAGTACTGTGAAGATGATCCAAATTTGGTGTAAAAATCTTAAGAAATAAAGGCATTGTGACGAATTCCCCTCCCCCCCCCCCCCACCTTTTTTGGGTGGGTGGTCTCCCCCTCAAAGATATGTAAAATGATCCAGATTTCAACAGATCAGAAGTTTCTTGTATTCAAATTAACTATTCTAATTTGTAAGCACTGCAAACTTTTGCCACTGATTCTCAGTGGACTGCACAGGCTACTGAACAAGATCAATCACGATCATTGCTCATGTACTGAATATGAAGAGGTTAGTCTCATAACTGAAATCAATCTCAGATGAAGCAGTTCACAAATATCACGTACAACGCAACAACCTTTCTCTCCTGAATGATGCTGATTTTGTCAACAAGATGGAATTCAGTACTCTGAATGGTACTGCTCTCCTCAATATAATGGTGACGCTGTATGTTTCATCTGCACTTTCAATGCTCCAATGTCCAAACTTCATGCTTCACAAGATGAAAAATGCTTTGTTGTTTCTGAGCACCTATTGTATTATGCCTTCTCATGAAGGTTCCCAGCACAAATCTCACATGGTTGTCACTACTGTACTCTGCAAGTCTCTTTCAGCCTCACCACTATTTGATGCCAACTGCGTGATAGTTTTGTATGAAGAACAACTTTT
This sequence comes from Schistocerca cancellata, assembly GCF_023864275.1. Classification (NCBI taxonomy): domain Eukaryota; kingdom Metazoa; phylum Arthropoda; class Insecta; order Orthoptera; family Acrididae; genus Schistocerca; species Schistocerca cancellata. Next base: position 324,093,992 of record NC_064630.1, on the reverse strand, counting down.
TCCATCATGTCTATGAAAAGCGTCATGTCTGGGAATCCAGTGTCACTACTCCGACATCTCAATTCGGAGCTTTGCCTGTGGTTCAGGCTTCTATAGAGACATAGCACATCGCTACTAAACCTTACTAATATTCAGAGACTAAGTGTATTGGCATTCAAGAGTGTGCATTTATATCAAGAACATTACTCCCATCTGAATATAATCCAGCACCACAGAGGAACCTACAGTACTTCAAAGTGATGTATATCTCAATTATTGTGTGCACCTATTGCAAATAAACTTATAAATGTGTTTTCTTTTTGTAGGGTCTGTTTATTGGACACACACACACACACACACACACACACACACACACACACACACACACACTCTAACTAACTAACTAACTAACTAACTCACTCACTCACTCCAGACCAGTCCCTTAAAAGAAACTACTACCAACATATGCTCAAATGAACTGGATCTAGAAGAACGATTGGAAAGTCATGAACAAATGGAGAGACCAGTTGAAGAATGAAATGAAATGGGAAGGGCTACAATGGGAGGAAATGCTGAACAATAGATTGTAGGTGAAAAGAAAAGATTGGAAGAGGCTCCATGAACAAACTGCGTAAGCAGAAACTTCTAAGCAAGAGCAACAACTTATGATATGTGTGTTTTAAACACGTGGTACATTGCTATTAGAAGTGGAAGTTAACTATTTCGTACCCAAGTAAGGAAATATGTCATATCAGATTAGAAGGAAGGAAGGAAGGAAGGAAGGAAGGAGAGTGTTGCGCTGCCGTAATACTTGTGTAAAATATGCACAGATGAAATGCAGCTTTCTTTGAGTATGTGTTGTGCAAATCTGCAGTGGTTGTATGAGAAAACTGAATATTTTTCACAAACAATGTGAACTTAGAGACAATACTACTTTATGGAGAACATAGAGGGAATTTGAAGAGAACAGTTAGTTGCATGCACAAAGGGATCCAACAGATGGCATCCAACAAGAATGACTGTTCAGCAAATGTGTCAGAAATTCTTATGGAAGGGCACACTTAACTATTTTACAGAGAGTAAGGAGCAAGCCAGCAGTGAGTGGAGTGAATGAAATTGATGTTTTGGTATTTAAATCCTGAATTCTACATACAGGGTGATTATAATTACAATTAAACTTCCAAAACACAGTAGAAATAACACCACTGGTCAGAATGATATCAAATTGCAACAGAATATTATCGAGGGGGGGGGGGGGGGGACACACATATGGCAGAAGACAAAAAATTGTGTGAAAATTAATCAATAGATGGCACTGTATGTGTCAGAATATGTAAATGAAAACACCTGTCATGTGCATGACCCACTGAAGTTGGTACAAACATGCCGGGTACACTGCTTTTCCTCGTTTCATGTCTGCAACGTTCGCCATGACTGTCTCAATGCAGGACCACGAACTGCTTATAAAGCCGTATTACAAGAATGATGATGACTGTGCACATGTTGCTCTGCAGAAGTTCCGGACACTTAAGGGATTGAAGAAAGGTGTTGGTCCGATGACTGCCACGGGTCTGGAGAAAATGATTCGTAAACTCGAAAAGACAGGTTCTTTTGGTGTGCAACCTGGTAGAGGGAGAAAAAGAATTGATTCGACGTCAGTGGAAGCAGTGGCCACAGCAATGCAGCAGGAGACGAGTGGTGGTGAGTAAACATGTAGTGCACAGAGAATTGCCAAAACATTGGACATACCTGTGAGCACGGTGTGTAAAATCCTACAAACATCTTTCTTTGCTATCCATTCAAAATTACCCTATGTGCACGAGCTGGTTCCTGTTAACCTGCCAGATATATTTTTGCTTTAGAATTTCTTGCTAGCATGGAAGTGGAGAAAGATTGGCTGTGGAAGATTTTGTGGACAGACAAAGCCCACTTCCATCTGACTGGATAGGTCAATCAAGACACAGAACTGTCTAATATGAGCAACGGAAAATCCACACACAAATCAACCGGTACCACTGCGCAATGTAGGTTTACGGCATCATTTATCACAGGGCCATATTTTTAAAAAGAGAGAGTGCTTCCAGTACTGTTACCTGTAATGTCACTGGTAAGCACCCTTGTGCACCCATGTCATTCCAGCTCTCCAACAGCATGGATGTGTGGATGGGGTCATTTTTACGCAAGATGGCACCCCTCCGCACATTGCAAATCCAGTTAAGCAGCAGCTGAAGTGCCAATTCGGAAATGCTAGAATTATCAGCTGCCATTTCCCTACAGCCTGGCCATCCCGATTACCTGATCTTAATCCATGTGACTTCTGGATGTAGTGATCCAATTGCAATCTCAGCTGCATTGAAGGCATGCATTGCACAACACTCTGAACATGACCCCAGAAACACTTAAATACACTGTGGAACATGCTGTTTCTAGATTTCAACTTGGTGCTGAAAATGGTGGACAGCATACTGAACATGTTTCGTGCCAGTCACACAAATTAATAATTTTTATTTTGATTTTGATTGATGCTTTTTATGCAGTTTTTGGCCCCAGGACAATTATAAACTGATTTCTCCCTCCAATGTGATGTGACCTTGCCGTAGTAGATGGGCTTACTTCACTAACAGTATCACACCTGTACACCCATGCATAGTAAGTATTACAGTTTGTTTAACATCAAACGCACACACTTCAGGCACTGTTGTATGATTCATTAATCATTTGTAGTTGACCACTATTAAATTATGATGTTTACAGCACCATCTATTGCTACACTTTGTAACTACTTTTCTTCTGCCACACACTTTCCTCCTCCTCCGATAATATTCTGTTGTAATTTGACGTCAATCTGACCAGTGGTATTATTTCTACAGTTGTTTGGAAGTTTAATTATAATCACCCGGTATTATAAATTCTCTGAAACTAGTAACTGAATTCTGAATAATTAAACACCATTTACTTCATATCTTACAGAACTAAAATACTAGCAGCAGATACTGAAAAAGCAAATTTGATGCCAACATCTCTTTAATAAACATAGCTATGAAATGAGACTATACATCACATTTAAGGAGAGCAGTCCCACAATACATCAGAGAAAACAGAACTATGATATCTTAACTGGTTCTGGAAGTATCCGAGGTGAACAGTCTGATGATCACCTGATATATTTAAAAGTCATTGTGTGTTCAATGTTTTTCCAACAACCTCAAGGTGAGCAGCTAGTCAACTTTTAGTATTACTTTCTGAACATATTACAGTTTCCTCTTGCAAACTTAAATGACATCTTTTCAGAATCTGAAGCATCATAATATTCACCAATACCACAAAAGATCGTGACGGTTTGCAAATAACTTCATTGTTTTTCATGCACTTACATAACACTACACTGCAGCAAGAAATAAATATTTGTTGGTATACTATCATATTAATAAATGAGCAGCAAATAATGCAAATACTACGTTCTCTATACAGCCAGACATGTGGGAATATGAAGGCAAGAATACTTTGGGGGAAAAGGAATATTTGTACACTCCAACATAAAACCTGACCACTGCAAAGACTAAGTTTGAGTCATTTATGTAATTGGCCAATAAAGCTGGCTCCCCCTCAGAACCTTAAGTCTGCCTATCTGCAGGATCAGCCAATTCCAAATGGTAAGGCGACCGCTTGCGATAAGTGGGAAATCTGGGTTTGAGTCCCAGTCAGACATAAATGTCATCATTCCAATAGGCAGGTGATGGTTGTCCATATTTGCAACTGAATACATTTTATGAATACCACAGAATGCATGGATGAAGTGATGTCTTCTGCCTGAGGTGTTACACTGCTGTTTCAGCTTGTGGTCCAGTGCTAAACACCGTACAATGTAGATGCAAAGTCTTGAGTTGGAATCTATTCATTCCATTGTTTTACTACCCACATTTCTGCTTTAGGTACCAGCCTGATAGAACCTCAAGAATAGCTTGCTTCAATTTCAATCCCATAAGTAATAGCAAAACTTTCTGTGAAAGTGCTTGTGGCTGTGTCAAGATCAGAAAAGTTTATGCTTGAGAAAATCCTCACCTCACAGTGGCCACTGGCCACACATCACTGGTGATTGAAGTTTGCTGCTTTCAGAGCAGGTAAATGCGATGTGTTTCTAGGGCATATTTTTGTTCCTGTATCGGTAAGCATAACATTGTTTCCTGTTGTATCTTGATTATCCACCTGAAATAACTTTAATAAACTGAGTGAACACTATGCAGTTAAAATACACAAAACTGCATAGGTTGCTATGAGTGCATTCATCATCTGTCATTTTCTTATTTGAAGTTCTAGTATTTGCTTAGCAGTTACAAATTGGATTTTTCATACTTTAATCCTAGCAATGTTATTTAAGCGATAAATAGTCACAAGTGGGAAAAGGTCTGACATTTGTAACAATTTTTGCTTTGGGTTTAATAGAAGGGTGAGGACAGTGGAGGAAGCTTTGAATATTTGTCATGTAAGGTGATTGCTAGTGTAAAAATCATGTCTGGAAAGGATCGTCTTGTTTGCGAAAAATGTGAAGCCAGAATGACCTTTCTTGATTCTGAAGTATTCATAACTGATATATGTATAAACTGCAACCGGCAAGCTTCAGGAGTCAGGTGTAGAAGTACTGCATGCTGTAATTCAAAGCAGCAAAAATCTGATGAGTAGGTATTACAGCATTCTTGTTTGAAAGTCATCAGTTCACTCATTGAGAATTCATGTGCTGTGTTGTTACTGGTAATGAGTTATGATGCTTTTAAAGTGTACTTCTTAAGAAGAGATAAATGACTGAGCCATAACAGAAGACACCACCTCAATGCATGTGAACAGGTAACATTTTGCTTCTGGCAACATAAGAAAAGTGTTATACACTGTAAATTCCTCCCCAAAGGTATGTCCATTGCAGCTGCATTTGTTGCCAACAAATGAGCCATTTTAGCAAAAAACAAAAAATAAAATAAAAAAAATTACAAAACTGCATCAAGTATTGCTACTACATGACTGCACTCTGATGGTTTCACAAACTATTCAAACCTAGCTTGAAGATACCTCTAACTCTGAATGACTAAGTTTCTGAGGGCATGGAATCTGTAAACTACCTAAGCACTGTCAGATTGTTTTAGATAATATTAGAGAATGTACCGTTGATTATTAATTTCTCTCTTACATTTACTGCTATGCTCAATAAACTAATGAAAAATGCTGTTAAAAGATTCACTTCATTAATAAAAATTAATTACAACTTCAATGATAATTCAAGTACACATAAAAATTAATATCTAATAGTCATGGGGGATTGGAATGTGATTGCAGTGGAAGGAACAGAAGAAAGGTTCGCAGGAGAATATGGCCTTGGCAGTAGTAATGAGAGAGGGAAAGACTAACTTTCAGATGGCTCAGTACACAGTTCAGTTGAAGATGGACATCTCTAGAAAGGACAACCACAGACGCTGGAGGTACAAGAAACATAACTGCGAAGAACCTTCAGGTAACAGACTGAAATATTACTGTATCTCATTGCTACCTATCAGAACCCCTCGGAGAGCATTAAAGATAAACACCAGTCCTAATTGTCCAATTATAAAGTGACCCGTTTCCAACTTACATAAAAAATAACCACTATTTCAGTATACATATAATTCGAAAATGGTGCTTTGCTGATTAACATTGTTCTTATGTGAGAAACACAATATAAATGTGAAATTAATACTGTACCTAATCGAAAGAAATTTAGCACACGGTCAGGATGTACCAGTAAACCTATCAGTATAAAATTACTACAGCAAATTAAATAGAACATATAAATAAATTATGTTAATTGAATCTCCGATATATGTTAGCAGTAAAATTCAGGCACTAGTTCATTTGTTATAAACAAATTTAGAAATGTAATTGTTACCTGTAACATAATTGGTCAGAAAATGTTATATTAACTTGTAACTAAGTTGAAAATAGGTTCACCTTGCTGAGCACCGAGATTGTAAATTTTTAGCAATGTTTAGCTCGTATTCGGTTTAACTTTTAATTGTGATTTTAAATAAATTTATAATTTTCATTGTAGGTAATTGTTAACGAAAGCATAAATAGAGGTCACGCAGGCACCTTGGGGCACTCGTTTTTTGGCTAGGGTTGCGAGCAAGTGGCTTGAAACAGCATATCCAGACACTGCGGGATGATGATGGCATTGAAACAGAGGATGACACGCGTAAAGCTGAAATACTAAACACCTTTTTCCAAAGCTGTTTCACAGAGGAAGACCGCAGTGCAGTTCCTTCTCTAAATTCTCGCACAAACGAAAAAATGGCTGACATCGAAATAAGTGTCCAAGGAATAGAAAAGCAACTGGAATCACTCAGAGGAAAGTCCACTGGACCTGACGGGATACCAATTCGATTCTACACAGAGTACGCGAAAGAACTTGCCCCCCTTCTAACAGCCGTGTACCGCAAGTCTCTAGAGGAATGGAATGTTCCAAATGATTGGAAAAGAGCACAGGTAGTCTCAGTCTTCAAGAAGGGTCATCGATCAGATGCGCAAAACTATAGACCTAAATCTCTGATGTCAATCTGTTGTAGAATTTTAGAACATGTTTTTTGCTCGAGTATCATGTCGTTTTTGGAAACCCAGAATCTACTCTGTAGCAATTAGAGATGGGCAAAACTGTTCTTTTCAGAGATTGGATCAGAACTGTTCACTCCCTGAAATGAATTAGCTCTTTTTCATGACTCACCACTCATTTACAATATAAAATAAATGGAAGGCACATTGCCCTTTAAACTTGGTTTATTCCAGTACTATACCTGTATTTTGATCTTATTTGATCCTATTTTGAAGTAACACAGATAATGAGTAAGAATTTTGTATTGTTTATTGAAATTTCCACGATATGACACAGTTTTTGATTATTGATTTATTTTGCACTATCGTGGTTTTTTGGGTGATCGGAAAATGTTGTAACTTGAGATTTACATTAACAATATATTTGGCTATAACGTATTAAAATTTCATTAACCTCATACAAATACATCGCAAGCCATATATTTTTAAAGTGAACGTTTCCTTTCGAAGACGCCTAAAATCGCAAAATCCGTACCAGAATAAGAAAAAAAAATATAAATTTGACTGTAAAACGAAAGTGCTGCATATAGCGTTACGCAGAATAAAACAAGGAAAATATTGGTGTATCACATTTTGCGATACGTTTATCGGTTCGCTCGTAATTAATGCGTAAATTCGAGTGTCTATAATAAAAATCCTATAGTAAGAGGAGTCATCAGGAACCTAATCTAATCAGTTTAAACAAATAAAAATAAAATAAAAACAATTGATGTATACATAACATAATAATGTAATATACATAGCGGAATTACTACGAAGAACAATATCCAGTGGGGACGAACTCCGATGCAGAGGCGCCGAGTCGAGCAGGTCGAGCCGCGAGCTGTATTACTGCGTGAGCTGAGACCGCAGAGACCACAGTGACACCTGAGTCGCTTTGCTCGACGCTCTGGCTAGAGTCGAGACGGTGCGGCGAGCGTTGAGCGGGCGAGTTCCGAGGGAGGGGGTAGCGGTGAACTCACCCGCTCCGAGACAAATAGTTCGTTCCCTTGCGAGCGGGTTTTTGCAAGTAGTTCCTATGTTATCCGCTAGGTGGCTCTCTGTCCTGTTGCTCGCATCAACTGCCCAGAGGGCAGGACGTGCGACTGAAACGATCGCCGACAGAGTGCGATGCGAATGGCGCGGCAGACGACGCACAGAGACGCCACGGCATATGTCAAACACAAAATCCAATGGGGCACTGCGCAATGCAGGCAGCCAAGGTAGAAGCAGGGCAGAGGCCGGCGCCGGCTGTGTTGTGTGGCGTGCACTGTGCTGTGACCAGCAGAGGCGCTGCTGATATGCTCTCTCTCTCTCTCTCTCTCTCTCTCTCTCTCTCTCTCTCTCTCTCTCTCTCTGCCGTGGGAAACGTTTGGAGCTACCGTTCTTTTTTTCTGAATCACTGATTGTTCACTCCTTTGAAAGATTGAACTCTATGACTTAGTTCAAGAGCGGATCCCCCATCTCTAGTAGCAATCAATATGGATTCCGGAAACAGCGATTGTGTGAGACCCAACTCGCTTTATTTGTTCATGAGACCCAGAAAATATTAGATACAGGCTCCCAGGTAGATGCTATTTTCCTTGACTTCCGGAAGGCGTTCGATACAGTTCCGCACTGTCACCTGATAAAGTAAGCGCCTACGGAATATCAGACCAGCTGTGTGGCTGGATTGAAGAGTTTTTAGCAAACAGAACACAGCATGTTGTTATCAATGGAGAGACGTCTACAGACATTAAAGTAACCTCTGGCGTGCCACAGGGGAGTGTTATGGGACCATTGCTTTTCACAATATATATAAATGAACTAGTAGATAGTGTCGGAAATTCCATGCAGCTTTTCGCGGATGATGCTGTAGTATACAGAGAAGTTGCAGCATTAGAAAATTGTAGCGAAATGCAGGAAGATCTGCAGCGGATAGGCACTTGGTGCAGGGAGTGGCAACTGACCCTTAACATAGACAAATGTAATGTATTGCGAATACATAGAAAGAAGGATCCTTTATTGTATGATTATATGACAGCGGAACAAACACTGGCAGCAGTTACTTCTGTAAAATATCTGGGAGTATGCGTGCGGAACGATTTGAAGTGGAATGATCATATAAAATTAATTGTTGGTAAGGCGGGTACCAGGTTGAGATTCATTGGGAGAGTCCTTAGAAAATGTAGTCCATCAACAAAGGAGGTGGCTTACGAAACACTCGTTCGACCTATACTTGAGTATTGCTCATCAGTGTGGGATCCGTACCAGATCGGGTTGACGGAGGAGATAGAGAAGATCCAAAGAAGAGCGGCGCGTTTCATCACAGGGTTATTTGGTAACCGTGATAGCATTTCGGAGATGTTTAGCAAACTCAAGTGGCAGACTCTGCAAGAGAGGCGCTCTGCATCGCGGTGTAGCTTGCTCGCCAGGTTTCGAGAGGGTGCATTTCTGGATGATGTATCGAATATATTGCTTCCCCCTACTTATACCTCCCGAGGAGATCACGAAAGTAAAATTAGAGATATTCGAGCGCGCATGGAGGCTTTCAGACAGTCGTTCTTCCCGCGAAACATACGCGACGAACAGAAAAGGGAGGTGATGACAGTGGCACGTAAAGTGCCCTCTGCCACACACCGTTGGGTGGCTTGGGGAGTATAAATGTAGATGTAGATGTAGACTGTGTAGACTCAGACAGCAGTTGGGAAGCACCAAGTTCTCTGATGGTCCAAGTATAAGACGTCAACTGACTGATAAATTGATCAGATTACACAATATTATGGTATGGCTATTAGAAGTAACAGAGATAATTTAGATGGTATGAAGAGAGCTGTTTGGGCAATTTATTTTTACAAGCTGTCTACAGATTCTGAACCAATACACAACCTGTGTTCCACTGAATGGTGTAAATTCTTGAAGGCAAAAGAGGAGGGTAAAGTAGACACTTTCTCGCACAAAATTACTATATCAAATGCTGTTATGCTTGCCATGAAACCTGTGTTTCAGGATCTTGCCCCTCCAGAGCTGTTGAAGAAATGTCTTGAGGGCAAAACACAAAATGCGAATGAATCATTTAAGAATGTTGTATGGTCAAGGATACCAAAAAATTTGTGTGTTGGAAGGTCAGTCTTTGAACGTCGTGTTTTGGATGCTGTTCTTACTTTTAATGATGACTATTCTGCAAGACTACAGGTTTTGGAATATCTTGGCTTTCATAAAGGTTACAACACCACTAGAAGTGTGATGGACTTGGACCAACCGCGAATCATGAAGGCAGAGATTGCAACAAACTATGTCAAAAGAAGCTAGATCCAAGATGAGGGCAGCATTGGATGAGGACTACCATCCAAGAGGATTCTAATATATTTTTTATGTAGCAGTTGGCTGTATATTAAAATTTTTTCTTTAAACGCAATTTTCTCAACATGACATGTTTCAGTATAAAAGCCCCTTTTTCTCAGAAACTTCTGAATCTACATCAATGAATTATTTACCACATAACATAGATAGTACAATGATGATGTAGCTCTGCTTTAGTAATATTTAGTGTAATAGTTAAAATTCAAAAAATTAAAAATTGTGAAAATTGTGAAAATTTACACCAAAAAATTATATGTTTAGGGAAAAAAAAATCAAATTTTTTCCAGTTGTTATTTGAAAGTGATTGTAGAGCAATACAGTCACAAAACATGGGAGAACATGTGATAAAAACACCACATTTATATACTCAACAGTTCCTGAGAAAACTGGGCATTTATATAGCCAATTTAACATTGTCAAGATAGGGCGGTACGACTCCCCTTAAGGTCTCTATGAGGGGGAGGAATTATCTGATGATGTGATAGAAAAAGAAATTTGATTCGATATGAAAGACTTAGGGGACCCAGTATTAGAGTTAGAATTTGAAAGAGCTCAGGGAGACCTGAGACTGAAAAGGGCAAAAGTGATAGATAAAGTTCCACCAGAATTTCTAAAATCATTGCACCAGTGGCAACCAAGCAACTATTCAAGTTGGTAAGTAGACTGTGAGACTTGGGACATACTATCAGACTTCCAAGGGGGGGGGGGGTCTGTACTTTATGTCTTTCAAATTGTGTGGACGATCAAGAGTGAAACTACCACAAAATAACAAATTAATAAGCCCAGAAACTCATGCATCCAAGCTGCAGACATAATATACAGAAAAACGGAAAAGAAAACTGAGGATCCGTTAGACAACAGTAAGTTTGGCTTAAGGGAAGGTAGAGACACCAGAGAGAGAATACTGACATTGTGCTTGATAACAGAAGCAAGGCTGAAGAAAAATCAAGTCACACTCATAGGCCCTGTTGATCTAGAAAAAGCATTTGACAATATAAACTGATGCAAGATATTCAAAATTCCGAGGGAACTATGAGTAAGCTATAGGGAAAAAGACAGATACTACTCAATATGTATAAGAACCAAGAGCGGTCAATATGATTTGAAGACCTGGAAAAAAGTGAACCGATTAAAAAGGGGATCACGGACACTGGAAAAACTGTAACAAAGGGAACTGAAGTGCTTGAGAAGTGATGCTACAGAAGAATGCTTTGAATTAGGTGGACATAAGATTAGGAATATGAGGATCTTCTGCAGAAACATTTGAAGAACACAGACAAGAAGAAGGGGCAGTATGTTATGACATCAGGAGACAATCTCCATGGTACTAGAGGGGGTTGCAGAAGGTAAAAACTGCAGAGGGAGACAGAGACTGGAACACATTCAACACATGAGGAGTTCAAGATGCTGGTGCACGAGAGGATTTCATGGCGGGCACATTAAACCAATCAGAAGACTGATGACGAAAAAAAAAAGGCTGTTAAGAAGTTAGCAACACTTTGGAAGATCTGTTTCAGACTTCTGCCAACCTCAGCAATCTAACAGTTGTGACATAGTTTTGTGGTTTTAAAATTTGTGAATGACTGATTAGTAACGGTATTTGTACATATACTTAAATGCACTACTGAGAATGGGACACCATCACAAAAGTTTGATAAATGGTTTAAATTCCAGCTTCCTCCTACTCACTGCACTGTATTATGGTAGCCCCAATTAATTTAATGCACTTTGCTACAAATAAGTACTGTCTTTGAAGATAAATGGTTCATTAATGCACATTCATGAATCCACATTACTTCCATGCCAAAATTTATACCACAGCAGCACAAGCCTGTGAGTTGTCAGTCCTGGAAGACAAACAATAGAACATTCCCCTCTTACATCCACTTAACCCACAGGGCCTACACCACTTACCCCTCTTTCCCTGATTTAAGCAGTCTAATTTACTTAGCTCATAGCAGAATTCAGCAACATCAATTAACATTAAGCACATCATAAAATATTACTGTTTCTATAAGTATTTCTGTTACTGAGCAGGAATACTACACTCTTACAAAGCTGTTAATGTTATTTGACGTTTCTGGATTCAGCTGTTAGTTGTTAGATGCATGTTATAAAACATGGCTGCAAACCACGGGAACCACGAACACTTGATTTGGGCTGCAATTTGACAAGCACTCGTCTGGAGCATAATTACTAATGACACTCAGATGTGCTGACTACAAATTAATCATCATAAATTAATAACTGTCCCTTTTTTTTCGTTTTTCTGTCAAGTGTATTGAAACCAGAAAATCTTGTTCATCAGATGCTATTCACATTTTTTGAGCATCTCCACTGGTTATACTGCAAGCATTATGAGTAGACAATGCATCTTTTGATAGTTACATATTCTTAAGAATGCTGTTATTGGCACTATCCTCAAAACACAATTGAAAAGAGAACAACACAGCAATGACTACAAAACAAAACATCCACATAGACTTCGTAAACTACAAATAATGTTTCAAATCAAGAAAGTCTACTGTACAAGGAAATCACACACAATGACCAAAGAAGCTGGCTCAAAAAGCTGTGAAGAAAATGAAACCAGTGACTGTGTGCAGTGCAAATCAGATTACAGCTTCTGTTAACATGAAAGGAGAAGCAGCTGTCATCAGAACACTGAACAACGAAACACTTAGCAATACCACCTAGAATATCTCGTCCTTAAGCAAAACTGTCATTCAGCCTATAAATACTGCAAACAAGTATCCTATACCCATAATGGTTACACTGCAACTGCTGATGCTTTGTAAAAAAAAAAAAAAAAAAAAGAAAAAAAGCAAGCTTAAAGTGTCTATAGTGTAGAGCTTTTCAACTTTTAGTCTACAACAGAGAACCTGAAATAATGACAAGGTTTGTGAAGCTGAGCATGGTGTTTATTTTCTATACTGTCCCCCAAAGTCAGTGCAGCGTTTTGTTAATTTGGTCTATTTGTTTCATACGAGCGCCGCTTCTGGGTTACCACAATATTCATACGGAAATTATTGATGTGGAATGAAATGGCACAGATGGGCAGACTGTTCTAGAATTTGCAGAGACTATCCATACACTGCTGATGAGTGATGACAAATTACTTTATTTTAACATTGGTCACTGTAAGCCAGTTTATAGTATTATGTAAATTAGAGTGGAGCACCTTTTAATTAAAATAACTAATGGTCACTATATTTCTGAACAGTGGAAGTAGGATTGCAGTGAGCTATTTACCTAACTAAATGTAACATATGAAACCTATGTAATGACTATCATTTAAGTTGCATATATGATAGCAGTATTTGTTAGGCAATTATCTGCAGAATTATTGAAATTAGCACAATTCAAATTGAATCTAAATACAAGAGACATTGCTTTCAAACTGATCTTACGTATATTTTTCATACCATTACACAATTTAACTGCAATGTGAGCAATGTTTAACATGCCATATACTATGTAAATCTTATTAAAGAAGCAAGATGCACAAAGAATCAAACCACATGCAAAAATTACCACGTCCGCGTCCTACAGTCATTCTGGACTGTGCAGATGGCCTGCTGAGTGGCACCCACTTATCAGCCACTTTTGTGAAAGACAGTCTCTGTGGTGGCCAGGTTTCACGTCAAAGAGTACATGTAGATGTACATCCCATATGCCATTATTTCTTTGGCGCATGTGACACTATATCTTTATTATGTCAACAGAACAAATTACTGGTTCTATTTCAATATTAAGCTGACTAAGTAAAAGCAACTGGCAACTGATGAAGGAGCACCTTTCCAGGACTATTGCAGGTATATGAAGTCCAATTAACATCTATCTCTACATTCCTGCAAATATTTTGAAGTTTTTGGCTTTTAAACAAAGTAAGGTTTGCATTTAATTCTCCCCTGCTCTCTTAATGATACTTTATATTACAACAAATTGATTAGAGCTATCAAATGTTATATTACACCAGAAATATTGTCAAAAAGAGATGTGTTTCCATGCAAGGTCCAAAATGTAATTACTGTCTTGTCTTATTCTGCTAACTAAGATTATAACAAGCATTTATAGCTTTCATATTATAATAATTATTATTACATAAAATATATTGGTAATAACCTTTCATTAATTTTGCGAAGTCAGTATTCCCCATGAAATCATTAACTTGAAGTATGAATGGAAACTACATTACTCAATCTTTCTGTTCTAAGAACTAACAATTCCATTCATTTTTCTTTAATTAGTGCCAATTATGAATGCAAGAAGATTTTTGTATCTTACTGTTCATTACTTTACATAGTGCTTAATATTAATCTCGGCATCATGCATAAGTTCTTAATAAGACCAAAGTTACATAATTCAAGTGGATAGAAAAGAAAGACGAAGAAGAACAATACGTTCAGCCATGAGAGGGAGAAAAAGAAAGGGGGGGGGGGGGAAATCTAGAGAGAGAGAGAGAGAGAGAGAGAGAGAGAGAGAGAGAGAGAGAGAGAGAATTAACATGCAATATACTGTAAAATTAAGCATAGATCAGAATTAAGACTGTGGGAAAGAAATTAAGCATTTTGAACAAATTAATACCTTTGTAATAATTTGGTGGCTTCTTTTGCCTCTATCTCGACACCCAATTCTTTAAATGCTTTGATCAGTTCTTCAACGTCAATTCGACCTGCAAGATGTTCCAGAGATCACGTAAAGAAAGATAGTTTAAAACAATGGCTATGGCAATAAAAACCTCAATGTGGCTGTAGAAACACACACTTGCTATTTGACAACAAATTTTCTGTGTAGTTCAATAATTTCAAGACGCAATAAAATTGGCACTTTAGTTTTGAACGTACAACCAACTTTCATTCAGAACAAGTAACAGCCAGCTCAATAATAAGGAGATATTTCAATAAAAAGTAATGCTACAGAAAATTTTAGTACCTAAGGAAGAATCTTCTTTTTAACCAGTACACACAGTTGATCGGAGGGAGGAGGGGGGGGGGGGGGGCGAACTAAATCAAACAACAGATTTAACTGGAGTAGGTATTACGAACTCCCTCTTCATTACACACAAGCTCTCAATATTTCTACAAAATTTATGACTGGCTGTTTACAATTAATGAGAAAGATAAAGCTTTATACCTACATTTCACTGTTAACTACACCATTTGTAAGTATCAGTAAATATCACTTATTGATAAAGGACGAATGGAAGCTTGTAAAATAAATTCAACTTCATTACTGATTAAAATTACAATAATTCAATCTAGAACAAAGTCAGTATGTTTGCATATTGCCTACAGTTTCCTTTTGACAAGCACAATTTTCGATATACGAAGAATAAATCTGAGCCAAACACCAAACAATTCCATTTGGGAGTGACCAAGGAGTAAACAGGACAGGCCATTCTTGCTGGTAAATCCATGCTCTGTCCTGCTCGGTAACTTTGACTGCGAAAAGAGGTACTTGCTTATTCTAATGTAGCCCACGTCGACAAGGAATACGATTAGACCAGTAGAAGTTTCAGCAGAACTAAATCTCATCTGTAGTACTGGTATTTGCACAATTTATTTATATATTGTGCCAGCTCACATGGAAATTATTTCTGCAGAAACAAGCATAAAAAATGCAAAAAGGTGAACATTAACTCAGAATGATCTGCAAATTGGTATACAATACATTATCGTGGACAGAAAGTTCACAAACCATCTACCATAGCATCAATGTGCTACATAGTCAAATATCACCAAACAATGACATATTTTAGTACTCTTATGATTTGTAAAAGTTCACTAGGTACAAGTAACAGCACCGATAACGCTTCAAATTGACGGCTTTCCTCTCCTAGCGAAGCACAACCTCTGAGTCCTGCAAATGGATGTATCCTGTCACACAGTCTGACAGTGCACTCTGAACTGTCACTGCCAAGAGAAGTACCTGGAGAGTACTGACAGCAATTTTTCAACATTCTCAACATAAATAAATATGCTGATCAAAGGAGTAAGTCAGAAATAGTAATGGCAAGGAATATGTATGAGACTACTTTGTGTACCACTTCTACAGAAAAAAATAAACCATTTCATATCAATGGCATACATAATAAATAATACATTGACAATTGGAACTTCACAGTATAATGGCATACAGTGCTAATGTTAATTACGGTAGTGCACTGACTCAACAATGGTATTTATCACAATCTGTGGCAAGCCAAGTAGTTTGAAATATAGATGCTGGCCCATCCTGAGGTAACGAACACCATCTAAGCCTTACTTTTGAGACTTATTCAACACATTGACTGCCACAAGGCTGGTGGTGGCCTCTGACCATCACACCTAATGCAATAATCCTGACCTGGCGGTGAAGCACCCATCACTATGCATGCAGCAGTCAACATGTTAAGGAAGGTTTGAGGAACTAGAGATAGCAACATAATGAAACACTATTGGTATTTTTACTTTTGGATAAATTGTTTGAGTGCTGCTGATATCTCTGCTGTACAAAATTAATATTTGTTATTTCGTAGTTTTGATACATCATAAAGAATGGTACTTATTTAAAAAAGTTATTGGGTTCTGAAACAGGAAACTTGTTGATTTTGTTTTATGAAAGCTCTGTCATTGTTGACTCAGACTAAAGTTGTCAAGAAATTTGTTTAATTTTAATAAAACACTTTTCAACACTTATTAGTTTTAAATTTAAAAAATCAAAGCTAGCTAATTACACTAAACCTGTATTAACACATATCATAGAAAATAGTTCTAAACAGAAAATACTGTAAGGAATTTGCAACATTAACATTTTTTGAAGTTACCTTCACACAGAATGTTCATTTCTCCCTCTATTGTAAAAGAGGGCGACTTAAATCATTTACCCAGTGGTGCTGTTATACAAAGTTTTAAAGAATTTTATCACAAATTCTACATAGAGCATTAGTTCTAATTTCTGTATAAAGTGACTTTACTCATTACATCATCAGCTGATTAGCTTATGTCAGACTCAGTGACTAATCAACTGAAAGGCAAAAATTCAAGCTTACCACACTACAAGGTTCTGAATAAACAGTCAACTTCAGACAAGTAGGAGATTAACCAAATCAATTATATAAAGTGATGTGTAGCGATACAAGGAATAGCAGATTTGTTGTAAAAATCAGTATATTACTTTATGGACAGTACTTTTAGTACATGTATAGCGTTCATGTCAAGCAAGTGTCGATTTGCGACATCATCCAGACACGCATCAATTGTGATCTAAATCCGTTTTGGCGAATTAATAGTTTCTCTCAGGCGATAAAAGTTTATCGATTATGAAATATAAACTCTCTAAGTCTATTCTGAATGGGAAATATTTAATATAAAGTTATTTTGGTTTTTCTATGAATGAAAAGGAGAGTATTTATGGGCAGCTTTTATTCCGAGATGACGACATACTTAAAATGCAAAAGTGCGCGTGTGTAGTTCGCTTGCCGGTGCACAAATTTTATTTTATGATTCTGAATCGGATAGAGATAAATCCGATTCCAGTTAGATTTTTACATGAGATCACATCATTGTAAAAGAGTTGTTTGGCTCATCAGGGAAATACTGAAAACTGCGCACTAGATTTGAAATAAGTTACATGCCAGTGCGAGATCGGGCTGTTCAGTAAATTGTGGACAATAGTTACAAATACGCTTTGATTTAATCCACGAAGCTCAAATTAATTTTGAACCAAGTGCTGATTTGGACAAAAACTAAACAAAAGGTTATTTAAAATACTGAGGATCAGTTTTAAGAGAGACACGAACCTACTATGCTGTCATAGTAGGAGGAGAGGTGATACTCCGACGTAGCGTGTCCCAGGTGGCGGATAGGGAAGTCCTCGCCGGTTTACTGGCGGACATGAGTGAAATAAAATAGCTCTCGCAGACCAAACACACCCTCTGCGGTTAACAACCGTAGTTGTAAATCAGAGCTTCCTCCAACTAAGATTGACAACCTTCGAAAGTCAAAAATGGAAAGGTTTTTTTAGGAAAAAAATTCCACCGTCCTGCTCAAAAAGGCAGGAAATGGCTACATCGGATTCGGTGGGTAGTCAACTAGAAGACAGCAACGAATCTGAGCATTTGCAACCATCCAAATGCACACTAAAACACAAAAAGAAGATTAAACATGAGCAAATAAATTATATAGCAACACACAACATAAACTCACTACTTCAGACCGGAAAACTCAAGGAGCTCAGAGATGAACTAAATAAACAAAAAATTTTAATAACAGGGATCCAAGAAATGAGAAACACCACAGAGGACCCATTAGAATCACAAGGATACAGAATTTATAATGGGAAACCAGAACCAAGGGCAATGAAACAATGTCCCCAGTTTGTAACAGGGTTTTTAGTAAACATAAAAATAATAGATTCAGTAACGGATTTCCAAGCAGTATCACCAAGAATTGCAACTAAGCTTTAAAACAATGAATAAAGCCTATACAATAATAAATGCTCATGCCCAACAAATGAAAAAAATTGTCTAACAAAAACAAAGAAAGAAGTAGATAAATTTTGGGACCTCCTAGAACAAACTGTGAACAGAGTAAATAAAAAGAATGTAAAAATCTTATTGGGAGATTTCAATGCTCAGCTGGGAAAAGAAAGGAAATATAAAGATATAATTGGAAAATGGAGTCCACATAAATTTACAAACAAAAACGGTCAAAGACTTTTAGAACTCTGCAGAGAACACAACCTTATATCTAAATCAACATACTTTAAGAGGAAGCCAAGTAAACTTAAAACATGGAAACATCCAGACTGGAGGAAGGGCGAGTGGCAGCTAGACCATGTCTGTATGGACAAAAAATTTCATAAGGAGATCCACAATGTTAAAGTACTGAGAGGAGTAGACACAGGCTCAGACCATTATATGGTTAAAATTAAAATCAAATTCACTCCGTTAAAGAAGAGGACCAGAAAAACTAATAAAATAAAAAGGAGTTTTGACCCACATCAGCTAATTAAAAATAATAAGTACCAACAAATAACACAAACCATCAAATTAACAGATGATCTAGAACAACTAGTGCCTAATCTTAAAAAAGAAGCAGAGAATCTAGCTCCCTTGAACCCACGAACAAAACCTGCATGGTGGACATCAGAATGTGACAAATTCCATGAAGATAGACACCAAGCATGGTTAAAGTTTCAAACACATAAAACTGAAGAAAATGCCATCAACCTAAAAAATGAAAGAAAAAAAATTCACTCAAAATATTAGAAGAATCAAGAGAGGATTTCATGAAGATATTATAAAGTCTATAGAAGGTAATTATCATAAAACCAACCCCAGGAACTACTACAAAATCTTTGGGAAACAACTACAACAATATGAGGCCCCTACACTAATACTGACAGATGAAGATGGAAGAATGACACACAGTAACAAGGAAAATGCGGAAATCATGGCAAAAGCATTTAACAAACTTCTGAATTGCGAGGAACCCAAAGAACCCTTACAAATCAACATAAATACCCCAATAAAAACCAAACCTAACAAACTAGACCCTCCAACTTTCCAAGAAGTAGAAAAAATTCTTAAAGAACAAAAAAAAAATTATAAGGCATGTGGAGAAGATCAGGTTTTTGTTGAAATGTGGAAATATGCAAGTGATGCAGTCAAGACCTCCTTACACATGGCTCTAACAAAAATTTGGGTAACAGAACAATTTCCCGGACATTGGACCACAGCTATCATCCACCCACTACACAAAAAGGGAGATAAGAGCAACCCAGACAACTACAGAGGAATCTCTCCTAGATTGCACATACAAAATTCTATCCAAGATCCTATGTGAAAGAATCACGGAGCAATTAGAACAGGAGTTAGGGGCATGTCAGGGAGGTTTCAGACCATGGAGAAGCTGTGCAGAGCAGATACAGGCTTAAGCCAAGGTGACTGCCTATCACCATTACTGTGCACTGGAATACATAATGAGAGAATGGTACAAGGACAATCCAAAGAGGATAAGAATTGGAAGTGCAAAAGATGATATTAGCTTAAACTGCTTGGGATTCGCTGATGATCTTGCTCTCCTAGCCAACACCGTTCAAGAAGCCAGGCAACAAGTGAAATCACTACAAGAAATAGCAGAGAAAGTAGGCCTTAGAAAATCATTTGAAAAAAATGGAGATTATGCTAACTGATCCACCACTTGCAAACAAAATTACAATAGGAGAACAGGAAATCAAAATTGTTGATAAATTTAAATATTTAGGCGAAATAATAACATACAATCTAAATGAGAAGCCATCATGGCAGAACAGAATAAAAAAACTGAACTATGCAAATTACACTACCAAAACTACATACAACAAAAAAAGCCTATCTATAGATGCAAAATTAAAACACTATAAAACAGTTACACAACCAGAAATAACGTATGCAGCTGAAACTGTCTTCAAAACAACTAATACAGCAGAAATTGACAGAATACTAAAAATAGAAAGAAGAATAATTAGGACATGTATAAATAAACAGTATAAAATAAATGGACATTGGAGAATAGCATCAAATGAAACAGTATATAAGAAAATAGAACCAGTCATGAGCACAATCAGGAAGAAACGCATCTCATTCTTTGGACATCTGATGAGAACTCCAGAAAACAGAATTAATAAAAAAAATAATACAAAAATTGTGGAATAACAAGAGCGACATTAAATGGATCACAGAAATTAAGGAAGATAAAAAAGAACAAATTACAGTAGATGACCTAAAAAACAAGACAGAAAAAAACCAGAATACTCCAAGACCCACAAACCAGACTACAAATGAAAATCAATAAAAGGAGTACAGGAAGAGTTGTCTCAGATGAAGAAAGAAAGAAAATATCTGAAAGAATGAAGAAATATTGGGCAGACAGAAGAGCAAAACACCTTTCATATAAGAATAGACTCTAATAATTATATTACCTAAATATCATATTAAGTTATTGTTGAACCAAATTGTATCCCTGTGTAACAACTTGTTTAGAACTTTGTATTTTTGACTCGAGTGGTCCAATGAAGGCCATAAAATAAATAATAATAATAATAATAATAATAATAATAGAGACACGTATGACGATGTTGATTACGTTGCCAAGCAACGCTGTAATGAATTCATTGAAACGGTTTGCGAAATAGAAGTCCATTACACACATAAAATGCTACACAAAGTTTGATGGTGCATGAGATTATGAGTGTGTTTCTGTTCTTTTTCACAAATACCAATAAACAGACAATGAAAGTATTAACTGTTGCATAATTTCATTGTACCGCTACGGAACGTCTCTTCACCAAAAGATCTCAGGATGCCGGGGCACACAAGAAAAAGAGGCATCGGCAAAGGTGGATGGGAATAGTATTACTGTATATGTGTAATACCTAGCCTGCCAAGAAGTCAAGGAGAATTCATACAAAAATAATAAGTGCTTACCATGTACACTATCTGATCAAAAGTATCTGTATACCTATTAGAGGAAATTAAAATGGTATGTGTCAACCCTTCACCTTTATGACTGCTAGAACTCTGCTGGTGTCTCTTTCAATGAGGCATCTGAATAATTTGAGGAACTGCAGTGCATTCTTCCTCAAGAGCCGAAACTAAAGCTAGTTGTAATGTTCGGCACTAGGATCTGGAGTAAAGCTGACATTCTAACTTATCCCAGTGGTGTTCCATGGGGTTCAAGGTGGGGCTCTCACTCCATTTCAGGATTGGAAGTGTCCACAAACCATTACCTAGATTAGATTAATACTTGTTCCATAGATCATGAATACGACACTTCGTAATGATGTGGAACGTGTCAGGTTAATAAAAGATGTCTGTACAAGATATTACATTACACAAAATATTGCATGACACTAATGCTTAAGTTTTTTTCCCCCCTTAATTTATATCTAAAAATTCAGCCAATGAGTAGAAGGAGTTGTCATCTAGAAATTCTTTTAATTTATTTTTAAATGGTAGTTCGCTATCTGTCAGGCTTTTGATACTGTTTGGTAGGTGACCAAATACTTTTGTGGCAGCATAATTTACCCCCTTCTGTGCCAAAGTCAGATTTAACCCTGCATAGTGAAGATCATCCTTTCTCTGGTGTTATAGCTATGTACACTGCTATTACTTTTGCACAGGGTTGGATTATTAACAACAAATTTCATAAGTGAATATATATACTGCGAGGATCCCTACATCCTTAAATAGATGTCTGCACAGAGCCTGCTTAACCGAAGGGTGCATCATCATCTCCATTACCATAAACCATCGACTCTGAACTGTTCCCTTACTGTTCACAGTACACGACACTAAAGTGTGTTAATATCCTTCTACATATAGCACTTTTTACAGCACAATTAAGGAAACACACCCTAACATAAAAAACACCCCCATACCAAATCACCACTTCCCTTATACTTCACCGTTGGCACAACACACTTGGGCAGGTTACTAAATCCTCTCCATCACATTGCTGCAAGGTACAGCACAATTCATCACTAAATCATTCATTTTTGGTCATCCACTGTCAAATGAAGTCACTCCTTACATCACCTCAAGTGTTGCTATGCAATGACTACAAAAATGTGCAGCTTGTGAAGAGCTGCTTGGCCACTGTATCTAATTCTTTTTAACTCCTTACACACAGTCACTATACTAGCTGGTGGCACTTTGGAAGTTGAGAGTAATTGCTTCTGCTGTCTTCATGCTGAGCACTCTCTCTCTCTCTCTCTCTCTCTCTCTCTCTCTCTCTCTCTCTCTCTCTCTCACACACACACATTGCTTGACGGTCCCTGTCATCAGCACATTACGGATGCCTGTCTGGGCCAAACTGTGTTGTTCCTTCGTGTCTCTGCAATCATATTACTTAGACTTGGACAGCTTTATACTGGTTGGAAGGTTCCTGACAGATTTATTACTTCTATGACATCCAATGACAAGTCAACATTCTAAGACACTGATCTCTGCTGCCAGACCCATCCCACTTTTACTGCTTCTCTACAAACAAGACAATGCTCCCCACCTAAGTTTTTAACGGCAAGTCTGCTGTCATGATACAGTGATCAATTCTGTATTACATATGAGTGTCTTGATACTTTTGGTCACATAGCAATATTTGAAATACTTAATGAATCTTCATTTCATCAAGTTTGACAGCATGTGTTAAATAATTATCACTTACATTCAGTACCCATAAAAGCACATAGACAGCCTAATATTTTGGAGAAATACACAGACATCATTTTATCAACTTCATAATACTGACATATGAAAATGGTTATTTCTACAAAATATTGGTATTTCCGATATATATAATCAATGAAGTGCAACACTGTCCACAAACAGTTAATGCCATACAATTTTTGCCTCTTTGACACAGGGTACTGAAATTTGAAAGTATAGTGTACTTCTGGTGGGATGAGCCTTACAAACTTCATTAGAATACAGAATTTCAATCCAACTAGTCGGCAACTGTTGACTATGCATGTAGGCCAAAGGCATGTGCTGAATGCAAAACAGATCACCTTTGACGGAGTAAAAAAATACTCCATCAACCAAAGAGTGTCTCCAAAAATCTGACCAGAGCAGGATACTGCTCATCTTTATGACGAATTTAGCAAAAATCTCACCGAAGCACACCATGCAAAGCGATGTTAGCTGTTGGCATAGAATTGTTGGCATTTAAGGTTGCTTTGCCTGTTTCTGAATTATTTCACTGGATAAAAAGTTGGCTAGCCCCACCCTCAGCTCAGTGAATAGAATTACAGAGTACATTTATCAGCATATTCCATAAAACTGTGTTGAATTGGAAATAACTACTTACAAGTGAATTAAGTCTGTTATATGCTTATTTTTATACCGTGTGCAAATCTCATTTGAGCCCTTAATATTTAGTATGACTGTGCTGCCTAAAACTTGTAGTTTCCAGATAACCAACGTAAAACCAAAACTATACAACTTGAAAACATTTTCTGTTAATTTGGCTACAAGAAATAAAAATAATTTTATCATACACAGCAACCACTTTGCTCCATAGACAGGATCTTTTTTCAAAACTCTTAAATTTTTTTGTACACAGCTATTGTCATAAATCCTTGACAATTATTGAAAAATGCAGTTTGTAGTGAAAATATCCAAATCAAAAGCTAGGGTAATCTTGTTAGCGATCCAAAAACAGTTGCAGACACATTCAACAACAATTTTTTAACAGTAACAGAAAAAATAGGTTTACAAGGGTCCATGAAGCAAGCCGTCAAACTTTTGAAAGCTAGAGTACCTGGTTCAGTACAACACATGAAGGTAAAAACAGTCACTGTTCAAGAAATTGAAAGAGTTATTAAATCCCTGAAAAGTAAAAATTCTGCTGGCATTGACAACATTTCTAACAAATTATTAAAATACTGCTCCAGCCAGGTAAGTAAAGTCCTTTGCCACATTTTTGATGCGTCACTTAAGCAAGGAATAGTTCCTGAGAGGCTTAAGAATGCAGTTGTACAACCGCTGTATAAGAAGGGGAATAAGACTGATACTGCTAACTATAGGCCAATATCACCACTGACAAGCTTTTCAAAGGTTTTAGAGAAACTAATGCATGCCAGGATAGTTAAGCATCTCAGTGAACACAATAACTTCAGCAAAAGTCAGTTTGGATTTCAGAAAGGTTTGTCAACAGAAGATGCAATATTTGCATTTACTGGCAAACTCTTGGAATCTATCAACAAAAAACTGAAAGTGATTGGCATATTTTGTGACATAACAAAAGCATTTGACTGTGTAAATCACCAAATTCTTTTACAAAAAGCTACACATTTCGGTATAAGTGGTGCAGCAGGGAAATGGCTTGACTCATATCTGTCAAACAGGAAACAAAAAGTTGTAGTAGATAGTCAAGATGGTGTACCATTATCTTCAGAATGGGGTACCATCACATGTGGAGTGCAGCAGGGCTTAGTTCTGGGCCCCCTACTTTTTATTGTACTTATAAATGATCTCCCTCTCTCTATGGAATATTGTAGATTCACCATTTTCACGTATGACACTATACTACTTATTGATAATTCAGTAGATAAACTTGAGGTAATGGCAAATAAGGTTTTAAATGAAACTGTGAACTGGTTCAACATTAATGGTCTTTCCTTAAATTACTGAAACAAACTACATTCAGTTCCACAAAACATCCAAAGATGAGGAAATAGTAGCAAAAATAGGTGAGTAGACAATAATCAGGGTAGATTCCTCAAAATACCTAGGCTTGCATATTGATAGCAAACTGAATTGGTCAAACCACATCACGGATCTATGCAAAAGACTAAGTTCACATCATGGATCTATGCAAAAGACTAAGTTCAGCAACATACACAATGCGCATTGTTTCTTCTTACAGAAATACGGAAACCATAAAGTCAGCATATTATGGTTACTTTCATGCAATTATGGCATTTGGAATTATATTTTGGGGAAATCAGCCACTGGCTAAAAAAGTACTGTGTGTACAAAAAGGAGCCATAAGGATCATGTGTGGAGTCCATCCTAGAGCCACATGCAGGAATCTTTTTAAGAAGCTTGAAATACTTACATCCACTGCGAAATATATATTCTCGATGTGCTTCATAAGGAAAGAAAAATCCATCTTTAAGCTGAATAGTGCATATCACAGTCACAATACTAGAAGGAAACATGATATCCACTATGAACAGCCAAATCTAAGTATGGTGCAGAAAGGAGTCCATTTCAGTGGCTGTAAGATTTTTAATGCCCTCCCTTCAAGAATTAAGTGTTTGGTAGATGATGATCTCTTGTTTAAAAAACCTTAAGGCAGTTCCTATTGCAAGGATCATTTTATACAATAGAAGAGTTCCTGAACTACTGTGCTTAACATTTCTTGTATTGTAAATTGCAAATGTATGCCCAAATTTGTATTTGTAATACCAAATATTTTTATTGTAAACATATTTTGCAAGATTTATTTCTCTGTAACACTTATTATTTTGTAATCTTTATCTATCTCTAAAATGTATTTTATGTAGGGGGACCTAAGTTACTGTTTTTGTTTTGTTTTATGTATTACCATAAATTCTGGCCAAAAGCTTGTAAAATTGACACGTTCCATATCCTGTGATAGTGTCACAACATGGATCACCGGAACAAGAGATAAATAAATAAATAAAAATAAATAAAGAACTTGCATCACAGTGAATATATGTAACAGTGATAGAGCTACCACCCAGAAGGAGACAGGAGTCCACTTTTGGAAGTGAAATTGTCTTCAATAGGCTGCTATTTACAAACTAGAATATCACACATCCAAAGTACAGTAATAATTAGTTCTTCTAAATTTAGGAGTATAGGTGGCATTATTGATTGATTAATTGATCAAGTTATGGTACATTTGCTGACACTTAGCAGCATACTTAACCCACTGTGTAATAGGTAATGAACACTCACTAAATGATTTCATATCATCATTAGAATCTGATGGTCAAAATCTTTCACTTCATTTGGAGCACAGATTGACTTTCACCTGTTAACACATTCTGACTGCAAATAGTTCCCGAAGCTGTGATAAAGATCGGCAATACTCTTAATATAACTGCATGGCAATGGCTTTATGCTGAATACATGGTGAGCAAAAATTTGGGTTGACTGGGATACAATAAAATAACAGCACTATGCATACAAACTTCAACTTTAAAGTAGTAGCATAGCTGTGGAGGATTCTGAAATTTCAGTTTGTCTAAAATCTGTTCAGTAGAACTGGACATTAACTACTCATCATGCTATGAGAATAATCTTAACTAATACTGATAACTTACTGTAAAAGAGAGATGACAACAAACAGTAAATACCCTAAGAGAACAACTTCAGTTTAATTACCTACCTGTCTGTCTTATACCTGTGATTTCTTATTACTGTATCAGCTCATTCCCTCTATAGCAATATTCTGTTTAATGTGTTGCAAATACTGTGCCCGCATGATGCTTACACCAAGCTGGATGGGACTGCGCCCAACCATACATTTCTGTAGTATTCTGACTGGATGACCTACTGTGCACATCATGTTCAAATTCTGACATCTAAATCGGTTTCAACTGATAAGTCATTTTCAGCAGCCCATGAAGCTTGAGAGTTTTGTACCAACGCAGATTCCCTGCACCTTAGGCCAAGGAACAACGACAGGTTATTGAAAATGACTTGCCAGATTAGCAATTTAACATTTTATGTTACTATCTGACTGCAATAAACTGTTTTGTAAAAAGAAATGTGTTAACTGCTGCTCTTGACTAGTATAATGGTAAATATCTACAAATACAATGGTTCAGGACTTTATCTCCTCTGTCATTGGATGTTTTTGTTTTTAGCACATGAAATACTGACAGAGGTGAAACTGTATGTGAAAAAACCTCAATAGCATGATGTTTCACTTTCTTGTCACATTTAAGCCCCTGTGCACATAGCTGAGAAAGCTGGTTCACAGGCTCAAGTAAAGTATGAACATACCAGTTCCAATAAGGCACCAAGTCTTCCTTTCAAGCTGACAATTTATTAACAAATAAAATTGTACTTTTTCAACACAAGTTTCCTGCAACATTTATCACAACACTCATGCCACACTTCCAAGAGTACCATCAGTTGCAGAATGAAATGACGATAACGAAAATTTGTGCCAGACCAGGACTAGAGCCCAGATTTCCCACTTATCGTGAGCGGTCACCTTACCATTTGGCTATCAGTGCACAACTCACGGCCAGACCAAAACTTCCACATGTCATGAACCATACGTCTACGACCTGTAGACACACACACACACACACACACACACACACACACACACACACACACACACACACACTCTCTCTCTCTCTCTATGTGCATCCCGTACATATCAGACATTGTGCTTCAAAGTCGCATGCCCAGTATCGGTATTCTACAGCTGATGGTAGTCATTATTTGCAATTGTGAATTCATCTGAATGTGTTGGTAATGGTTGCAGTCGCTGCACTGCAGTATCATATGGGAAATAATTGGTCACCAAGTGTGTGCATCTATGGAGGAGTGTGTTAGGGGGAAAAAAGGGGGAGAGAGAGAGAGAGAGAGAGAGAGAGAGAGAGAGAGAGAGAGAGAGATGATTGAGTTGGAAATGTGACAAATTTAAACCTGTTTTTATGGAAGAACTGCAAATTAATATTGTCTGGTGAACGTAAACACTGTGTTGAAAAGTCAACTTGGAGTCTTTTGGGACATTTTGTTTGCATTGGTGGAAGGAATATCATTCTGAAAATGTACCATTAGAGAGCAGTTTTCACTGACATACTCTTTAGAAAAATGTGGCTTGATCACAGGTCTCTTGACTGGCAATAACTGGAAACTTATTAGGTGGTTATTAGTTGG
The DNA here is from genome assembly GCF_023864275.1 of Schistocerca cancellata. Classification (NCBI taxonomy): domain Eukaryota; kingdom Metazoa; phylum Arthropoda; class Insecta; order Orthoptera; family Acrididae; genus Schistocerca; species Schistocerca cancellata. The sequence continues at coordinate 324,065,665 of NC_064630.1, read as the reverse complement.
TATGTTACTGTTTTTCCATTTATCAGTACTGATTCAGTTCAGGCATCTGTGTTGTACTTCATGTGATACCTGAGGAAGAACAATTGTGTTCCTTGTTATCGCCATCTGACAATATAAGTTGAAAAACTGTCACTTCCTCTCATAGTGGGCAGTCTAAGTTGTTCTTTTTTTAACTTCTGGCTGACTGTTGCAAAATCTCTGAATTATACTTAATTAATGATCAAACAATACTTAAGTATCAGGAAGGCAGAGTTTGCTCTTTCCATGTCATTTCTCTCCTAACAGAAGCCTATGCACTTAGTGAATCTTTCTTCCTCCATTCCCTACAACCCACTTTCAGCACTATCTTGTATGATGAAGTTAACTTTTTTACCATGCTCTACCTTTTTCACATAAAGACTGCAGGTTGTCAATTAACAAAACAATTAGTCAAAGATAATCCCTGAGCACATAACGAGTAATTCCTTGGATGTCTAAGAGGCTCTGGTAGTTTCCTTCTATGGGTTATTTATTGTCTAATAGGCCAACAGATCACACTTTTAACCATAATGTTCATCTTATTGCTGAAAGGCTGAACAGATATTGAAAGTTTAAAATCCTTGTTTTAGATAGATGGAAGCTCTAAATTCACAGAAAATATGAATAATGGCTCAGAGAAACCAGTATTTAATTTTTACTGGTTTACAGATAGTACCACTGTCTCCATCAATGAACACGAAGCAGCAACAGCCTACCAGAAAATTAATACCAGAGGAAACAAAAGCAATTAACTTTGAGAATGGCAATCAGAAACTATTTAAGAGAAAGCAAACACATGCATCAGAATGACAGATTGTGCACAGAGTATAACAACACAACCAAAATGTTACAATTCAGTATTTGTAAGTCTACATATATGTCAAAATCTCTCTTGTTCTTATATTTCTTAAACAATGTACAATTTTAATGGAGACAGCAGACACTACACTGAACCTCAAATATTTGTTGTCTAAACCAGCACAAAAGATTTCCACGAAAAGAATGGATCTGTCGCAGTACAGATTCTTGGGTCAGATATGCAAGACCTCACATCACTATCACATTAACTGATCTGTGATTACAAATCTGGCACCACACCATTGAACTGCTGCTGTCTTGGTATACAAACAACAATCTTTAAGAAATGAAAGATTTCTCAATTATGTAAATGTGATTTAGACTTTAACTCTCATAATATTAGATACCTGCCTATCTCCTTTACAAACAAAGTAGGGCTATCATCTTGCCATACACATCTTCCATGCCAATGGGTCTCTCTGGCACAATGTTCATGTAAACAACATGCAACAAATAATATTCCCCAAAGCACTTTTGCCATTTCAAGAACTGTACTTTGCACAAATTGCAGCCTATTGGCTTATATAATGAACAAGCCTAAATTCAAGCTCTTTCATAAGGATTTAAGGAAACCAGAAAAGAGTTAGATCTTCCCAGCCAGACAGGGATCTGAACCACTGTCTTTCTGAATGTGAGTACAGTACCTTATTTCTGCAGCACTTGGTTCTAGCCTTCAGTGTCCTCCACTTCTTTATACTCCAAGTATTTCATCTTTAGGTGCAATACAAGGCTAAATGCCAAATTTCTGGAAGCCACTTGGGATCCAGGGAATCTAAGAGTCCTAGAGCTTTGCAGAGTACAGAGATCAAAGTTGGGGTTTTAGTGGAGTGAGAAGAGTTGGTAATAATAGTGTGAACAGGTTGAAGAGGACAGTAAGTTCCAGCATGACCTACATTATGATTTGGAAGCAAAGAGAAACTTTAGTCTCTGCTTTGATCCCCTTCACAGGCAGAAGGGGCCAGCTGAACGAAAGAGGATAGACCGCGTGTAGTAGAAATGCATCCAAGTGCAAACTCTAGATGTTTAACTGTTAGTGCAATTGGTGCGATTAATATTTAGTCAAAGAGTGCACTAAACCAGCATCCTATTAATACATGTGAAAGGTGATATTAGTGCATTACTTTTTATCAGTCTTATTTCAGATTTTATCTAATCAATTATCGGTAATATAATGTAAATGGATAGATAAAAAAGTACTCAACAAGCAGCAGCAGCAGAAGGGGAACACGCACACACACAAAAAAGGATTTAACATTTACCAGCTTTCGGAGCCAGTGGCTATTTCTTCTGGCAGAAGAATTGAAGGGGAATGAAGAGGGGGTGAAAGAAGAGGAGTGGAGAGGTTTAGGGAAGGGGTGCAGGGGTGCAGTTCAGGAAAGTCACCCAGAACCCTGGGTCAGTGGAGACTTACCAGGCAAGATGAGACAGAAAGGAAGACTGATTGTTAGGGACTGCACCGGACGCGATTTGGAGGCTTTCCATGAACCTCTCCAGTGCTTTTCCTTCCACCTTCAATTCCTCTGCCAGAAGCAGGAGCCACTGGCTCCAACAGCTTGTAAATGTTAAATCCTTTGTGTGTGCATTCCCCTGCCGCCGCTTTGTGAGTAGATTTTTATCCATCCATTTATGTTAAAGTAAATATGTAGCTAGACAATGGACTGACTAGTTTTATCAATGTACCAATAAATCCTGTTTCCTAGGAAATTTAAGTTTTTGCATTTATATGATTGTTAATAATATAAGATCATCATCCTCATCCTCATCCTCATCCTCATCCTCATCATCATCATCATCATCATCATCATCATCATCATCATCATCATCATCATCATCCTCATCATCATCCTCATCATCATCCTCATCATCATCATCATCATCATCATCATCATCATCATCATCATCATCATCATCATCATCATCATCATCATCATCCTCATCCTCATCCTCATCCTCATCCTCATCCTCATCCTCATCCTCATCCTCATCCTCATCATCCTCATCCTCATCCTCATCCTCATCCTCATCATCATCATCATCATCATCATCATCATCATCATCATCATCATCATCATCATCATCATCATCATCATCATCATCATCATCATCATCATCATCATCATCATCATCATCATCATCATCATCATCATCATCATCATCCTCATCCTCATCCTCATCCTCATCCTCATCCTCATCCTCATCCTCATCCTCATCCTCATCCTCATCCTCATCCTCATCCTCATCCTCATCCTCATCCTCATCCTCATCCTCATCCTCATCCTCATCCTCATCCTCATCCTCATCCTCATCATCATCCTCATCCTCATCCTCATCATCATCCTCATCCTCATCCTCATCATCATCCTCATCCTCATCCTCATCCTCATCCTCATCCTCATCCTCATCATCATCATCATCATCATCCTCATCCTCATCCTCATCCTCATCCTCATCCTCATCCTCATCCTCATCCTCATCCTCATCCTCATCCTCATCCTCATCCTCATCCTCATCCTCATCCTCATCCTCATCCTCATCCTCATCCTCATCCTCATCCTCATCCTCATCCTCATCCTCATCCTCATCCTCATCATCATCCTCATCATCATCCTCATCATCCTCATCATCATCATCATCATCATCATCCTCATCCTCATCCTCATCCTCATCCTCATCCTCATCCTCCTTCCTGAAGGTACATTTGAAACTACCTCTTTATTCTTCCACCAGGCTAATTTACTGTAAATTGCTTGACAAAACCACTAACAAACCTCATTACCTGCAACACTAACATTTTCATCAGGTGTTTTACTACAAAACTTTTCAAATATCAAGAAACTATATGCCTTGATAATAGTTTCCACAATATCATGGAAGTAACATGATCTAACTTTCATATGATTAAAATTTAAACTGACAACAGTTAGGAGCAGATGAAGACCATGAAAGCAGTATAATATTAGTATGATTTGCAGTATATTATTTAAGAGTTAATTCAGCTGCAATTTTCACACAGTACGTGACAAGGCTTGTACTGGATCCATGGGTTGTGTCTAGAGTCATCTCAACTGACGGATGCATATAACTGACACCTTTATTACCTATCAGCGTAACTGTACATACATTTTAAAAATCATAAAAAAAACTATAGATTCTTACAGCCCTGGGAGCAATTTCTCAATAGGACATTGCTGCAATAGCTGTTTAATGCTATGTGCACTGTCCTTTTAAAATCAAAACACACTAGTGGCCATTAAAATTGCTACACCAAGAAGAAATGCAGATGATAAATGGGTATTCCCTGGACAAATATATTATACTAGAACTGACATGTGATTACATTTTCACCCAATTTGGGTGCATAGATCCTGAGAAATCAGCACCCAGAACAACCACCTCTGGCCATAATAACGGCCTTGATACGCCTGGGCATTGAGTCGAACAGAGCTTGGATGGCGTGTACAGGTACAGCTGCCCATGCAGCTTCAACACGATACCACAGTTCATCAAGAGAAGTGACTGGCGTATTGTGACGAGCCAGTTGCTCTGCCACCATTGACCAGACATTTGGTGAGAGATCTGGAGAATGTGCTGGCCAGGGCAGCAGTCGAACATTTTCTGTATCCAGAAAAGCCCGTACATGACCTGCAACATGCGGTTGTGCATTATCCTGCTAAAATGTAGGGTTTTGCAGAGATCGAATGAAGGGTAGAGCCACGGGTTGTAACACATCTGAGATGTAACGTCCTCTGTTCAAAGTGCCATGAACAAGAGGTGACCAAGACGTGTAACCAATGGCACCCCATACCATCACGCCGGGTGATACGCCAGTACGGTGATAACGAATACACGCTTCCAATCTGCGTTCACCACGATGTCTCCAAACACTGAAACGACCATCATGATTCTGTAAACAGAACCGGGATTCATCAGAAAAAATGACTTTTGCCATTTGTGCACCCAGGTTCGTCACTGAGTACACCATCGCAGGCACTCCTTTCTGTGATGCAGTGTCAAGGGTAACCGCAGCCATGATCTCCGAGCTGACAGTTCATGTAGCTGCAAATGTCAACGAACTGTTCGTGCAGATGGTTGTCGTCTTGCAAACATCCCCATCTGTTGATTCAGGGATCGAGACGTGGCTGCACGACCCGTTACAGCCATGCGGATCAGATGCCTGTCATCTCGACTGCTAGTGATAAGAGGCCATTGGGATCCAGCACGGCGTTCCGTATTACCCTCCTGAACCCACTGATTCGATGTTCTGCTAACAGTCATTGGATCTCTACCAACACGAGCAGCAATGTCGCGATATGATAAACCGCAATCGCGATAGGCTACAATCCGACCTTTATCAAAGTCGGAAACGCGATGGTACGCATTTCTCCTCCTTACACGAGGCATCACAACAACGTTTCAACAGGCAACGCCGGTCAACTTCTGTTTCTGTATGAGAAATCGGTTGGAAACTTTCCTCATGTCAGCACGTTGTAGGTGTCGCCATCAGCGCCAACCTTGTGTGAATGCTCTGAAAAGCTATCATTTGCATATCACAGCATCTTCTTCCTGTCGGTTACATTTCGAGTCTGTAGCACATCACCCTCGGGGTGTAGCAATTTTAATGGCCAGTAGTGTATTTGTCATTTAACACTCATCAATTTTCTGACCTATACTGGACTTTCAGTCTGTTTAATGCCTAGTCGTCTGTGTGGAAGCTGTAATACTTTTATGGTTCAGTGTCTTCTTTACACTCTTCTAAAACACTCAACTAAATTTGTACCTAAGTTACAGCACATAATTTACCTGACCTATTTAAGATGTGGTGAGAGCTACCTTCTTACACAAATTATTGAAAAACACACACATCATCTATTAAGTTTTGTATCCCTTCACATAGTGACGATCACTGTTACTGCACATTGACAACTGATTCCATCAGTGTTGACATTATCAGAGGCCAGATTATTACATTATTAACAGAGCTAATATTTACTGTGATTTTTTCCCAAGCTGTGACTAAGACGTCTTCAGAGCAGACTTGCAAAAAGGTTTGTGGTTAGTTTGGTCTTGACAGCCATTTTTTAAGATTGTTTTTCCGTCCTACCTGTTGCAGTAACATCACACTCTGTTATTGCCATGTCTAAGTTAGCAACACCAATGAGATGTTGGAGCCACTGGAAACAGCATAACAATGGAACAGCCACCACAGATATATGCTGCAACTAGGATTCTCACTCTAAGTCCCAAAGGTTATGCTCCTTGTCTGTTGTATAAGGGGCATTGTTACACTGCTGGACTTCTCTCATTCATGCTACTGGCAAGTTGCAATCAATGGACCCTCCCATGATGCCTCCCTCTTCTGTTGGATTGGCTACAAAATTTATTCAGAAGGAATTAATATGCTGATGCTGGGCTTTTGCTGTGTTTCAAAACCATGTACAAGCCACATATCTGTCACATCAGTACCACATTATACTATTCTTCAAGTCATATTGTCTCCAAAAGCTCTAAATTTGTTAGTACTTTTAATTTGTATAAGATACTGGTAATTGAGCTCTGCCTCTTATGATTAGATTATTTGAAATATAGCAACCAGCCAGTTTCTGGTTGCTTTATTCCTTCAAATAATTTTTTTTACACTGGGATCATGAACACAGTGGTACACAAATGCCTGCCTACTGCAGACAATTTACACATGTCACAGTAAATTGGGACTCACTTCCAACTTTTCAGTTTCTTCTGTAATTGGTGGTGATGTTTAAGAGAAGAACAAAATTCATTCTCAGGCAGACAATGATTATGGTGATGTCCACAGCATTTACACTTTCTCATGCGGTTGCTTGAATAGTCTATTCCAAAATCCTCTCTTCTCTTATTTTCTTTTTCAAAGGAAGCTGTTCTCTCAAAGACCACTACAGTTAGATTTCATTGCTCTTCCGCATTTCATAAATGTGTGGCATAACTGAAAAACCCTGGATGTTACCTCAAATAGTAGAACATGACCTTGAAAAGGGAAGACTACAATATCAATTCTGCAATTTAATTCCAATGCTGCTGATGCTGAATACTAATATTTTTCATCCTTCCCATTTTTCAACAACCCTTCAAATTTTTACCTGTTCTATAAACATTTCATTATATTTTAAGGTGCCAGAATTACTTTTATCCAGACTGAGTGGCACCTAACTGACAGTATTCTTTTGTGTATCCATATAGCGAACTATATGGAGAGCACATTGTATTCTCCTTTACATCCCTGAGAAACATCTTAAAATCCTGCAGCTCTCAAACCCACAGCAAAGAGCTAACTAGACACAATGTCAGTTTTTGCAGAGCTCCTGAAAAAACTTCAAACCTGCCACTATGCTCTATGCCAGAGATTCATCAGTTCTGAAGATAATCCTGGAAAATAGAAACTTAAAAAATACCAGGAGCAAGGCTAATCATCTGCTGTCCTGCCCCTGCCCACAACGCATAGTCCACAGTCAACATTTTTGCTTTACTTCACATTCACTACTAATGCAAAACAAAATATGATGCCTATTTATCTAATACAGTGAAACCACTATTTTATGTTTTAGTATGGTCAAGTCTTAAAAGATGAAAATTGAGGAAAATGCAGAATCGAGGAAAATGTTAAAAATCCCCAAAATACGAGCAGAAACATGTAATTTGAATATATTATTAAAAATCGCAATCCGCTCCAATACTTTGCATGAAATCTGACTAAGTGAAGGAAATTAAATGTACATTACAATGTTTGTACAATAATTTGCAGTAATGAATTTTGTCAGTCCTTAAAAAATTACAGATGTGTAAAAATGAATAAAAATTCATCAAAAAATTGAAATTGGTATCTGGGTACAAGATAATCGAGCCATTTTCTGACCTGATATGACCACAAATTGTGTGTTCAAAACACATTTTTTTGAGAGATCATCCTTTGAGCTCACCCAGAAATAAGCAAAAATTCATGAACTTGTTGAATTAAACCAAAAATATTACGGCAGCTAAGTGGTTAAACTATGAGCATAAATGCAGACATCTGCTTAACAACAAATTTTGCAATCATTGCTGTTGACTTTTTAGTGCTTTTATTGCGAGCTGCACTTCATATGCCCACCACTGTTAAACTTATTTTAGGCTTGAGAAAAACAGACACATGATTCTATGATTTTTTAAAGGATTACCTGTGTTCGTGGGATGAATTTGGTTACCACACAATCACTGGGAATAGTTTACCATTGGCAAATAACTATATAACCATCAACACTATGTAACTGAACACTAGACCATTCCAGAACACATTTAAAAGTAAGCTATAAGCATACAATGACCAAGCTGCTTTGAATGTGCCATATATGAATCTTGCCTGTTACATACAATGAGAACAAGGTGTCAAAATGACTCATGGGCTAATATGACATCTCTTGATCGTCATTAATATGTTTTGAATACTTGCCTGCTGGGGGGAAAATTAAAGTGATTCATCTGGTTGTCACTTAAATTGACGAAGTCTCCAGAATGAGATTTTCACTCTGCAGCGGAGTGTGCGCTGATATGAAACTTCCTGGCAGATTAAAACTGTGTGCCAGACCAAGACTTGAACGCGGGACCTTTGCCTTTCGCGGGCAAGTGCTCTATCTGCCAGGAAGTTTCAAACTGACGAAGTGTCACAACTGATAGACACAATTTTCTGAAATGATTTTTTTTCAAGTTTCAATAAAAGGGAGTGAAGAACAGATTGTTTAATATTTATGTCACTTTCCATACTGCTCTCAGTCGTATAGTGACAAGCAGTTCTTCACTATTTAAAGAAGGTGCAGATATAGTTGTCTTATTGTGAGCGAAGACTGTACAGTGGTACACTTCTTAAAATTGTTTAATTGTTTAATGGGTTGAATGCATCTACAACTTCTTGCTTTCTGCACTTCAAGGTCTAGTTCACAATTGATTTACTGCATCCACTAAATAAAAGTAATTTTCTGTTCAAATTCTAGTAATTGTGGTTCATGGTGTGGGTTCCTGTAGTCATGTCCTAGTTCATGAACCACGGGCAACGTATGAGTGGCCAAGTAAGTGGTCCCGACAGTCAGGATACCAGTTACTTTGGAATAAGGCTGGGCATCTCTGACATATTCTGAGTTGTGGTCACCTTTGTGCTCATACGGCAAAGACTACCAAATCCACCGGTTAGTCCCTCAGCCGTTAGGGGTAAAACCCAATGGGATTCGGGGCAAGTAAGGCTAGCAACCTGCTTCCCTGGTACTTTAAATATGATGCTGGCAACAATCAGAGCAAAATGCCTCGGCCCTTTGGAGGTGACGGAGTCCCACCTCTAACTGACAAACCAGGGACTCCTAAGATACGACTTGCCAAACAAATGGTAATGAGATGGGGAGCTATTAATATCAATGGGGCCTACTCTGAGAAGAAGGTAGAGCTGGCAGAGGCTGCAGGTAAGATGGGGCTGGATGTTTTAGCTGTTAGTGACATTCGGGTAAGCGGTGAGAAAGAAGAGGAAGTGGGAGAATACAAGTTCTACCTGTCAGGAGTCAAAGCAGGAATAGCACAATGGGGTGTAGGGCTTTACATCAGGAAAGAAATGGAACCCAGCGTAGTTGCAATAAGGTATGTAAACGAACGACTGATGTGGATAGATTTGACAGTGTCTAGCAAGAAAATTAGGATTGTGTCAGTATACTCGCATTGTGAAGGGACAGATCAAGATAAGATGGATAGTTTTTATGAGGCACTCAGTGATGTAGTTGTTAGAGTAAAGGACAAGGACAGTGTTCTGCTCATGGGTGATTTTAACGCCAGGATTGGAAATCGAACAGAAGGGTATGAAAAGGTTATGGGTAAATTTGGAGAGGATATGGAGGCCAACAGGAACGGGAAACAACTCTTGGATTTCTGTGCCAGTATGGGCTTAGTAATCACAAACTCCTTTTTTAAACATAAAAACATTCACCGGTATACTTGGGAAGGCAGGGGAACCAGATCTGTCATTGACTATATAATAACAGATCAGGAATTCAGGAAGGCTGTGAGGGACACACGTGTATTCAGGGGATTATTTGATGACACTGATCATTATTTAATCTGCAGTGAAATTGGGATTGTGAGGCCGAAAGTGCAGGAGGTCAGGTCCATATGTAGGAGGATAAGAGTGGAGAAACTTCAGGATAAGGAAATCAGGCACAAGTACATAACAGAGATCTCAGAAAGGTACCAGTTAGTTGAATGTAGTCAATTACAGTCATTGGAAAAGGAATGGACAAGGTACAGGGACACAGAACTAGAAGTGGCTAAAGAATGTCTTGGAACAGTAGTGTGTAAAAGTAGGATGAAGCAAACAGCTTGGTGGAATGATACAGTCAAGGCAGCCTGTGAAAGGAAAAAGAAGGCGTATCAAAAATGGCTACATACCAGAACCCACGTAGACAGAGAAAGTTATGTTGAAGAAAGAAACAAAGCCAGACAGATAATTGCAGCATCCAAGAAGAAATCGTGGGAAGACTTTGGAAACAGGTTGGAGACTATAGGTCAAGCTGCTGGAAAACCATTCTGGAGTGTAATTAGCAGTCTTCGAAAGGGAGGTAAGAAGGAAATGACAAGTATTTTGGACAGGTCAGGAAAACTGCTGGTGAATCCTGTGGATGCCTTGGGCAGATGGAGGGAATATTTTGAAGAGTTGCTCAATGTAGGTGAAAATGCGATCAGTAATGTTTCAGATGTCGAGGTAGAATGGGATAGGAATGATGATGGAAATAGGATCACATTTGAGGAAGTGGAAAAAATGGTCAATAGATTGCAGTTCAATAAAGCGGCTGGGGTGGATGAAATTAAGTCGGAACTCATCAAATACAGTGGAATGTCAGGTCTTAAATGGCTACACAGAATAATTGAATTGGCCTGGGAGTCGGGACAGGTTCCATCAGACTGGACAAAAGCAGTAATCACACCAATCTTTAAACATGGAAACAGAAAAGATTATAAGAACTACAGAGGTATCTCTTTAATCAGCGTTGTCGGTAAAATCTTCTCTGGTATTGTTGAAAGGAAAGTGCGAGTATTAGTTGAGGACCAATTGGATGAAAATCAGTGTGGGTTTAGGCCTCTTAGAGGTTGTCAGGACCAGATCTTTAGCTTACGGCAAATAATGGAGAAGTGCTATGAGTGGAACAGGGAATTATATCTATGCTTTATAGATCTAGAAAAGGCATATGACCGGGTTCCTAGGAGGAAGTTATTGTCTGTTCTACAAGATTATGGAATACGAGGCAAACTTTTGCAAGCAATTAAATGCCTTTACATGGATAGTCAGGCAGCAGTTAGAGTTGACGGTAAATTGAGTTCATGGTTCAGAGTAGTTTCAGGGGTAAGACAAGGCTGCAACCTGTCTCCACTCTTGTTCATATTATTTATGGATCATATGTTGAAAACAATAGACTGGCTGCGTGAGATTAAGATATGTGAACACAAAATAAGCAGTCTTGCATATGCGGATGACTTAGTTGTGATGGCAGATTCGATTGAAAGTTTCCAAAGTAATATTTCAGAGCTAGATCAGAAATGTAAGGACTATGGTATGAAGATTAGCATCTCCAAAACGAAAGTAATGTCAGTGGGAAAGAAATATAAACAGATTGAGTGCCAAATAGGAGGAACAAAGTTAGAACAGGTGGACAGTTTCAAGTACTTAGGATGCATATTCTCACAGGATGGCAACATAGCGAAAGAACTGGAAGCGAGGTGTAGCAAAACTAATGCAGTGAGCGCTCAGCTACGATCTACTCTCTTCTGCAAGAAGGAAGTCAGTACCAAGACTAAGTTATCTGTGCACCGTTCAATCTTTCGACCAACTTTGTTGTATGGGAGCGAAAGCTGGGTGGATTCAGGTTACCTTATCAACAAGGTTGAGGTTACGGATATGAAAGTAGCTAGGATCATTGCAGGTACTAGTAGATGGGAACAATGGCAAGAGGGTGTCCACAATGAGGAAATCAAAGAAAAACTGGGAATGAACTCTATAGATGTAGCAGTCAGGGTGAACAGGCTTAGATGGTGGGGTCATGTTACACGCATGGGAGAAGCAAGGTTACCCAAGAGACTCATGGATTCAGCAGTAGAGGGTAGGAGGAGTCGGGGCAGACCGAGGAGAAGGTACCTGGATTCGGTTAAGAATGATTTTGAAGTAATAGGCTTAACATCAGAAGAGGCACCAATGTTAGCACTGAATAGGGGATCATGGAGGAACTGTGTAAGGGGGGCTTTGCTCCAGACTGAACGCTGAAAGGCATAATCAGTCTTAAATGATGATGATGATGAATTCTAGTAATATGAATTAAACACACTAATGTTCATGAGAATTGCAAAGCCCAGGATTAATGGTCTGGATACTCCAAAAATGAAGGATGTGTACAACAGCAGAATCTTAATAAGATATTAATATTTCAGAGAGATGACATGTACACAGACCCAGCAGTGACCCCCCCCCCCCCTTTTTCATGTGTCCAGAAAGGTCAGAGTCACTCCATCTCCAATTGATGCAAAGCTGTCAAACATATGGGAAACATGCAAACAGGTTGTAGTATGCCTCACCAATGTCAAAGAGTTCTGTATCAGCATGTGGGTGAATTCAAACGAGGAAGATGATTGGTCACTGGGAAACATGTCTGTTATACCATGCCATAGCAGCTCGTACAGGGCATACTGCTATGACAGTGATGAGTGTAACCCTCCTCTGTCCACTGGTAGCGCACAAACACGGCAACAAGTGGGTACTGGACCACACAATACGACAACACATCTGACCACTATCTTGTCCGGGTGGCAGTAACTGGCGAAACAGCTTCTTCCACAGCAATGACTCGACACTGAGCGCTGCAATGGGAATGGCCACACCTCTTTCAATGGTTCAACACCTTCTGCTGAAGACTGGAACAGTGGCATGCATGCTACTGCACCCAATTCCATTACCCAGAAACCACCAAGGTCTCCGGCTTCTATGGGTAAAATTTAGTGTTCTCAGACAAGTTCCACTCCAACTTGTCCCACAGTGATTGTAGCACATGTGTTACATACTATCGTGTTGACAGCTATCTGGCAGACTGCATCATTGAGTGAAATAGCTGACACACACCAAATGTGATGGTTTGGGATGCCATCGGCTATAATGTGCAATCCCACCGCCCACACAATCTGAACAGTAATCACTACATCAGAGGCACTTAGAGCCCCCATATTCCAACATGACACAAGTTCTGCCATATGTGGTGAGGAACATGCAAGCCTTATTCAAAGAATGACATGTATGACAGTCTGGGGCCTGCATATACATGTGTCGAGTCATCCACCCCAAACGCGTCGAGTCATCCAACAAACGTGTCCGGGATACAGTCTTTCAACAACTTTTTCCTTTTGGTCCTCTTTCAACCACTATCGACACTTTATGGATGCTCTTACAAATCAACAACATACCGACGAGCTGTTTGATTCTATGCTACAACATCAAGACACTGCTTGCAGTATGTGGCTGCTTCACACCATATTGAATTCTGGTAGTCAAATTGCTTGTAAACTTCTGTGATTCAAATCATTTGTGTATTGTCATGTCCCTAACGTGTGGAATAAATTTCATTGTAATCACATGTCTCCTCCTTGGTTGCAATTTTCATGAACAGTAGTGTATGTTTTCTGCAAATAATTTATTTGATGATGCAACTGGTAAACAACAAATGGTTTCTCTCTTAATGCTTTGGAAAACTATAGCATAATAACTGTACTAGACAGAATACTGTTCACAATAATATCTTCTTGTTATCTTTCACAATGGAAATACTACTACTAAATTTACTCAGACATTAGTTTTACAGCGATTTTAAACCTCTTCTAACTGTTGTTGCAACTACTTAACACTAACCAAACTGAATATCATTGTTTCAATCAATTGGCTCACCAATATTTGAAGGATAGATACTGAAAACTGATCCCTGCATCATGTTCCATATAACTTTATTAGTTTTTTTTTTTTTTTTTTTTTTTTTGGAGAAAGTGGCGCAACATTGTTTTAAGATTTTCTGGAAACATCAAAATCAGTTTGAGTACTCTTTTTCTATTAGACAAATACTTTTATTGGAGGTAACATTAACCACTTGCAAGTAACTGTAATGCAATGGAATAAAAAGTTTCCATGCCATGCAGTTTATAATTATTCACTATATCCTCATGTTTCTTTTCTTTGGTATGATAGAGATTCTATTTCAGTTGGAGGTAATATTGTCTCATGTTTAAGGTTAACTTTGGCAGAGGTACTTTTACAGCTGAGATGACCCATCCGATATGATAAGCATAAATGAGAAAAAAAAGCCCAAAATCTTATCTCTATCCTGGTATTTTACAAACTGAACTGTCAAAGCGTATTGAACTCTTACCAAGAAAGCAAAATGAGGTTAATGCAGAAATGGTATAAGAGTCTTGAGAACAAATCAATTATTTCACAGCCTCAACTGAGCACAAAATGAAGGAAACATGATAATGAAATTATGTCCAAGATATTTCAACAGTTTACAGCTAGTGAATGTGTGTCTAGTTTGTCATCCAATAAAAAATATTGGTATTCAGTTCTCTCCTAAAATAATCTGGGCTTTGATAACACTCATGAAAAATTTCTTTTGGACCGTGTCCAGTAAGTGAAAAAGTGGCTACCTGAGCTCTTTACAAAAATTCTGCATACAGGCAACATATCATATGAAATAGAAGAAGCTAGAGTTATAGTCTTCCTGACACATGACAAGTCAAACAACAAACCACAAAGTTATTGAGCTATAACTTTGTTTAGTATATATTCATACTTATGGAATAAATTATGTATAATAGAATATATCAAGAGATCTTTGAAAATTTACTAGCTGAACACACAGGATTCAGACCAAATCACAACTGCACAGATCAAGTCCTCTCACTAATAACATAAACGCTGGTTTCCAGAATCAAGAGATATCACTAGTCCTTCATTGATCTATGCGATACTCTCTAGAGGAAAGGTGTCATACTGAAACTTCTACATGTCATCCCAAGCCTAAAAATTCGCACTCTCATTAATAAAATGCTTAGTGACTGAAGTTCGCAAGTACTAAGTGTCAACAAGGTTTAATACCCAACTGGTTGCTACACCCACCACCCACTACGTTTGAAAGTTAGGGCACTATGGCAAGCATAGTAAGCACCAACATTCAAATGGTGCACCTGCAACTACTCACAGTGGCTGTTAGAGGCAGTCTGGTCATCGACTGCCATCACCAGAGCTGCCGTGTGTGCTTAGCATTACACCAGCAATACCAGACATGGATAGGGTCTTTATAACGGCATTCTCGGGTCTCCAAGCCCTCAGCTGTCAAATGTGTTCAAGATGTGTAAACTACTTTCATTATATTCTTGATCATGTCATTCTGTGAACTAAAATTTTATCTCTCTATGGCCATGTGTTTCCTCCTGTTCCTAGTCAGAACACAAGTAGTAACATCAAGGGTCAAATTTTTACATATTTTGGATTCTGTGGTTTATCTGCTATTCATCTCTTTCATGGAGCCTTTAATCCTGTCATTTATGCAACAATAGCAGGCACATGCAGCCATGTTGGAATGGTTGTTGGCTATGTTGACCCACACTCAATAGCTGGGTGTACACCTGCCACAGCTGCCGCCCCCACCATCCCTCCACGATGAATCTATGACAGATTGGAACACTAACAAGAAGCAACATCACAAACCTTTTGTGGGATTCCATGTGGTCAACAGGGAGGTCTGTAAAGCACTTTTATATCGCAGCTATCTTCTCATAAGTATCAGTTACTGTGCCAGTTTGCTCCTCACACATCAAGAAAGCTTGGGTATGCTGACAACTGGGCACTCACAATGAGGTGTAGAGATCTTGTAGTACCCGATTCCCTATCAACCAATGATTTACGAATTATCGGTAAATATTTCTGCAAATGGAGATTGCAGCCAAGTGGTGTTAAGACAGGAGTTTCAACATTTCATCTAAACAACAAGTTGGTCAACAAAGACCTTACAGTCTACTTTGAAGCAAGTCTACTCTGACATTATGGGACTCAAAATATCTACAACACACACTTGACAGAACACTCAGTGACAAACAATATCTATAAGAACTGTCAATATCTAAACTTTAAATAAAATTCCCCAGAGACTCTGTGGCATATCATGGAGGATCCTTTGCATTGACACTGAATACTACAGCTTCGAGATTGTTCTACCGTGTTGCAGAATATTGCTCCCCAGCTTGGACTTTTAGGTACACAACTCAATGATACCATGTGTATTAGAACAGGTGCAATATCAGATCTCACCTATTTTATGGCAACCCATAGTTAGCATGTGGTTTGAAATATTAACCCAACCAAAATAATATCTGAACAAAACTATTTTTCTGTCTCAGAACTTCACAGCTTTGTTTTGAAAATTGTATTTTAACAGGGGAATTTTGTTATGCTTTTGTAATGATCAATTAAAAATAAACATGCCAGAGTTATACTTGTTAATTTTCTCTTTCCTTTAATGTATAATTAATTCTATTCTGGGAAATTAATTTTAACCAAAACTAAGTAGTACACTATTTGACATCAGAGTCTGTTTGGTTGCTTTAAACTGCACATTATTTCCAGTTAACTGTATATGATTTGAATTGGTAGGATGAAGTTATCCAAAATTAGGGTAAAATTGGAGCACATTTTATATAAAAAAATAAATAACTAAAATACTACACCAATTTGGTCATATACAAAATACACTTATAGTTTACATAAGCAGTTCACAACTTAACACACCGAACAAAACAAGAAAGTGAACCATTATGTTGCATCTACATGTCGTTATTCAGTGTGTGGTGGAGGGCACCTCATACCATTGCAAGTAATTCCCTTTCCTGTTACACTTGCAAATGAAGTGAGAGAAAAATTCACCGTCACTAAAATAGACGTTATGCTTTCGGCAATATTACTCAGATATCTAATCAATGTGACTGCATCAAGCAGTACACCACTAATACTGTACTCTATATTATAGGATTACTTTCTTTCTCATTTCCATTAAATTACATTTCTTCACATTTAGAGCAAGCTGCCCTACATGACACCACATACAATTTCTGCCCAAATCACCCTGTATTCTCCTACATTCACTCAGCAATGACACTTTCCCACACAGTATCAACAAACGTTGCAGATTGCTCTTCTTAAATCTGAAACAAGAGCGATTCTATCATGCATGCCTAGGGCTCTCCTGATGATACCTTTGTCTCTGAAGAACATATGCCATATCACAAACTGGTAATTGGTATGCCTGAACCTTTGTTAACAGTTTTAGGTGTGTGACTCAAATTTTCTCTGGAATCTGCAGTTTTTCTGTGCATGCTTTTTAAATTTGTGTTTATTTGTGAATAGAAGCTATTCTCTCTCAAAAAATGTTATGTTAAAGCCTGGAAAACGTTCAAGAATTCTGCAGCAAACTGACATTAAGGATACTTGTCTGCAATTCTGTGGGTCCATTATTTATCTTTCTTATAGATGGGAGTTGGTGGGAGAGAGATTGTGACATATGCAAGCTAAGTATGGAGCCAAAGCTGAGGAATTCTCTCTGTAAAACTGAACTGGGATTCCATCCAGGCCTGGTGCCTTGTTTTCAACTATTTCAATTTCTTTTCAACACCAGGAATGCCTATTTCTATGTCCTCCAAACGGGAATTTGTGTGAAAGTCAAACAATGGTAGGTCTGTAAGATTTTCCTGCATGTATTCTTTTTGAATGCCAAATATAAAACTTCGTCTTTCCTTTTGCTGTCTTCTATTGCCTCACCAGACGGGTCGATGAGTGACTGAGAAGACGACTTCAATTCACTTAGCAATTTAAAGTAGAACCAGAATTTTCTAGGATTCTCGGCAAGATCTTTTGCCGACATAATAGTGGAAGTAATTACGCATTTCAGACAATTATATTTTTACAGACACATGGATTTTGCTAACTTTTGTATGTTGGCATTTCTATGTTTCTTTTTGAATCTAAAGTGCGACTTTTCTCAGCATTTTCCAAATTTTGTTATTAAACTATGATGGGTATTTTCATCCTTAATCTACCTACTCAAGACGTACTGCTAATGACTGCAATTTACAATCACTTTAAAAACTGCCCGTAATTCCTATATGTCCACCATATTATAACTGAATGATGTCCATTCATCATCTAAATAGGGCTCCAGCTGAAAATGCATTATTTTTTTAAAAAAATATACTTTTCTGAAGATATAGGAAAAAGGAGTGTGTATCTCCCAGTAGTACTTCATATATACGGATATCAGTAGACCAATGTAGACTACACAGTTTCCACTACAAGGAAAGACCAAAATGTGCATGTCATCGACTGTGTGAAAATATGTGCAAAGATCTGAACGTCCCTACCATGAACTTGTCAGCAAGTAGTCACAATGAAAACGTACAGAACTCATACTATATTAACACATATTATGATGTCTGTAATTACATTTTGCAGAAAAACAGAGCAAATCAGACAGAGTAAAATAACAAACCGCTCTTTTTATTACAGACCCAAACTTGACAATAATCACAATAAAGAAAACCAAAGATATATTCATATGTCACAGAACACAGCTGTGGCATGGAATGAACACACACAAATGGTCTCTGGCGTGCTCACATTATGAATATTGAAAGCAAGGCCATCAACAACCGTCAACGTAACAAGCTCATTTTTGTCAGTAGTTACGTGCAAGTATTTGTGTCCACCGTTATGCTGATAATGGACAAGACACCAAAGTAAATGATATGTTATTGCAATATTTGTAGTACATTCCAGAATCAACAATTTTGTCCACAATTTTAAGTCAGGTCTACCTACCATAGTGAGTAGAGTACTGAGATCATGACAATAGAGGCAATTTTAATTACATCACTCAGAAATATTTTTCCTTCCTCTAATCATATTAGTCTGCCTCTGTAGCTGAGTGGCCAGTGTGGCTGACTGCCATGTGGGGGATGCATGTTAAGATTCCCAGTACTGCAGAGATGTTTACTTGGTTGGAGTGGTTCAGGGTGCACTCAGCCTTGTGAAGCAAAATGAGGAGCTACTTGACAAGTAGCAGTGGTTCTAACGTCAAGAAACCCGATGACAATCGGGAAAGCATTGTACTAGCCACATGCTCTTTCACACCGCATCCAATGGCACAAGATAACACAGCAGTCCGGCAGGCTCAACTGGTCCGTCTAGGGTGAGAATGCAGAACTTTGGCACAATAATCCATAATATGAAAACTCCAACTGCCAAGAGTTTCAGCATTTGCTCATTAGTATTATTACACAAGTTACAGTCAAGACAATGTAACAAGATACACTACTGTTGCCATGGGTTGGCTGCTATGCATGCCTACCTCTAACAATCACATTACACAATTTTGTAAATGCCTCAGTGTTGCTGCAGCTCTGCAGAAGACCATTGTTTTGCATATAGTAGTTTACACTTTACAGCTGAAAGTAGCAAAAATGATGCCATCTGTCAGTGATTATCTTATACTGACTACTGTAGTTGGCTGATATAGCCAGCACTAATGAAACACGTTTCCAAAGTTCTGTGGCTTCACCAACACAAGTACATGGTATTGTGTTGTTTTAACATTTGTATTACCTACATGGTTATGAACTGTAGATTAAAACTGAAGAAATTTCAAAAAGGTGGGAATTTAAGGAGATGGGACCTGGGTAAACTGACTAAACCAGAGGTTGTACAGAGTTTCAGGGAGAGCATAAGGGAACAATTGACAGGAATGGGGGAAAGAAATACAGTAGAAGACGAATGGGTAGCTCTGAGGGATGAAGTAGTGAAGGCAGCAGAGGATCAAGTAGGTAAAAAAGACGAGGGCTAGTAGAAATCCTTGGGTAACAGAAGAAATATTGAATTTAATTGATGAAAGGAGAAAATATAAAAATGCAATAAATGAAGCAGGCAAAAAGGAATACAAACATCTCAAAAATGAGATCGACAGGAAGTGCAAAATGGCTAAGCATGGATGGCTAGAGGACAAATGTAAGGATGTGGAGGCTTATCTCACTAGGGGTAAGATAGATACAGCCTACAGGAAAATTAAAGAGATCTTTGGAGAAAAGAGAGCCACTTGTATGAATATCAAGAGCTCAGATGGAAACCCAGTTCTAAGCAAAGAGGGGAAAACAGAAAGGTGGAAGGATTATATAGAGGGTCTATACAGGGGTGATATACTTGAGGACAATATTATGGAAATGGAAGAGGATGTAGATGAAGATGAAATGGGAGATACGATACTGCGTGAAGAGCTTGACAGAGCACTGAAAGACCCGAGTCGAAACAAGGCCCCGGAGTAGACAACATTCCAGTAGAACTACTGACGGCCTTGGGAGAGCCAGCCCTGACAAAACTCTTCCATCTGGTGAGCAAGATGTATGAAACAGGCGAAATACCCTCAGACAAAGAAGAATATAATAATTCCAATCCCAAAGAAAGCAGGTGTTGACAGATGTGAAAATTACCGAACTATCAGTTTAATAAGTCACAGCTGCAAAATACTAACACGAATTATTTACAGACGAATAGAAAAACTGGTAGAAGCTGACCTGGGGGAAGATCAGTTTGGATTCCGTAGAAATGTTTGAACACGTGAGGCAATACTGACCCTACGACTTATCTTAGAAGAAAGATTAAGGAAAGGCAAACCTACGTTTCTAGCATTTGTAGACTTAGAGAAAGCTTTTGACAATGTTGATTGGCATACTCTTTCAAATTCTGAAGGTGGCAGGGGTAAAATACAGGGAGCAAAAGGTTATTTACAATTTTTACAGAAACCAGATGGCAGTTATAAGAGTCGAGGGGCATGAAAGGGAAGCAGTGGTTGGGAAGGGAGTGAGACAGGGTTGTAGCCTCTCCCCAATGTTATTCAATCTGTATATTGAGCAAGCAGTAAAGGAAACAAAAGAAAAATTTGGAGTAGGTATTAAAATCCATGGAGAAGAAATAAAAACTTTGAGGTTCGCCCATGACATTGTAATTCTGTCAGAGACAGCAAAGGACTTTGAAGAGCAGTTGAATGGAATGGACAGTGTCTTGAAAGTAGGATATAAGATGAACATCAACAAAAGCAAAATGAGGATAACGGAATGTAGTCGAATTAAGTCGGGTGATGCTGAGGGAATTAGATTAGGAAATGAGACACTTAAAGTAGTAAAGGAGTTTTGCTATTTGGGGAGCAAAATAACTGATGATGGTTGAAGTAGAAAGGATATAAAATGTAGACTGGCAATGGCAAGGAAAGCGTTTCTGAAGAAGAGAAATTTGTTAATATCGAGTATAGATTTAAGTGTCAGGAAGTCATTTCTGGAAGTATTTGTATGGAGTGTAGCCATGTATGGAAGTGAAACATGGACAATAAATAGTTTGGACAAGAAGAGAATAGAAGCTTTCGAAATGTGGTGCTACAGAAGAATGCTGAAGATTAGATGGGTAGATCACGTAACTAATGAGGAGGTATTGAATAGGATTGGGAAGAAGAGGAGTTTGTGGCACAACTTGACTAGAAGAAGGTATCGGTTGGTAGGACATGTCCTGAGGCATCAAGGGATTACCAATTTAGCATTGGAGGGCAGCGTGGAGGGTAAAAATCGTAGAGGGAGACCAAGAGATGAATACACTAAGCAGATTCAGAAGGATGTAGGTTGCAATAGGTACTGGGAGATGAAGGAGCTTGCACAGGATAGATTGGCATGGAGAGCTGCATCAAACCAGTCTCAGGACTGACGACGACGACGACGACGACAACACCACCACATGTGTCTCTGGGGTCTGTCTAGTCCTTACTGTTAAACACAAGACTATAACTTTTTTATTTCTTTCGTTTGTTTGACTTACTAATGACCTTTTATCACTCCCCCCACCCAAAAAAGAGCTCTACCACAAAAAAAGAAATAACTATTTAAAGGAAAGAGTCCAACTGAGAAAGCTTCAGGCAATGAAAAGCAGAAATTTCGCAAGTCATTCTGTATTCCTAACTTTGCACTTCAAGTACACAATTATATTATATGTAAACTGAAGGAGATCACTACTGTCAGCTGCAGCAAGACATTACGTGGAATTGCAGTGACAAGGGAAAATGTGTACTGGACCGGGATTCGAACCCGTGATCTCCTGCTTACTAGGCAGGTCCATTAACCACTGCACCATCCAGAACACAGCATTATCGCAACTGCGCAGACTATCTCAAAACACCTCATGACCGACCCACATTCCCGCCGAGTGCCATCTATCCGCAGTCGCTGTCCATTATACTCCCATTCACTACTCTCGGATTCCCACAGGATGTCTAACGTATTTGTCCATCCACACAATTATATGCTAATGATATAAGAGAATTACTGTCTTCATCCTCCCTTCTTCGACAGGAAAAGAATGAGTAAACAGGTATCAGGGTTCCTGTACAGCACATCCACTACAAGATTCAAGAAAAATTGTTTTGAAATACAGCAAAACTTATACAAAAAGTTAATTGAAACAAAAATATGATTTCATGGAGGAAATAATTTTACTTATTAAACAGCAACAGATGTACACAAACAACAGGTGTCAAACACTAGTTCTCGCTGATCATCATTTAATATGAGAGGAAATGAAACACAGTTGTGTCTCGTTGGAGCTGAGGAGATAAGTGATTTTCCAAAAAAATGTATAATTTCCGTCCTTTTTGTGTATGTGTCTGCAACTAACTGGTAAGTAGCAGTATTTTGCTCTTTAATGTAATCAACACAAAAGAATTATGTAGCAACAGCAATTCCAAATGAAGAGAGCTAGCAAATGAGACTTAAAGAATGTAACTTGAGAAAAATAAGATGTAATGTATGGCTTCTTGTTTAGTGCTTTATTTATGCAACGAGAGGTTATCTTCTCATTTCTTTATCATGTTACACAAAGGGTTTTCCATTATCACCATCAGAGAAATGACTAAACTAGATTACCTTCTGCCAGTGAAATTCACTTCTGTAATTTTAAAAAATGTAAAAAAAAAATATGTGGGCACTACACTTCAGATAAAAGGACACACCGCAGGCCTTGTTTTCATTTTTGCATATAATATTAAACAACAGGGTCATGAACAGTACAGCACTGATTAAACTGACGCTATCAAGCACCTCTTGTACCAAGCAATGAACATAAACTACAATGGGAAAGAGTTTTCTGCTTATACGAAAATAAATGTAAAAAATTACTCAGTTATGACATGAATTAGAACGTTCAATGTAAGACTGGAAATGTCAACTCAGTAAGTGGCACAAATTCATTGGCTAAACTTGTAACTTGGCCATGCCACCAAAGTAATTTTATTAGTACATTATAAATAAACGAGACATGGACTTCCGGTAGCCTAAAGTTCACTCCAGAAAGTAGTTATAAAAATCTCACCACCTAGGTCAACATTCAATATTAACATACATTCAACTTACCATCTTTATTTTTATCCAGGCTTGAGAATTGTAATCTCAGATTCTTCTCATGTTCCCTTACATAGTGGATGAACTCAGCTAAGCTGATATCTCCACTTTTGTTTTGGTCAGAATGTTCCAAAAATTTCTGAAAAATTAACACATGACATATGCAAGTTAAGTAATATCAGTCTTTATAAGAGTTAAATTATGAAAATGTTTATTAAGAGAAAGGAAATACAAATATTTCACTGGAATATATTATACAGTATCTTGCATGTGAAAAGTCTTCATTTTACTGTTGTCCTTGCCACTGGTCACCTAAAATGTTTGAACTACAGAAAAATGCTGAAGATGTGATGAGTAGGTCATGTAACTGATGAGGAGGTACTGAATAGAAATGGGAAGAAAAGAAATTTGAGGCACTACTTACTAAAAGAAGTGATTGTTTGATAGAACATGTTCTGAGACACCAAGGGACCATCAATTTAGTATTGGAAGGAAGGAGGGTGGTTACAATTGTGTAAGGAGACAGAGAAATGAATACAATAAGTGGGTTTAAAAGGATGTAGGTTGCAGTAGTTATTTGCAGATGAAGAGGCTTGCACAGGATACAGTAGTACGGAGAGCTGCATCAAACCAATATTCAGACTGAAGACCACAATGAAAACAATATCCACTGCTTGTCAAGAGCCAAGTAACACACAATACTCAGCTGCAAACTCTTTGATGGGCAGCACAAAACTACACTGAAGCATAATGTGGCATGTCATGGGGGTTAGGATTGAGAGGTTGAAAATACCAGGAAGTGGCACTGAACAAAAGAGAGTGAAGGAATAATTGAGAACTGATTAAATGATGGAAGGACGAAAAACAGAAAACCATACCTACTGGAAACAGGAAAATAATAGAAACAACAATTTGTCATCACAGGGGGTGACATATTTGACATCACCCTACAACATTTACTAAAATTCTGGAAGTACATTGTGGGTTCCTTCAGTTTCCTTCCTACAGGATAAAGTAATGAGGATCCAGTAAATGATTTCTTTTGTTTGCGTCCTAATCTTCTTCGATTCTCTCATAAATCCTTTTTCCTTTTTGATGACGTGGTGGTGGTGGTGGTTTTGGGGAACTAAAAGGCTTTTACAAAAGTCTGGACAAAGCTTTTCTTTTTCATAATTATATGCACAAAGCACAAAAACTGGTAAATATTTGAATCTCAAGATTCGCTTGTATTTCTTCCACGCTTCAGAGAATATGGAAAATTACAAACAATCACCTATCTCCTTAAATGATAAAGAGGATCACAATAGGACGTCAAAAACAACAAGACATGCCATTTTCACAAAGTTTCTCTGCACACTGTCTTACAGCAACACAGCTTCACACCATTACTGGTTTAAACAAATCATTAGTTATCTTCCAATCATAATACATGAAACAGTGTACTGAAATACCTTTTGTGACATGCTATGGAATGTAAATATACACATAAGCAGTGTTTCAGCACACTACTTCATTCAGAATGAGTGGAGACAGCCAATGTTCAGTAAAGACCAATAAAGTTTGACAATTGTATAGTTTATTGTCAGTGAAATAAAGTCCGCATAATTTTTGTCAGTTCGGGGCTTCTCCACCACAATAAGCTGTTTCAAACTTCATATAAACAATCACTTAAAATATATACAGAGTGGTTCTAATCTGAACCAATCTAGATTGGAAACTATTTACCATATGGGTACCCAACTTTATAAGAATGCTGTTCAGATTGAGCTGCAGATTTGCATTGTAAGTAGTGTTAAAGTAACGGCTTTCCACTGGGCACCTGTACTGGTACAGCGATGTAGGGTTGAAACAGGCATCAGTGTGCATTAAAGTTGCAAACAGTCAACATGGGTCTAGACAAGATGAGCACAGCCTTACTCTTAAGGCATTTTTATCAAAAGAGCAACAGCGTTGCTGCTCATGGCAAATACACTAAAGGAACAGGTGAAGTCCTCTTTCTGCACCAGCACTGAAGAAAATGATTTGGAAGTTTGAATTAACTGGTGATTTGGAAATTGCTCCTGGGGGAGGCCGGTGGCCAATTGTGCCACTAATTGTTGAAGTTACTTTGCCACAGCTGAGAATGCTGGATGCAATGTGTGATCTTCAAGCAGTGCACATGCTGTATCATGACAGCTAAACGTTCTGTGGCCCACCATTATTTTGGGCAGCTGTAGAACAACCTCTAGTGCAGTTCCTGGCTATTTTGGATACAGACGCTCCTCACACTGAGCAATATTTGTAACCTGAAATTTAACTGTGTTACACAATTAACAAAGGTTACCCTCTGATGTGGAAATTAAAATGTGTTTCTTTCAATAGTTTATTCGTTACCTCTCTAGTACATGTTCTTACAAACATTTCGAAAAAGTTTCACTGTCCTATGATCAATCATTTCTCATGGGGGAGGGGCTTTGAAGTAACAAAGTTTAATGCTATTTTGTCTAAAACTGACATGGTGAGACTGGGGCCGTGTACAATTAATGTAGGTTAATTCTTACAAAAAAGAAAACAGCAACCAACCACTATGAATACTGCTATTTATTTAAATAAATAGCGCCATTACCGGTTTCGAACTGGAAAGTTCATCATCAGACGGTTAGTTATTTTCACATAGGGCGCTTCTAACACTGTTTTTCTACCGTAGGGCAACAACACACCAAAAATACTTCACCACAGTGGAATAATAAAAATCGAAAACTGACGATAATGTAAAGTGTATCTTGAAAACCATGTGAACAGCCATCTGATGATGAACTGTCCAGTTCGAAACCAGTAATGGCACTATTTACCTAAATACATAGCAGTATTAATAGTGGCTGGTTGCTGTTTTCTTCTCTGTAAGAATTAACCTACATTAACAAAAGTTTAGTTGTAAACACCCTGTACTTTAACTAGCATGTCATAACTACCAAGTACTGTACAGTACTTTAGCTGGAGAGGAAATTAATTCATCATCTAGTTAAGTCCTAACAATGACAGATTAAGAGCATTTTATTAGAAATGAATGAAGGGAAATGGACACACACCATTACCACAGTTACTGTATATATAGTTCACATGCGTCTTCGCCAGCACAAGAAGTATCCATTGTACAATCAGCATTACTTATTACGTTACAACAGTAACGATAGTAACTGCTATCAAACTTTTCCTACAGCTTTCATATAAAATTCCTGCTTCTGGTGGATTTTATTGGGCAGGGAATTGATAATTTGCATAAAAGGACACCATTCTTAATTCACAATGAAACTACTTAGAAATGTTAGATTTTGCTTTCCAACAACAAATGACATTCTGAACACATTAGAGGTTCATAAGCTTATTTACTCTCAGAGATGACACAATAAGTGTTCCTAACCTCTGCTGACTGCGGCACTATTCACTGAATCCCTGATTTGGATGGTATATTTGCAAGTGTAAATACCTCTGTAATACAACACAATGGGGTTCATCCAGTCATCATCCTTTAAAATCATTTTTTATTTATTTTATAGGAAAATTAATATTAAGACTAAGTGTGCTTTTTCATTTTAAGGTATAGTAGTCACCTTGTTACCCATATTTCCATGTAAATCTCCTGGAAATGGAAAAAAGGAACACATTGACACTGGTGTGTCAGACCCACCATACTTGCTTCGGACACTGCGAGAGGGCTGTACAAGCAATGATCACACGCACGGCACAGCGGACACACCAGGAACCGCGGTGTTGGCCGTCGAATGGCGGTAGCTGCGCAGCATTTGTGCACCGCCGCCGTCAGTGTCAGCCAGTTTGCCGTGGCATACGGAGCTCCATCGCAGTCTTTAACACTGGTAGCATGCCGCGACAGCGTGGACGTGAACCGTATGTGCAGTTGACGGACTTTGAGCGAGGGCGTATAGTGGGCATGCGGGAGGCCGGGTGGACGTACCGCCGAATTGCTCAACACGTGGGGCGTGAGGTCTCCACAGTACATCGATGTTGTCGCCAGTGGTCGGCGGAAGGTGCACGTGCCCGTCGACCTGGGGCCGGACCGCAGCGACGCACGGATGCACGCCAAGACCGTAGGATCCTACGCAGTGCCGTAGGGGACCGCACCGCCACTTCCCAGCAAATTAGGGACACTGTTGCTCCTGGGGTATCGGCGAGGACCATTCGCAACCGTCTCCATGAAGCTGGGCCACGGTCCCGCACACCGTTAGGCCGTCTTCCGCTCACGCCCCAACATCGTGCAGCCCGCCTCCAGTGGTGTCGCGACAGGCGTGAATGGAGGGATGAATGGAGACGTGTCGTCTTCAGCGATGAGAGTCGCTTCTGCCTTGGTGCCAATGATGGTCGTATGCGTGTTTGGCGCCGTGCAGGTGAGCGCCACAATCAGGACTGCATACGACCGAGGCACACAGGGCCAACACCCGGCATCATGGTGTGGGGAGCGATCTCCTACACTGGCCGTACACCACTGGTGATCGTCGAGGGGACACTGAATAGTGCATGTTACATCCAAACCGTCATCGAACCCATTGTTCTACCATTCCTAGACCGGCAAGGGAACTTGCTGTTCCAACAGGACAATGCACGTCCGCATGTATCCCGTGCCACCCAACGTGCTCTAGAAGGTGTAAGTCAACTACCCTGGCCAGCAAGATCTCCGGATCTGTCCCCCATTGAGCATGTTTGGGACTGGATGAAGCGTTGTCTCACGCGGTCTGCACGTCCAGCACGAACGCTGGTCCAACTGAGGTGCCAGGTGGAAATGGCATGGCAAGCCATTCCACAGGACTACATCCAGCATCTCTACGATCGTCTCCATGGGAGAATAGCAGCCTGCATTGCTGCGAAAGGTGGATATACACTGTACTAGTGCCGACATTGTGCATGCTCTGTTGCCTGTGTCTATGTGCCTGTGGTTCTGTCAGTGTGATCATGTGATGTATCTGACCCCAGGAATGTGTCAAAGTTTCCCCTTCCTGGGACAATGAATTCACGGTGTTCTTATTTCAATTTCCAGGAGCGTATTTATACAATGCATGAAACGCAGTATCGGCATAATTTTTTGCAGTACTTAAACTAGCTAAGGCGATTTCATCTCAAATCATAAAGGTCAAGAGTGAATGTGTCACATCACTGTTTCAAAGTTAGCTGAAAAAACACATGTTGAAGTTCCACACGATACTCTCCAAAACAACAATATTTTGATTTTCTGATTTGTTAAAACACCACAGACCTCTCTAAATGAGAGTATTTGTGAAAATGTTATAACAAAAGGGAAAATTTAAACATTGTAACAATGTAAGAGAGATTTGAATTTATTTTCAATGCATACTTTATTCCCAATAATATGAAACATGATTAATACATACACACTTCCGAGTTTTTTTTTAAAAAACAAACTATGAAAATTTGTAACATTTTGCAAATTTCAAAACTATGTTTTGAAAATATGAATAGTCACTGGATGTTAACTGTCTTGAGAAATGATAAAATTGAAGCACTGCTGTCAGCTATGACATTACTGCACATAATTCTTAAACTGTCAAAATATTTGTTCATAAAGATGAATGAATCTTAAATTTTTTGGTTATTTAGACATTATTTTCTCCAAAACTCCCATCATAAATGTTCTAAAAATTTCATGGTATGTTCATAGGTCATTGCACTTAGGGAATGACCAATCAGAGTACGTAATACTTGTCTGTACAAAACATGAGAATTTTTTTTAGGTAGACCTAGCTCAAAAAATCATGGACAAATATTTAAACTGATCGGTGATTTTAAGTAACTGTCATGCAAAGCTGGGATTTATGAATCAAAACAATTACTTTACAGCAATATATGCAAGTGGGGAAACAATTCACAATTTTGTTTGAAAGCATTTTATAACAAAAATGAGATATAGAGCATATTTATACTTATTTTTCTTTTTATTATATTATTCACAAACTATTACTGTCTTCTGTCATGAATTTACTTCTTCATGAAATTAAATTCTTCATGAAATTAAATTACCTACAATGTAACAACCAACACAGCACTGTCGAAAAGAGTTCATTTGTTTTTTTCATCTGCTTCTCTTTGAACTTTTAGAGATGAGCTGAATTTGCACACAGACAAGGATGATCCAACAACAGCTGTGCTTGGAAAATGGGAACTGCACACTGATATTTTGATGATGGCCATTAGCAGAACCATGAGGTGTCATAAAGAAGACTGTTATATCTTGCAGCTCATAAGAGAGACTTATTATCTGTTCCACCCACCACTGATTGTCATGTACACAAGAAATGAAGTGGTTCAGTACAAAGTTTTCTAAGGTATACTGTGGTCTCTGCATTTCACAGACAGTAGCAGGATGCATTTTGTGGAGAACCATTCTTGCAATGTATATGCCACTCCATGATGCAACCCAGTAATGACTTTATTGAATTCCTACCACAGGCTACATAGACCACTCCTCTCTCTTTTTCTAACGGAATTCCCTTAATGTACTTTTAATTCTGACTGAGAGTTACATGTTTGTTACTAATGTCGATATTGTGTGTACAATTTCAGTAGCATCTCTCATAGCATTAACAGTCTCATGCTGGAGATTAAATCTTGTTACAAGATGTTCACAGAGACTTCGTACCCCATCACATGCACTTTTTCCATGACCATTTTTTGTCTTAATTTGTGTACTACAGTGTTAACCAAACTCGAAGCTGAAAGTGGTTTTTAAAATGAGATACTGCACTATCAGTCACATACACATGTTTAGAAAACTGCATGACTATGTCATTAATTATCATGCTGACAGCATAGCATGCACGTGCTATGTCATGAATAAGATCATTACTGACAATTGCAAAACAGTGTGATGTTACAAGGAAGTGAGCAACACATGTGAATACTGATACCAGTGATGTTTGTCATTGGTAACTCAATTTCTTTCTGTGAAGCAACAGACCAGTTCTTAGCAAAGCCAAAATGAAGAACTAATGTGTCAGTATGGCCACTCTCTGAATCCTGCAGATATGATGATGAGCTATTCCTTTCGTGACCCAATGCCTAACCTCTGTAACAAACTCCTATGGCTCTACTGTCTTCTTCACCAACTCTTCTCCCTCCCTCAATACATAGGTTATGTCATTTTCAGTATAGTGAAGGTGCAATGCTTCAACAATCACCACTTCAATACCAGGACACACTGCACACTCCCACAATCAACATTTATCTTGCGGCTCTTGAGACATACACAAAAGCATTGGGTCCATCTCTGTACTTTTTTCTGTGACACTGCTTATGGCGAAACAAACAAGTTTCAAATTAGTGCAGTAAATAAATGTGCATGCTTCCTTGACTGGCTGGCATTTTACCCATTTTGGTCATGAGGAGTAGAATTTTGTGAGACCAGTTTTTAAATCCTGGTTCTCCTTTTTCATTAGGAGACATCCTTCTCTTATTGCTCTTGTTATATATCTTTACACCTTTCTAACTTTTTCCCCATTTTCACTAAACAGAGATGACATCAACCTTGTTAGGACTTTGCCTGCTGCAATTTTTGTCACCACTTAGGTAATAGTCCAGTGCAACAGTAAGTGTATTATCTTGCAATGGATGCCCACAGTAAGAATCCGGGCATGCCCAAATACCTTCCTCATTCTTTATTTTATGGGCTTTTGAAATCAAATAATCTGAAGAAGTGAGTATGTATTTCTGTACTAATGCTTGGAGTAGCTTATCCATATCAGTGTCAGTAATTGTACCTTCTCAGTATCGGTGGATGCTGAGATAGCACTATTTAGGTTTTGAAACCACACATCACATTTCATGCACATATCACTGTCTTCATGTTCTGCACCAAATGCATCTGCATTATACACCTTACAAAGTTTTGATCTTACTTCTGTAAAATTCTTTTCAATTTCTTCCACTTTTCTTTTTACATATTGTTTTCTCCTTGTGCTTCTTACCTTTCCTGGACGTTTAAGGGGGATATAGTTGTGGCTACAGCAGAAATGCAAACATTCAATGCATCAACAACTTCACTCCCAGGAACATCTGCACTGTCTTATTCAATTTCACATTCGGGCTATGGTGATTGTTCAGGTGGGCTGCCACAATTTCTTCCCGTAGTAACAATTCCTACAAAATGGATGTGATGTTAATATCATTACTTGAGGACCAAGGTATTTCTGCAATACCTCTGAAAGATTTCCAACAATTGTGAAGTGTTTCACTTTTCTTCTTGTGTCTAAATCATAGTCCACACACCTCACTCTTTCACTACTGCATTTCCTCACTGACATTGTATCTAACAAAAAGTCTTTCAAACCAAACATAAAACTCTATGCAGAATGGTATATATATGCAAGTTCTAACTCATTTGTTATAAACAGAAGAGCACCGAAGACAGTGGTGCCAACATACAAATTTTACACTAGAAATTCAGTGATGTGAAATATGCAGAATGTTAAAATATTTTTAACAATTTACATAGAAAAATATTGCCCACTGTGTTTGCACTGACTACTAACATATTAACCAAACAATGTCATTGTCTTTATCATCGTCTTCAGTACAGAGACTGCTTTGATGCAGCTCTCCGTGCTAACCTCTCCTGCACAAGCCTCTTCATCTCCAAATAACTACTGCAACCTACATCCTTCTGAATCTGCTTAGCATATTCATCTCTTTGTCCTCCTCTATAATTTTTACCTGCCACACTTCCCGCCAATACTAAACTGGTGATACCTTGATGTCTTAGAACATGTCCTACCAACAGATCCCAGTTTCTAGTCAAGTTGTGTCACAAATTCCTTTTCTCCCCAGTTCCCTTCAGAACCTCCTCATTATTTATATCCCATCTCATTTTCAGCATCCTGCAGCACAGCATTTTGAAAGCTTTTATTCTCTTCTTGTATAAACTATTTACCCTCCATGTTTCACTTCCATACATGGCTATACTCCATACAAATATTTTCAGAAATGACTTCCTGCCCCTAGATCTATACTCTATGTTAACAAATTTTTCCTTCTTCAGAAATGCTTCTCGTGCCATTGCCAGTCAATATTTTATATTCTCCTTAATTAGACCATCAGTTATTTTGCTCCCCAAATAGCGAAACTCCTTTACTACTTTAAGTGTCTCAGTCCCTAATCTAATTCCCTCCGCATCACCTGATTTAATTTGACTATATTCCATAAACCTCATTTTGATTTTGTTGTTCATCTTATATCCTCCTCTCAAGACAGTGTCCATTGCGTTCAACTGCTCTTCAAGGTCTTTTGCTGTCTGACAGAATTACAATGTCATCGACAAACCTCAAAGTTTTTATTTCTTCTCCCTGAACTTTAATTCCTACTCTAAATTTTTCTTTTATTTCCTTTACTGCTTGCTCAACAAACAGGCTGAATACCATTGGGCATAGGCTACAATCCTGTCTCACTCCCTTATCAAACACTGCTTTCTTTTCGTGCCCCTCAACTCTCATAACTGCCATTTGGTTATTGTACAAATTGTAAATAGCCTTTCACTCCCTGCATTTTACCCCTGCCACCTTTAGAATTTGAAAGAGAATATTCCAGTCAAAATTGTCAAAAGCTTTCTGTAAGTCTACTACAAATCCTACAAACGTAGCTTTGCCTTTCCTTAACTTCGACCCTCTATATACTTCTTCCACCTTTGTTTCCCTTCTTTGCTTAGGACTGGTTTTTCATCTGAGCTCTTGATATTCATACAGGTGATTGTTTTCTCAAAAGGTTTCTCTAATTTTCCTGTAGACACTATCTTATCCATAGTGATATATGCTTCTACATTCTTACATTTGTCCTCTAGCCATCCCTACTTATCCATTTTGAACTTCCTGTTGATCTACTTTTTGAGACTTTGTATTCCTTTTCACCTGCTTCAGTGACTGCATTTTTATATTTTCTCCTTTCATCAATTAAATTCAATATCTCTTGTGACCCAAGGATTTCTACTAGTCTTCATCTTTATACTTATTTGATCCTCTGCTGCCTTTACTATTTCGTCCATTAAAGCTACCCATTCTTCTTCTACTGTATTTCTTTTCCCTGTTTTTGTCAATTGTTTCCTAACACTCTCTCTGAAACACTCTACGACCTCTGGTTCTTTCAGTTTATCCAGGTTGCATCTTCTTAAATTCCTACCTTTTTGCAGTTTCTTCAGTTTTAATCTACAGCTTGTAACCAATAAATTGTGGTCAGAGTCCACATCTGCCCCTGGAAGTGCCTTACAATTTAAAATCTTGTTGCTAGATCTCTGTCTACCCATGATATACTCAATCTGAAATCCTCCGGTATCTCCAGGTCTCTTCCAAGCATAAAACATTCTCTCACGATTCTTAAACCAAGTATTAGATATGATTAAATTATGCTCTGTGCAAAATTCTACCAGGTGACTTCCTCTCATTTCTTTCCCACAGCCCATATTCATTTACTACTTTTCGTTCTCTGCCATTTCCTATCAAATTCCAGGTCTCCGTGACTATTAAATTTTTGGATGCCTTAACTATCCGAATAATTTCTTTTATCTCATCATACATTTCCTCAATCTCCTCATCTGCTGAGCTAGTTGGCATATAGGCTTTTACTACAGTGGTGGGTACAGGTTTTGTGTCTATCTTGGCTACAATAATTAGTTTGCTAAGCTGTTCACATTAGTTTATCTGCATCCCTATTTTTTACTTATTATTAAACCTACCCCTGCATTACCCCATTTGATTTTGTATTATAAGCCTTATTCACTAGACAGAAGTCCTGTTCCTCCTGCCACCAAACTTCACCAATTCCCACTATATCTAACTTTAACCTATCCATTTTCCTTTCTAAATTTTTCTAACCTACCTGCCCGATTAAGGGATATGACATTCCACACACTGATGTGTAGAATTCCAGTTTCTGTTCTCCTATAACGATGTCCTCCTGAATAGGGTCCAGAGAGAACCAAACAACATTTTGTTTAATTCTTGAAAGTTTTCAGATGGGGGTTTTCAAGTAAATAATTCTTAAAAACTCTCAAAAATGCAATTTTTAGTAATAAATATTCATGTGACGCAGATAGCTGGAGCAGAGAAAATGGTATTTATAATTACATCAGTAGTAACTGGTAATATAACAAAGAAGATACTATTCTGCGACTTCCCAAATCAGAAAAAAAATTACGTGGAAAAATTAACTTAAATTTGTATTTTTGTCTTAAATTTGTTAAGTTACAGGAAGCCCTTAAGAGTGCAGGTGTTAACTACATTTGAATACAGTAAGAGGGAGCTGCAACGCAGAACATCTGCCAGGTTTAGAGTACGCTTGGTTTATTAGTCATATTTTTTTGTTTCTACTGTTTTAAGATCTATTTACAAAATATACATTTTTCAAAGGGCTGTACTATTTACGAAAATTAAGATAAAAAGAAAATACTTTATTTCTTAACATTTATTACAATTTAGAGGTGTAATATATATTTTTCCACATAAATTCATGACCACAAGCTGCATGACCTGTATGATTTAAGATTAAATCATCCACTAACAGTAACAAACAAACTGTTCCACAGGTATTAGCTTTGGGTCATATTCCCAAACAGTGTTTTAAGACATTAAAAAGTACTGGATCGGCATGTATGTACTTAGGGCCTGCCTTTATTCTCTTATAGTAAAGATCAAAATTACTGTAGCCGTTTCCACCAACTTTCCACTACCTAAGTTTCTTACATGAAAGAAGGTCTCTACTGAAGATCAGGGCATGTATAGTTTCGTAACAGCCACACAGTTCTAAAGCAATTCAGTTGTCTCTTGACCTTTTGCCAAGTTCGCAAGCTCCACACTGGTCCAATAAACAGTTATGAGAGAAGAAAGTAAGAAATATCACAGTTTGATTGCTTGGTTGATTTTAACAGGGAAGCTAAAACAGCATGGTTCTGACCCACCACTGCCTGCACCGAAACTAGGTTTATTGTGCGATATTGCTCCCTGTGTATCTAGTAAAGCCAAGCAGTACCCTTAAATGGTGCAAGGAGTCCCTCTACCAGTTTTTTGTTAGACAAAATTTCATCAGGTCTAGTTGTCCCGAAGATTCTTTATCTTTTACTCTCCAATGCCATGCATTCGAGACTGGGTGTGATGCAGTTTCTTCACCCTCATCATAGATCCTACATTTAGGGTCTCCTCTCATTATACCCATTGTGTATAGGTGTTTTTTGAAATTTCCATGGCTGGTCATCAGTCCAGTCATGACTTTGATCCCTTTCCTGTTCAATTCCAGGATTACAGAGCTTCTTTTAAAACATGGCTTGGGCATCATTACCTTACCATGTTTTTGTTTCTGGACCTTGGTCCAATATCCAACATGCTGTTTCCTAAGCCAGTTCCGTAGTTCTGATCATAGCCTTGGTGACTGTCAGGACAGGTTCTGGTCCAATAAATGGAGTTAATGCCCCCATCCTAGCCAATCTATCAGCTTGTTTATTGTCACAGATCCCTGAGTGGCCAGGGACCCACACTAGGTTTACCCTATTGCTGCCCCCTAGCTCCACCAGAGCCCTGTGGCAATCTGCAACAATCTTAGATCTTGTTGCAGGAACTGCCAATGATTTCAGGGCTGCCTGGCTCTCTGAATAGATGTAGATGCTACGGTCATTGTAGCACCTATGCATATTCTCCTCCGCACATACCCTGATTGCAGTAATTTCAGCTTGGAATACAGAGGCCAGCTTTCCTAGAGACATGATGCTCTCCAGTCTTGGCTGAACCCTGTACAGCCCTGCCCCAACGCCTTGATCTGTTTCCCACCCATCGGTGAACCAAACGATGTTCCCCGTACGGTGTCTGTTTTTTCCCACTGCTTCCTGTTTCCAATTATTTTGTTGCAAGGCTTGTCGAAGCAGTTGGGAGTTGTTATGTAGTCAGCAGGCATTTCCCAGCCATTCCTATATTTACCTCCCCCACTATGTTTGTGTGCAATTCTGGATATCTGAATAAGATCCAGTTTTTTGCCAGTTTTAAGTCTGCATGGCCCAGCTGCTGCCTCCATCTTGACCCAAAGGTGGAGCATGGCTGCCATCCCAGCGGTTGGTGTGCTGCTAATTCCACTCGTTATGGCTAAGCAGGCCAATCTCTGC
Source organism: Schistocerca cancellata (assembly GCF_023864275.1). Taxonomy (NCBI): domain Eukaryota; kingdom Metazoa; phylum Arthropoda; class Insecta; order Orthoptera; family Acrididae; genus Schistocerca; species Schistocerca cancellata. The sequence goes on along the minus strand of NC_064630.1, from coordinate 324,029,115 downwards.
AGCCTTAGCAAGCTCCTTGGCAGCAACCCGCTGTTCCACCTTCTTCCACCACACTATGGCCCCGTAGGAAATCTTAGGTCTAACCACTGTGGTGTATATCCAGTGCATACCCCTGAGACTTAGGCCCCAGTTTTTGCCACAAGCCCTCTTAGTACTCACTAGAGTACTTTCTGCCTTGGAGCTGATGCTCTTAATGTGAGGGGTCCAAGTTAGCTTCTTATCCAAGGTTACCCCTAGATATTTCACTATCCTCTTCACTGGTAGAGTTTCATCGAAGAGCTTTAGATTCCAACTTGAGTGTTGAATATGTCTCCTCGTAAAGTGTACCACATCAGTCTTCTTAGGATTAACTCGCAGAGCCTGTTTAATGCACCATTTTTTCACAATGTCCAATCCTCCTCATGCCATATTCCTAACTGTCAGTGAATTTGCCAAGTATTACTATGACAAGGTCATCTGCGTATCCTTGGCAGAAGCATTGTGTAGAATTTGGTTCCTCATTACATTCGTTCACCACTAGATTCCACAATAGTGGAGACAAAACCCCTCTTTGTGGGCAGTCTCTAATGGTGTTAATTACCATCTTTTCGTTCATCATGGTAGCCTCTACCTTCCTTTCACTAAGCATGGCCCTGGTTCACCTACGCATAGTGGTCCCCAGGTAATGCACCTCTGCTGCCCTTACCATGGAATCTAAGGTTACTGAAGGCCCCCCCTCAATATCCAGGAAGATGCAGAGAGCTATTTCTTGGAAGTGAAATGCTTTTTCCACCTTCCCAACGAGTTGGTGGAGAGCTGTGTCTCACGATTTACCTCGTTGGTATGCATAATATAGCAGTTTAATGCAACATCAATGACATGACTAGACACTGAATAAGGAAACTAGCTGCATGCTTTTCAAGGGGAAAATCTCAGCATTTGTTCAGTTTTGTTTGTTTCATTATGAGCCACACAGTTCAAGTACTTTGACTTCTGGATCATACTTCAAGTGTGATGAAGCAATTTCACATGGCTACAGAAATGTGGCAATTTGTAGGGCAGTGTGTACTGTTTACATAAAGGCAAAGGTCCACAACTAAATCCCATATTCACCAGTCACTATGGCACGCACGCACGCACGCACGCACACTGCTGCCCACAGAAAGTTTCGTTTCAGGAAGAGGGATTGTTATAAAACTATACAGTTTCTACACAAAGTTCCTGGAACGTGTGTACAGAAACACATATGGTTGCATCTAGTATGATCCAAATCCAGTACCTACTGGTAAAATTACACCAGCCAACGAAACCACCATCTAACAGCTTTGAGCCATGCCCATATGTCATTTGTCTTACTACAGTTTTTTTGTGAGATTCTGCCCTATAAATAGTGTTCACCTAAAACAGTACATAAAAATTAATTCCATTTCTATGTAATAATTTCCTGCATCAATACACTTTATTTGCGAATCTTTGGAACACATCTGAAGTGTATCAGCCTGGACCACTTATCAGGGGGTCAGTGACTTCTTCCAACGTCAATAGTGAACCAGTATCATGTTTTCTTAAAAATCAAAGAAAACTACCAATGCCAGATTGGCTGAATAATGTAGATAGGGGGATGGGTATGACTTCATTTTTAGGCATAAACAAGCCAACCAGCCTCAAGACTTTTCCTGAAGCACTGTTGCACCACAGTATCCACTGCTTGTTTTTATAAAGAATGCAATTAGGGAAATAATTCCTCAGGAAGAATTATTGTTATTAAATGTCCTTTGGCCAGGAACACTCTGTATCATGCGGTTTGTTATGCACACAAAAGAACATTTTGATATTCATTTTTGCAGATCACCTCTGTTGCTTTTTATTTGTTTGGGGGTTCTCTATTCAGTGGTTTCGCATTTTGTGCATAGTCTGTACTCTAAGCACCTCATATTGTTTCAAGTGATGATTGATGGCAGGAAATCAGGGTTCACATTTGCAAATGATAACAGTTTTGTTTCGAATGTTTTCTATCGCTGAACAGAGTTAAATGTTGCAAAATCACATGATTTTTGGTTTGATATAATGCAGGATATCAGGCAAAGTGATACCAATAACAGTTTTGCCGAGTCCAAGTCTGCATTAGTTGGCATGTCTTACAAAGAAAGCTCATGCTCATTTAGTACTTTCTTAAATGTGTTGCTCACTGAGGGGTTACTCAGTTACCTCCTGCTGTGTCATGAAACCATTTTTATCATCTACTAATACTACTACTCCTCCTCCAAGAACTCACAGATCCCCTTCCCCTTTCCAGGCCCCCTCTGAACTGGAAGTCTAAATCTTCCTGCCTTTTCCTCAAGATCTGCGTGCATGTAGGTTTGGAACATCTGGAATTCCCGAGCTGTGGATTGGTGAATGCTGAACGTCCTTTAGTACTGTAAGTTCTGGGCATATTTCAGCACCAACTGTGAGGTGTGACGGTAGTATGTGGCGTGTCTTGGAGAATGGGGATATTATGATACTATTTTTTTATGACACCTAAGCAAGCACTGTTCTATCTCTGAGGATATTAACTTCCCTAGTGTCTTGTGGGACCATTAACACACAAAACGAAACAAAAGCTTGGGAGGGTTGTCTGCAAAACACAAGTAACAAAAAGACCTTGATGAGCTAAACTTCCAGAGACTTGTGTGGGCAAGACAAAGTTAAATGAATAACATAGCATACGAATACCAGAAAAGTTATTTAGTTACACAAAGAAGAGGGGTCATTTGGAAATATGTCAATTCTTTGTATCTTAAGTTTTATAAAATGTTGTAGGGAGTTTTGTGATTTCGCAGCAGTGTCCTCTAGGGTAGAAACCTCTGCCAGAATTCAGGTTAATATCACATACCAGTGGAAAAGCCTGACATTCTTATCTTCAGTGCAGCTGCTGTTAGCTGTAAAGACATCATGGAGATCGATACAGAAGAATAATAAAATGAACATGAAGTGGAAGGACTCAGGGATAAGGAACACCATGAAAAAATTATGTGAAACTACAAAAAACCTACTGCTTTTATTTTAAAATTCACCACTATTTCTAGAAACGGTAGAGCTACATTAGCCCTTTCAAAAGGGATGCCCTAGGAAACAACTCTACATGAGAGCACTGGCCACACCACACTAGCATGTCAAGAAAAGGAAATCAATGGAAGATGTGGAAAAGATGCCATGAGCCAGAATATTTCATTCATCTGAAAATGATGAAACTACTCAAGTGCGCACACACACAGTTGCATGGAAGAGAATAACAAAAGATAAAAGTAAAGAACTGAATCCTATAGGCTCCAACCAAAGAGGAAATGGAGGCTTTGCAACCTCCTGCTTTTGTGAGATCTACTGCGTTATCCTAAAGGAAGGTAGCAACTAAAGTCCATGACTCTACACAAAGTGAAGAAATAGAAGACTCCAAAAACACCTGTATCTCTACATTCACGAGCAATACTAGGCACAAAAATAAGAACATTATACTTAGCTTAAAATAGCTTTGTGACTGATATTTCAGTGAGTCTAGTGGTAGGAGACGGTTGTCAACCAATCACACCTGTTTCTTAGTCTCCATGTGCTAGCTGCAATGCTTGCACAGTAAGTACAAGCACAGCTTGCCAGGTGACACAGGCTGCTCAGATGGGAGGGGGCCATGTGGGGTCCTCCACAACATGGTGAGAGGGGGCAGGGAGGGTGGGTTGGTTGGTTGGTTGATTTGGTAGAGGGGACCAAACAGTGAGGTCATTGGTCCCATCAGATTAGGGATGGGTGGGGGAAAAAATTGGCCGTGCCCTTTCAAAGGAACCTGAAGCGATTTAGTGGAATCACAGGAAAACTAAATCAGGATGGCCGGACGTGGGTTTGAACCATCGTCCTCGGGGTGGGGAGAGGGAAAAAACAGACAGCAGCCGTGGCCTCCACCACTACCGGCCCCACCACTGACTACGGCAGCTACAACTGTGAATAAGATTTTGTTGTGCACATGCAACTATCAACTGCATGAACAGATGGCATGTTATGACAAGCTGGCAACTCGGCCCTCCACCACAGGTGTCAATCACGAAGCTATTAAGGTATAATGCTTCCAAAACAGGACAAGAAGAGTTTAACAATTTACTTTAAGTAGCCCCAAAGACACAATCTGAGATATAAAAAGACCATTATTCCCTTGATTACAAGTCACAGCCAGTTCGGACGACTCAGTCAGACTGTAACATACAAGTGAATGAACTCTTCGATTCCTCCACATCACTGCCATATCACCGAACTCCATTTCCAAAAAAGAGCGTCAAGCGTCAGCGGAAAGAAGAATTAATTTTGATCAATCGTTAAAATATTATAGTGGAATGCAAATGGTTATCAAACTTTAAAGTAGGTCATTTCTCTGCCCACCTCCAACAAGAAAGTTCCCTTATTAAGAATAAGCCAGACTAACATACAGTTCTTACAATCTTGCATAATCCATAAATGATCCATGATGTATTCTTTAAAGCAGTTCATATTTTACCACTATGGCTCTGAACAGAGACTGGATGGTAGTGTCAAGTACCTAAATAAAAATGATGATTCATTATATTGGTTTATACCATAATTTGAAACTTCTGTCCCCTCTCACTTTTAATACAGTTGTTTGCCCAGTCCAATTACATACTTAATGAATCACATGGGAGATTTAGAAATTTGTTTAGGTATCTCATCCACACTAGATATTTTATCCAAGCCACATGACTACTATTTGGTAAGCATCTACTTTTTGTAAGCTGAAGAAACTGACTGACAGCACTGAAGAATAAGGCAGTAGGATGCAAGGGTGTATGGTGCAACAAACCAGAGCCCAGACACTGCTTCTGTAATGCTCAAGCCATTAGACCAGGAACAAAATGATTCAATGAGAGAGAAATGAACTGATCACGGTCAAGTTACTGATCACAAGAATAGATGTGCAATATTCTTGTCAATACAGAAGACACAGTGGAATGCTGTGGGACCAGGCTATTACTTTAGGCTACTGGAAAAGGTGACGCTTCAACCCAAGTACATATTCTATATTGTTGAAGTAAAATAAGCTTAGGGGCAAAAAACGGGTAGTCCAAAGTAGGTGAACAAAAACAGATGCAGCACAATAGAAATTAAATAAACAAAAGTAGTGATTGCTTGTAAAACTTAGTTATAGGTAAATGTATAAATATTTCAATATGTTCACCAAAATATTCTGTGTAGTAAAATGGTGGAATGCAGCCCTTTGAATAAAAGATACAAAACCGTCCTTATAGGCTGAGGCTACCTTCGTCATTGTTAACAGTGTGCTCTTAAAATAGGAAATATGAACTTCCGCTGTTGTCTTCAGTCAGAAGACTGGTTTGACACAGCTCTCCATGCATCTCTGTCCTGTGCAAGCCTCTTCATCTCTGCATAACTACCACAACTCCAACCTGTTTTAATCTCTTACACTTACTTCCATTACAAACTGGCAATTCCTTGATGTCTCAGAATGTGTCCTATCAACCGATCCCTTCTTTTAGTCAAGTTGCACCTTAAACTTTCTTCCCCCAATTCAGTTCAGTACCTCACTGTTTGTTATATGACCTACCCATCTAATCTTCATCATTCGTCTAAAACATCACATTTCAAAAGCTTCTATTCTCTTGTTCTCTGAACTATTTATCTTCCACATTTCACTCCCCTACATGGCTACACTCCAAAACTTATAAAACACTTAACTTGATGTTACATTCCTCTTATTCAGTGAAGCTTTCTTGCTGTAGCCAGTCTAAATTCTAAGAAAGGTTCTAGATGATGTACCTAAAAAAAGAGTCATTCTTTCAGTAAGCAGCACTACTATAACTGTACGCAGCAGCACACATTAACATGTCACATAAACTGTGTCTCAAAACTGAAGCATGGGGGAAGTTCTAAATATGAAACAAACACTGCAGGGGGGAAAAAAAAACTGACAATGGTCAAAATTTGGTAGCAGTCAAACCAATGATTTCTATGTGGATGCAAGCAGGTGCGGCAACGCATGTATCCAGTTATAATTTAGAGATTCATCAACTGCTTTGAAAAGCCTTTCCCGAGAATTTTCATAGAAGTGTCCCAACACTATCCTGAAAATAGTGAAAAATTTCAAACCTGCAACAAGTGTTGATTACTACAATTTGTCATGTACTTTGTTGAAAGATGTTACTGACAGTGTAATTTATCCTTTAACTTCTTGTGTAAATAAATGTCTAGTTGAAAGTAAGTTCCCTGATAAACTAAAAATTCAATAATGAATAATCGAGTTAGTGTTTTCTTGGGCAAATCAAATATAATCATAGATAAACAACTTTGTTTTAGGACAGTTAAATCCATAAGTGATGCAATGGATTCCCTAGTAAGATTCGTCCTAGATGTATTCGAGACTAGGACCTACGCCCAGGCTACGTTTTGTGACCTGAGCAGAGCTTTTGATTGTGTAGAGAATAACACTTTGTTGACTAAGCTACTCTGTTATAGTTTTGACACCAACAGTATAAATATGTTTAAATCTTTCCTAGATAACTGCCAACAAGTTGTGTGCATTGGTAAAGAGAAGTCAAATTTGGTTTATGTTAGGACTGAAGTGCCCCAAGTGTCGGTGCTTGGACCTTTATTGTTTCTGTTAATGATCTGCCTTTATTCATAAATTCTCACAATACTGTACGCCAATGATAACTTTTGTAAATAAAAGCTCAGATATAGCCACACTGTAAACATTGACCGAAAATACCCTTGCTTAATCTTCACTGTGGTTCAGAGTGAATGTTTCCAGAATGAAATTTTCACTCTGCACCAGAGTGTGTGCTGATATGAAACTTCCTGGCAGATTAAAACTGTGTGCCAGACCGAGCCTTGAACTCGAGACCTTTGCCTTTCGTGGGGCGCAAGTCCTGCTTGGGTAGAGCACTTTCCCACGAAAGGCAAAGGTCCCACGATTGAGTCTCGGTCCGGCACACAGTTTTAACCTACCAGTAAGAGTGAATGTTTTCTTGCTAAATGGAAGTAAAACCAAGGACCTTTACTTTAGCTTGAAGGAGATCCCTAACCACCATGAATTAGGAACCATTAAGTTTTCACAAACTGTCCTGGGAGCCACTCATCAAAATATATTGGGTATAGACTTTCAAGAGTTATTTGTTTAATTAGAAATTTAAGAAGGCATGTACCACAGAACTATGTAAGATCAGCATATTTTGCTTTCTTCCAAAGCATTATATCATATGGAATTTTATCATGGGGTAGTAGTTGTCACATAAATGACACTTTACTTTTTTGGAAGACAGTATTAAGAATAATTACTGATTCCAGTAAATCATAACACTGTAAACCTTGATTCATTAAACTGCAATGTCTGACAGTAGTAAACCTATTCATTACAAGGTTCTGTTGTACAATAGAAACAATGTTTCAAAGTTTGTATTGAAAAGTGATATTCACCATTGTAATACTAGAAACAGAACATGTATAGACATGCCACATCATAGACAATGTAAATCACAGAACTCCTTGGGCTAAGGATGTTTAACAGACTAAGCAAAGATTTTAAAGAACTACCTGTAAATATTTTTAAAGCCAAATTGTTTAAGCTACTGGTAAACAACCCTTTTTACACCATTCATAAATTTTTTGAATACGTAAGTACTGCTTTGTAACATGTGGTTTCTACTTTAACCCATTTCATGTAAATGAAATTACAATATGAAAAGTATGCTCTTGTCTTTATTGCTGTAACGAGCTGAATGACAATAAAATTTAATTATTATTACACAGGCTTCAAGTTACCTCGCCACGTGTGGGTAATGTAGAATATCATTTCATTTGTCTTATTCTGATATTTATAGTTTATTGGGTGATAAAAATTGCTTGTCTATGATCATTGCTAATTTTCAATTGATGTTACAGCATCATGACTGCTGGCATGAACTTTTAGATGTAGTTCATGACAGACTCGATATAATCTCTTATGCCGTCGTCTAACTAGTGGCGCTTCTCTCATAAATTTGCCCGAACTTTACCTCAGAACCCAGCACAGACACTTACTACTAGGTACATATATACAAGAAATAGGCTCTGTGCTTTTCGCTTACCAAACATAATTCCTTCACAGCAACGACTGGGAAATAGAAATTCACTGACAGCAGTTACAAAACAATCTTCAAGTTCACGATGCACGTACATAGTTTGCGTTGTATATAAAATCTTGCAAATTATTTCGGTGGTAGCTTCTAATGGCATGGTTTTCGCTGTCCTAAATCAATAATTATTAGTTCCAACATCCCTGTTCTTCTGAGATATAAGAAGGAAATGGTGAAGAAATGAACGATTAACAGCGGCGTTAAAGCACTTGTCATGTAGACAAGTAGTTTGTAGTAACTTGATTCCGTACCTGGGCATATTTCTGGTGGACACCGAATTCCTTCAGAGCTGCTGAGAGATCGTGAATGTCAATTTTTCCATTTCCGTCAGTGTCCAACGTTTTAAATAAGTTCTCCAACCTCTCCTCATCTTCTACAGGTAATTCATGTAGATAATGAGGCGGATGACCCATAATAGGGTTATCCGCAACTGAATGATTCACCATATTTCACGTCTCCAGTCAGTTTTAACGAGACGAACTGCTACACTCGACATACAATCAAAACATCGCTCTCCAGTCTCTGCAATGCGTCTGCGAAGCCTAAGATAACGACATGCCGACGTCAGACCTTTGACAAGCGACTACTGCGGATCGTTTATGTAGGTCAGCGTTTCGCCACAGTGGTTTCGCTCTCCCACGGATTACATATGTATGCAGTGCAATCCCTTGTCACAAATTAAAGCGAAATGTAATCACAAGTAAACGTATACATGTGCCTCTAAATCTTTAGAGAATATAAGCATTTTTTCTCTTAGGTAACTAAATTCAATCTATACAGCTACGCAACTGGAATAACTTAACAATAGAAGCGATAGTATGATTATAGGACTACAACATAAATGCATGTACTATTGTCTGTTGTCTTCAGTTAAGATGTTTTGTTTACAGTGTAAAAATTTCGCTTCATATTATCAGCAGGGTCGTTATTTTGTAGAAAGGATACCAAATATACATCTATATACGGATCCTATGGAACGTAAAAAATTGTTGTAAATGTTGTTTGTTAGGGAGGATTAAAAGACTTAATTGCAATGTGGCGCATGAAAAATGCAATTTATTTCAGTCTTTCTATTTTGGAGTAAGGTCTTTTTTCTTCTAAATTAGGACTTCAACAATTATTGCGTACAGTGGTGCATTATGAAAAAAAATTCAACAACTTCTTTCATTCGTGCACTGGATTACATAAATCATATTCTACCAATTTGAGGGACTGGGACTTCTACTGTATGAAAAGACGTGAAATATGTATGCTATTTTGCGTGTGTGTGTGTGGGTACTTCACTCTAGCGTGATGCGACTGAACGATGAAACAGTATCGATATAGACGATATATACAAACTCAGAAGAAAGGCTAGTGATGTTTGTTAAGGCCCGTCCACACGATCTGTCTGCGCAGATGTCGGCGCACATCACATCTCCGCACACAGATCGTTGCGTGTGGACAGAAGATTTGCACCAACCTGAAGTGTGCAAACCTGGAAGTTGGAGTTGGAGGTTTGAGCGAAACCTCTCAAATCTGTGGGTTCAAACCACGTCTGCGCAGACAAGTTGGAGCGTGTGGACAGGAGATCGCCGCAAATCTGGCGCGAAACAGCTGTTTGCTCAGTCTAGTGTTTGTGTTTGTGCGCACAAGGCATTAAAATGGCTGACAGTCGTTAGTCGTAAGTGAATTCATTGAAATATATAGAAATCACCCATGTTTGTGGAAGATTAAAAGTAAAGAATATACTGACCGAGACAAAAAGACAGCAGCATACAATGCTCTAATTGAAAAATTGCGGGCAGTTGACGCCTCGGCAAACAGAGAAACAGTAATAAAAAAATAAATTCATTGCAAACTGTTTACCGAAAAGAGTTATCCAAAGTTCAGAAATCTAGAAGATCAAGTAGGAGTAGATCAAGTATACCAGCCAACGTTATGGTATTTTGATCTGCTTGGCTTTCTTAGTGATGCCAAGACCAAGCAGGAGTACAATTGAAGATGAAATTGGAGTGTCAATGTGCAAGGAAATGGAACACGAGGTATAATGTTACCGCCAGCCGTTCATGAGGAGAAATTGCACTTCTCATACAAGTATTTTTTCTCATAATATGAGGGGTTACAAGCTTTGAGAGATAAAAATAATTTCGCCAGTCGTTAGGTTTGCCTTGCAACTCTCACAGTAAATTTACGTGAGAGAACTGCTTTCGTTTTAGCAGCCACTGTCTACACCATTTTGACCGCTTTCTCTGTTTCCTGCGGTTGGTCTGACTGTTTTTTGCAACACAAGTTGCGAACACAGACCACAACAGAACTTCCTCCATTTCTATATTTCAAAATAACTGAATTAAATTTTTGACGTTTACGGGGAGCTTAGTCGCTTGCCACTGATATTTCTTTTCTACACCGACAGATGGCGGGGGAGTAGTAAGTAGATTGGGGTATGTGTCGTGTGAACACACCACATTAGCATCTATCTTTTGCATGTAGAGACATCTGCGCCGATGTCTGCGCAGACAGATCGTTGCGTGTGGACTGGGCTTTATAGCTATAATGTTCAAGCAGTCTGCTACTGGACAAACATGTTTTGTGGACGGTAACGTGTGTACTGTTTCATTTAACCGTTAAGAAGCAGTATTCAAAGGGTAGTATACCCAGTTAGTGAACCAAGCACTTAACTTTATGAAAATAATATTGTAGTACAAATAGCATAAACTAATACATTACTTTTAAAACTGTCTCTGATGATACTCTAGATAAGTGGAGTAGAAGCTACTAGACAGAAATTTCTTCAGTTCAGTTTTAAACTGCACTACGCTACACTTAAGCCGGGTTCACACACAACAAAACTGTCAATACAGGTAATGAGCATACTGCAAGTTGCCTTGCAGTAGCGAGTGTGAATTCCCAACTTTTAGTGGCGCAACTTCAGCCATGCCACGTAAACATCACTTTCCTTCCACCACGGCTCCTTGGTGGAAGTATTTCGAATCACGAGCATTCTGTCAGTGTTATCATGCTGTACTCTATTTGATTCCAGGGTGCTCTCAGTTTATTAATGAAAAAAGTGAGAACGGTGGTCGGTAGGTACACTTTTGCAGCTTCTCGAACTAAAAGAACAGCAACCTATGTACGATTTTCTGCAGCAGTGTGTGTTTGTGTGTGTGTGTGGGGGGGGGGGGGCAATATTTGCAAACCAATGCCATATCTCAGTATCTTAAAAGTCTTTTGGATGAATTACAAACTTAATATACAGGGTGTATCAGAAGTGATGGGCAATATTCATGGCTATGACAGAAATGGCATTCGAAATAAAAAAAAGTCAAGTAAACATGGACTCTAAAACGCATACTTTAAGAGCTATGAGCAATTCTTGATCTTTGAGACTGTGAAAAAAAATCTCTTCTACTGCAAATTCTTCGCTATGCATATTTTGGGGAGTGCTAGTATGGACCAAAACAACAAAAAAAGTCTAGTAAACATGGTCTCTAAAACGCATACCTCAAGAACTATGAGCACTTGTTCATCTTCGCTACTTTGATATACAACTCTTCTAATTAACAAGTGCTTCTAACTTTTAAGGTATGCACTTTAGAGTGCTTTTTTACTGGAAGTTTTTTGTTGTTTTGGTCCATACTACCAATTCCCAAAATATGGAACACAAACAGCTTGCAGTAGAAGAGATCTGCTTCACAGTATCGAGGATCAAGAATTTCTCATAGCTCTTAGGTATGCGTTTTAGAGCCTATGTATCTTGAATCTTTTGTTTCTAATGATCATTCCTGCCATATGCCTGAATATTGATTATAAGTTTTGAAACACCCTGCATGTAACCAAAAAAGTGTGTCATATAAACTTCGTGATTTGTGAGACCAAGCATTGTATAAACTGTGGAGTAAATGCAGGAAATAGCACCTGAGTGTGATTTGGCAACTGTTACACTAAAAAATAGTTATTCGAAATGCCTGTATCAATGAAGACAATAAGATTCTAAAATCTTGGAAGAATGGCGTGTCTGCAGGTGTTTGTTAGTTTGCCATTGCAGACACCATTTTTGTCTCTGAGTGCTATTTCTTTTATAAATGTGTTTGTGGTCCCTGATTTATCCCTGCATGAAATCTATTGTTGGCTCGAACATTTGGGTTTTGTTTTCCTTGTATTTAACTATTGTCACAGCTCTAATGCCACAACCTGCAGTGTAACATTCATACCCACCTATATGATTCCAACTGACGCCATACTGAAAGCTGTGTAAATATGTGGAATTTGTGGCATCCTGTGTGAATGGTAGCTCACGATGCCACGACGAGCTATGGGACCGGATTAATAGGCGTGTGTAAATACAAGCCTTACGACATTTTGCTTGCTCTGACAAATTGTTGAATAGTCGTGCAATCTTATGCATGTGTCCTTTCTGTACTAGTGTTAACTCCCGAAGTCTTCGTAGATGTTATTTTTGTCATTCATACTGTGCGATATTTTTCAAGAAATATTGCTGTCTAAAAGGAACTTCAATCAAGATTTATGGTGTGATACAGTTCTGAAATGATATGTATCCTGAATAAGTCTCTACATAACGTTCTAGAACTATCATAGGATGTAATTCTAGAAATACCCTTCCCTGTTCTGAAAATGTCATTCCTGACAGGTGATGTTTCCTAAAAGAGTTATTCCATAATACATTAGTGAATGATATCATGCAGAATGCATAGATTTCTCTTGGCTGTAGTCATGTGTACCACAAATACAGAGTGCAATGGGTGTAACTGCAGATATACCTTTGGTAGTTAATTTTTTGAATCTCTGTGTGGTAATCTAATTTATTAGACACAGTTCTTACGCTTTTGTTATATCTACAATAGAACTCCAGAGCGCATATCAATAGTCATTTGTTCATTTGTTTTGAAAACTAGTGACTGGTCATTGGCATCAGCCAGCCAGTCAGGCAGCAGCAGCTGGCTTAGTCATAAGTAGCAAGAGTGAAGTAACCAACATTGTGACATTTTGTGAGTTCCTAGCCAGGAGTGACTTACATAGTTCCATCTGTGTGCCTTGGTCTTCAGTTTTTGAATTTCTGCTAGTTATTTTAATAGACTCGTTCTCACATTTTCGTTTCTGTCGAAAAATATATCGATTTAGTGACACATTACAAGTTTCTAATCAGGAGCATGGTAATCTAATTTATTAGACATATTTATTGTGGTTTCATCAGTGTCTACAGTAGAGGTCCAAAGTGTGTGCCGATAGTCCTTTATTGTGTGTCTAGTGTAGCTTTCTATGGTCTTTTAGTATGGATAGGGTCTGTGACTACTGTGTGTGGATGCAGGCAGAGTTGGTGACACTTTGCTTTCAGCTCCAGGCTGTGATGGCTCCAGTTACACAGCTTGAGGCTGCAGTGGGTGAACGTCACTGTTGTGGGCTGGCAGTGGGGATCCAATGAAGGTCCAGCATGACTCATGAGTCCGCCAATCAGTCCACACCAGCGGCCAGTCAACTTACTGCTCCCACTGAGGTTGACCTGCCATCTGTGGTCGAGTGGGAGATTGCCTCACCCTGTGGCAGGCAGTGAAAGACTTCCCAGGTGGCCGAACATAAGGCCATCCCAATTAGTCTGACAAACAGGTTCCAGGTACCGTCTGTGGTTGACATTGTCACTCAACCAGATGCAGTAACTTGTCCTGTCTCAGAGGAAACCTCTCAACCTGCAAGATCTGGACAGTCATAGAGGGTGGGATTATTGGTAGTCGGGAGCTCCAATGTTAGATGTGTTATGGGCCCTCATAGGGAAATAGCTGCCAAGGAGGGGAAGAAAGCCAATGTGCAGGAGTCCATTACATGCTGGAGGTGGTTATATGGGTAGCAGGGGCTCTGTGGTATGGCATGAGCATTTTTTTAGGTTACAGGGTCTTGGGGAAACACAAAACGGGCATCACTATTGAAGGGTGCAGCTTGAACACAGGAAGAATGAAGAGCTAGGAACCATTTGTGTATCAGTTGTAAACAGTGGTATCTGTGTTGGGAAAACGACAGAGCTCCAAGTGCCAATAGAAAGCACTGATCCTCAGATCGTTATAGGCAATGAAAGGTGGCTTTTATCAGAGAACAGTTCAGCTGAAATTTTTGTGGAGGACTTAACAGTGTTCAGAAAGGACAGGCTAAACACAGTTGGTGGCAGCGTCTTTGTTGCTGTTAGAAGTAGTTTATCTTATATAGAAACTGAAGTAGATAGTTCCTATGAGTTAGTATGGGTAGAGGTCATTCATGAAAACTGGAATAAAGTAATAATTGGATCCTTTTACCGATCTCCCAACTCAGATGATACAATTGCTGATAGGTTCAAATAAAACTTCAATGTAATTTCCAACACATACCAGATTCATACAATTATAGTTGGTGATGACTTCAATTTACCCTCGAAATGTTGGTGAAAATACATGTTTAAATTTGGACATACACATAAAACATCATTATAAATTGCGCTAAACATGTTCTCTGAAACTTATTTCGAGTAGTTAGTTCATGAGCTCACTCAAATAATAAACAGTTGTGGAAACACACTTCACACACCAACCTATCACGCCTGCATCACAGAGGACGGCGCTTCAGCGCATGGAGACAGAGCGGAAAAGAAGCGTGGGGGGGGGGGGGGGAGAGAAGTGCGCATGCGTGGCAGCAGAGAGCAGGCAAAGTCCACGTTGCCACGTTGCTGCTGAATATTGGCGGGGGTAATAAGATGGAATACATACTTACAACTGATTAAAAATTTGCTGCTTAAATAATTAAAAGGGAAATTTTGAAAGAATAATTGAAAGAAATTGGAAGGTACACATATCCTGAGTGAACTTTAACTGGCACTAATATCAACAGACCTTCAGTATTCAATACTTTTAAGATCAACATTCAGCATTTAAATTTATGTACTTCTCGTTATTGCCATTGTGCATAGAGCTGGTTATGACGATCACACAATTTCCTCTTGTTTGCTTTGATCCTCTTCATGGAGGATTCTCGGTGCGTCGAATGATGAACAGATTGTTTTTTAATAAACTTCATCTCCAAAATAACGTTTATAACACTTCCTTAATGTCCGATTAGAATACACATTTTTGGACAATATTAATGCGGCAGAACTCTTCATTTGTCTGCCCAGTACCACTTGTAAAGACAAACAGATTTTTTAACAATATTAGCTCAACGGAGCTCGTAATACGTCTGTCTGCTATCACGTATAGTGACGAACAGATTTTTTAACAATAGTAACTCGGCGGAGCTTGTAATATGTCCACTCACTATCACGTATAGAGACGAACAGATGAATATAAAGAAATTAAAAAATTGAAGAGTATATCTCTACTTGTTTTGTTTCTATGTCAATGTTATCTATGTTACAAGGGAGAAAAGAAAAATAATATAATACATTACAATGCCTCCCCTCTGTGCACTAATGTCATATGGACATGTACAGTGTCTGAGCTTATTTCTCTTTGTAGGGGTTGATAACTCTCGCCAGTATGGGCATAGTCTTTAGTTTTCAGCGATTGGAGTTATCCTATATGGATACTAATTTATATAGGCTTGTCAGCTCCATTATCACATAATACATAAGTTTTCCTTAATAAAAAAGTGCTTTCTGTAAGCGTATAGTCCCATTATTGTCAGTCAGTATCTGGATAGTGTTATAGCTTGCAAAGCACGTGCACACAGCTTGACAACTGTTACCATCCCTGATCGCTTTCACGTGTTTACTACAAAGTCAGAGAGCCCATGTTGTGAATTCACATAGTCTTCCACAGATTCGTAAAGCTCGTGTTCAGCGGCGTGATCCTTTGTGAAATCTATCTTTGATGTGGTGACAACTGGCTTCCATATCAGCTGCCCGAGGAATGTATTTCAACTCGTCACTTCCACTTATTCAGTGGGGACACCAGCTGTACATCCGACATCCGATAACAAGGTAAGTTTCTTGCCGCTTTTACGGCATTGTCGAGCACAGAAAATTCATGCCTTTATGACGTTGTCGAGCACAGAAAATTCATGTTACACGAAATATTGTCATTCGTAGTTCATCACGCATACACCCACATATCTCACAAGCACACTTAACACTTTGCAGGGAGATTTCGTATGTTTTTGCGCTTTGTTTTCGAGCGTCTTTCATACTGTTGCATTACACAAAATTACTGTAGTGTCATTTCCAAATACAATACACATAACAAAGAAATACAACTACAAGAATAAACTTATTGTATTCATTTGCTGACATGTCATTTTAGCTACTTATATACATTGTAGTCTGATAGTTATTTTTAGTACATTTTATTAAATTATAATTTCGTTACATTGTTCATATCCAATTATATGAGTACATTTTTGCTCTCTTTTGGTTTTACATTCTTTACATAACATTCAGACAATCATAGATTCTTTTTTCCTTTATAGCATAAACTGACATACATTTCATTTCAATTTACAGTGACTTCTTGTTGGAGCATATTTATCAAGTAAAAAGAATTAAAGACGTAAACAATAGTCGCTACAACAGATTCTACTTGCTGCTGAAATAACTACACATGGCTTTGCCTCTGTAACGTTCTCCAGGAAGGATCTACGCACTACAGGGTAGAGGAAATTTTACGGAAAGGCATTTATGTGCTCAGTTAGGTCTCGTTGCTGGTCTTAACTGTAGTTTGTTGTTTATAAACAAAACGCAAACCTGATGATACCAATCGTATCAAATGCGTATTCAGTGTTTAAAGTGCACCTCAATATTTGCTTGTTATGTTCTTTGTATAAAGGGTAACCATTTTATGTGGTGAGGTATATAGAGTTATGTCATAAATACTATACGTCAGGTATAATGAGCGTAAAATAGTGTTTACATAAGTAACAAGTGTGCAAAAAAGTTCAATGTAAATCAGGTGTTTGACACTTTCATGAGTAGTCGATGCTCACAGTAGTTAGGTTTCGATCCCTTGATTATATGGTAGTGCTCCACCTTAGTTCAGCATCGTGATATGCGACGTCCTGCAACTGTTTTTTGGAAGACATTATGTTTACGCCAGTGACTGTTTAACTTTTTATTTCCACTATTGCAATTATGGCCTTAGTCCATTATCAAGTTCACATGTTTTGGCTTTAAGCCACATCAACTTTATACACACTGACACATTTATATATCTTTTTTTTTTCTTTATTGTATTTCAATTCCCCATCGGGGCAGGCTGGCAGCAGCATATGCACTGCTCTTCAGCCGAAAGACATAAAACAAACAATAGAGGACACTTAAAAATAACAAAGGAGAGAATATGGTGAACATAGATATAAAAAAGGGGGAACATCATGGAAGGCAATAGACAAAAAAACGGGGTGACCGTAAAACGGAGATAAAAAACTATGAAAACTGTTTAAAAGTAGCACACACAAAAAGCCACACACTGCGACAATTAAAAGAACACAAGGTACAGTATGACTGGAGCATAAAAGGTATCGACAGATGGTGTAGCACATAACAAACACTGACGGCGAACCTCAAGGCAGTACACAATTAAAATCACACCTCTTGATGCACAGGAGAAACACCACTAAACACAACACTGATGTGGCACACTGACGATGATCAAAACAGAGGATCTGCCAGGCGCAAGGAGATGAGGGAGACTGGAAGAAGGGAGGACGGGGAAGAGATGGGGGAGATGAGCAGGGGGCGCGCTGAAGAGGGGCAGGTAGGGAGGGATGTGGGAAGGAAAGAGGCAAGTATAGGATGCAGGGTCTCAGGGGAGGGGGGGGGGAAGGAGGAAAATCCGCTCTGGGAGAAGGAGGGAAGAGGAAAAAAGGGGGCCCTGGGGAGGGGGGGGACAAGGCCAGGTTATAGTTGGAAGGAAGGGTAGATGTCACGGCGAAGTTCGTCATCCGGGAGGGGGAGGCGTTGGAAATTGCCCTGATGAAGGAGATGGCGGGTGTGGAGGTGGAGAGAGGGAGGGATACAGCGATAGAGGCGCGGCAACGGGCGGGGGGTGGAGAGGAAGGAGGAAACCAGAGGGTGGGGGGGATCAAGCCTGTGGACAATGTAAAGGATGCGGAGATGTTGGAGGAACAGGAGGAGGTGGGGGAAGGGGATCAGTTCTTACAGGAGCCGTGTGGGGGAAGGAAGGCGTATACGGAAGGCAAGGTGGAGTGCATGGCGTTCAAGGATTTGGAGGGCCTTGTAAAAGCGGGTGGGGGCAGAGATCCAGGCAATACTGGCATAACAGAGGATAGGATGAGGGATTTGTAGGTGTGGAGGATGGTAGAAGGATGCAATCCCCATGTCCAGCCAGACAGGAGTTTCAGAAGGCGGAGGCGGGAATGGGCTTTCTGCTGGACGGTCTGGAGATGAGGGGTGCAGGTGAGGTGTCGGTCAAGGGTGAGGCCAAGGTATTTCAGAGTGGTGGTGAGCTGGATGGGACGACCATAAAGGGTGAGGTAGAAATCATGGAGGCGAAAGGAGTGAGTGGTGCGGCCTATGATGATGGCCTGGGTTTTGGAGGGGTTGAGACTGAGGAACCACTGGTTACACCAAGTGGTGAACTGATTAAGGTGGGTTTGGAGGTTATGTTGAGACCGTTGAAGGGTAGGATAGAGAGCCAGGAAGGCGGTGTCATCAGCATACTGGAGAAGGTGAACTGGTGGGGGTGGCTTGGGCATATCAGCTGTATACAAGAGATAAAGGAGAGAGGAGAGGACAGAACCCTGGGGTCCGCCACTCGTGGTCTCGCGGCAGCGTTCTCGCTTCCCGAGCACGGGGTCCCGGGTTCGATTCCCGGCGGGGTCAGGGATTTTCACCTGCCTCGAGATGACTGGGTGTTTGTGTAGTCCTCATCATTTCATCATCATCCAGGAAAGTGGCGAATTTGGACTGAGCAAAGATTGGGTAATTGTACGGGCGCTGATAACCACGCAGTTGAGCGCCCCACAAACCAAACATCATCATCATCATCAGAACCCTGGGAGACGCCAGCCATGGGATAAAAGATATGGGAGTTGGTGTTGTGGAGGGTGACATAGGAAGGATGGTGCGAGAGGAAGGAAGCGACCAGACGGACAAAATTGATAGGCAGGGCGTAGGTTTGGAGTTTAAAGAGGAGACCGGGATGCCATACACGGTCATAGGCATTTTGGAGGTCAAGGGAAACAAAAATGGCGGAGCGACGGGAGTTGAGCTGGAGGGACAGAAGGTGAACAAGATTGAGGAGTTGGTCTTCAGCAGAGAAGGAGGGTCGGAAGCCACACTGGGTAAGGGGGAGGAGGTGGTGTTGAGCAAGGTGCTGATGGATACGGTGGGAGAGGATCTTACTGAAGACGGAGGTGAGGCAGATGGGACGATAGGAAGAGGTGGCAGAAGGGGGTTTGTTGGGTTTGAGGAATAAGAGGATGCGGGAGGTCTTCCGAAGGTCATGGTAGAAGCCAGTAGAGAGGATGACATTATAGAGATGGGCGAGGACAGTCAGGAAGGAATAGGGGCTTTCTCGAAGGTGACGGTAGGTGACACAGTCGTGACCAGGGGCCGTGTTGCGTTTGGACCGGAGGATAAGTTTAATGTCTTGTGCTGTGATGGGAGTGTTTATGTTGGAGGGGGGCAACTGCCCCAAGTACTGGAGACTAGGAGCAAGTGGAGCGGCCAAGGTATCGGCACGTTCCATGACGGTGGGGAAAAGAGAATAATCAAAGTGGGGATCATTGGGGATGGAGAAGACCTCGGAAAGATGAGAAGCGAAGTGGTTGGCCTTACTGAGGTTGTCAGGAAGGGGGCGATCGTTATGGAGAAGGGGGTAGTGGGGAGTGGAAAGGGAACCAGTAAGGCCATGGAAGGCGGACCAGTACTTGGATGAGTTGATAGGGAGGGCGGCGTTGAGTCGTGTGCAGGTCTGGCGCCAGTCTCGGCGTTTCGTTGCTGTAATAAGGTTCCGTACGTGGCGCTGTATTTGCCGGTGGCGTTGGAGTGCATCCCTATCACGAGTGCGCAGGAAGGAGCGATAGAGGCGGCGGGATTCACGGAGGAGGAGGACAGCCCGCGGAGGGAGAGTGGGACGGTGTGGTGGGTGGTTTTAGTAGGAACATGGGCCTCCACGGCGTCAGTAATTACCTTCTGAAGGAAGGACGAGGTGTGGTTATATATCGTTGTCATTTGCTGTTATATACATTCGTAACGCTGTTAAGTAGTGCGAGCACACATGTCCATACATTGTAAAACGGCACAGTCTGTACATACACTTGTTTGTTCCACCATCACTAGTAAATATAACGATATATGGACATGTGTGCTTGCACTACTTAGCAACAATACGAATGTATACAAGGTGTTACAAAAAGGTACGGCCAAACTTTCAGGAAACATTCCTCACACACAAAGAAAGAAAATATGTTATGTGGACACGTGTCCGGAAACCCTTACTTTCCATGTTAGAGCTAATTTTATTACTTCTCTTCAAATCACATTAATCATGGAATGGAAACACACAGCAACAGAACGTACCACCGTGACTTCAAACACTTTGTTACAGGAAATGTTCAAAATGTCCACCGTTTGCAAGGCCATGCATCCACCCTCCATCGCATGGAATCGCTGATGCGCTGATGCAGCCCTGGAGAATGGCGTATTGTATCACAGCCGTCCACAATACGAGCACGAAGAGTCTCTACGTTTGGTATTGGGGTTGTGTAGACAAGAGCTTTCAAATGCCCCCATAAATGAAAGTCAATAAGGTTGAGGTCAGGAGATTGTGGAGGCCATGGAATTGGTCCGCCTCTACCAATCCATTGGTCACCGAATCTGTTGTGAGAAGTGTACGAAAACTTCGACTGAAACGCGCAGGAGCTCCATCGTGCATGAACCACATGTTGTGTCGTACTTGTAACAGCACATGTTCTAGCAGCACAGTTAGAGTATCCCATGTGAAATCATGATAACGTGCTCCATTGAGCGTAGGCAGAAGAAACTAAAATGAGCTCAAACATGCAAATTAAGCGTTTCCGGACACATGTCCACATAACATCTTTTCTTTATTTGTGTGTGAGGAATGTTTCCTGAAAGTTTGGCCATACCTTTTTGTAACACCCTGTATAACAGCAAATTACAACGATATATAAATGTGTCAGTGTGTACAAAGTTGACATGGCTTAAAGCCAAAACATCTACACTTGATAATGGCTTAAGGCCAAAACTTCAATAGTGGAAATAAAAAGTTTAACAGTCACTGGTGTAAACATGATGTCTTTCAAAAAATTTTATGTGACTATGAATCCCAGTAATGAAAAGTTAATTCCTGCAAATGTATTCTTCCACATACTTTTTGACACTATCACATTCATACATATCTAAGACTTACAACTATATTTACTTGTGGTGCGGCCCTTTTTTATGATTATATGGTACCTAACACTCGATAAGCATTTATCTTTCTTCACTTTAGGATGTGTCGATGCATTGTTCCCTGGAAGAAAAAACTTAATACTAACATAAAACTAAATATTCATAGATAAGTGTACAGTGGCTCAATGGTCACTATAACGTCTTTCATATATTCAACCATGTATTCATTTACTTCAGTGTGCAGTCAAGCTATCACAAACTCATTTAATGTCATGTGTGCATCTCTACTTACCTTGTATATCTGAAAGGTAAAGTGTATTATAAGCGTGGTGTGACCTCTTATTCAGTTTGCCACTTATATTGTACTCACTTGTTTACCTGCAGCATGAGTTTTCTAGTCCCTCAACTATAATTAGCGCATATACTTACAATACTTAAATTTGTAAATATATAGGTATAATGTACATAGCGTAACTTCAGTAAATATTTCGTAGTTTAGGATCCATTTCCGTGTATATAATCCCTTAGCTTATCTTTGTTTGTGTGTATTGTGTAGATAATCGTATGTGTAGTATAGACTCACCCTTAATTTTCTATGTCCCAGTTTATGCAATAGGCTTTAAAAATGCTAGTGCAGGCTGTAGCTCATATAGTTTGTTTGTTTTTGATGCTCCAACACTTTCAGCTGTGTCTGGCGCGCACGCACCTGCGGTTGGTTGACTAGCTTTGTCCCCAATGCACATTGTCCCCAAATTCCGCCGTCTGTGGGTTAGTTGGTTTTGCGTTTGCCAAAAGATCGGCTGATTAATGCTGGTATCTGGTGTCTGTACATATTGTACAGGTTGGCATATGTACTCGTCCATTGTAGCAGTTTTTGGCAAATCTTTGCCCATTTCTTTTATATCCACCTTTGTTTTCTGGCTTTCTCCATTGCCATTGTGATTACCATTACCATTAGTCTGTGTTGGGTAAAGCTGCCATCTGTGTTGTACTACGAATTCGTTGTTTACTTGTTGATCTGTAAATCTCTGTGTCACTACCGGCATATTAACAGGCGTCCAGTGTACCGGTCTCTCTTCGTGTATTAAATCTATTGAGTCCAGTAGAAATAGAAAGTATTTGATGTCATGTTCCGGGATGGTAATACGTTTTACCCTAATGTGGGCAGGAAGACAGCTCTTTAAAATTTTCAGCACATCTACTTGAGATACCGGGTTCTCCAGTATCTGGTTTTATTAAAATAGTTTTCAAAATAGCCCCTTAAACATCCATACTTGCTATTGAATGGAGCTGTGTTGAATACTTCACGCCTGAGCCTCTGTTGTACAACCTCAGACCAGTACTTATCCAGGAATGCTCTCTCACACTGTTCATAATAGTGGCAACGTTCTGTCATGTCCGTAGCCAACTTTCATTATTTAAAAAAAAAAGTTTTCTGGTGAGACCTGAGAAATTGTCTCATCGAGCGTCATAAAAGTGACATCGTGATTAGTTATATTACCAATAATCTACTCTTAGATTCAATTTGTGTATTTCTGTAGGTAGCTTTTTGCATACCTCTTGCAGCTCGCTGACTGCATTCGTCACATTTTTTACCTACGCATCCACTTGGAATTGAGTCTCTTGAATTTGAGAACACGCTTCACTAAGGTTTTGTAACTCACCTGCAAGCAGTTCTTGTTCATAATCTGCAGATGTTATCTTTTCCGTCAACGTATGTATATTGCGACATGTCGGTAACTATTTCTTGTTTTAGTTGTTTACCGAGCTCTGTGAACCTACCAGATAATTCGTCAGATAATTCAGTGTGTATAGTTTTGCTCACCTCACCGAACTGTTGACTAATACTATTCTTGAAGTCATTAAATACCTGATTTTGTTGTGCAGACTATTGTTATTAGTTGCATGAGCCATTTAAAAGTGTGTGTCTCACTAGTATTTGCATTGATTTTGTGAACAGTTTCCTGTGCTTGCGTTCGTGACGTCGTGATTAAATAATCAAAGGAATTTTCGCTGTCGCGCGCTTTCATTATTTGAAAAAAAAAGAAAAACTTTCCCTTTGAGACCTGAGAAATTGTCTCATTGAGCATCATAAAAGTGACATCATGATTAGTTATATTACCAGTGTCATCATTTTTTTAATAGTGGGACATTAACAGGCTTTCATTGTACTGGTGTCTCTTCGTATATTAAATCTATGGAGTCCAGTAGAAATAGAAAGTATTAGGTGTCAGTACCAGGATGGTAATACGTTTTTCCCTAATGTGGGCAGGAAGATGGCTCTTTAAAATTTTCAGTACATCTACTTGAGATTCCGGGTTCTCCAGTATCTGGTTTTATTCAAATATTTTTTCAAAATAGCACCTTAAGCATGCATGCTTGCTATTGAATGGAGCTGTGTTGAATACTTCACGTCTGAGCCTCTGTTGTACAACCTCAGACCAATACTTATCCAGAAATGCTCTCTCAAACTGTTCATAATAGTGGCAACGTTCTGCCATGTCCGTAGCCTGCTTTCATTATTTTAAAAAAAAAAAAGTTTCCCGGTGAGACCTGAGAACTTGTCTCATTGAGCGTCATAAAAGTGACATCGTGATTAGTTATATCACAAATGTCATAATTTTTTTAATAGTGGGACGCCAACTTGGTTGTTTTGGTATCCATCAGCCAGTTCATGAGTTTGCGTGTTACTTTCAACTGTTCTCAAGCTCGGATTTCCGACGTCTTGGCATAACATCTTGGCATATTGCATTTTGAAATAAGTTTTCAACAATGGCCATTTTCTTTGACTCCATTGTGAACAGTGTTTAACAAAATTATCTAAGAAATTATTTTCAAAAATGAAATTTTGCTTGTATCGGTACTTTTCAATTAAAGAAGTTGTATATGCATATTCATTAATGAACCTGATTATTCTCTGATACAGTCTTACTGATTTTGAATGAATTATTTTGCACTTTGATGTTGACTTTACACAAATTTTTGTCTGTCCTATAGAAATGCACTTTTCGCAAAGGATATTAATTGTAAGGAACAAAGATTATCTACGATGAGAGAGACGTCGCCAAGCACGGCCATATAACCAAACAGCTTAGCAGCTTCCTATTTTAACTGCTAAAATCCGCATCCCCAGCATGTCTCGTTGTAGACAGAATTTAATTTTAATTTGCTCCATCAAGTTGTTAATAGCCCCAATCTCAGGGACATGTAACAAATGCAACAAAGGCCATCGTTTATCTCAAAAAAATTTCATCGCAACAACTGAAAAGTCTTTTCATATTCTGGTCAGCGCCGTCCTTTGGATAGTCGCCATTGAATATTGGTGGTGGGAAATAAGATTTAATACATACTAGAAACTGATTAAAAATTTGCTGCTTAAATAATTAAAAGGGAAATTTTGAAAGAATAATTGAAAGAAATTGGAAGGTACACATATCCTGAGTGAACTTTAACTGGCACTAATATCAACAGACCTTCAGTATTCAATACATTTAAGATCAACACTCACCATTTAAATTTACGTACTTTTCGCCATTGCCATTGTGCATAGAGCTGGTTATGACGACCACCCATCCGCTGCTCACACAGTTTCCTCTTATTTGATTCGATCCTCTTCATGGAGGATTCTCGGCGCGTCGTGGAATGATAAACATATGTTTTTTTTAATAAACTTCGTCTCCAAAATAACGTTTATTAACACTTCCTTAATGTCCAATTAGAATACATATTTTTGAACAATATTAATACGGCGGAGCTCTTCATACGTCTGCCTGCTACCACTTATACAGACCAACAGATTTTTTAACAATATTAACTCGGCAGAACTCGTAACACATCCCCTTCTGTCACATATAGAGATGTACAGATGAATATCAAGAAATGGACAAACTGAAGGGCATATCTCTACTTATTTTATTTCTATGCCAATGTTATGCATGGTACAAAATTATTAATTTGTATTTGTCAAAAATAGAATATATGACAATCAATAACTTTCCATTATTGTTCCTGTTATTAATTATTGAAGAATAGTGAAAAGTATTATTGATATTGGATGTCTTAATTTAATAAACTTAATATTTATTACATTTGATATTGATATAATTATTATTTTGATCATTGCAGGGGTTTGTTTATTAAAATATATGTTTTGGGGACCAATGATGGAAAGGTTTTCCACACTTGAAGTTTTAAAAGTGAGGGCTAGACTTATTTCCAGTTTACAAGACCAGTGTTTTTTAAACTATTAAAACTAATGTTTATATTCTCTGTTTTTTCTGTAAGTTTTTTCTTTATTTTTTCTAGAACTACAACTTTTATTTTGGGTATTTATTATTTAATAATTCATTATAGATTTTTTTGTTGAGTGAGAACATTATCATTTAAATGGTTCTATAGTTGTGATAACTTTAATTTTAGATTGAATGTCTAAAAGAACGAGGGAGAAAAGAAAAGAAATATTAATAATAATAATAATATGATACATTACACTGTTGACAACAGTCCCTCAGTTTGCCTATGATACATTGTTTTTTACATTCAAATCTATGAGGGGGAATAATAAATAGTAAAACCAGTTTCGATCAATCGTCATGAGAGAAATATTAATTCACGTCTTGTCGACGTTGCATCCGCTGCTCCACAGATTTAAGCCCGTATTACATGATGCGCCTAAACCGTACACCTGTGCACCAGCGCCCCTAATGTGCATACCTGTAACTACAGACTGGTTCACTTCCGACCTATTACACCAGCCACGTGGGATATACCTAGTGTGCATGCATAGCAGCAGACAATATGTGCGACCAGTAGATGATCCGTGCGAAAAGAAAATAGAACTGTCTGTTGTCTTGTAAAATTGTTCGTTTCACCGAGCGCAACTCAAGGGCGACTGTGTGATATACTGGGGTGTCATATGTTCAAATTACATAGGTTGGAACTGAAATAGTGGCAACACTGCTGCGGAGACACTATGCAATGGAATCTACCATTGTTGCTGATAGCACACATTGTTGACACACCTACTTTATGCCGGTATTACACAATCAAATTTCTTTGTCAAAGATTGGATCAAAGATGTGATCAAATATTCCGTCAAATATATTTGACAAAGATGTTTGACGTAGCACTAGAAGGGGTATTACACTATCATCATATTTTTCGTCAAAGTTCAAGATGGCTGACAACTATAGCTTGTTAGTAACTGCAGCAGTTGTATGTACCACAATTGCACTGTGTGCACATGTGGAAGAGAAGGGGGGGGAGAGGAAATATACCTGGGTGAAGCCGAGGGTTTTACGACGACACGATAAAAGCATTCAACAAAACTTCTTACGTGAGCTTATAGTGGAGGATGTCAAGTCATACATCAATTACTTAAGAATGGATGAGCATACATTTCTGTATGTGCTCAGTGAAGTGTATCCTCATATCACAAAGCACAATATTCACTTAAGAACGGCTACATCTGCAGAAGACAGGCTCACTGTAACACTCCCATTCCTTGCTGCAGGAGAGGGTTAGGTTAGGTTAGGTTAGGTCGGGTAAGGTCAGGTCAGGTCTCCAATCTTCTTAATCTATTTTTGTATTCAGGGTGCCTCACGTTGTAAAGCTTCATACATCTCTATTAATTTTGTAGTTGTCGGCACACACCAATTGTATTTACCGGCAATGTTTATAAAAACACTACTGACGACAGAACGCTTCAGTGATGCTAGCGCTTGTAACATCTCATGGCAAAACACATACTGTATACGGTGAAAAAGGAGAAAAGAATAATTGAACTGGGTGATTGTAATTGCGTGGACAATGATTGTGTGAACTTTATGTAACAAAGAGAAACAATTATGTGTCAAGTTTTACTTGTATAGAATTATGTACCGATTTTTTTAAAGATAATATCTGTGTCGGCGAATACTGAAACCGCCACAGACGATACTTATTAAATATCTAGGGTGACCAGATGCAATTTTTTAAAAAGGAGGACAAACAGCTTCAAAAAGCTGGACAAAGGAAGAAAAAAAATGA
Source organism: Schistocerca cancellata (assembly GCF_023864275.1). Taxonomy (NCBI): domain Eukaryota; kingdom Metazoa; phylum Arthropoda; class Insecta; order Orthoptera; family Acrididae; genus Schistocerca; species Schistocerca cancellata. Next base: position 324,001,611 of record NC_064630.1, on the reverse strand, counting down.
GGTCACATCAAACGGGTCAACTGCAGATGATGATACCACCTGTCAGCTTTGGACAAGTCAAGTGACTGCCAGGGATTACCGGAAAACTAGTAGTTAATTGTTACTGATGGTCAGCTGCTGGTTAACTGAGCAATATAAAAAAAATTAAAAACATTGATTGTGGTGACAGTGTGGCGTCAATTGTTTTGTTATGTCAACAACACGGAATTGTTTACAAAGCGAAAAACGTAAGACCTTTCACCTTCCTTCATACGATGCACCACTACCAACATCTACAATTCAAGCAGCAGCTGACTACATGTAAACTGCACTTTAACCTTCTGAATACAAATAAACTGAATGACTATGAAACAATGAAATAAAACCATGACAGTTAATCTGTTGAGTTCTTTCTTAGCTTCATTGGCCACTGAGACGTACGTTCCAGCTCCACATATCTTACATTCCGCTTCAAATTTATTTCTCCCTTTCTTAAAGCCGGATATTTGCAGGAAAGGACATCAGAAAATGTACACTTTCGTTTAGGCATAGCCAAATATTTTACGTAACTCACTCGGTTAAAAATTACACTCACAAATCACACGTGCACTAGAGGAAGCCAAGCCCATACAAAGCGAAGATACGAAACGGAGATTTTAAATAATCGATATTTGCATTCGCTTATAGGTAGATCAAGGATAACACTGACGATCCTGGTGCCACCTACTAACACTGCCTTCATGCGTGTTTATCACAAAGGCTGTGACAATAGTTAAAGTACTTAAGAAAAGAGCAATAGAATGGGATGAATTGTAAATTTAACTGTATTATGATCAACTTTGCGAAAAAGCCAGACACTGTAAAAATCCGCCCAGACTCCAGACAAAGAGCTAAAAAGGAGGACATGTCTGGATTAATCCGGACGTCTGGTCACCCTAAGATGAGAATATGTCACAACGAGTATAAATAGTAGTGACCGAGCATTAATTTCTCTGTCGTCTTCTTGGAGTTACATGAGTAGGAAGAGCCTGTGAAGTTATATTGTATGCTTGTGTAGCATTCTTTTGTTAAGACTGAGAGAAGGACGCCATTAGGTACTGATTTGTAAAGTTGTGTAATAATTTAATCTGTCTAAATGTTTTGAATAGAGTTACTTAGTGAAAACGTGCATTATGATTTGTAATAAGCTAGCCTGGTATTTTATCCCATTCTTTTAAGACATTTTCAGCTACTTAAATATTATTCGTGGTACAGATATGCGCTGCGAACGAACGAGCCGCTGCTGTGGCGCATTCAAACTGCATTAAATGAAACCAATTATACCGCAAAGAAGCGGACAGGTAATAGTGAACTAAAATTATTTCTTTCAGCTTTCGGAATTGCAGGGCAGAGCAGCAGATTTTATGATGCATTTTACAGGTGGACGCGGGCTGTGGATGATATATTATTAACAGTGCAAAAAGATAATTTACCTTCATAACATAAAAGAAATCTTGCTGTGTGTAGATCTGGCCTGGCAAACATTATAGTAAAAACATCTTTTTCTCTGATAATAGTCTCATGTTCTCGTGTTAGTTGTGGTACTTATCAGTGTTTTATTGTTAACAAAAATCCACTGCAAAATTTTGATGTCGAACAAACATTGCGTACTGTAATATCAGTACTGATAAGGAAATAATTTTCAGTAACCTTTTCAATAACTGTAAAGTAAGGAAGATATGTTGAACTTTATTGCGAGTGATGGTAACAAAACAATGTAATATATATATACACTCCTGGAAATGGAAAAAAGAACACATTGACACCGGTGTGTCAGACCCACCATACTTGCTCCGGACACTGCGAGAGGGCTGTACAAGCAATGATCACACGCACGGCACAGCGGACACACCAGGAACCGCGGTGTTGGCCGTCGAATGGCGCTAGCTGCGCAGCATTTGTGTACCGCCGCCGTCAGTGTCAGCCAGTTTGCCGTGGCATACGGAGCTCCATCGCAGTCTTTAACACTGGTAGCATGCCGCGACAGCGTGGACGTGAACCGTATGTGCAGTTGACGGACTTTGAGCGAGGGCGTATAGTGGGCATGCGGGAGGCCGGGTGGACGTACCGCCGAATTGCTCAACACGTGGGGCGTGAGGTCTCCACAGTACATCGATGTTGTCGCCAGTGGTCGGCGGAAGGTGCACGTGCCCGTCGACCTGGGACCGGACCGCAGCGACGCACGGATGCACGCCAAGACCGTAGGATCGTACGCAGTGCCGTAGGGGACCGCACCGCCACTTCCCAGCAAATTAGGGACACTGTTGCTCCTGGGGTATCGGCGAGGACCATTCGCAACCGTCTCCATGAAGTTGGGCTACGGTCCCGCACACCGTTAGGCCGTCTTCCGCTCACGCCCCAACATCGTGCAGCCCGCCTCCAGTGGTGTCGCGACAGGCGTGAATGGAGGGACGAATGGAGACGTGTCGTCTTCAGCGATGAGAGTCGCTTCTGCCTTGGTGCCAATGATGGTCGTATGCGTGTTTGGCGCCGTGCAGGTGAGCGCCACAATCAGGACTGCATACGACCGAGGCACACAGAGCCAACACCCGGCATCATGGTGTGGGGAGCGATCTCCTACACTGGCCGTACACCACTGGTGATCGTCGAGGGGACACTGAATAGTGCACGGTACATCCAAACCGTCATCGAACCCATCGTTCTACCATTCCTAGACCGGCAAGGGAACTTGCTGTTCCAACAGGACAATGCACGTCCGCATGTATCCCGTGCCACCCAACGTGCTCTAGAAGGTGTAAGTCAACTACCCTGGCCAGCAAGATCTCCGGATCTGTCCCCCATTGAGCATGTTTGGGACTGGATGAAGCGTTGTCTCACGCGGTCTGCACGTCCAGCACGAACACTGGTCCAACTGAGGCGCCAGGTGGAAATGGCATGGCAAGCCGTTCCACAGGACTACATCCAGCATCTCTACAATCGTCTCCATGGGAGAATAGCAGCCTGCATTGCTGCGAAAGGCGGATATACACTGTACTAGTGCCGACATTGTGCATGCTCTGTTGCCTGTGTCTATGTGCCTGTGGCTCTGTCCGTGTGATCATGTGATGTATCTGACCCCAGGAATGTGTCAATAAAGTTTCCCCTTCCTGGGACAATGAATTCACGGTGTTCTTATTTCAATTTCCAGGAGTGTATATATATATATATATATATATATATATATATATATGTGTGTGTGTGTGTATATATATATATATATATATATATAGTGATAAATGTATGTGGCTCATGATTAATGCCATGTATTAATGAATGTACGAAAATTCTTTCATGGAAAGACGTAGCACTGCAAGCGAGTCAGAGGAAAAGATCCTGATAGTACTGAGAAACTGTAACAGCTACATAATCCAGGAGCAGCTGAACCCCGAAATCAGATAAACTAAAGGTAAGAGTACCATGTCAGTCAGAGGAAAAGATCCTGATAGTACTGAGAAACTGTAACAGCTACATAATCCAGGAGCAGCTGAACCCCGATGTCAGATAAGCTAAAGGTAAGACTACAGTGTAGTTGTTCTGTTCGTAGAAGCTTAACTCCAGTGAAGTGATCTCATATCGCTAGTGGTGTGCGTAGTTTGGCGTTAGTATTTATGATAGAGCAAAATTGAGTATAGATAGTAATTTTTAGTGTTCAGTGTATTGTAGATAAATTACCATATTTTGTGTGCTAGTGGCAAAACTTACAGATCCTGTGTTCGAGTAGGTAATTTATGAATATGGTTAAATTGCGTAGTCAACGTCCGAGCAATATGGATACTGAGGGACAGCCATTAGTTAGTGCAGGAAATGTAGAAACGGCTGCATTAAGCAGTACAAGTACTCTCTTTGAAGATATACCATGTGAAAATGTGGAGGCGGGGCACAGGAATTGGTGCCACCGCCCACCAGTGGTCAAGGAGATGTAATAAAGAAATTGCACCGACCCCAGAAAAGCGAGTTCCAGAGAGTGGTAATCTGCCTGGTGGGTATTCACTTCAGGCAATATTAGAGCGCGTGCTAGATTACCAGTCAAAATTTGCTCAACAACAAACTGAAAAGGACGGAAAAATTGAGAGCTTTCTCGCACAGCAAGCTAAGCGAGATAGCCAGCTAACGGAAAATTTCCTTGCCCAGCAAGCTGAGCGAGATCGCCAGCTAGAGGAATAGTTTCTTGCCCAGCAGGCCGAGCGGGATCGCCAGTAAGCTGAGCGGGATCGCCAGCATGCTGAGCGTGACCAGTAACTTGTGCAATCGTTAGAAATTATGAAAAGAGAGATTGCCTGTATGAAACAGAATTATGAGTCGATACCTAAGGCCATGCAGGAGTTGACTGTACAGATCAACAACCTACAAGTAGCAAACACTAACATTATAGACGAGACGAGTGTCTTGGCCAACCGATTAGAAAACCTAGAAATAGATTCCACACAGCTTGTAGAGCAGAAGTTGAATGAACAAGTGACTAAAATTGAAACCGAATTCAACTCATGGCTAGAAGCGAAGGAGAGCGAGATGGACAAAAATATTAATTCTAAGGTACAGCACCCATGACAGATAGAGATTCCGAATCGTTCAGTACCGCAGTGAATAGTCAAGTACAGAATGACGTGCAAACCATCAAACAAATATTCAATGAGGATATTCCGCAGTGGCAAGTGAATATCACCAAACGGATATCCGACTTGGAAAAGGGTTTAGCATAGAGTAGCAAACATCTTGAACATGAAACTATGTCGCCAACAGCCAATGTTTTTGGCAATGCACAAACTTATGCGCGGTGCAACAATGGTGAATCTTTAGGCGATAATGCGAAGAGCTGTAGCTTCGGTTCGGAGCAGACAGCCTATGTCCCAGGAGCAAACCAGTATAGTCCAAAAATATTGGTTGAAGAAAGTTTGATCAAAAATAGGCAGTTTCAAACGTTTACTACTGAACGGTAGTCAGTACACCCAGTAGTATTCATAAAAAGCTTTAGAAACATCTTGCCTAGTGTGTGGAACGAAGCACAGAAAATTCAATACGTAATGTCATACATACAGCGTGATGCAGCATCGTGGGCTACGGAAGTAGGAGACAGCTGCATGACGTATGAACAGTTCGAAAGGGCGTTTTTGTCGAAGTACTGGTCGCCTTGTATACAAGGACGGCTCAGAAAAGAAGTATACAATCCCGAACCGTACTCAGCCCGTCTTGGGAGTCTGAGACGGTATTTCGAGAAGTATATAAACAAGACGCGCTACTGGGATGAGCCCATCTCGCCAAGAGACATAATAAGACTCCTAAAATCACATTTACTCATTCATTTCAAAGAGAAACTAATACATGTACCAGAGAACAACATGGAACATTTCGTGCCTGTTCTAGATTCAATAGACGCAAAAGCAGCGTGTGATCACTCACGGAACAATGGATCAGGGTGTGAAAAATGACAGGAATAATAGTGCACAAAACCACAACCATGGAAATGGTGGGGGCGGTAACATGCGTCAAGAGCACTCGCAAAATGGTAATAATGGTAGAAGTCAGAACAGCTATAGGCAGCAGTCCCATAATAAAAAGCGTTGATTTGATGACTGGTACGATTCTGGACCGCCCGGGACCAACCGCTGGAAAAATGCGCGAGGTCAGAGGCATAGCAATTACAGCGACAGTAATCGTAATTGGAATTAGAATCCCCGACCAAGCCCAGGAGGGCAAGGTAATGACCGGTACGATAACAACAGACCACCGCTGCAAAACGCGCCTATTGCGCAGTCGTGGCGGCCTACAAATCAAAACGTACACATAGCAGAGGTTGCGGACAATAGCCGTCCAAGTACCTCGCAAGCAAGCCATCCAACAAACTAGAATCGGCCATGATATGCTCTCCGTCGCTGGCTGAGGGATGGAGTGAGAGGAACACGAATGACAATAATATGCCTGGAATACATATGCTGCGGTACAACGACGGAATCAGTATGGAGCAAGATCAACTGACCGAACCCCATGAATGTAATACAGATAGCTATGAAAAATCTGCCTCGATTGTACAAACTACCTGATGTTTACCTAGGTTTCAGCGTGGGGAACACCGCCTTCTTCAGAACAAGTATAAAACAGCTTCCCTAAATAGGCATAGTCAAAGGCTAAAATCAAAACCTACAGCGGCAAGACCCCATGGAAATATATACAAATACACGGTACATATGTACCAAGTCAATAATGTTACTTATCTCAACCCTGTGTGTGCTGCCTCGCCCCAGCCAACGTACGATGGTCACAGGCTATTCATAATTATTTTAATACAGGTAGCAACGAAAATGTGCAAGCCATAATAGAAGCGAAAATAAATGATGTTGCAGTGAATATAATCATCGACACAGGTGCCTCAGTGAGTGTAATGGGTACAGAATTGTTTAAAGCCCTGGGGAAGGGACGTAGTATAGCGACTTTCCCGGTTAATAATTGCAAGCTGTCTGGAGCTATAAGTGCACAGAGACAATTAGTTAAGCACCAAGTGCAGGTGGAGATTTGTGAGGAGAGCGAAGCCATAGTGAGGTCGTTCCTCATTGTTAAAGGGTTAAAGGTTGCCTGCATTCTGGGTGTAGATTTTCTCCGTGAGAGGGACGCAGTGATCGACCTCTCCTCGGGAAAACTAAGCATAGTTAATAAAGGTAGGAGGATTGAGTTGTTTATGACGAAATCGAAGGAGGTACTTGAGGCATGTTCCAACCGAATTAATATCTAATGTAGGAACCCCTGGGTACTACACCTAGATGATTATTCACATGTGACAGATCTTTATTATCCTAGTATGGAAGATATAAATTTTGAAACAAATATTGATGCATTTCAAACCAAAGTACAGGAATCTGAAAGTTTAAGCAACATACAAAAGCAAGAGTTAACGCAGCTGCTATCGGAATATACCATGGTATTTACCGACCGACCAGGAATAATCAAGGGGTACCACTGTCACATAGAGGTGATGCCCCACAAAACGTACTGCCGCACATCTTACTCCATCCCTTGGTCGAGGAGGGAAGTAGTGGCTAAAGAGATTTGGAAGATTTTAGAGTGGGGCAGTGAAATTATTTATTCAATGACCTGTCAAGATGTAAATAGTCGCAGTAAGAAGATTTCAATTGTGTTTTAGAGTATACGTATGTTAGCTTTAAGAAAGAATTTGTGTGTATCATAAATTTTGAGAAAGCAAAATATTTAATATATATGTATAGCATGAAAGTAGAATCGATAAACTGGGCAATAACATGCAAATGGAAGAGTTTGTTTACAGACAATTAGTGTCAGTAAAATACTATATGCTCATCAAGCAATGTACAATCTTTTTGTTGACAAGATAATGAATAATTTCTTGAATCATTTTTCATTTGTAGTAAGTATGTACAATTAATGATGCTGTCATGCACATGGTAAAATCTGTTTGCTAGATAGATGATAAACTGGCAAGCTACACAGAAAAAGGAAAAGAAAACTATGACCCAAAAGTCACACACCTTTAAATAATTACAAAAAAGCCATATGCTTAGTAACAATACTAAAAGTATGTAATGAACATGGTAAACACAATGGACTCAATATAGATGAGAGTGATTATTCAAAGAACAGTTGATATGCATTAAAAACAAACTGTGTTCATAAACAATCTAGGAAAGGATGAAATATTGTGTGTAGCAGGGACATAAAATGACTGTTGGATCTGCACCAATATATACATCAGAATAAGTGAAGTGTTGAGTGACTAACTGTCATAGTGCAGTGCTCAACGGACAATAAATTTACTGTGTATAAAAATGGTAGATACAGGTAGTGATCCGTTCGGAGTCGATTAAAACAAACATCACTCGACGGAAACATTTCGTGTATGTGATTCGAAACATTTTCGCGTGTTGAGAGACGCTCTGGCAGTGTATCGATCGTGAGAACAAATGGAAGTGTGTAGTACATCGTTCGTGTGACGAACCCTAAATACCAGTGTCACAGTGCGATTCAGTTGTGAATCCACAAGAAACCCGTTATCACGCCAAAACATTCTGTGCAAACCAGTGAAACGACGGCCTACTGAACAATAAACGCTTTTAACCAAGTTGCATTTTCTTCCACAGCTAATAACCTGTACCCTTAAAGACAGTACACCGTTGTGGAATATTTGTTTCATACGTTTTGACGGGAGCCATGCGGAGAAGCAGAGACGGGTGCCGTGCCGCAGGAAACAACTGCAACACGCCGACATTGGTGAACAGTTCGCGACTGCGCGGGCGCCACCCCAACCAACACCGACTCAAAGGAAGGCCTCGGCGATTATTCATGACGTCACGTCAGCTAGGCACGGCGAACGCCAGGTCCATTGCAGGCAGAAACACCTGGGCGTGCTTATCACTATAAATCTCTTATTTTTGGACAAAATGTTTGGTAATGTTTTGGATTCTGCAGTTTTATTTAGATGAAAGATTTTCTTACTATCGTAAAGCTAAAAATGAAGATTATAGTTCTGTATTATTGAATTCGCTTTTGGAAAATGTGGTTCACATACCTGAAAATAATTTCGAAAATAATGACTGAAGTGGAACACTAATTCGATTGTATTAGAGCACATAACTTCGAATTTACGCATCGTATTATTATTTTCAGTGGAAAACTTTGCTAAAACCTGACTTGTCACAACATAGCTAACTGTATGATCTTTACTCTGAAAAGCAGTCTTTGCCCACATGCAGGTCAAATAAATCGTTCCTTCGAGTAAATAAAAAATAACGTAGAACACGCGATTTCCTCTATTCAAGTGTGAATACTAGTTGCTGACCTGACCGGTCAAAATTCGTTTACTACAAGACTGAGGACACAAAACCAGTAGTTGTGCCTGAGTACAATATCGTACAGGTCTTCAATAGGTATAAATAAACAATAAAGAAATACAAAAATTGGAACACTATCGGATTTACTTACTTTGGAATATTTGGTTTGTGAAAATGCATCCCCGTGAATGGCGGCAATCCACTTGCGACGAAGGTCTTCGTCGTTAGGAAACGAAAACACTTGGACCTTAGGTCCATTTGGACAATTCCCATTACAGCGAGGAACACAATGCTTGTACACCATGATGAAAACTCTCACTATAACTGCTGTAGTCGAAAAAACACAATAAGTAACACAAAAGGAACGGCACTGCACAACCAACACTACGATCATACACCATGTGACATGCCTAGGCGTTGTGACGTCACTAACGACTGATGACGTAGCGCCAGGGCCTCCTATAGAGTCGGTGTTGCCCCAACACGCCGACGCTGTTACGGCGAGCTGGACGTCGACCCCAGCGGGCGTTGGCATGCCGCGTTCCAGACGATACTACGCAACAATTGCTTCGCGCCGCCAGCTCCGTACGACATTGTCGACATTCAACCGAACATTACTAACTACATTGTTCATGTACTAACATGAAGATGATTTATTGGACATGAAATTACGTGGCAATTATTTTTTCTTTAGTTTACTGTGTATAAACTCAAAATATTAATTTGTTAGATGATTTATGTTATATGTTTTCGTCATATTAGTGAAGCAGACTGACACGAATGCCATACCATGGTAGAACATTTGTCGTGAATAATTGTAGAGACAAGTCATTATAATACTGTAAAACTATTTAATGATTGACTTTCTGTGTGACACGAAACACAAACTCAAACATTACCACGGATGTGGAAGAGTGTAGAAGGTAAGTTTTCAACAAGGGGACTAAATTTTTAACATTTTGTCATAAATAACTTTTGTTATCTATGAACATTTGATAAATGCCAACCTTTTTTAATGAACAATCAGTTGCGTTTGACTGCAAACCAGGAGAGATGACCATGGCTCTGGCGCAGTTTTCCCTGGTTTCCTGACCGCACATAGCCCGAATGGGAGAGCCAGAAAACTGTAATGATCCTGGGACTAGGTTTACAGTCACCTCGCAAAGTGTGAGAAACCATAAACAGTGTAAATAAAACTATAGTGCAAAAGAGCAAACAAAGAGAATAGTGAATATCGCAAATAAGGTGAGAAACAATGACGAAACGGACGTTAGTGGCAGCATATTGCCGAACATTCTTAATGTTAGTCAATTGCTGCCAGGGGTCATTGTAACGTCTCCTGGCAAAACACATATTATATGTGGTAAAAAAGGAGAAAAGAATAACTGAATTGGATGTTTGTAACTGCGTGGACAATGCTTGTGTGAACTTTATGTAATAAAGAGAAACCATTATGTGTCATGTTTTATACGTGTATATAATTATGTACCGATTTTTTAAAAGATAATATCTGTGTCGGCGAGTTCTGAAACCGCCACAGACGATTCTTCTTAAATATCAAACAAAGATCAGAATATGTCACAACGAGTATAAATAGTAGTGACCGAGCATTAATTTCTCTGTGGTCTTCTTGGAGTTACATGAATAGGAAGAGCCTGTGAAGTTATATTGTATGCTTGTGTAGCATTATTTTGTCAAGATTGAGAGAAGGACGCCATCAGGTACTGATTTGTAAAGGTGTGTAATAATTTAATCTGTCTAAATGTTTTGAATAGAGTTACTTAGTGAAAACGTGCATTATGATTTGTAATAAACTTCCTGGTATTTTATCTCATCCTTTTAAGACATTTTCAGCTATTTAAATATTATTCGTGGTGCAGATATGCGTTGCGAACGAACGAGCCGCTGCCGTGGCGCATTCAAACTGCATTGAATGAAACTAATCATACCGCAAAGAAGCGGATAGGTAATAGTGAACTAAAATTATTTCTTTCAGCTTTCGAAATTGCAGGGCAGAGCAGCAGATTTTATGATGTGTTTTACAGGTGGACGGGGGCTGCAGATGATATATTATTAACAGTGCAAAAAGATAATTTACCTTCATAACATAAAAGAAATCTTGCTGTGCATAGTTCTGGTCTGGCAAACATTATAGTAAAAACATCTTTTTCTCTGATAATAGTCTCATGTTCTCGTGTTAGTCGTGGTACTTATCGATGGTTTACTGTTGACAAAAATCCACTGCAAAATTTTGATGTCGAACAAACATTGCGTACTGTAATATCAGTATTGATACCGAAATAATTTTCAGCAACCTTTTCAATAACTGTAAAGTAAGGAAGATATGTTGAACTTTATAGCAAGTTACAGTAACGAAACGATGTTCCTTTGAAAGGGTACAGTGCCACCCGACATTGAAAATAGGTACAACATTCTTCGTTATTCTTGTCATAACAACATATTTTTTGTAATAATAACTCAATTTCACTTAATACAACGAAGCCGGATACCAGTGTAGGGAGGAATAACAATTTATTTATTTAATTGATCACATGTGCACTCCCACAAAATAAATCCCTACATCCAATTTGGTGAGATCTGCGAATTGGATGAATGTATGGTCGTTTGCTAACCGAAGATAGTGAATGTTCAATATATAATCATCTTTGAGACGGTCCTTTGGGCACCTTTGGTGGAACCAAATAGATGAAATTTGCCTGAGCTTTGAGCACCTGAAATGTGGCTGACCAATGGGTAGCATGGTCTTCCCCCAGCTCAACAGAGGTGGGATATGACCTGGAGAATGGCCATGTTTTCAGCACTCTGGCGCTGGATCTTGTGTTGGTAAGACCTGTCTTAGGTGTGCTCTGTAAAGACAAAGGAGTGGATACAATGGTATGCATGTGGAATACTTAACAGTAGTTTGGAATAATAGTTTCTCTATTTCAGGAACTTTTGTGGGGCTAATTAAATGTCAGGCAGGTAATATTAAGGGGATCATAGTAATCTTCGGAAGTGACCAACGGTCACAATGAAACCACATGTAGCAATAAGCTTAAATACTTTTGAGTGCTAAAGTTAGGCTGAATTACTGGTGTGTGTACTATAAGTTGGAAATATTTAAGAAATGGCGTGTGCAGGACCTGAAATTAGAGACGGGTACTTCCACGTGGTGAGTACTGTGTGAGTGTCAATCTGTGTGTGAGACAAAGGATAAAGAGAAGTACTCGCCCATGGTATCAGTTGAGGACTCGCGTGTGTGACGAATATGTTCTTAATATTACTTTGCGCGTTATATTTCCGTGTGACGCTTGATTCAAACTATAATACTCTGAGAGTGAAGCAAGGTGAGTCGGCCGTCTATCTAGCAACGCCACTTGGCTTGCATTGCACAGTAAGATGTGCATATATCCTCCAGAGTTCATAGTAGGAAAGAAAAGCTACGAAGTGGGGCAGTGTCGTGTGAAACTGGGATGAATTCTAATTGAAGTGGGAAAGCTGAAAGTGATGTGATTATAACGTTGTGACTATTCCTTGTGTTGTATTCCATGTTGCCAGTGTGGTGTATTTCATGTAATTTCAGTATGTGTGGTTTGCATGGGAGAGTAGCAAGATAGGTTCATGTTCCTTTTGCACCACTCGGTCTGGAGGAAATTTTCGTGATGATAGGTGTGAGAGTCGAAGTGTGAGATATAGCAAAAGATCCACCATCTTATCCAGAAAGTGCATTGTAGTGTTAGACAATTACGAGACCACAAGATAGAGAATCACCAATGTAAAGCCATGCCCACTGGGCGGAGTTTCTCATGTGTAATTGTTGTAAAAATGTATTGTTGTGTTTAGGTTATAGAATTTATCGGAATAAAAAAGATAGTGAAAGGAAAAAGATTGGTGGCCTTTTACTTCGAATAGTATGTTGTCATGATATCCAGAATTTATAATGTGTGCGCCATTCATATTCAGTGCGATGGCCACGTGTTGATCAAAGCCGTTGGGTAAGAAAGAAAATGTGGTATTGCCAGTGCGTAGTGAGCAGTCAGAGTTGTGTAAATTACTAAAAGTTAGATGTACGTTATCCATTTCCGATGCGTAATATTCAAACAGGAGAATAATTTGTAACTTAATTGTGAGTACTAGAGCTCATGTTACTCGATAAATAAGAATGAATCAACTCGCTTGGCAGACCACTCATCTTGCAGGCCTGACTACTTGATGCCACAGTATGAGCAAGGCATGTGGGTGCCTCTCATAATTTCGACCCTGCCAGGATAGTACTGTTAGGGTTTGCTGTTAAGATTTTTTTTATGGGATTTGTCAAGATTTTTACGTATATTGTGATAGCGCTAAGAAGTAAAATTTTTTGTTTGCAATTTCTTTCTGGATTGGTGAGGACCTTTTACTTTTTTATGTAATTGATTGCTACGCTGTCCAAGGCTGGGAGATTGTTGTATAAATTTTTTTTGCGTAATGTCCATAGTAATTAGGTCGCAGTCGAAAAGTGTAGCCACCATGGAGAATAGTGATTCTGGGGTGAACGTAGCAGTGCAGCAGGAAGTAGGTGTCGACCTTGGGTTAATGAGCGAGAACGGAAAACACTCGGAAGGGGCTGAATTGGTCAGCAGACCGCGGCTAGGTGATCCTTTAGGTGGCGGGCTTTGTCCACAATCGGGGGCTTTTCCCGACGACGCGGGCGAGCCGGGACTGGGTCAGGTATGCAGTGAAAGTGCAGCTACCCTTAGTAAAGCTACGGTTTCTCAGGCGAACGAGGTGAGTGCACCGAAAGTACCAAATGATAATGTGCTGCTGCAGTTTTTACAGAGGATGGATAGAGATAATAAGGAAAGATTGGAAGCGATGGATAAAGATAATAAGGAAAGATTGGAAGCCATGGATAAAGATAATAAGGAGAGAGATAGGGAGACTAAGGAAAGATTGGAAGCGAATAAGGAAAGATTGGAAGCGATGGATAAAAATAGTAAGGAAAGATTGGAGGCAATGGATAAGGGAAATAAAGAGGCAATGAGGAAGCTACACACAGTTATCGATGAGCGTCTGGCCGCAGTTAATAATCGGTTAGATGAGGGGAAGAAGAATGTGGGTGCGTTGAAGTAAGTATGTGACGCCGAGAAAGAAAAAGCCAATAATTTGGAGGTACGAATAACTGCAATAGAGAGTGATATTACAGAGTGTAGGGACGTGTTGCCGGATGAGCGAATCAAAGAGATAGTGGAGGACTTACTTGCAGATAAACAAGGGGCATTAGACAGCGTGGAAGCTCAAGTCACCCGGCAGGAAGTGGCGCTAAATAAACACAGGGACGAAGTTGCGGAGGTAGTGGTCAGAATGAATACGATTAGCGCAGATGTAGGAAAGATCAGTATAAGAGGCGAAACAGGCTCTGACAGTATGCAGCGAGAGGTTTATGCCGACCAGGTGGAGATACAATCATTATTACAGTTTAAAGAGGCACAATTAGAAATAAATAGGAAACATAGGGAAGAACTAGCACAGCTGCAATTAGCGTGCAGTAGTGAAGGTGATACACCACCAGGTCGATTGCAGAGGGAGAGTGAGATAAATTCAAAAAAAGAAAATAGACAGAAAGAGGAAGACGAACTCAGAGAGTTAGAATAACGGTTGTGTCGGATAAAACAGGTGGCAAACCCAACTGGGTATAGTCCAAGGTCGGAAAACATAAATGCGGAAGAAGAATGCAGGAGGCACTTCGTGTCGGTACAAACTTACACTTGTTTTCCAGATCCTGATAACTACCAACATCCATGCTTGTGGCTGTCTCAATTTCAAGATTCATTACCTTCATCATGGGGACCGCTCCTCAAAATGAAGTTTGTGTGTAACCATTTGAGGGACGAGGCTAGAGCGAAAATGCAGGAAGTTATTGAAGACTGTAGTAGCTACAAGAAATTTTGTGACAAGTTTTTAAATGAATTCTGGTCGAATAGTAAGCAGGACCAGGTTAAGCAAAGCACATTGATGATGCCAAATTGTAACGAAGGTGGTATAAGAGATCCAGTGGCGTGCTATCAGGAAATGCTGAGAGGAAATAGGTATTTGGATGTGCCATACGAACCTGGGGAGCTCATTAGGATCTGCATAACGAAGTTGCCAGTGAAATTGCGCAGAGATATAGTGATAGCAGGCAGAGGCTTAGACGATTCTGCGTCATTTCAGCACTTGTTACAGGAACTGGGTAATGAGAGCAACATCGTGAACAGAGATACGACTCATCGGTCAGATAGAGTCGAGGACAGGAATGGCAGAAACTATCAGACTGACAGGAGAGTATGGAATCAGTGGAATGACGGAAATGGAAGATGGCGAGGAAATAGGGGGCAGAATTCATGGGGATATCGACCGTCAAACTGGGAAAATAGAAGATGGGACAGAGATGGAAGAAAAGGGAAAATGAAAATCATGTTCGAAGAGAGGATAGGCAGTCATTGGGTTCACAATAGGACAATCACTGTCACAATGACGGAGGGGCAAGAAGGTGACTACATGATAGAGGGGTAGAAGCCAGGACTATTAATGATGTAAATATAAGCTGCAAACTATTCGTAAATCACCGAAGTAATGCAGAACACTGAAGAGCACAAACACAAACAACTTGTGAATTGTCAAAATAATGCATATATAACGCTCTGCCAAAACGCTCGTAACGCTTAAACAGCCGAAAATAATGCACTGCACAAACATTCAGTGTACGTAAAAAACGCTATTGATCTTAAGTAAACCGCGACGCATCAGCAAACTGCTCCCCTACAAAACTCGAGGCGCGGACGCCGGGTGGCGCGCTCACGCCGGTCCCATAGGCGAGACGCCTCTGGGCACACATATTTACCACTGCTAGTGTGATGCCTGTGGAACTGATATCACAGGTCGCGCTATAGAAATCTGTTCCAGAATAACATCGACTGCATTCTACCTAGCGATCCTAATGGGATATGTGAGCTGTGGCTAGCCGTGCGCTTGTGTTTACATCGCCAGAATTTCCATGCAGACAAGCTGAGACATCACGAAAGCTCCTACAAAAGCGACCATTATCTATACAATTTCCGAGAGGTCGACTTGGCTTTTATTTTACATAGCTATGTGAGGTCAGTAGAACACTGAGAATCTCTTAGATGTTGAGTCGCCATGCGGACATTTCGCGGCGATGCGTCAGCCACACTGGGGAGGTAAACATGAGTGCATGGCTAGACGCAACTCACATGTCTCTTTAGGCTCACTAGGGAAAAAGCAGTTGATGTTATTCTGGAACAGATTTCTATAGCGTGACCTGTGATGTCAGTATCCACAGGCATTACATCAGCAGTGGTAAACATGCATGCCCAAGGCGCGTCGTATATGGGACCGACGTGAGCGCACCGCCCGGTATTCTGTAGGGGAGCTGTTCGCTGGTATGTTGCAGATGACTATAGTTCGAAAGCGTTTTTTACGTGCATTGAGTGTTTATGCAGTACATTGTTTTCGGCTCTTTAAGCGTTGTGAGTGTGTTGGCAGAGCGTTATATATGCATTATTTCGGTGATTTACGAGTTGTTTACGTGTCTGTCGCATTATTTTCTGAACAGGTCTGTAGGCTGTTTAATGCATGATTTCGACAGTTGAAGATTAGAAAGCGTGTTTCCAGAGCCGTTTACATGCATTATTTTCACAATTTACAGGTTGTTTAGGTCTGTGCACATCAGTGTACTGGTTTATGAGTAGTCTGCAGGTCTGTAGATTATTTACTGCAACCTCAAGCATACCAGGGTGAGTGTTTTGCATCAGTGTAATAAATAGAGGAGGTGAAATCCGTCCATAAATAAATTGTATGCATTATATCGACAGTTTGTAATTAGTTTACATGTCTGCATATCTGTGAACTGCATTATGTCTGTGATTTATGAGTAGTTTTCAGTTTTATAGGCTGTTCAATGCATTATTTCGAGAGTTAACAATTAGCAAGCGTGTTTGCAGAGCATTATACATGCATTATTTTAACAATTTATAAGTTGATTGCGTCTCTGCACATCAGTGTACAGTATTATTTCGGTGATTTAAAGTAGTCTGCAAGTCTGTAGGCTGTGAATTGCGACAGTAAAGATGTTAGAGCATGTGTTTTGTATCAGTGTAATAAATAAGCTACATAAAATCCGTCCCTGAATAAATTGCTCCAAAATAAATAACGTATATTCCTTCCTCTGTCCAGCAGACCAGCACAGGCTGAGTCATTTTCCCGCCATTTTGCCCCCAGACAGCCATAAGTCGAGAGCACACTCTGGTGGCAGTACTGTGTACTGGGTCATTTGGACTCCGGGCCTCATGGTGGACACACTTGTAATTGGATGATCGGAGCAGGTGATGTGGTCGGGGTTGTAGGGCGTGGCTGGGTAGAAGAAGGTGGCTGATTTTAGCAAGCTTCCTCTTTATTGTTAGTTCTTCCAATACATTTTCCAGTAACTCAGCTCCACTGCTCGTGTCAGGGTGGAGACATGCTGATGCACACAGCCCAGGGAACGCCATGCTGTGCTCAGTCAGTGGCTGCACAGACGGTAGGAGGTTAGCAGCACAAGGCCCGGCCTAACTCGCCTCCTGCAGACACTGCGGCTCATGACGACGCCAGTAGTTGTTGGTGCAACAGCGGGCAACGCCCTCCGCCGGCCGGTCCTCAGGGACAGCATCACCGATAACGACGATGTAAGAACAACCGGACGCCCAATCAGCCGAACCGATGCCAACACCCACCTATGGTGCCCTTAAATAGTGCAGACCGCTTGTGAATCCGCCGGTTACGCGGCGCTGTGTTTATTAGAATGTTCTCGATGAGTTGGCTAACGCCACCGCACCACACGCAGCCCACACCTGAGTAATTTGGCTAATGCTGCGTTCTGGCTGTTGATGGCTGCCGCGCATGTACACACATACCGATGCTCGTTGCAAAACTGTGTCACCTGCATAACATGCCAGCCAGCCTTCATCTGCCGCCTGCCATGACGGTGGCGCATCACGTACTGAAACATACTAAATCATAATTTTGCACCATATTTCCTAAAAATAACCCCTTGTCCTCTACACACTGGATGGAACTACTTCCTCAAATTGTTTAAATAAAGACTGAAAATAAAGACTTACATGCTTCACATCCACCAGTCCAGCACAGGCTCAGTCCTTTTCCCGCAATTTTTCCTCCCCAGAGAGCCATCTTGGGTTATGTCAAGGGAGAAATGAAGTCACACTCTGGCGGCAGTACTGTGTACTAGGTCAGTTGGACTGCAGACCCCATGGTGAAGACACTGGATTGAGCTACTGCCTCAAACTGTTTAAATAAACACTGCATGCAAAATAAAAACTTAGATCCATCCTATCCAGCTCAGGCTGAGTCCTTTTCCCGCCAATTCCTAGGAAGAGGTGGCGGTCGAATGGCTTAGCATAGTGGAGGTAGCCCAAGTGACCTATCTTCCCATCAAAGTTTGAACTTCCCACCATGTTATCATTGCGATGTTGCCATATCTATCGCTGCTATTTTGGATATGCCATCTTGAATAAATTTGGCAACAGTAGAGAGTGGGATGATATCCTTGTTGCTCTCCTTTTTCTGTAAGGTGGAGCAGCATTTCCTATTTCTTCCACAAGCTCCTAGAGGCATTGTTAAAATGTAAAATACTGCACTCAGTATACAAGTGATCTCTCTCTCTCCCTCTCACTCCTTACACATCTGCCTCATCGTTTACTGCTGAGGGAGTCAAAGGAAAAACAAACTATTCACGGTGGTGCAGAACAGTCTGAGAAGCTTGTAAGGGTGTTGCAGGGTCGGTTGTGCTGAGAAATAATTGACCAGAAAAAATTTGGTATATTGTGCTATTTCTGACTTAATTAGCTGTGAAGTTAGCCAGTCAGGCCATTGTGGATGCAAATTCAAGCGGCCTGCCAGATACAATTAGTGTCAGCTGTTCTTATAGCATAGAAGATAATGCATCAGACTGCTCACACTTTAGCTTGCTATCGTTCCTTTCTACCATTCCATGTCCAATTTTTGTATCATTCTCTTGTTCGGTTTTAGGAAAACAAACAAAGGAAACGTTTGGCGAGACCACCTCTGTCGAGCAGCTTCAATTTGCGGACGCAATGGCCTAGTTGGCTAACTTCAATGCTAATTAACTGGGAAATGGAGCGAAGTTTTTTTCCTTAATAATTATTTCTTAGCACAACCAACCTCGCAGTACCCTTACAAGCTTTTTGCACTGTTTCTGACCACCCTATATATAAAAATAATTGTACTATAAAAACGTTAATAAGGAACTTACACAATTTATACTGTCTGACACAGTGAAACTATACAAATTTAATGGGCATTCTATATCGTCTGCCTAACAGTTAGTATATCATCACAGTAGTTTCTTGCAATTTGAGTAGATATCACACAACACCAGTTACTATAATGAATCTTGTGTATACATTTCTAGTGAATCATTTTGTTTTCAGATATTTACTAATTAGACGTTACAGCTGAATCTCCATTCAGTTTAACAACTGTAATGAGTAGAGAAGATCTTTAGATTATGCATTATATACATAAGCTGCATTAATATTTTAGAACATGTGATCGACCTCTAATATATATAAACTGAAGGCGGACAGGAGGAGAAACGAAAGGAAAGGGAGGAGATCACTGCAGAATCAATTGTAGTATTAGCTGACTGTGGTTATCTGTGTCAATACTATTACAACAACACTTCATTATGGGAATGAAAAAGACAATACAGTTTTATTCTTTTAATCAGTTTCACATTTTGATTTATGCTCCACTTCAAATGTTCAATTCATAATCATGAAACAACCCGAATCTGTTCTGATACGTAATGTACCTAGAGTAAGTTGCTACAGGAGTGCAACATACAAAGCAGTCTACTCTGTGATAGTACTAAACTATCAGAACATCAGTATCACATGTTAGAACTCCTCTACTGTAAGGTTGTTGCAGAGTGTTTCTTTATCCTATATTTGAGTGCTCTCATGCATACTCACTAGTAAACACATATTCACTACCAGCTGCTCCACATCCCCCACAGTCATTACATATTCACTACCAGCTGCTCCACATCCCCCACAGTCATTACAAGAAAACAAACAATCCACTTGTTACATAAGAGTGGGATTCTTAGACCATAAACTCTTGTAAATTGTATTTCTTACGTCATAGAGCTATCCAGGAGCACTATCTAGATTCACTAGTGCAATGTCTGAAACAATGGAGAACATTAGGTGCATGGTGAACTGTGTACCAACCTGTTGCATTGAGTACACTGTAGTGATTCGAGAATTTCTGTGTAAATTCTAGAACCACTCAGCCTTCTACAGCCTCGAACACACGGTATTCTGGATATGATTGTGGGATGGTAGAATCACATGTTTGTGTGTGCAAGTGCAAAATCTGTCACGGGAAGAAAGTAGACGTGGAGGACAAACGGCACCTACAAGTACCTGTCGGGCAATCCATAGATGTTTTAGTGGGTGTGTAAGGAAAACCATGGAGTTTATATGAAGCTCTATGCTTACTGTGTCATTGACTATTGTTATTAAAACAAGGACAGTTGAAAAATAACTCTAACAAACTCTTGACGTAAGCTTGTTACAGGAAAGACTTGTTTTCTGATTCATGTTAAGAAAAGTTATGGTATCTAAAGGCCCCCACACACGCTAATGCATGCTTGACGATCACGCTTGCGCAAGCTTGCTTGTGAAAGCTTGCTTGACCATGTGTAGGGTAAAT
Organism: Schistocerca cancellata; assembly: GCF_023864275.1. Lineage (NCBI taxonomy): Eukaryota > Metazoa > Arthropoda > Insecta > Orthoptera > Acrididae > Schistocerca > Schistocerca cancellata. Next base: position 323,981,026 of record NC_064630.1, on the reverse strand, counting down.
TAGCGCAAGCATCAGGCTTGCACAAGCAGCTTGATGCTTGACCGAATTTCGATTATGTGTGCTTGTGGAAGGCTCCAAGCATGTCCACGCTTGCTCATGTGTGCCTAGAGTAGGGAGGCTTGAACAAGCACACGTCTGTCATTCGGACACAGACTGTGGAGAGCGCTCGTTTATTTAGTTTTTGTGTCGTTTCCTTCTTCGGTCTGATGTCGGACCGGAAAGTGTTGGAAGAATTTATTAGGTGGTACGAAAGACACCATTGTTTATGGAATATCAAAAGTAAATAATATCACAATAAAATGAAAAGAGACACGGCATATGAGGTGCTTCTCACAAAGTACAATGAAATAGAGACATCAGCAACTGTTATTAAGAAAATTAATACACTATGAACGAATTACAACCAAGAAAAAAGGAAACGTGACAGCACTTACAAATCAGGAGCTACAGCAGACGAAGTTTACAGACGTGTCCTGTGGTACTTTGATCTTTTCACCTTTTTAAAAGAACAAAAGACACCAAGATGCTCTTAGAATAGAGGTAAGTGAGATACGTTGGTGGTGGTATTTAGTTACGGTAGCACTGTTACAATTAAGATATATGCCTATGCTTTTATTTGTTTATACTATACTGCAATATACATTATTTTCTTTTAAATTTTTCTTTACTGTTAATGAACAAAATTATGTTGCCAAGAAACTTGTCCTTCATTCACAAAGTAGTTAATAAATTCCTCTCTCATATGTCTGGCATCAAGTGGAATGTTTCCTGCAGTAGACCTTTGCAATGGTAGCATATTAGAATCCTCTGTTGTTAAGCCATTAAGGAACAAGCCATGTTCTGTGTCCTCCAAATCAAGAAAACCATATGTGGCATAAGTTTGATTCACAGCAGTCATTAAATCACTATCTAAAGCAATAATTGCGTTTACCACCTTATCGATACGGCCGACCTCTAAATTAATAGCTGTGTGGAAAATCCTAAAGCGTGCTGCCAAGAGTCCAAATACATTCTCAACAATGCGCCTAGCTTTGCATAATCTGTAGTTGTAAACTTCCTTTTCCATGCAGTTCAAGTCACTCTGCCAGAATGGTTTCAGCATATCAGTCCTGAAAGGAAATGCATCATCCCCTATAAATACATATGGTAGTTTTCGTGAACTGTTTGCTACTTTTTTCTCTTTTGGAATGTTGAGGATGTTACTTTGTAGTCTCCTAAAGAATTCAGTATTCCGAAGAACACCGTCATAATATATTCTGCTATTTGTGCCAAAGTCGAACAGAATAAATCTGTAGTTTGCATCAGCTATTGCAAGAAGGATCATACTGAGTGTATGTCTGTAACTGAAATAAAATGATCCACTTCCAGCTGGAGGTACAATCTCTACATGCTTTCCATCTATACTTCCAAGACTATCACAGAAAAAAGTGATATCTAGACGAAATAAACTGAATAGCGTGTTATATTTGTGGAAAATATAATATGATGTGATTAGCTGAACAAGAGTATTTTATACCTTTAATGAGATGTGATGCAGATGGGAGGGTTTGTATAAATTTTGAAAGGAGTGGGTATTGTAGCTAAAAGCATGATTTACAAGAACAGAGAAATCATGACTAATACAAAACACACATCGCACCTTTCAAACAACCCTCACAAACAGGTGTGCCTGATTTTTCATCATTTTCCGCTCCCATAGGGTTGCTAGGATTTCCTTTGGAGACCTCAAAGGGTGAAAGTGGGACAAGTCCGTTCTGTAGGGGACGATTTAACACCAGACCTCCTCTGGCGTCTCACTCAAGTACCTGACGGGTATGGATCCTAGGAAAGGGGGGTTGGAAGGGTTTCTCTAGGTCTATCTTCTTTATCTTCTTCAATCCTAGCATCCATATCTATATTTTCTTTTCTTACTTCTCATTTGAGGACCTGTCTATTTTTCCCCTCTTTTAATATTCACAAACTTCTATTGCTGAAGTCCTTTCTTATTTCTGTGTTTACTAGAAACCTAAATCTTATATTTAGATTAGAAGACCGAAAAATGCGACTACACGAAGACACATCCACATATACACAAATATACACTTCAACACAAACATTAAATTACATAAGACAAAGCTTGTCACGATGTGAGAACTGCCAGGTGTTGTAAGCGAAAATGTGTCTACATATGGAAATATCTACATCTACATCTACATTTATACTCCGCAAGCCACCCAGCGGTGTGTGGCGGAGGGCACTTTACGTGCCACTGTCATTACCTCCCTTTCCTGTTCCACTCGCGTATGGTTCGCGGGAAAAACGACTGTCTGAAAGCCTCCGTGCGCGCTCTAATCTCTCTAATTTTACATTCGTGATCTCCTCGGGAGGTATAAGTAGGGGGAAGCAATATATTCGATACCTCATCCAGAAACGCACCCTCTCGAAACCTGGCGAGCAAGCTACACCACGATGCAGAGTGGCTCTCTTGCAGAGTCTGCCACTTGAGTTTGTTAAACATCTCCGTAACGCTAACACGGTTACCAAATAACCCTGTGACGAAACGCGCCGCTCTTCTTTGGATCTTCTCTATCCCCTCCGTCAACCCCATCTGGTACGGATCCCACAATGATGAGCAATACTCAAGTATAGGTCGAACGAGTGTTTTGTAAGCCACCTCCTTTGTTGATGGACTACATTTTCTAAGGACTCTCAAAATGAATCTCAACCTGGTACCCGCCTTACCAACAATTAATTTTATATGATCATTCCACTTCAAATCGTTCCGCACGCATACTCCAAGATATTTTACAGATGTAACTGCTACCAGTGTTTGTTCCGCTATCATATAATCATACAATAAAAGATCCTTCTTTCTATGTATTCGCAATACATTACATTTGTCTATGTTAAGAGTCAGTTGCCACTCTCTGCACCAAGTGCCTATCCACTGCAGATCTTCCTGCATTTCGCTACAATTTTCTAATGCTGTAACTTCTCTGTATACTACAGCATCATCCGCGAAAAGCCGCATGGAACTTCCGACACTATCTACTAGGTCATTTATATATATTGTGAACAGCAGTGGTCCCATAACACTCCCCTGTGGCACGCCAGAGGTTACTTTAACGTCTGCAGATGTCTCTCCATTGATAACAACATGCTGTGTTCTGTTTGCTAAAAACTCTTCAATCCAACCACACAGCTGGTCCGATATTCCGTAGGCTCTTACTTTGTTTATCAGGCGACAGTGCGGAACTCTATCGAACGCCTTCCGGAAGTCAAGAAAAATAGCATCTACCTGGGAGCCTGTATCTAATATTTTCTGGGTCTCATGAACAAATAAAGCGAGTTGGGTCTCACACGATCGCTGTTTCCGGAATCCATGTTGATTCCTACATAGCAGATTCTGGGTTTCCAAAAACGACATGATACTCGAGCAAAAAACATGTTCTAAAATTCTACAACAGATTGACATCAGAGATTTAGGTCTATAGTTTTGCGCATCTGATCGATGACCCTTCTTGAAGACTGAGACTACCTGTGCTCTTTTCCAATCATTTGGAACATTCCATTCCTCTAGAGACTTGCGGTACACGGCTGTTAGAAGGGGGGCAAGTTCTTTCGCGTACTCTGTGTAGAATCGAATTGGTATCCCGTCAGGTCCAGTGGACTTTCCTCTGTTGAGTGATTCCAGTTGCTTTTCTATTCCTTGGACACTTATTTCGATGTCAGCCATTTTTTCGTTTGTGCGAGGATTTAGAGAAGGAACTGCAGTGCGGTCTTCCTCTGTGAAACAGCTTTGGAAAAAGGTGTTTAGTATTTCAGCTTTACACGTGTCATCCTCTGTTTCAATGCCTTCATCATCCCCGAGTGTCTGGATATGCTGTTTCGACCCACTTACTGATTTAACGTAAGACCAAAACTTCCTAGGATTTTCTGTCAAGTCGGTACATAGAATTTTACTTTCGAATTCACTGAACGCTTCACGCATAGCCCTCCTTACGCTAACTTTGACATCGTTTAGCTTCTGTTTGTCTGAGAGGTTTTGGCTGCGTTTAAACTTGGAGTGAAGCTCTCTTTGCTTTCGCAGTAGTTTCCTAACTTTGTTGTTGTACCACGGTGGGTTTTTCCCGTCCCTCACAGTTTTACTCGGCACGTACCTGTCTAAAACGCATTTTACGATTGCCTTGAACTTTTTCCATAATCACTCAACATTGTCACTGTCGGAACAGAAATTTTCGTTTTGATCTGTTAGGTAGTCTGAAATCTGCGTTCTATTACTCTTGCTAAACAGATAAACCTTCCTCCCTTTTTTATATTCCTATTAACTTCCATATTCAGGGATGCTGCAACGGCCTTATGATCACTGATTCCCTGTTCTGCGCTTACAGAGTCGAAAAGTTCGGGTCTGTTTGTTATCAGTAGGTCCAAGATGTTATCTCCACGAGTCGGTTCTCTGTTTAATTGCTCGAGGTAATTTTCGGATAGTGCACTCAGTATAATATCACTCGATGCTCTGTCCCTACCACCCGTCCTAAACATCTGAGTGTCCCAATCTATATCAGGTAAATTGAAATCTCCACCTAAGACTATAACATGCTGAGAAAATTTATGTGAAATGTATTCCAAATTTTCTCTCAGTTGTTCTGCCACTAATGCTGCTGAGTCGGGAGGTCGGTAAAAGGAGCCAATTATTAACCTAGCTCGGATGTTGAGTGTAACCTCCACCCATAATAATTCACAGGAACTATCCACTTCTACTTCACTACAGGATAAACTACTACTAACAGCGACGAACACTCCACCACCGGTTGCATGCAATCTGTCCTTTCTAAACACCGTCTGTACCTTTGTAAAAATTTCAGCAGAATTTATCTCTGGCTTCAGCCAGCTTTCGGTACCTATAACGATTTCAGCTTCGGTGCTTTCTATCAGCGCTTGAAGTTCCAGTACTTTACCAACGCAGCTTCGACGGTTTACAATTACAGTACCGACTGCTGCTTGGTCCCCGCATGTCCTGACTTTGCCCCGCACCCGTTGAGGCTGTTGCCCTTTCTGTACTTTCCCAAGGCCATCTAACCTAAAAAACCGCCCAGCCCACGCCACACAACCCCTGCTACCCGTGTAGCCGCTTGTTGCGTGTAGTGGACTCCTGACCTATCCAGCGGAACCTGAAACCCCACCACCCTACGGCGCAAGTCGAGGAATCTGCAGCCCACACGGTCGCAGAACCGTCTCAGCCTGTGATTCAGACCCTCCACTCGGCTCTGTACCAAAGGTCTGCAGTCAGTCCTGTCGACAATGCTGCAGATGGTGAGCTCTGCTTTCATCCCGCTAGCGAGACTGGCAGTCTTCACCAAATCAGATAGCCGCCGGAAGCCAGAGAGGATTTCCTCCGATCCATAGCGACACACATCATTGGTGCCGACATGAGCGACCACCTGCAGATGGGTGCACCCTGTATCCTTCATGGCATCCGGAAGGACCCTTTCCACATCTGGAATGACTCCCCCCGGTATGCACACGGAGTGCACATTGGTTTTCTTCCCCTCTCTTGCTGCCATATCCCTAAGGGGCCCCATTACGCGCCTGACATTGGAGCTCCCAACTACCAGTAAGCCCACCCTCTGCGACCGCCCGGATCTTGCAGACTGAGGGGCAACCTCTGGAACAGGACAAGCAGCCATGTCAGGCCGAAGATCAGTATCAGCCTGAGACAGAGCCTGAAACTGGTTCGTCAGACAAACTGGAGAGGCCTTCCGTTCAGCCCTCCGGAATGTCTTTCGCCCCCTGCCACACCTCGAGACGACCTCCCACTCTACCACAGGTGAGGGATCAGCCTCAATGCGGGCAGTATCCCGAGCAACCACAGTCGTAGTTCGATCGGGGGATGCGTGGGGCGAGCTGGCCGTCCCCGACAAACCCCCATCCGGACCCCCACAGTGATGCCCATTGGCAACAGCCTCAAACTGTGTGACCGAAGCCAACACTGCCTGAAGCTGGGAGCGAAGGGATGCCAACTCAGCCTGCATCCGAACACAGCAGTTGCAGTCCCTATCCATGCTAAAAACTGTTGTGCAAAGAACGTCTGAACTAATCTACAGAGAGCGCAAACAAATCGACACAAAATTTAAACGGTTATTAAAATACAAGATTGCCTAGTAAATGCAGTAATGCTGCTACTTGCGCACTGCTGACACACTGCTCGGCGGTGGAAGGAGACCTATTCAGGTACTAAAACGCGATGCTACAACTCTCAAATGCTATAATACGCCCGAAATTTATGAATTAAACAATGCAAGTACCAAAAACACGCAAAGAAATTAAGAATTAAACTATGTAACAAATGAGTGAGGTAGGAGTATACGACTTGCTGCTGCAGCTGCTTATCCAACGGCGGCAGGGAGCACACTGACTGTGACCAACCGACACAGGCCGTTCAAAACAAAAACAGAAGACAGACGACTATGCGAATTTACACTATTCAGGTACTAAAACACGATGCTACAACTCTCAAATACTATAATACGCCCGAAATTTATGAATTAAACAATGCAAGTACCAAAAACACGCAAAGAAATTAAGAATTAAACTATGTAGCAAATGCGTGAGCTAGGAGTATACGACTTGCTGCTGCAGCTGCTTATCCACCTATGTATAAGAAGCTATGATGGTTCTACATCGAATGTACATAAGATGTGCACATAAACAAAGAACAGTGGCAGCTCTAAATAAAGATTAGAAAAGCCACAATGAACTCATGTGCAAGGAGAGATAAAAGCATATAAGTTTATGGAACGAAAATGCTACATAACGATCAACTATAATGTAATAATGAGTTATGGATAAATACGAAAGAGGCATGAGCAAAGTAAGAAAACAAAAGTAGGAGAGGAATTAGTCATGTTGATCATTAAGTAACGTCAGTTTAATAAGTACTCTGATGAATTGATGGATAGTGGGACATAAATAGTATATGTAGACATAGCATCTACTGAAAATATAGAAGTTGATAAGTGGAGGACGACTTTAGGGAGTAAATGATATATTAAAGGAAGAATGCAAAGTTTAAAATAGATTTATACTTTCACCAGAAGATACCTAATTATGGTATACATAGAAATGTATTCTAGAGTGATGAACCATGAGGCCTTCTCAGAAAGGATAAGGGGAGTGTACTCGGCATTCACTAAGTATAAAGGGCAGGCATACCTATGTGGAGATAGGACGATCTGTTGCCTAAAATATAGGGATGTTTTGTAGGGGGCGTACCTATCAGAATGGAAAAAGGACTTGCTCTCATAAGGTCAACCCACAAGCAAGGTATAGGTGCTGATCCTAGGAAAAGGGAACAGTATTGTGACAAAAGTCACAAATATTGTAGGGATTATTCTGGGAAGTGTGAATGCTATGAACAACTAGAATTATTATGTTCCATAGAAATAAATCAGTGTCAAAAAACACTTTCATTTCGTTCCACCAAGCAACAAATAATGAAAATGGTACATACTAGAGAAATGTGGTACAAAAGATAAGAATAGAAAATATATTACTCATGTGTCCTGCCCGCATCTCGTGGTTGTGCGGTAGCGTTCTCGCTTCCCACGCCCGGGTTCCCGGGTTCGATTCCCGGCGGGGTCAGGAATTTTCTCTGCCTCGTGATGGCTGGGTGTTGTGTGCTGTCCTTAGGTTAGTTAGGTTTAAGTAGTTCTAAGTTCTAGGGGACTGATGATCATAGATGTTAAGTCCCATAGTGCTCAGAGCCATTTGAACTCATGTGTCATAAACACCTGAAATTTACGATTGCAAAAAAAGTTAATAAAGAAAAGAAAAAGAGTACTCACAATTCCTAAATATTAGTAAAGCTGACTATATGCTCATGTCTTAATAACAAAGTAAAATTAGAAAAGAGTAGAAAAACAATAAGTGAAAGATTGTTCAAGAAAGGACAGAGAATTGTTATTGAAAGGAAAGATATGCACAGAAACTTATGGATGAAATGTATACTGTTAAGATATGAACTGTTATTATGAGTGATATTATTTGCCTAATGATTGTGTATAAAATATCAAGTGTTCTATCTGAGGGGGGTGGGGGGGGGGGAATATGTAGTGATTCGAGAATTTCTGTGGAATTACTGGAAGAATACGCAAATAAAAGAAAAACCTTTAATGGCAAGCTTGAAGAGCACACTAATCAATGTATTTAATCAGTTAATATATGGCAAATGCACTTAAGATTGCGGTATAATGGTAAGTATGCACGCTCGGAAAGTAAGACAAAGTTGCGAAATGTTAATGAAACGAACTTTTCTGTTGGGAACAAACTTTTAGTACTCTATTGGAAATGCCATCAATTCCATGCTTTTACTTTTGAGTGAATTTTTCCTAATTTCAGTAGGAGAGGTGGGTTGAATTTCAGTTTTTTCAAGTTGCATAGGTATTCCCACTTCCATACACAGCGCAGCATTTTCTAATGAATTGCTGGGTCCTGTATTCTCTACAACACTTAAAAAATGATTATTACAAATCTTTTCCACTTCTGAGTTTTTGTTAACAAACTTTTCATTGAGTCTGATAGAAATACAATCTTCCTGTGCTCTCGACTGCACTGTTTCCCTTATAATATCATCTTATTATGATATGTGAGCGCTTACTGTGTTATTTTTCTTCTAAAGAAAGATTTGATACACATTTAGTTGACTGAGCACAGTTTAAAACAGTCGGCAATATAATGCCTACTGGCAAGAACGTGTTTGTGAAATTTACAAATTTTCGTAACAAAATGAAATTACCTTTCATGATTTCTGCTGATATGGAATGCATATTGGAACATGTCACTGAATGCTCTCGATAGTATTGACTGTAGTTCCTATTCCGATCTGGTAAATTAGCAGAAACCATTCAGTGTCGCTAACTACATTCACTGTAGCTATAACAAGGAATATTCACAGTTTAAACTGTATAGAGGTAGAAATTACGTGCTGTGGTTTACTCAACAGCTCTGAACAACCGCTGAGAGTGTGAATGCCTTTTTATTACCAAATAAAATGACGATATTAGGCCCTGAAGAAGAATCAGAGTTTTGCTCAGCAAAAGACTGGTATATTTGCAACAAAATCCTTGAGGAAAATGACGTGAATCACTGAGACCACTGTCACTTCACAGATGCATTCTGTGGACAGCACATCCAGGCTCCAATGCGAATTGTAGGCCTCATTTTATAGTACTCGTCGTATTCTACAATATAAGCAATGACGATGGGCATTCCTTGATCACAACCCTATATGAAGAAACGATGGTAGACGAGCATGAAGAAGAAATTAGGCTAAATGTAGGATGTTTCTATTCTCCCATAGAATGACGAAAAATATAAATCATTGAGAAAAAGTATTCCAGTAATACACGAAGAAAGGTACTGCAATATAAATGTCAGATTTATGTATTCTTTAAATTTCTTCACATGATCCCATGCTAAATCTACATTATACTTAAAACCAGAAGAACTCAATATAATGAGGACACATTTTCCCATTGTTCATGAGTTTAATTTAGTGAACCAGAATAGTGTTATTCCATATGAATATGTAAGCAATGAACTGATTTTTCTCGAAGATTGTCTGCCTTCGATCGATAGGTTTAAAAGTCTATTAACAGGCGAAACAATATCAGAGGCTGAGTATCAAAGAGTGCACAGTTATGAAACGCATTCATGTGCAATAATCTGATTTATATTTAAAAATTGATGTGCTGCTCTTTGCTGACATCTTCAACAGCTTTTGCAGTCTTTGCCTCAGGACACATGGACTGGATCCTGCACATCACATTCCCTTATCTGGCTTGACATACTCTGCTGAAAATTACTGAAGAGGAATTGCAGCTAACAACTGATATTGGAGAACTACAGTTTGTTGAACAGAGCATCAAAGGCACTACCGTTCATTGTTCTCGCAGACATGCAGTTGCTAATAAAAAATTATGCCCAATTACTATGAAAAACTCAATGGATCTTATATCGTTTATGTCGAGATGAATAGTTTACACTGCTGGGCTATGCTGCAACATTTTCCAGTATCTAATTTTGTGTAGCTTCACCCCAAGAGTCTCAAGAAGTCTGAGGTGAAGGATGTACCAAACGATTCAAACATGGGGTACATAATGGAAGTAGACCTTGAATACCATGAAATTATTTGCCATTTACATTTTAGATATACTCCTATATCTGGAAAGACAGGTGGCTCCACCCGATAGTAAGAAACTAAAGAACTTATTTTCAACATTATATGACAGGAAAAGAGTCACATATTATAGAAATTTGAAACAACATTTTAAAAAAATTGTTTGAAAAGATACATCGAATCTTATCATTTAGGTAATTTCCATGGATGACAGCTATCACAGATGTCAAGAACAGGAATTATCAATATCTTAGTACATTTTTAATGTTGACCAGCGTAATAAATGCTTCTTCACACTTGTGGTTATCACGGAAGATTAGTTGAGAGATAACACACTTAATATTGAATACACATTTATTCGTCACTCGTACATATAACAAAGACGGCTGTTACACAACTGCGCACTGAAAGTTCGCACAAGAGCAACTAGTCGAAAGAAGGAAAGTGCCAGAGATAGGGCACTCTGCGCCAGAGACGCCACAGAGGACCCTCCCCCCCCCCCCCACCCGGTAGTGTGGAGTAGGGCAGAGAGAAGGCTCACAAGATGACGTCGTAGTCTTTGTGGCAAGGCTGCGGGTGTAGGCGGCGGTCGGCGCGGGAAGTGAGGTCAGCAGTGTCTGCAGTGCTGCAGCCTGGTGGTTCCCATGGCTGCACATGAGAGGTGACAGCATGTGGAGACGAATCGGCCGAAGGCAGGACGGACGCGTCAGGAGGAAGGTCGTCATTGACGGACCACGCTGGTTTAAGTCTATTAACTGAGACTGTCTGTGGCTGTCCGTGGAGGTGGATGACGAACGTTTTGGTACCATGACGTAGAACATGGTGAGGACCCGAATAGGGGAGTTCACGGGCTGCCCGCACAATGTTGTCCCACAGCATAACAAAGTCGCACACAGTTAGGTCGTTGGGGACGAACACAGGGGGGGGGGGGGGCAGGGCATGGGGTGCGGATGTGTGCGACGTGCATGTGGACGTGCTTGACCAGGGTGGGAAGATCCTCAGAGGCAGTAGAAGGTGAATCCTCGACGAACTCGGCGCGGAGAAGGATAGGCTCGCCATAAAGAACCTTGGCAAGCGAGGCATTAAGATCTTCTTTATGAGCCAAGCCAATACCCAGCAGGACCCACGGGAGTATTTCCAACCATAGGCCTCTGTGGTACATTAGGGCGGCCTTGAGTGTGCGGTGCCACTGTTTGACAAGGCCGTTCGCCTGCTGGTGGTAAGCTGTGGTATGAAACTTGGCGACGCTACAGAGCTTGCAGAGTCGTGCAAAGAGGGTGGACTCAAATTGGCGCTCCTAGTCGGTGGTGAGAGACAGGGGACAGCCAAAGTGAGCAACCCAGGCCGAGACGAAGGACCGGGTGACAGTCTCGGCCAAGATGTCAGTAAGGGGGACCGCCTCAACCCAGCGGGTTACACAGTCAGTGACCGATAAAATATATCTGTAGCCCTGGGATGGAGGAAGGGGGCCAAAGACGTTTATATGGACGTGCCGGAAACACCCCTTTTGGGATGTCAAGCTTGCCCAGAAGAGGTTGGGCATGCCTGCCGACTTTGCTGCACTGGCACGGAATGCATGCATGGCTCCGAATGCGACAGTCGTGCTTCACACCAGGCCAGACGAAGCACTCCGTAACCAGCCTCGTCGTGGTCCGTGTCCCAGGGTGAGATAAGCCATGCAAGGCAGTAAAGACCCTATGACGTAGGGCGCCGGGGATCAGGTGGCGAAGTGTGCCCGTAGAGGTGTTACAAAAGACAGGGATTGCCGAACCAGGTAGTATATGGAGCTGAAGAGAGAGCGTTGAGCCGTTGTCTGATCGTAGTTGCTGTATATCGTCGTCGTCAGCTTGTAGTCGGGCGAGCTCCTCCAGGTCCAGCAGTGCAGTTAGCATGCGGATGCGGCAAAGTTAATCTGCTACAATGTTCTCTGCACCGCAGATATAAAATACGTCAGGAAAATGCTGACAGATGTAGCCAATATGGCGGAAAATTCTGGGCAGAAGGTCTTTAGCAGGGTTATGAATAGCGTCCACGAACGGCCTGTGATCGGTACAGATCGTGAAGGGTCGCCCTCGAGGTCACTAAGAAAATGTTACTCGCCTCATACACTGCAAACAGCTCGCGGTCAAATGCCGGCCACATGCACAGGTTCTTAGTCAGTTTCTTGGAAAAGAAGCGGAGGGGCTGGGTGAAGTCGGCAGTGTGCTGCTGTAAAACAGCGTCCACAGCCGAGTGACTGGCATCAGTCATGATCGAGACACAAGCCTCAGGGTCGCGGTGGCTGAATGTGACAGCCTTGCCTAGGGCAGTTTTAAGGTTACCAAAGTGTCGATCATATATTGGGTCCACTCCAACTTCCGTTTACCAGTGGTGTTCTTGCAGGAGAGAGTGTCGGTGTGGGCCATTTGGATGGAAGCAGCTTGAGGAATATGGTGGAGGTAAAAGTTTGCCATACCCAGAAAACGATGAAGCTGGGCATAATCTTCAGGGAGAGGAAGTTTAAGTATGATTTCGAAACGAGAACTCGCTGGTCGGAGGCCGTTGGCAAAGATGGAATGGCCATGGAACATAGTTGAGATTAATCATGGTTGATCACCACGCCCTTGGCAACGAGGACCAAATGGACTGAAGTGAGGTGAACTTCATGCTCCTCAGCGGAGGAAGAAAAGATAAGGATATCATCTAAGTAATCATAAGCAAAAGGTAGAGGAAGCAAAACGGAATAAATGAACCACTGCCATGTCTGTACAGCATTTTTCAATCCATAACACATATAAGAGTATTCAAATACACTGAAGGCTGTGATAATGACGATCTTAGGAATATCTGGTGGGTGCATAGGAATCTGGTGATACACTTTGGAACAACCTAATATGGAGAAACAGGTAGAACCGTGAAGCAACTGCGTGAAATCTTGGATGTGTGGTATGGGGCAGTTATCTATAATGTTGTGGGCATTAAGGGACCTGTAGTCCCTGCACATGCGTAAGAAGCCGTCCTTTTTGGGAACAAGGTGAATAGTGGAAGAACAGATGCTATTGGAGGGGCGGAGGACGCCCAAAGCCAACAGATCCAAAACGATCTCCTTGGTATGCAGAAGTTTGAAAGTGTTAAGGCACCTGGCCTTATAACGAACAGATGGGCCATTGGTGGTCCGAATCTTATGGAAAGTGCAGTTACTGATGGCCGATAATCGCGTAGGGAAGTCAGCATGAGGAGCCAAGAATGTATCCACAGGCACTGACCTTGATGAACTGGGGTGACGAAGGTGGGGCGTCGGTTGCAATCGGCGGTGGAAGGCGCGATGCAGGAGTGAAGCGGCGCGAAGAATCAGGAGAGGCACATGCAGGTGCGTCTTGGAGATTCGTCCATGGTGATGAGAAAAAAACAGCAATTGGTGGAATGCTCAACACTGGAGCAGGTTGGCGAGAAGACGCCATAGAGGCGTGTGCCGGGTCGCATCACTGTGGGGCTGCAGATAGGCGATGTATGGTACACCATGCATGTGACAATACGGCGGAGGAGGAGGCGATGTGGGCCCATAAGTCATCGTTCTGGGTGTGGAGTTCGTCGATCTGGGAGCGTGTGTATGACAGATCAGCGACCTTTGTGGTTATGCGCTCAACCAGGGAAGCACACATGGAAAACGTAGTCAAGGTGGCAGAGAGCCAAGCAGTGCTAAAATTGGGTGAGCACGGAAATTTAGAGCCAGACGCATGGAGGAGCACAGCTACCTACAGGTCTGCTGAAAGTTTGTAATGGTGTAGAAAATCCAACCCACTCACAGGTTCATCCACGTTGGCAGCGTGGAAGGTCTAAGGGAAGGTGTGAACTGGTGAGAGGTGAAGCGACATCTTGATTGAACCGTGGCCCGCAATGGGAAAACGGTTACAGCGATCAAGGCAGGGGTAGAAGACTTCACATGCGGCTGCACATAAGGCCTCCCCAGTTTGTCTGACAAACAGGTTCCAGGTGCTGTCTGTGGCTGACACTGTCACTGAGCCAGATGCTGTCGTCTGTCCTGTTTCAGAGGAAACCACTCAGCCTACAAGATCGGGGCAATTGCAGAGGGTGGGATTATTGGTAGTTGGGAGCTCCAACGTTAGGCGGGGTTATGGGGCCCCTTAGGGGCTTGGCTGACAAGAAAGGTAAGAATACCAATGTGCACTACATGTGCATACCGGGTGGAGACATTCCAGATGTGGAAAGGGTCCTCCCGGATGCCATGAAGAGCACAGGTTGCAGCCAACTGCAGGTGGCTGCTCACGTTGGTACCAATGATGTATGTCACTTTGGATCAAAAGAGATTCACTCTGGTTTCGAGCGGCTAACAGAAGTGGTAAAGCCTGCCAATCTTGCTTGCAAGATGAAAGAAGAGCTGACCATTTGCAGCATAGTCGACAGGACCGACTGCAGACCTCTGGTACAGAGCTGAGTGGAGTGTCTGAATCAGAGGCCCAGACGGTTCGGCGACCGTGTAGCTGCAGATTCCTCGACTTGCGCCTAAGGGTGGTTGGATTTCGGGTTCTGCTGAATAGGTCAGGTGTCCACTATACGCAGGAGGCTGCTACATGGGTAGCAGGGGCTGTGTGGCGTGGACTGGGCGGTTTTTTAGGTTAGAGGGTCTCAGGAAAACACAAGAAGGGCTTCAGTCACAAAGGGTGCAGGCTGAACACAGGAAGAACGTAGATACAGGAACCATTGGTATAACAGTTGTAAACTGTCATAGCTGTGCTGGGAAAGTACCAGAGCTCCAAGCGTTAATAGAAAGCACTGATGCTCAAATCGTTATAGGCACTTAAAGCTGGCTAAAGTAGGATATAAGCTCAGCCGAAATTTTTGCGAAGAACCTAACGGTGTTCCGAAAGGATAGGCTAAACACGGTTGGCGGTGGCGTGTTAGTTGCTGTCAGAAGTAGTTTAACTTACCGCGAAATTGAAGTAGATACTTCCTGTGAGTTAGTATGGGGAGAGGTCATTGTTGGCAGCCGGAATAAAATAATAACTAGAACCTTTTACAGACCTCCCAATTCAGATGATACAGTTGCTGAAAGGCTCGAAGAAAACTTGAGTTTGATTTCAAACATGTACCTGACTCATACGATAATACACTCCTGGAAATGGAAAAAAGAACACATTGACACCGGTGTGTCAGACCCACCATACTTGCTCCGGACACTGCGAGAGGGCTGTACAAGCAATGATCACACGCACGGCACAGCGGACACACCAGGAACCGCGGTGTTGGCCGTCGAATGGCGCTAGCTGCGCAGCATTTGTGCACCGCCGCCGTCAGTGTCAGCCAGTTTGCCGTGGCATACGGAGCTCCATCGCAGTCTTTAACACTGGTAGCATGCCGCGACAGCGTGGACGTGAACCGTATGTGCAGTTGACGGACTTTGAGCGAGGGCGTATAGTGGGCATGCGGGAGGCCGGGTGGACGTACCGCCGAATTGCTCAACACGTGGGGCGTGAGGTCTCCACAGTACATCGATGTTGTCGCCAGTGGTCGGCGGAAGGTGCACGTGCCCGTCGACCTGGGACCGGACCGCAGCGACGCACGGATGCACGCCAAGACCGTAGGATCGTACGCAGTGCCGTAGGGGACCGCACCGCCACTTCCCAGCAAATTAGGGACACTGTTGCTCCTGGGGTATCGGCGAGGACCATTCGCAACCGTCTCCATGAAGCTGGGCTACGGTCCCGCACACCGTTAGGCCGTCTTCCGCTCACGCCCCAACATCGTGCAGCCCGCCTCCAGTGGTGTCGCGACAGGCGTGAATGGAGGGACGAATGGAGACGTGTCGTCTTCAGCGATGAGAGTCGCTTCTGCCTTGGTGCCAATGATGGTCGTATGCGTGTTTGGCGCCGTGCAGGTGAGCGCCACAATCAGGACTGCATACGACCGAGGCACACAGGGCCAACACCCGGCATCATGGTGTGGGGAGCGATCTCCTACACTGGCCGTACACCACTGGTGATCGTCGAGGGGACACTGAATAGTGCACGGTACATCCAAACCGTCATCGAACCCATCGTTCTACCATTCCTAGACCGGCAAGGGAACTTGCTGTTCCAACAGGACAATGCACGTCCGCATGTATCCCGTGCCACCCAACGTGCTCTAGAAGGTGTAAGTCAACTACCCTGGCCAGCAAGATCTCCGGATCTTTCCCCCATTGAGCATGTTTGGGACTGGATGAAGCGTCGTCTCACGCGGTCTGCACGTCCAGCACGAACGCTGGTCCAACTGAGGCGCCAGGTGGAAATGGCATGGCAAGCCATTCCACAGGACGACATCCAGCATCTCTACGATCGTCTCCATGGGAGAATAGCAGCCTGCATTGCTGCGAAAGGTGGATATACACTGTACTAGTGCCGACATTGTGCATGCTCTGTTGCCTGTGTCTATGTGCCTGTGGTTCTGTCAGTGTGATCATGTGATGTATCTGACCCCAGGAATGTGTCAATAAAGTTTCCCCTTCCTGGGACAATGAATTCACGGTGTTCTTATTTCAATTTCCAGGAGTGTAGTTGGTGGTGACTAATTTGCCATCGATATGTTGGCGATAATAAATGTTTAATTCCGGAGGTATGCATAAAATATCATCCGAAATTGTGCTAAACGCATTCTCTGAAAATTATTTCGAGCAGTTAGTTCATGAGCCCACGCGAATAGTAAACGGTTGTGAAAACACACTTGACCTCTTAGCAACAAATAATCCTGAGTTAATAACGAGCATCAAAACCAATTCAGGGATTAGTGAACACAGGGTTGTCGTAGCGAGACTGAATATTGTAATCCCTAAATCCTCGAAAAATAAGTGAAAAATATTCCTATTCAAAAAAGCGGATAAAAATTCACTTGAGGCCTTCCTGAGAGACAATCTCCACTCATTCCAAATTAATAATGTAAGTGTAGACCAGATGTGGTTTCAATTCAAGGAAATAGTATAGGCAGCAATTGAGAGATTTATACCAAATAAATTAACAAACGACGGAGCCTACCCTCCTTGGTACACAAAACGGGTTAGAACACTGTTGCAGAAACAACGAAACAAACATGCCAAATTTAAGCAGACTCAAAATCCCCAAGATTGTCGATCTTTTACAGAAGCTCGACGTTTAGCGCGGACTTCAATGGGAGATGCCTGTAACAGTTTCCACAGTGATACTTTGCCTCGAAACCTGGCAGAAAATCCAAAGAGATTCTGGTCGTATGTGAAGTATGTTAGCTGCAAGAAGCAATAAATGCCTTCTCTGCGCGGTAGCATTGGATATACCATCGAAGACAGTGCTGCCGAAACAGCGTTACTGAACACAGCCTTCCGAAATATCTTCACAAAAGAAGACGAAGTAAAAATTCTAGAATTCGAATCGACAACAGCTGCCAACGTGATTAACGTAGAAGTAAATATCCTCGGACTAGCGAAGCAACTTAAATCACTTAATAAAAGCAAGTCTTCTGGTCCAGACTGTATATCAATTAGGTTCCTTTCGGAGTATGCTGATGCATTAGCTGCATACTTAACAATCATATACAACCGTTCGCTCGACGAAAGATCCGTATCCAAAGATTGAAAAGTTGCACAGGTCACACCAATATTCAAGAAAGGTAGTAAGAGTAGTCCACTAAATTACAGGCCCATATCGTTAACGTCGATATGCAGCAGGATTTTAGAATATATTGTTTTCGAACATTATGAATTACCTCGAAGAAAACGGTCTATTGACACAGTCAATATGGGTTTAGAAAACATCGTTCCTGCGAAACACAACTAGCTCTTTATTCACATGAAGTGTTGAGTGCTTTTGACAAGAGATTTCACATAGATTCCGTATTTCTGGATTTCCGGAAGGCTTTTAACACTGTACCACACAAGCGGCTTGTATTGAAACTGCGTGCTTAGGAATATCGTCGCAGTTATGTGGTTGGCAACACTGCGCCGACGCGGATTCTTCGAGTATTTGCTGCACTAAATGATTATAAAAAGCGTTGTTATTAAGCTATTTTTAAACGTGTACAGGTGTTATAAATATAATATAAGTGTTGTTGAATTAGTGGAAGTGTTAGTGAAGTATAAAATAAGATTAAACGGGGTAAGAAGCGTATTTTTCTTCTCGCGCCTGTAGCACGAATCCTAGGCCTAATTTCATGCGCGCGAATCGTAAGTAAGCAGTGAATTAAACTTGTAGATAAACGTTTCCAGTTGGTATAAATATAATATAAGTGTTGTTACATTAGTGGAAGTGTTAGTGAAGTGTTAAAGAAGATTAAACGGGGTAAGAAGTTTATTTTCCTTCTCGCGCCTATAGCACGGATATTAGGCTTAATTTCACGCGCGCGTATCGTAAGTAAACAGTGACTTAAACTTATATGTAATCACCAGTTCTTTTTATTCAGTACTCTTTGAATTTATTTATATCTGCCTGAATAGTTTCTAGGGTCCTTTGTTTACGTTTTAGTCACTACTTAAATCAGCTTATAAGATTTCTGTTTTTACCATGAGTGAGAAGTGTGTGACATGTCATAGGGTCGTTAGTTCCGGGGTATGGTGTGATGGGTGCTGTAGTTTCTTTCATTGGGGCGAATGTAGTGGCGTGGGAAATGGGGACATAAATGAGGCTCACCAGTGGTATTGTAGGGTCTGCATTAGAGATAGGAAAATACTGGAACAGGAAGGGAAAATTGCAGTTCTTCAAGCTGACCTAGACAAGGCAAGGGAGGATCTGGACAGGTTAAAGAGGGAGAAGGGCGAACAAAGGTGGGAAGTGGCAACAGGTAATAGGGGGAACAGGCAAAGGAGAGCATCAGACAGCTTTGTCATAAATCTTGAAAATAGATTTGACCTGTTGCCTCAGTCAGAATCGGACGAGCCTCATGTAGGTGAAGCTGTAGAAAGGGCACAACACAACAAGCTTTCAAGGACTTGAAAAAGGTAGGGAAATTTGTAAAGAGAAAGAAAGTTCTGTTGTTAGGTAGCTCCCATGGTAGAGGTGTTGGCCAACTACTGCAGGAAAATCTAGGTCCAAAGTACCAGGTCACAAACTTTTTCAAGCCTAGTGTAGATCTGGGTCAGGTAACAGAGAATGTAGGTGCTTTATGCAAGGATTTCACAAAGGAGGATGCCGTGGTTATAGTGGGAGGTCCGGGAAGTAGTATTCACAGAGACTCTGAATATTCCATAGAGAGTGACCTGGTGAAGATAGCACCAGCAACGAAGCATACGAGTGTGGGATTTGTGTCTGTGTTGAGACGCCATGATCGGCCTCATTTGAACTCTTCATGTTATCGATAGGTGGGACTACACTAGGCATGGCCTTCACCTCAATAGGAAAGGGAAGGGAAAACTGTCTGGGTTGATTGCAGAAAACTTAAGGGGGGACACTGGCACAAGGGGAAAAATACCAGTGGTCACAGGTGTCAGAGGGATGCCTTTTTTATGATAGGGAAGGGGGAAAGAAAACGAGTTTTAAGAGAGATTGGCAGACACACTCAGTTTGAGAAAACAGATGAACAGGAGTCAGATTTTATCATACAGCCTCCATTTAAACAATGTTTAACAGAAAGTAATCAGAAACTGCCAGTTCATCTTCGCCAAAGCAGTTACAATCCCATTAGTATGCAGTATCAGTTATCTTTATTACACCAGAACATTCCAGGACTTACAAATGAAGTTGATTAACTACTCATTTATATCGATGAAACGAATTCATTTAACCAAATTGACATAATCTGCCTCTCTGAACATCAAGTGACCATTGATATAGGTATGTTAGACATTTCAGGATTTAAGCTAGCTTCCTACTTCAGCAGAGTAGATATGGATGGAGGAGGAGTTGCCACATTTATCAAAAACTGCCATAAATTCAAGAACATTGACATTAATAAATTCTGTTTAGAGCAGCATCTAGAGGCATGTGCAACAGAAGTGGAGTTCCATAACAGATCCTATATAATAGTAACTATTTACCGAGCACCTGCAGGAAATATAATCTATTTTTAGATCATCTAGAAGCTCTTTTGGGTTATTTAACAGGAAGAAACAAAGAAATCTTGATTGCTGGTGACTTTAATACAGATTTTCTAATGCAATCTTCCAGTAAACATTCACTGCAGTTAGTAATGTTGTCTTTCAATCTAACTCACACTGTAAACTTTCCAACTAGGATCACTAAATCCTCAAAGACAGCCATTGATAACATTTTTATAGACAAATCAAAGGAACAAAATCATATCATAAAACCTGTTATAAATGGACTATCAGATCATGACATGCAGCTCCTTGTTTTAGATGTAAATTCTAAGCAGGTAATCAAGACTGCTAAATCTGAGTACAGTAGAGTAGTCAATCAACCAAAATTGAGTGTTTTAGAAAACTGCTCAAAGATTTGAACTGGAAAGATGTTTATAGTGCTCATGACACGAATGAAAAATATAACACATTCATGAACAATGTCACTACCATGCTTGAAAACTGTTTTCCTCTAAAAGTTACTCAAATTAAACAGAAGTCTATAATAAAACCATGGATTACACAAGGGATAACGATTCCCTGTAAAACGAAAAGGAAAATATATCTGTCGACCAAGAATAGCTCCAATGCTGATGATTTAGCTAAATACAAGGAATACTGTAAAACATTAAAAAAAGTAATTAAGACATCTAAACAAATGCACTACAAGAAGAAGATAGCAATGTCAGGGAACAAAATAAAAACAATATGGGATAAAGTGAAAGAGCAGACTGGTAGAACCAGAAAGGAACAGGAGCAAATAGCATTAAGGGTAGATGACACATTAGTAACTGATGGGCATAGTGTGGCAAATCTATTTAACAAGTACTTTATATCTGTTACTGATAGAACGGGACTTTCGGGATCAGTAAATAATGCCCTTGAATATCTGAAACTAGCCTTCACAAATAGCTTCAAGTACATGAATATATCACTCACTTCACCAAAATAAATAACTTCCATAGTAAGATCTCTAAAAACAAAGCATTCTAGTGGGTACGATGATATATCAACAAAGTTAATTAAGGTATGTTCTTGTGAGTTTAGTACAGTTCTAAGTTACTTGTGTAACCAGTCAATTATAACTGGGACATTTCCTCACTGGCTAAAATATGCAGATGTTAAGCCTCTATTCTATAAAGAGATACCATCAAACTACAGACCGATTTCACTTTTGCCAGCATTCTCAAAAATTTTAGAAAAAGTAATGTACAGGCAGCTGCTCAACCATCTGACCACAAATAACATATTATCAAGAACACAGTTTGGATTTCTGAAGGGTTCTGATATCGAGAAGGCTATTTACACCTGCAGTGAAAATGTACTTAGTTCATTAAATAACAAATTACAAGCAGCAGGTATTTTCTGTGATTTGTCAAAGGCATTTGATTGTGTGAACCACAACATCCTTTTAAGTAAATTAGAATTGTATGGTGTCACAGGCAGTGCTGCAAAGTGGTTCAAGTCATACCTCACTAACAGGAAGCAATGGGTGTCAGTGCAAGGGACTAGTGAATTAAATCATCATCAGAATGGGAAGAAATTACATGTGGTGTCCCACAAGGATCCATCTTAGGGCCATTGCTTTTTATTGTGTACAATAATGTTCTCTCATCAGTTACACTGCCAGAAGCAGAGTTCGTTTTGTTTGCAGATGACACAAGTATTGCAATAAATAGTATGTCAAGTGTAGTTCTAGAAAGATCTGCTAATGATATTTTCATGGTTATTAATAAATGGTTTAAAGCCAACTCACTGACATTAAACTTCGAAAAGACTCACTATATGAAATTCAGAACCTGTAAGAGGTTTCCACCCAGCATATGCATAAAGTGCGAAGAAGAGCAGTTAGAAGAGGTTGACAGTCTTAAATTCCTGGGATTACAACTTCATAATAAATTCAGTTGGGAAGAACACACCATAGAACTGCAGAAACGCCTTAACAAATCTGTATTTGCAATTCGAGTGTTAGCAGACATAGGCGACATAAAAATGAAAAAGCTTGCATACTTTGCCTACTTTCATTCCATAATGTCATATGGTATAATATTTTGGGGTAACTCTTCAAGTCAAACAAAAGTTTTCAGAGTCCAAAAGCGTGTAATACGTATTATTTGTGGAGTAAATTCACGGACGTCCTGTAGAAACCTCTTCAAAGAACTGGGTGTACTAACTACTGCCTCTCAGTATATTTATTCATTAATAAAATTTGTCTTAAATAATATATCTCTTTTTCCAACAAACAGCTCAGTTCATACATACAATACCAGGAACAAAAATGATCTGCACAAGGACTTAAAAGCACTTACTTTAGTTCAAAAAGGGGTCCACTACTCAGGAACACTCATTTCAATAATTTGCCAGTAAACATAAAAAAATTAGTTACAAATAAAGATCAGTTTAAAAGGAGCCTGAAAGACTTACTATTGGCCAACTCCTTCTACTCCATTGACGAATTTTTTTAATAGAAACAAATGATGTATTGTATATATTCATACTATTAGTATTGTTATTTCAGCTTAAAAAAAAATTGACATGTTCCACATCCACGAGGATCTCCTCAGCACGGATCTATGGAAAGAAAAACTAATCTAATCAAATCTAATCTGGATTTGTGATTTCCTGTGAGAGAGATCACAGTTCGTAAGAATTGACGGAAAGTCATCGAGCTGAGAGAACCAACTTAGGAATTACATAGAGCTTTAAAAACTCAATCTCAACATCAGATTTCCGATTGATCAATTTATAGTTTCCAGTAGTGGTATTATGAGCACACACAGCAATCCAACCCTCCGCAGATTGTTAAAGGACATAGTGCGCAAATTGTTCATCTAGGTCAATGTGGTCTCAATGGTTATGTCACTAACAACATGTACAGACAAACTGCGCTCTCTATAATAATTCATCTCCGATCTGTGTGTTCCTGTGCTTGGTTCAGTATCAAGAAAAGCTTCGGAAATAGTGCTCAGTAAGCAATACATAATAAAGTTACTACCTGGTACGAAGACACTATACTAAAAGAAAATTACACTCACGGCTGACACTCAGGTATTTTAGGGCGTCCCTTCATAAATCTCTCTCTTAACCATTTCCAATGCCCAAATCCACTGGTGTGTTCACCGACACAACACGGACCATCAAACAAAAACGCTTATGGCTACTAAGTGACATCATATTAAATAATAGCTTCTTATACATATATGCGAGAATATTCAAGTTCATTTCTCTTTCTCATAAAACACAAAAGCGAATAATCAACAACGGGACATTGTGACCTCATAGAACGAAGGAAAAGAATAAACGATACTCAAGTAACTAACGTCTTTGGTGCCGACTGCTGCACTGTGCGTAACTTTTTATTTATTTTGTCTATTTTCCCGCTCCCACACAATCCCCTCTCGGTAGAGTGCAGCTCCAAGCATGTGTGGAAACTTGTATCTGACCTTCCGACCCGCCCTTGTATAAATCAGCGATTGTGTCTTGTTCTCCCCCCGCCGTATCCTCCATGAGATTCGGTTTAATTGCTGTTACGGAAGATGCTTACTCCTGTTGGAGCACCAAATGCCGCTGCGAGACTTGAACATCTTCCTGCTTTAAATCTTCCAGCAGCGGGTGAGCCGGCTTCACTCGATCGGCGACACAGTAACTGGTTTATGGTCTATATGGAGCTTCACTGTGTGTGCGTTACATTGCAGTACTTTATAAGATCCAGCATACGATGGCTCAAATGGGGCTCTTCCTGCGTCGGTTCATAACATCACATGCAAACATTTACTTAAGTGTCGGTGCATAAATGACGAAATGTCGCCACGTCACGTCCAGGGTTGTTGCCGGAGGTTAGCCAGCTGTGCTTTCAATAAATACGGTAGGTCAGTCTCGCTATTATGCACTTCAAAGAACTCGCCTGGAAGGCGCGAGGATTCTCCGTACGCAAGCTCTGCTGTGAATATCCCTAGATCTGGTTTGAAAACACTGTGCAGACCCAATAACACCAGTATCAATACTATAGACCAACTATCACCATGGCACACCAATGCAAGTGTGTTCTGAGCAATTGCTCTATCATACCGTTACTTTCTGGATGATAACACGTTGTACTGTGACTTCGGAATTCACAAATACTCGCTAGCTCAAGGAATAGTGAGGATTCGAACTAACGATCTTGGTCAGGCGCGTTGTGCACTGGGCATCCGAATCGTGCTACTCATGACGCCAAGAAACTTCGACTGAGTATCTCCGCTGATATGTCTTGAAATGGTACACAGCTTCTGCCTACCTCGTAAATCTGTCAGTTGCTGTTAGCAGATAACGGTAACCTTCAGACATCGGCAGTGGGCCAACGATGTCGAGGTCCATGTGTTCAAACCGATCAAATAGTTCGTCATGGTGTCCGACTGGTTTCTTCACATGCCTGTGTCCACCTTCGACAATCATTCCTAATTCCAGGCCAAACAAAGCTTTCTGTCAGCAATTTGATATTTGCTGGTGTACCGGGAAGAGCCAAATTATGTACACTTTGGCACGGTTCACAATGTGCTCACTAGTCCTTGCCACTCAACTAGAAGTTTATGTCAGTGCCACCAGGTGGTAGCACACTGTGGCAGCCTTTCCTCCCTGTTCGTCTGCCACAAATCCTGCTTCATGATGGCACACTCCTCAGACACGCTAAATCCCTTACTATATAGTAAAAGTAGATCGGACGTAGGTATATGTTAAAGCTGGACTAACATAAACCTATTTCATGGGTTTCTGAATGTTTTATAGAATACTAAGTTATGAATTTTATCATACAGAAGTCCATTTGAGGCGGTGAGAATCATAAGGGCCTAAAGCATACTGCCATCGATTGTGAGGTTTGTAGCATTTGTTCATGCCTCTGGAATCTGTTGATCGTATGGTGAGTTGGCTTAAACAGTGCTGTAGGCCCACATTGCACATATAAAAATTCATGAAAAGCAGTATCACTGGTTTTTCTGATATTCACTTAAATGTGGAATCGACTGTGGTGTGCTTTAGGCCCTTATGGACTTCAGCGCCTCATTTGTATTCTAGTCAAGTGACCATGTTGGTAGATATTACTACTTGAGTTTAATCATTTCCACAAACTGCAGTTCGTTTTTGGAGTTGGTTATTTACTGTGCAGGTAGCAGCTTTCGTGTGCAGTGTAACCATGAGCTATGTTGAATCTTTTAAATACTAACAGAAAAGTAAAGTCGTGAGGATGCATCTCGAGTCGTGCTTGGTAGAGCACATGCCTGTGAAAGGCAAAAGTCCCAAGTTCGAATCTCAGTCCAACACACAGCTTTAATATTCAGGAATTTTCAAGTCAGTGCACATTCGCTGCAGAGTGAAAATCTCATTCTGGGAACAGAAAAGTAAATTATCAGAAAAAGCTAGTCGCTAAAGTACTAGGGCCTCTGAGAACAGATCCTTTCATTGAGAGAGTGACGAAATCAAATAAACGCGACTACAAGTGAACATTTAACGAGGTAACTGTACAGTTAGCACAAGTTGTTGTGTGTGTGCTTGGCTATCTGGTTTTCAGCCCAGAAGTGAATTCAAAAACTAATACATCTGTTAGGGAACTTGTACATTTGTCCAAAAGAAAGGAAAAACACAAAAACTTCCACTTACACAAAAAAGCGAAACGGAGAGATGCGAAAGCTTACTCATTATTTCGTTATTGCGCAAAACTGCACTTAATTATTACAACAAAATTCCGCAAAAACATTTCTTCTTTTGGCAGATAAGTTATGCATCGTATTATTAGTATTATTACTGTTGTTATTATTATTGATAGTGGCTGTAGTTGTATAACTGTTATACAGAAGATGCTATTAATTTCACACTCCCAAATTTATCTGAATCTAAAAATTTGTGAACACTCAGAATGTAAATTCCTGAGCCGCCACTGGTGATATGTCATTTACCCTCTTGTTGAGGGGTATTTAAACAGATTAATAACTGGAGTTTTGCTAAGTGGTGCTTCCCTCAGTATGCTCTGTGAGAGGATTATGTTTGAGTGCTTGGGAGCGCTTAGATAAAGGACCTAATCGATGAATATCTTTATAGGGTGCAAATGTCTACTGAGACACTGGCTGGTTACATAGAACGTGTAGGGGTGGCCAGAGTTGTGTGGTGTGTAGGTTGTACAGGGAGTGAGGTGGTTGTGAACATTTCAGAGGGGACGTGACCACAATATCGTTCATGTGTGCTGTTCAAGGATAAGACACACTCATGTTTGGGTGTTTTCGGTGTTGGAGAGAGCAGCATTAGGTTAGAGATTGCGAAGTATCGCGGGAGCGGCGTCCGAACAATTGATGCTTGAGCTTGTCCCTGGCGAAACATTGCCTTAGACCACTGCTAGGCTGGTGTAAGGTGTGTATTGTTAACCCCATGCATCTGCCATTTGTGTGAGCCTCCCTTGGTTTAGAACTGGTGCATGAGTTGATCGAGTCCGCCAGTAGTGTTTATTTGCTTTATTTTGATTGGTTCTGGGAGAATAAACAAATCACTAGGTTGCTGCAGCTACAGCAAACCGGACAAAACTGCTAGCCCAAGTCTGGAGAGACATTTACGTTTATTGAGAAATTATAATGCAAGGTCAGGATGGGGAGTTTTACTTGGCCTCTGGAATTTTTTGGAAATTAAAAGTCTTTCTATTGAGGTGGTGTTGGGGGGGGGGGGCAATTTGTGCTGAGGCTGAATGTGTTTAGGCTGAGAATCATGTACTTGTGGGGGGAGAGGATAGGGTAGGTGGTAGCTACAGTGATAATGATGAAGCTGATGATGCTTGCGCTGTGAATAGTGATGTTGCTGATGATGATATCATGCTTCATGAAGAATTAGATGGGATGATTTATGTTGAGATTAAAATGGAAAGATTTATTATGAGCAAAGCTGTATGTCTTGATGATGATTTAGTGAAGAATAGGGAGGTATCATGAAATGCTTTTACCAGTTATATGAGAGAAATAATGTCCACTTAGTACGCAAAATGAGCTGATTAGTGATGCGATTTTGACAGTTATTGTGCTTATTTTGATAATGTTGGTAATGGGAGTGAAATGCTTGATGTTCCAAAGGAAGTTATCGGGATATACATCCAGACTGGAGGGAGGGGTGAATTTTTAGTGTAATGAAGAGCCACCAGATTACAATGTAATTTGGAAAGCTTTCAGTCTGTGGACAGTGTAGAATCTGTAGCGAAAGAGAAAGACGTGTTTCAGAGCGATATATGTGGATTTTTTTTATGAAGATGAAGCCCCTGATAAATATGATGCACAGGGGAGTCCATATATTTGTGTCAAACTAATAATTGGAGGGCTAATTGCCCAGTTGATACTTGAAGTTCTATTTGTGGGATATAAAAAGCGCATAAAGATAGAATAAAAGATGGTGGGAATTTTGCTGAGTTCCCTGTAACTTGAGTCAAAATAAAAGATATGACTGGGAAAAGTAGTGAAGTGTTTTTCAAGATAAATAGAGTATCTTTTGTGAGGGGATGTTTAGAGATTGAGGATTTGAAAGAAAGTTTAATATTGTGTATCTTTTGGATTGTCAAGGCTAAAGTTGGTTGTAACTGCAATTAGATCCTAAGAGTGGAGTTCTTCGGAAGACAGACATTGTGATGGTAAATATCAGTAACAGAAATCAGATCATGGGCTAGAGGAATTTGATGACAAAGGATGCTATAAGGAAGGTAAAGGATTTTGTGATGGGAAACGAGTAATGATTCTTACAGTGGAGTTGTAGCAAAAACCATAGGAAGCTTTGAGTAAAGAGGTTAAGAGGAACTAGAAACATTTTTATGGGAGTATAAACAAATTTTTGATGTGAGAGCAGGTAGACTGAAGAAGCATCAGTGTAAACTCAGGAAGTTACAGAAAATGCAAAAATGGAGGACAGTGCAAAGTGGTTGTAGTCATTATAATAAACTGCTGGTGATAGTTTCTAAACGAGATGGTGGAATTAGGCTCATTCTGGGCTCTAAGAGGTTTTAAGACATACTTGGAGAGAGAGACTGACCACCCACAAACAGAGCTGAGTTACCAAATAAATTTGGCAATGTAAATTACATTAGTAGTCTTGACTTATCTTCTGGTTTGCATCACACTAAATCTAGAAAAATATTGAATTTTTGTATTTATTAGGGAGTTGGATTTTGTTTTCAGGAAGGAACTTTTAGTCAAATAAGCAATTTATATAGATGATATTTTGTTATCCACTAAGACCTGGAAGGATCATATGAGTATTTTAAGGGAATCGGTGAGAAATTGAGAAATGGAGGTATGACTTTGATGTTAAAGAAATGCAAATGTGCTGTGAAGCAACTTATCTACTACGACTTATCTACTATGACGGGTCTGCAGTCAAAGTGTGTAGAGGTCAGGGATAGTTGTATAGGCATGCAGTAGTACAGTACCTATACTCCCTATCGATAGAAACCAAGTGTAATACAATAAAAAGTGTGGTACAGTTTACACTAGGCCAAAAGTAAATATTTTCTGTTCCACATAATAGTACATATCTTAAAGTGCAGCAGAGTAATTCACAAATCAATATCTGTCCTGTGTGTTAATACTATAATCTGTAACTCATAATCTCAAAAATAAAATGTACCATACTTGCAATTCAGTAATTATTTTAAGCCTTAATCTGCATATGAATCTATTCATCAAAAATCTTACATGACAGTACAAAAGGTGTAATAAAGGCAATATTGAAACTTCCTGGCATATTAAAACTGTATGTCCAACCGAGACTCGAACTCGGGACATTTGCCTTTCGCGGGCAAGTGCTCTACCATCTGAGCTACCGAAGCACGACTCACGCCTGGTACTCACAACTTTACTTCTGCCAGTACCTCGTCTCCTACCTTCCAAACTTTACAGAAGCTCTCCTGCGAACCTTGCAGAACTAGCACTCCTGAAAGAAAGGATATTGCGGAGACATGGCTTAGCCACAGCCTGGGGGATGTTTCCAGAATGAAATTTTCATTCTGCAGTGCAGTGTGCGCTGATATGAAACTTCCTGGCAGATTAAAACTGTGTGCCCGACCGAGACTCGAACTCGGGACCTTTGCCTTTCGCGGGCAAGTGCTCTACCATCTGAGCTACCGAAGAACGACTCACGCCCGGTACTTACAGCTTTACTTCTGCCAATACCTCGTCTCCTACCTTCCAAACTTTACAGAAGCTCTCCTGCGAACCTTGCAGAACTAGCACTCCTGAAAGAAAGGATATTGCGGAGACATGGCTTAGCCACAGCCTGGGGGATGTTTCCAGAAAGTGATTTTCACTCTGCAGCGGAGTGTGCGCTGATATGAAACTAACTGTGTGCCCGACCGAGACTCGAACTCGGGACCTTTGCCTTTAGCGGGCAAGTGCTCTACCATCTGAGCTACCGAAGCACGACTCATGCCCGGTACTCACAGCTTTATTTCTGCCAGTACCTCGTCTCCTACCGGGCGTGAGTCGTGCTTCGGTAGCTCAGATGGTAGAGCACTTGCCCACAAAAGGCAAAGGTCCCGAGTTCGAGTCTCGGTTGGGCACACAGTTTTAATCTGCCAGGAAGTTTCATATCAGTGCGCACTCCGCTGCAGAGTGAAAATCTCATTCTGGAAAGGCAATAGTGATAATAAATAAATGTAGCAGAATCTCCTACTTCACATAATCAAAGTACCACAGTGTAGTGTAATAAATAACATCCATAATCAACAGTATATCATTGTGCTCAACAGAGCCAAATAAATCTTCCACTCATAAGTAAATGTTTGCTCGAGAGTCATTCCATGTCAAATCAACCAATTCTACTACGTGATTTGAGCCATGACCTCTCAAATTTGGATGAATTTTTTTAAGGTAATGTACCTACTAACACTAGTTTAAATTGAAAGGGTACAGTACCGCCTGACATTGAAAATAGGTACAACATACTTCATTATTTTTGTCAGAACAACACATTTTTTTTTTGTAAAATAACTCAATTTCAATTAATACAGCAAAGCCGGATACCAGTGTAGGAAATAATGACAATTTATTTATTTAATTTATCATATGTGCACTCCCACAAAATAAATCCCTTCATCCAGTTTAGTGAGATCTGTGAAATGAATGAATGTATGGTCGTCTGCTAACCGCAGATATTGAATGTGAATATATGATCATCTTTGAGACGATCCACTTTTGGTGGGACCAAAGAGATGAAATTTACCTGAGCTTTGAGCGCCTGAAATGTGGCTGACCAATACGGTAGCAAGGTGCTCCCCCACTTCGACAGAGGTGCGAGAGCACCTGGAGAACGGCCATGTTTCAGCACTCTGCCGCTGGATCTTGTGCTGTTATGACCTGTTTTAGTTGTGCTCCGTAATGACGAAAGAGTGGAGACATGGTATGCATGTGGAATATTTAAGAGTAGTTTGAAATAATAATTTCTCTATTTCAGGAAGTTTTGTGGGGAGAATTAAATGTCAGGCAGGTAATATTAATGGGATTGTAGTAATCTTCGGAAGTGACCAACGGTCACAATGAAACCACGTGTAGCAATAAGTTGAAATACTTCCGTGTCCTTAAGTTAAGCTGAATTACTAGCGTGTGTACAATAAGTTGAAATATTTAAGAAATAGCGTGTGTACCATAAGTTGAAATATTTAAGAAATGGCGTGTGCAGGACTTGAAATTAGAGACGAGTACTTCCACGTGGTGAGTACTGTGTGAGTCTCAAACTGTGTATGAGACAAAAGATAAAGAGAAGTACTCGTCCATGGTATCAGTTGAGGACTCGCGTGTGTGATGAATACGTTCTTAATATTACTTTGCGTGATATGATTCCGTGTGACGCTAGATTCAAAGTCTGAGAGAGAAGCAAGGTGAGTCGGCCGTCTATCCAGCAACGCCACTTGGCTTGCATTGCACAGGAAGACGTGCATATATCTCCAGAGTTCATAGTAGGAAAGTAGAATTACGAAGTGGGGCAGTGTCGTGTGAAACTGGGATAAATATTAATTGAAGTGGGAAAGCTGAAAGTGATAGTGTTGTGACTATTACCTGTGTAGTATTTCATATTGTAGTATGGCGTATGTCATGTAATTTGGGTATGTGTGGTTTGCATGGGAGAGTAGCGAGGTAGTTTCAAAAGATTAGTGGGTTATGCTTGTTCCTTCTGTACCGCTCGGTGTGGAGGAAAGTTTCGTGATGATGATTGTGAGAGTCGAAGTGTGAGAAATAATAAAAGATCCACCATCCCATCCAGAAAGTGCACTGTAGCGTTAAATAATTACGAGACCATAATATAGAGATTCACCAATGTAAAGCCATGCCCACTGGGCGGAATTTCTCATGTGTTATTGTTGTAGGGTATAGAATTTGTGTGTTTAGGTTATAGAATTTATCGGAATAAATAAGATAGTGAAAAGAAAAAGATTGGTGGACTTTTCCTTCGAATTGTATGTTGTCATGATGTCCCGAATTTATAATGTGTGCGCCATTCATATTCAGTGCGGTGGCCACGTGTTGATAAAAGCCGTTAAATAAAAGACATAAAGAAAATGTGGTATTGCCAGTGCATAGTGAACAGTCTGAGTTCTGTAAATCACTGATAGTCAGATGAGCGTTTCCGTTGCGTATTATTCATACAGGAGGATAATTTGTAACTTAATTGTGAGTACGAGAGTTTATGTTACTCAATAAATAAGAATGAATCCACTCGCTTGGCAGACCACTCATCTTGCAGGCCTGACTGCTTGATGCCACAGTATGAGCAAGGCATGTGGGTGCCTCTCAAAATTTGAAATTTCAAATTTTTCTGACCTTTGGTTTTTGAGTTTCAAGGGTTTAAAAATAAAAAAAACCTCTGTTTTTGATCTGTCGATGATTGTTTTAAAATGCTGTAGCTCAAAAACTATACAACCTAGAGGCATCAAACTTGCACCATTGTTTTGCTCTAAAACTTCCGTTCTATGTGATATGTAACATGAGTATGCCACCTATATCTGAAGATTTTAAACTATTCCAAAAAAACATTTTTTGAAATTTCGAAAATACATACCCTCGGATGTTATTTTATAAAAATTATATATGTTGTCCAGTCTAACTGACTACATGCATGCAAAATTTCGAGATGGGATTTCAATGGGTTCTTGTATAAAATAATATTTTACTTTCATAATACATACTAGTGTGGTGAAAAGCAGACTATTTCTAGGCTATGAATACTAAGGTAGGCATATGTAATTCTAACAAACTTAAATTATTATTTTAGCCTTTTTATGCAACATTACCCCATATAGCTTGTTAATTCATTAAGTGATATAGTGTTGTTTTAATTTAATGTTCATCATTGTTTAACTAGGCATCAGAAGGAAGTGAACACATTTTAATTAGTAATACATGTACTACAAGTTAAAATTTTGAATAAAGCCACTCGCCTGCATCCTTAGTTGTAAATGGTGGAGATTATCATTTTCTTGGTTTTCTAGTGTTATTTGTAATCATTTACAACTATATCGTTATATTAGAAATTGGCGTATAAGTAAATTTACTTGGGAAAAAGATTAACTTGTTGATATTTGCATGGATAGAACTGTATTTCTAATACTAATTGGTATTTACAAAGTTAATACACATGGTACTTTTACAACTTAGTGTTTAGTGAAGGTAGGTGTAACATAATTTAAAAGTGCTTCTTTTATCATCTTTTAAGATATTTTTCCAAAGAAAGAGAAGACAGTTTCATTTCTTTAGCACTTAAAGTGTAGGTTCTTCCCGTAGCTGTTGTTGGATATGCTGTTTGTAAAAGAGTATTTCCTGGGACATCTAATATATCTCCTGGTTGTGGATAGTAAAAAGACCGAGCTGGACCCTTTGGGTGTAAAAAATTTATTTGGCACAAAAAATGGCTCAGAGCACTATGGGACTTAACATCTGTTGTTATGAGTCCCCTTGAACTTAGAACTGCTTAAACCTAACTAACCTAAGGACATCACACACATCCATGCCCAAGGCAGGATTCGAACATGCGACCATAGCAGTCACACGGTTCCAGACTGAAGCGCCTAGAACCGCACAGCCACCCTGGCCAGCTTATTTGGTACATCTCATTGTATTTTTCTTCAGTGCATCCTATGCATCAAGAGTCATCATATGCTACTGTCACAAAACCAGCAGCAAAATTTTCCATATGTGATCTTGTTAATTGGTTCAGTGTTGTCACATATTCAAGAGACTCATCCAGACTAAAATGATAAGGCTTGACAGTAATTTCACTCTCTGTGTAGGGTTTATATGAGTGCAACTTTTGTTTTCCCACAATCACTTTTGATTCACTAAACCAAGGAAGTAAGTATTCTTTGGACAGTTCATAGTCCTCTGTTGTGCAATATTGAAAGTCAATGTTTTTTACGTTTTCCATGGCAAATACATAAAGTGATTTGAGTGTTAAGATTTGTTGCTCATATGGCGTTTGTAAACTGGCTTTAGCAGCTAGCCGCTTAACACTTCCACCAAGGCCATCGCATGCACTCTTGCCATGGGATGTTGCAAAGAACTCCCACTCTGCTTCAACTTCAAAATCAGTTTTATGCAAACACAAATCAAGGAAATTTTTCTTATTTTTATATTGTGCAGTCCTGCCATCAGAAAAGTAAGTAATCCTTTTAAGTGCAAAAGGCTAGGTTTGCTTTATGATTTCTAGCAGTTTTTTCTGGAATACATAGAAAGCGACTGTATTATGTTTCAGGCAATCTGATATGAAGACATACTGCAGATGTTTTAGTTTTCCCTCCCATTTATAATATATGATGAAAAGATGCAGTGTAGCTTGGGTGGTGGTCCAGGGAAATGATTGTATTTCATCTTGTACTACGAAAGAGTAGTTTTCTACAAATTACAGTTGACTACTACATGGCCTTCAGTTAAAAATTGTCCTTGATTTCGCTGTAGTATTCTTTCTGCTGACTAGCTATAAATGAATGAGTGTTTACCTTCATTAGAGTGTCCAAAAACTCATCCATAAAGTAATCAGTACTTTTTACTGCAGTTTCCATCAAACACCTGTCTACAGTTATCCACTTTTTGTAGGTAACTTCATCAATCGTATCGTCAGTGAACTTTGCATTCAATAGATCTTTAAGTCTAGAATCACCAGGACATTTTTTACAAATTTCCATAAAACATTCTTGCGATGGTGGCTTGCACATCTTGACTAGGCAGGAATGATAAGATTTCAAAGCAGTTATATCTCCATCCAAACCAAAATTTTGCATCTTAGTACCATTCATCATTAGCTTAATGTTTTGGTGTAAGGTACACACACAAACAGTATGTGTGCCACTTCTTCCAGCCAGGATACAGTTCCTTGGTCTTTATTCACAGAACTTGGAAAACCCAGTTTTGTTTTCAGGGATCGTTTCCTTAAATAATTGGTATATTCCTTGCAAATTTGCCAACACTAGCCTCTTTTGAACCTGGATCTTTCTATCTTTGTTTCTTATGGACACACAATCTTTTTTCCTTGGCATAAATCTACTAACGCCGTCAGAATTGTAGAAGTCTTTTACACAATCAACAATATTCTCATTTAGAGTTCTTCCAGGTTTAGGATTAGGATTTGACAAAACTCCTTTTTCTTTTACTAACAGTTTTACTGCACAAGCCATGTAGTTTGTCACTTCAAATTCTTCTTCTATTTTCTGACAGCTCCAAATCATAGATAAGATAGACAAAATCATCATGTTTTCATTTCTTTTTCTTGTTTGAGCAAACTTTTCTTTTAAGTGTTGAATAATCTCCAATTCATCTTCGGAATGTTCAGGGCTCGATTCTGGTCGTAAGCTCTTTTCTAAGTTAGACATTATTTTATCAAGTTTTTTTTTGTATACATAGGCGCAGCAAACTTTTTCTTCTTTAGTGGTGACTCACCGGTGAGTTCTAGTGTCTTGTTCAAATAGTCTACAGGAGATTGAGGATCAATAAAAGCATCATTTACATTTTCGCTACTGCAAGATAAAACTTCTTCTATTGTTTTGTGTTTGTCACTAACCTTTTTTCCTTCATACATCACATATTTTCATGCCACTAATGATTCCTGAGTCTAGAGAGCACATCCAGTCTGTTACATTTCTTAGTGATTGTACTCAGACTTTCTTATGTTGACATACAACTTAAATAACTACATTTCTATTATTTGGAACATTCTAGAAAAAATATATCTACTAAATAATCGTATTTTATGATGTTTGATATATTACCACTTACATGGCATAGCGTACACTAACACTACACCACTCTATACTAGATCACTTGGACAACTTAACACTAAAACACAGTATAATAGACCGAGGGAGGTGGTGCAGTGGTTAGCACGCTGGACTCGCATTTGGGAGGACGACGGTTCAATCCCGCGTCCGGCTATCCTGATTTAGGTTTTCCATGATTTCCCTAAATCGCTCCAGGCAAATGCCAGGATGGTTCCTTTGAAAGGGCATGGCCAACTTCATTCCCTAATCCTATGAGACCGATGACCTCGCTGTTTGGTCTCTTCCCCCAAACAATCCAATCCAATCCACAGTAAAATATAAATCACTCATAAGTTTTTTGCTATGATTATTTCATACAGGCTCCACTTATGGCCACATTAATGCAATATTTTTAGGTTTTATCATGTTTAATTTGTAGGAAATGAAAATATAATACTTAATCTTACCTCTCAATAAATTAAGTTTCTTCTGATGCTTTGTACAACATGTAGAATACAAAAAACAGATTGTGTGTTGCTTAAAGAAAAACACTACATAACTCTACTTCTGCGACACAGATCTTTTCATTAAATGGTGACTTCAAACAAGACCAAACAAAGAAATGTTTATATAGACAATTGAATAGTGCATTTCATATTGATTATTATAATCTATGGTAGGACTGACTGGTATTCCAAAGGAGCTTAAAATTGCACAAATTACATCAAGGTGGTCATAAGTGGGGTAGTGGCCAAAACTAGAGCCTTGACCCTATATCAAAATCTCACGTTTTTTTATAATAAAAAGCGAATATCATATAAAATCGTAATATTCTTAAGTTATTATTTTTTATATATTTTATTCTCACATTGAAATATCATTTAATGAATTAACAAACAATAAGAGGGTAATGTTGCATAAAAAGGCTAAGATAATAATTTAAGTTTTTTAGAATTACATAGGCCTAGCTTAGTATTCATAACCTAGAAATAGTCTGCTTTTCACCACAATAATGTGTATTGCAGTAGTAACATATTATTTTATACAAGAACCCACTGAGATCCCATCTTGAAATTTTGCATGCATGTAATCAGTTAGACTGGACAACACACATAATTTTTGTAAAAAACATCTGAGGGTACATATTTTGGAAATTTCAAAAAATGTTTTTTTGGAATAGTTTAAAATCTTCAGATATAGGTTGCATACTCATGTTACATATCACATTGAATGGAAGTTTTAGATGGTGCAAGTTTGAGCTCTCTAGGTTGTATAGTTTTTGAGCCACAGCATTTTAAAACAATCATCGATTGATCAAAAACAGAGTTTTTTTTTATTTTTAAACCATTGAGACTCAAAAACCAAAGGTCAGAAAAATTTGAAATTTTAAATTTAAACTAGTGTTAGTGGGTACACCACCTAAAAAAACTCATCCAATTCTGAGATATCAAGGTTCAGACTGTTAGTTGATTTGAGATGGAATGACCTTCAAGTGTCATACATGATTTGTGAAGACGAATGCAATAAGATTATATTCGTGACAGCTGACCAAATACTGTGAATCATAGGGGTAAGAAACTTTGAAGGCTCAAATGGAAGCACTGAAGTAGTTTGCCAGACCCATGGCAAAGTAGAGTTCATCCACAAAGCATACACTTACAGTAGACAAAACATATATATAAGTACGCATGACATAGTGCAAACAAAATCATCCCATCATAACATGACAGTACTATACCAGTTACAAATGTTATAAGAGCAGTATATTTATATAGGGAAAACAAAGTATATCTTCATAATCAAATTCGCATATTCTACCATGTATATGCATACCCAAACATCAAAGTTTACAGGCCATATAGTTAAGTGTATCAATATAGATGTGAAAATTGGGGATAAAGGATAGTCTAATAAAATATGTGACATCAGAAATGTGTTACTGTCGAAGCACATGTCACATGGTTGGGGCCCTAAATTTGACACATGTGTGATACACTAATGAGTGTGTATCACCCCTGAAAGATGTGTGATACACTAATGAGTGTGTATCACCCTGAGGGAATGCAAAATGTAGTATATCATAAAATTTCAAGTAAACAAAATAGTATGTACCCAGCCTTTTGTGTCATTTTGAGCTATGTTACATTCCAAAAGTTCATAAAGTTTCCTACACTTTGGAGTGGTAAGTCTGTATGCATATGGATGTGAATTTTCTAAAATTTCAAATGGATCAATGTAGACATAAAAGAAATTATAAACTTTGACTTGGCATAACTCTTATGTAAGATAAGGTCTTCAATCTCAAAATGTTGTCACACCTTGGTTTCCTTTTACTAACCTAACTAGATCCTCTCTCGCAGCTGAAGAAATATCCTGACATGATAGAAATTCAACTAATTAATTGATAAAGGAAGCAGCTTTCTTACCATATAAAATTTCATATGAAGAAAAGCCATATGTGGTGTGTTGTAAACTGTTTAGCACACCTTCAATGCTTTGAAGCATCTATCCAGTTTGGGTGGTCTTTGCTACAGTAAGTTCTGCATAGGTGCATTATCTCAGTTTTATATCTCTCAGTAAGATTAAAAGATGGTAAATAAACAGAAATAAGTATGTGTCTTGAATTACAACCATCAGTAAAATCCTTCCAGGTTTTTTATGTGAATTGACTCCCATTGTCAGAGAATAGCATTTCGGATACCAATACTGTGAAAAT
This sequence comes from Schistocerca cancellata, assembly GCF_023864275.1. NCBI lineage: Eukaryota > Metazoa > Arthropoda > Insecta > Orthoptera > Acrididae > Schistocerca > Schistocerca cancellata. The sequence goes on along the minus strand of NC_064630.1, from coordinate 323,942,904 downwards.
AGTGTTGTATATGTTGGTCATAAACTTGCTACGAGTGACTTTCTTGAAAGAGTAAACTTTAATGAATTTAGAAAATGAATCTGCCATGATAAATATTTAACAATAACTTCTTTTTACCTTGAGACTTGGCCATAAAGATCAATACCAACTAGATCCATCTGTTCATTAGGAATTGTACTTTGCAAATAATCAATATACGTTTGGTTGTTAACTTTGAGTCTCTGACATCTGTCACAAGTGGCAAGATATTTCCTATCTCTCCTATAAATATTATAGAAGTAAACACTTTCTTGAATTTTCTGTCTGCATTTCAATGAACCACAGTGACCAAAAGTTTCATGTGTGTACTAAATGAGTTTCTCAGCATACTGTTCAGGCCAACAAACTTTCCATATGCCACTATCTGGACTGTGTGTATAGAAAAAAAATCTTTGTAAATTTGATTATGTAGTTATACTTTCTCATAACTTTCCTTGCCCAAGTGACTTTTAACTATCTTCCAGTCATCATCATGATTTTGGTTTCTCCTGAATTGACCACAAATTCTCCTTTCTCATATTGCACTCCCATCACTTACATAATTTTGCAATTTGTCTTGATTTCCGTTTCTATGTTCATCATCAGTCCCAACAGGTAATCCTGACAAAGCATAATTATAACATTCTCTTTTCCCTTAATGTACTCTATTGTGTAATCAAATTGTTGTAAATAAACTGCCAATATGGTAATGCCCTCCCCCGTGGTACAATATACATTTCTGAATATAACATGAAACTTTATCATCTGATAAAACTTTAACTTTATGACCAAGTAAATAATTCCCGAATTTCTTGAACTCCAAGCTTTTGTTAAAAGCTCCATTTTTATGATCATGTAATTATTATCATTTCTGTAAAGTTCCCCTGGCGAATGCAATTGAATGATATTCTGCAATCATATCTCCTACTTTTTCCTTAAGTATGTTAACACCCAAGACTGATTTGCTGCTATCAGTTATTAAAGAGAATGGCAAAGAAAGATCTGGTCTATGTAGAATATCATTCATCCTAAGGTGTTCCTTTAATTCTTTGAACAGATTGTTTAAGTAAGGCACATTTAAATTTTGAATCCTGACATGCTTTCTATAGAAACCTACTAGGACAAGAAACTGTTTTAGCTCTCTATTAGACTTAGGCTTACGAAATTTTGCAGTGGCTTCAATTTTCTCATTATCAGGCCAAATTCTGTCCTCTGTTACTCTGTGGCCTAGAAAATTAGGTTGCTTCACAGCACATTTGCATTTCTTTAACATCAAAGTCATACCTCCATTTCTCAATTTCTCATCGATTCCCTTAAAATACTCATATGATCCTTCCAGGTCTTAGTGGATAACAAAATATCATCTATATAAATTGCTTATTTGACTAAAAGTTCCTTCCTGAAAACAAAATCCAACTCCCTAATAAATTCAGCTTCAGAATCATTTGACCCAAATGGAACCACGCAATACTGAAGACACTTACCATTATACAAAAATTCAATATTTTTCTAGATTTAGTGTGATGCAAACCAGAAAATAAGTCAAGACTACTAATGTAATTTACATTGCCAAATTTATTTGGTAACTCAGTTCTGTTTTTGGGTGGTCAGTCTCTCTCTCGAAGTATGTCTTGAAACCTCTTAGAGCCCAGAATGAGCCTAATTCCACCATCCCGTTTAGAAACTATCACCAGCAGTTTACTATAATGACTACAACCACTTTGCACTGTCCTCCATTTTTGCATTTTCTGTAACTTCCTGAGTTTACACTGATACTTCTTCAGTCTACCTGCTCTCACATCAAAAATTTGTTTATACTCCCATAAAAATGTTTCTAGTTCCTCTTAACCTCTTTACTCAAAGCTTCCTATGTTTTTTGCTACAACTCCACTGTAAGAATCATTAGTCGTTTCCCCATCACAAAATCCTTTACCTTCCTCATAGCATCCTTTGTCATCAAATTCCGCTACCCCATGATCTGATTTCTGTTACTGATATTTATCATCACAATGTCTGTCTTCCGAAGAACTCCACTCTTAGGATCTAATTGCAGTTACAACCAACTTTAGCCTTGACAATCCAAAAGATACACAATATTAAACTTTCTTTCAAATCCTCAATCTCTAAACATCCCCTCACAAAAGATACTCTATTTATCTTGAAAAACACTTCACTACTTTTCCCAGTCATATCTTTTATTTTGACTCAAGTTACAGGGAACTCAGCAAAATTCCCACCATCTTTTATTCTATCTTTATGCGCTTTTTATATCCCACAAATAGAACTTCAAGTATCAACTGGGCAATTAGCCCTCCAATTATTAGTTTGACACAAATATATGGACTCCCCTGTGCATCATAATTATCAGTGGCTTCATCTTCATACAAAAAATCCACTTATATCGCTCTGAAACACGTCTTTCTCTTTCTCTACAGATTCTACACTGTCCACAGACTGAAAGCTTTCCAAATTACATTGTAATCTGGTGGCTCTTCATTACGCTAAAAATTCACCTCACCCTCCAGTCTGGATGTATATACTGACAAATTCCTTTCGAACATCAAGCATTTCACTCCCATTACCAACATTATCAAAATAAGCACAATAACTGTCAAAATCGCATCACTAATCAGCTCATTTTGCGTACTAAGTGAACATTATTTCACTCATATAACTGGTAAAAGCATTTCATGATATACCTCCCTATTCTTCACTAAATCATCATCAAGACATACAGCTTTGTTCATACCATCATCTTTCATAAATCTTTCCATTTTAATCTCAATATAAATCATCCCAGCTAATTCTTCATGAAGCATGATATCATCATCAGCAACATCACTATTTCATATTCACAGCACAAGCATCATCAACTTCATCATTATCATTGTAGCTACCACCTACCCTATCCTCTTCCCCCAGAAGCACATGATTCTCAGCCTAAACACATTCAGCCTCAGCACAAATAGTTTCACCACTGTCGTCTGTATTTTTATTATTCATTAACCTCAAAAGACTGAACTCATAGCAATTTCCATCACTAGTATCTTCAGTAAAAACTCTGTTATTGCTGCAAGATTCATCAAATAAATTGGCCAAGACATCTTATTTTTCTCGCAATTTCAAAGCTAATTTGGATTGCATGATTAACTATTATGTCAATAGGTAGGACCCATACAAAGAATTTCGCCTTCTGAGTTCTGTAACGTAAATTTCAACAAATTCATATTAAGATACTCACTAATATTACTTCTGTCAATTGGGAGGAGCATTTTTATCGTTTTGTTTTATTGCAATAATCGCAATTAGAGCTTTTCATTTTTGGTCACTCAAGTAACAAAACAGATGCGAAATGCACTGTAATTAAAATATCAAAAACCTGTAACAACTCTGTTTATCATACAATCAGTTTACAATGCTATTGGCTAGAATAATATCATCTAATGCATGTCCCTCAATCTATCAGTTAAAATTTATTGAAATTGTTTGAATAAATCAACCAACTTCTTGGGCTCAGGTTTGGGCAATGCCCCACATCAGATTTTAATTCTTAGCTTCAACACTGCCCACTCTAGGCAAGGCCTGGTATGTGCATAATGGGTACCATTTGTTGGGTCAAAACTTAAAATACAACTCTTTCCCCAGACAATCTAACTTACACTGAGTTCCCATAACAAAAATCACCCCACCCCCAACACCACCTCAATAGAAAGACTTTTAATTTCCAAAACCTCCAGAGGCCAAGTAAAACTCCCCATCCTGACCTTGCATTGTAACTTCTCAATAACTGTAAATGTCTCTCCAGACTTGGGCTAGCAGTTTTGTCTGGTTTGCTGTAGCTGCAGCAACCTAGTGATCTGTTTATTCTCCCAGAACCAATCAAAATAAAGCAAATAAACACTACTGGCGGACTCGATCACCTCATGCACCAGTTCTAAACCAAGGGAGGCTCACACAAATGGCAGATGCATGGGGTTAACAACACACACCTTACACCAGCCTAGCAGTGGTCTAAGAGAATGCCTCGCCAGGGACAAGCTCAAGCATCAATTGTTCGGACGCCGCTCCAGCGATACTTCGCAATCTCTAACCTAATGCTGCTCTCTCCAACACCGAAAACACCCAAACACTCAACTCGACAGGTTCACTTTTATATTTCAATCCAATCTTTCCATGTGGGACACCAAAACTCAATTTCTCATGCCCATGCCTGACTTTTCAACATTAGCTATCATTTTGTCTAGGTCGGGATATGAGTGTGGCTTATCCTTGAACATCACACATGAACGATATTGTGGTCACGTCCCCTCTGAAATGTTCACAACCACCTCACTCCCTGTACAACCTACACACCACACAACTCTGGCCACCCCTACACGTTCTATGTAACCAGCCAGTGTCTCAGTAGACATTTGCACCCTATAAAGATATTCATCGATTAGGTCCTTTATCTAAGCGCTCCCAAGCACTCAAACATAATCCTCTCACAGAGCATACTGAGGGAAGCACCACTTAGCAAAACTCCAGTTATAAATCTGTTTAAATGCCCCTCAACAAGAGGGTAAATGACTTATCACCAGTGGCGGCTCAGGAATTTAAATTCTGAGTGTTCACAAATTTTTAGATTCAGATAAATTTGGGAGTGTGAAATTAATAGCATCTGCTGTGTAACAGTTATGCTTATCAAACAAGTTTATACAACTACAGCCACTATCAATAATAATAACAACAGTAATAAAACTAATAATACGATGCATAACTTATCTGCTAAAAGAAGAAATGTTTTTGCGGAATTTTGTAGTAATAATTAAGTGCAGTTTTGCGCAATAACGAAATAATGAGTAAGCTTTTGCATCTCTCCGTTGCTCCTTTTTGTTTAAGTGGAAGTTTTCGTGTTTTTTCTTTTTTTTTTGGGCAAATGTACAAGTTCCCTCACAGACGTACTAGATTTTGAATTCACTTCTGGGCTGAAAACCAGATGGCCAAACACACACGCAACAACTTGTGCTAACTGTACAGTTCCCTCGTTAAATGTTCACTTGTAGTCGCGTTTATTTGATTTCGTCACTCTCTCAATGAAAGGATCTGTTCTCAGAGGCCCTAGTACCTTAGCGACTAGCTTTTTCTGATAATTTACTTTTCTGTTCCCAGAATGAGATTTTCACTCTGCAGCGAATGTGCACTGACTTGAAAATTCCTGAATATTAAAGCTGTGTGTTGGACTGAGATTCGAACTTGGGACTTTTGCCTTTCACAGGCATGTGCTCTACCAAGCACGACTCGAGATGCATCCTCACGACTTTACTTTTCTGTTAGTATTTAAAAAATTCAACATAGCTCATGGTTACACTGCACACGAAAGCTGCTTCCTGCACAGTAAATAACCAACTCCAAAAACGAACTGCAGTTTGTGGAAATGATTAAACTCAAGTAGTAATATCTACCAACATGGTCACTTGACTAGAATACAAATGAGGCGCTGAAGTCCATAAGGGCCTAAAGCACACCACAGTCGATTCCACATTTAAGTGAATATCAGAAAAACCAGTGATACTGCTTTTCATGAATTTTTATATGTGCAATGTGGGCCTACAGCACTGTTTAAGCCAACTCACCATACGATCAACAGATTCCAGAGGCATGAACAAATGCTACAAACCTCACAATCGATGGCAGTATGCTTTAGGCCCTTATGATTCTCACCGCCTCAAATGGACTTCTGTATGATAAAATTCATAACTTAGTATTCTATAAAACATTCAGAAACCCATGAAATAGGTTTATGTTAGTCCAGCTTTAACGCATACCGACGTCCGATCTACTTTTACTATATAGTAAGGGATTTAGCGTGTCTGAGGAGTGTGCCATCATGAAGCAGGATTTGTGGCAGACGAACAGGGAGGAAAGGCTGCCACAGTGTGCTACCACCTGGTGGCACTGACGTAAACTTCTAGTTGAGTAGCAAGGACTAGTGTGCACACTGTGAACTGTGTACGTTGTTTATCAAATCCGAATGTATTTGGCCGATAAGGCAGCAGGTCACGCGAGTTGCTCCTGGGCAGAAGCACCTTAAAACGTGCACAACTGAAGGAATGCTTGCAACCCTGAAGCTGAGTTTCACGGAGTCTACAGGAGCAGTAGCGTGGTAGATTTAAGTGCTGTATCTTTCAGATAGCAACATCTATGTTACATCTAACAACATTCAAAGAAAAATAACCAATGAGCCCGCGAGGTGGCGAAAGCCAGGGTGTTCACATGCTCTTGTGCTCCTACACAGCAGCCGCCACTCCATATCACTTTGTGTGGAGCTGGAAATGCTTCGGCCCAATTTTTTCAACCTTACAGTTAACCCCAAACATCTCTGTGATGTGGTCGATAGCACAAACTGATAAAATGGGATGTCTTGAATTACAGGAAGAAGTGGATTTGGAAGGTTGCTAAACTGTTTATACACATCTATTCGCTGACGACACTCGCTTATACCATCTAGTTCTCGATTCTCCCCTTTTTCACTCCCTTGCTGCCATTTAGGAAGGGACAGACGTTGTTGCATTGAAAGGCTTTCGGCCTATAGCTCTAATATATCAGGTACAAATATAGGATCCTGGTTAACTGAATGGATATTCCTAAGCCCATTGGCAGTATGGTCTACCAGAGCATGCAACCACGTCATATGAATGCGAGAGGGGGAGATAGCTTCATCGACTTCATGAATAACACCAAGTAAGGAGTGAGATGCAGTGCATACTCATCTCCCCGACAACCGGCGATACGATGTTTACCAGCATGTCCAACATGACCCGCAGTCATTGGCACAACTCAGCCATGCTGCCCTCCTTGGATCCGCCTCAGATCCTTCATTCACACTGTAAGCTGTCTTTCTGCAGCTACTTCAATCACAGTAGTTCTCATTTCCAAAGGCAGGTGATTCTGCAAACACATAGAAAGCATAATTACAATTGCAAGGAAATACACCACAGGATGCAAGATTTGTGATGGATCAAAATTTTTGTATTGGTTTCGTGTCGTCAGCATTTAATTTGACTATTTCAGCAATAGCCGTCAAAAGATAAGTCAAAGAAAAGTATGTTATATTTATTTCTTCATTGTAACGTAAGTCTACGTTGTTGAACACGTACAAAAAAAAGCCGTAGTGTGTCGGTGTGTCGAACCGTTCAAGTACTCGTACAGGGATGGCAAAGATCATTGATTCATCGTTGGCCGACAGCAGAGCTTGGACGCACCAAAGATCATCCTGGCCGACCTGGACGCTAGAAGAGCAACAAACGCAACGATATTTTCTATTTTAATTGTTAAAAATAATGGTAGTGCCTCACAAATGTCTGAATTAGTGGTTCAATTATGATATTGAAGGGGATCCGAGTCAGTCTCTATTGAGGTGTTTAGGAAATAGTGAGCATGGGTCAGCAGGACGACATTTATGTTACTGCATGTGGAATAGAACACGTTTACAATTGTCGTGATCGATACCTACCGGACGCAAATTTCGTCGATTATTTTGGCCGTGTGGAATTCTCTGCGATTTTCTTGAAAGAGTATAGAAAATTGTTCTTGTACTGAGTTGTGTTTGAAACGCAAAGTTTGTTGAATGTTTTAACTGGTCTAGGGCATAATGAGTGTGTGGTAGACGGAAGATAGACAAAACAAATAAACAACTACGCATACTGCAGCTGTCGGCGGCAAAGACGTTAATTATTTGAATACTGTTTATTCTTCGCCTTTGTTCTATGGAGTTAGAATGTTCCATTATTGATTTTTAACTTTTATGTTCTACGAGAAAAAGAAATAAAGTCATATGTTCTCGCATGTGCGTGGTATTTAATATGATGTTACGTAGTGGCCATGATGTGGTGACCCCTGATTCAGAAGAACTTGCACAGGAAGAAACAAGCAAGCGAGGCGACGCAAATTCGCCGACACATTTAGTACAGCTACGGAGTAAGCTGCACAGTCAGATCCAAGACTTACGGAATGAAATAGCGGGGCGTGGAAACGTTTCGCCGGAAGAAATTAGTGATTTGCGCTACGCAGTCGAAGAAACTACAAGAACTCCGATACCTTTGGCCATCACAGCTTTCCACCGCGGAAAGAGCGGCGGTGGCTACGAAGGGTGGGTGCGAATGACCACTATTCTCCAGCTGGCAGACAGAGTTTATGCAACAATAGAGACAGCAAGTTCAATGAGCATCGCAGAAGCGGCAGCGAAGTCGGAAGAGTATCAGGCGGCGACTTTCACATGAGTCAACATGCGGATACAACAGCAGATTTTCAGAAACTAGAGGAACAACTACACAGGCTACAGACACAATCAAGGCTTGGAAGACTCTGGTTCGGTGGGTCCTGTAGCACACTAATGAAACAGTGAACAGACGAAACCTGGACAACTATGTTGGTATCACAAGCTTTATGTTATTATCTCGCAGACACCAGGTCTGACGTAATCACGTTGCCAGTAGAAAGAGAATGTCAGTCAAGAACAGGTGGTTAATTCGCCTCACGGCAGCAAAGAAACAGTCGATAACAACTTGTGGTATCTGCAGCAAGGACGTAAATTAAGGTTTTCTTAATACTTGTCGTTGGGATAACAACTTGTGGCATCTGCAGCAAGGACGTAAATTAAGGTTTTCTTAATACTTGTCGTTGGACGTTTGTAATAGCGGATGTGCCGGAACCAGTCTTAGGGTCGGATTTTCTGTACGCATACGGCATCACTATTGACATTCGATTGTCTCGACTCGATATAGAAAAAGAAATGTCACTGGGCTTCTACGAAAATTCAGAGAAAGTGGAGGTGGCCCAGTACAAGTGATAGAGGTAGACCAGCATATGGAACGGACAGCGCAAAAGCCGATCACATTGGTACATACTACGGTTCGCCATATGAACACTGTGCCAGGCCCTCCAGTCTCTTTTGGACAGAGAAGACTGGCGCCAGACTGGTTCGTGGACGCAAGTGCCGAGTTCGAACGTATGTTAGAAAAAGGAGTGAATCGAAGATCTGATAGTGCATGGTCCTCAACTTTACATCTAGTACAAAGAAAAAAAAATGAAAAGACAGAAGTTTTAGGCATTGCAGTGACTACAGGAACTAAATGCTGACACAATACCCGATCGATGTCCAGTGCCCAATATTCGTGGTTTTACGAATGTACCAGTGGGAACAAAATATTTCAGCGTCTTAAGTTTTCAAAAGCCATACCATCAGATACCAGTTGTAGACGTACTGAAGACAGATGTCATTACAACTTTTGGGCTCTTCGAATTACGTGTTCCATGTGGCCTTAAAAAGGTGGCTCAAACGTAGCAACGTTGCATTGATGAGGTGTTACGAGGATTAGACTTCATGTTCACTTGTCTCGACGACACACTGGTGTTTGCAGCGACACAATCTCCACGAGGTGCAACATAAAACGTTTTTTGATATGCTATGTTAAGTTGTTGTGGTTTGATGCCGCTCTCCATGCTACTCCGTCCTGTGCAAGCTTCTTCCTCTCACAGTACCTACAGCATCCTACATCCTTCTGAATCTGCTTTGTGTATTCATCTCTTGGTCTCCCTTTACGATTTATACCCCCACATGCTACCCTCCAATACTAAATTGGAGATCCTTTAATGCCTCGTAACATGCCATACCAACAGATCCCTTCTTCTAGTCACGTTGTGCCACGAACTCCTCCCCAATTCTATTCAATACCTCCTCATTAGTTATGTGATCTACCCATCTAATCTTCAGCATTCTTCTGTAGCACCACATTTCGAAAGCTTCTGTTCTCATGTTGTCCAAACTATTTATCGTCCATGTTTCACTTCCATACATGGCTACACTCCATACAAATACTTTCAGAAACGTTTTCCTGACACTTAGATCTATACTCGATGTTAAGAAATTTCTCTTCTTCAGAAACACTTTCCTTGCCATTGCCAGACTGCATTTTATATCCTCTCTACTTCGACCATCACGAGTTACTTTGCTCCCCAAATAGCAAAACTCCTTTACTACTCTAAGTGTCTCATTTCCTAATCTAATTTCCTCAGCATCACCCGACTTAATTCGACTGCATTCCATTATCCTCGTTTTGCTTTTGTTGGTGTGCATCTTATATCCTCCTTTCAAGACACTGTCCATTCCGCTCAACTGCTCTTCCAAGTCCTTTGCTGTCTCTGGCAGAATTACAGTGTCATCGGCGAACCTCAAAGTTTTTATTTCTTCTCCATGGATTTTAATACCTACTCCGAATTTTTCTTTTGTTTCCTTTACTGCTTGCTCAATATACAGATTGAATAACATTGGGGAGAGGCTACAACCCTGTCTTACTCCCTTCCCAACCACTGCTTCCCTTTCATGCCCATCTGGTATCTGTACAAATTCTAAAAAGCCTTTCGGTCGCTGTATTTTATCCCTGCCACCTTTAGAATTTGAAAGAGAGCATTCCAGTCAACATTGTCAAACGCTTTCTCTAAGTCTACAAATGTTACAAACGTAGGTGTGGCTTTCCTTAATGTTTCTTCTAAGATAAGTCGTAGGGTCAGTATTGCCTCACGTGTTCCAACATTTCTACGGAATCCAAACTGATCTTCCCCTAGGTCGGCTTCTACCACTTTTTCTATTCGTCTGTAAAGAATTCGCGTTAGTATTTTGCAGCTGCGACTTATTAAACTGACAGTTCGGTAATTTTCACATCTGTCAACACCTGCTTTCTTTGGGATTGGAATTATTATATTCTTCTTGAAGTCTGAGGGTATTTCGCCTGTCTCATACATCTTGATCACCAGATGGTAGAGTTTTGTCACGACTGGCTCTCCCAAGGCTGTCAGTAGTTCTAACGGAATGCTGTCTACTCCAGGGGCCTCGTTTCGTCTTAGGTCTTTCAGTGCTCTGTCAAACTCTTCACGCAGTATCATATCTCCCATTGCATCTTCATCTACATCCTCTTCCATTTCCATAATATTGTCCTCAAGTACATCGCCCTTGTATAGACCCTCTATATACTTCCATCTTTCTTCTTTCCCTTCTTTGCTTAGAACTGGGTTTCCATCTGAGCTCTTAACATTCATACAAGTGGTTCTCTTTTCTCCAAAGGTCTCTTTAATTTTCCTGTAGGCAGTAACTATCTTACCCCTAGTGAGATAAGCCTCTATATCCTTACATTTGTCCTCTAGCCATGCCTGCTTAGCCATTTTGCACTTCCTGTCGATCTCATTTTTGAGATGCTTGTATTCCTTTTTGCCTGCTTCATTTACTGCATTTTTATATTTTCTCCTTTCATCAGTTAAATTCAATATTTCTTCTGTTACCCAAGGATTTCTACTAGCCCTCGTCTTTTTACCTACTTGATCCTCTGGTGCCTTCACTACTTCATCCCTCAAAGCTACCCATTCTTCTTCTGCTGTATTTCTTTCCCCCATTCCAGTCAATTGTTCCCTTATGCTCACCCTGAAACTCTGTACAACCACTGGTTTAATCAGTTTATCCAGGTCCCATCTCCTTAAATTCCCACCTTTTTGCAGTTTCTTTATTTTTAATCTCATAACCAATAGATTGTGGTCAGAGTCCAAATCTGCCCCTGGAAATGTCTTACAATTTAAAACCTGGTTCCTAAATCTCTGTCTTACCATAACATCATCTATCTGATACCTTCTAGTATCTCCAGGCTACTTCCATGTATACAACCTTCTTTCATGATTCTTGAGCCAAGTGTTAGCTATGATTAAGTTATGCTCTGTGCAAAATTCTACCAAATGGCTTCCTCTTTCATTTCTTTCCCCCAGTCCATATTCACCTACTATGTTTCCTTCTCTCCCTTTTCCTACTATCGAGTTCCAGTCACCCATGACTATTAAATTTTCGTCTCCCATCACTACCTGAATATTTCTTTTATCCCATCATACAGTTCATCAATTTCTTCGTCATTTGCAGAACTATTTGGCATATAAACTTGTACTATTGCAGTAGTCGTGGACTTCCTGTCTATCTTGGCCACAATAATGTGTTCACTATGCTGTTTGTAGTAGCATACCCGCACTCCTATTTTTTATTCATTATTAAACCTACTCCTGCCTTACCCCTATCTGATTTTGTATTTATAACCCTGTATTCACCTGACTAAAAGTCTTGTTCCTCCTGCCACCGAACTTCACTAATTCCCACTACATCTAACTTAAATCTATCCATTTCCCTTTTTAAATTTTCTAACCTACCTGCCCGATTAAGGGATCTGACATTCCACGCTCCGATCTGTAGAACGCCAGTTTTCTTTCTCCTGATAACGACGTCCTCTTTAGTAGTCCCAGCCCAGAGATCCGAATTGGGGACTATTTTACCTCCGGAATACTTCACCCAAGAGGACGCCATCATCATTTAACCATACAGTAAAGCTGTAGTTTCCCCTTGCTTTCAGCTGCTCACAGTACCAGCAGAGCGAGGCCGTTTTGGTTAGTGTTTCAAGGCCAAATCAGTCAATCATCCAGACTGTTGCCCCTGCAACTACTGAAAAGACTGCTGTCCCTCTTCAGGAACCACACGTTTGTCTGGCCTCTCAACAGATACCCCTCCGTTGTGGCTGCACCTACGGTACGGCATTCAAGCCTCCCCACTAACGGCAAGTTCCATGGTTCATGGGGGGCTACATTAAGTATCGGATAATAATTGTGAAAATAAGTGCAACTTGCGAAAAAAACTATATGACATACCTTGGTCACACATTTTCAACAAACAGCATCGGCCTGTTGGAAGAGAAAGTGGAACTTGCACAACCATTACCTCGGCTGTTAGACATGCAGCAATTACGTAAGTTCTTAGATGCTGTAAATTCTTACCCTCGACATCTGCCAGGAGCCGATGCTTTGCAAACACCACTCACAGGGGCGCTGATAGACACTAGTACCAATAAACGTCAGAAGCTAGACTGGACACTCTGCATTCAGCAAAGCTTTTAACAGATCAAGACACTGATAAAAAAAGAGTCTTCCTCAAAGGATCATCTTCAGACTCTGAAATGGCACAGGTACAGGTAGAGGGATCCTTACAGTAACGTATATACACTGAAATAAAATTACAAACGACATATACCCATAACGGCAGCCGATCCACGACGCTGAACTGACTGCTAAATGGATCGGCAGGGAGCGGTCTTAAATAGCACTAGTCCCACTCACCGTCCTGTGTGTGACATCAGTGTTAACCAATCAGAATTACAGTGTGTACTATTAGTATAAAATGTATTACAATAGTCTATATTACTAAGTTTTGAAGAAGAATTATAGGTAACATACATCGTGAAATTGCTATAAATTAGCTACTCGTCAAAAAACATAAACTGTAGTAAATAATTAGGTTGAAATAGAGTAGTCTAGGTTGCCCTCTGTTATCCGTTCCGTAACATAAGCGCTGTTTGCAAAGGTATATTGAATAGCTGTCAAAAGTTGCAATAGCGATAGAGAGAAGCTAATATCAAAGATAATCTACACTCCTGGAAATGGAAAAAAGAACACATTGACACTGGTGTGTCAGACCCACCATACTTGCTCCGGACACTGCGAGAGGGCTGTACAAACAATGATCACACGCACGGCACAGCGGACACACCAGGAACCGCGGTGTTGGCCGTCGAATGGCGCTAGCTGCGCAGCATTTGTGCACCGCCGCCGTCAGTGTCAGCCAGTTTGCCGTGGCATACGGAGCTCCATCGCAGTCTTTAACACTGGTAGCATGCCGCGACAGCGTGGACGTGAACCGTATGTGCAGTTGACGGACTTTGAGCGAGGGCGTATAGTGGGCATGCGGGAGGCCGGGTGGACGTACCGCCGAATTGCTCAACACGTGGGGCGTGAGGTCTCCACAGTACATCGATGTTGTCGCCAGTGGTCGGCGGAAGGTGCACGTGCCCGTCGACCTGGGACCGGACCGCAGCGACGCACGGATGCACGCCAAGACCGTAGGATCCTACGCAGTGCCGTAGGGGACCGCACCGCCACTTCCCAGCATATTAGGGACACTGTTGCTCCTGGGGTATCGGCGAGGACCATTCGCAACCGTCTCCATGAAGCTGGGCTACGGTCCCGCACACCGTTAGGCCGTCTTCCGCTCACGCCCTAACATCGTGCAGCCCGCCTCCAGTGGTGTCGCGACAGGCGTGAATGGAGGGACGAATGGAGACGTGTCGTCTTCAGCGATGAGAGTCGCTTCTGCCTTGGTGCCAATGATGGTCGTATGCGTGTTTGGCGCCGTGCAGGTGAGCGCCACAATCAGGACTGCATACGACCGAGGCACACAGGGCCAACACCCGGCATCATGGTGTGGGGAGCGATCTCCTACACTGGCCGTACACCACTGGTGATCGTCGAGGGGACACTGAATACTAGACCGGCAAGGGAACTTGCTGTTCCAACAGGACAATGCACGTCCGCATGTATCCCGTGCCACCCAACGTGCTCTAGAAGGTGTAAGTCAACTACCCTGGCCAGCAAGATCTCCGGATCTGTCCCCCATTGAGCATGTTTGGGACTGGATGAAGCGTCGTCTCACGCGGTCTGCACGTCCAGCACGAACGCTGGTCCAACTGAGGCGCCAGGTGGAAATGGCATGGCAAGCCGTTCCACAGGACTACATCCAGCATCTCTACGATCGTCTCCATGGGAGAATAGCAGCCTGCATTGCTGCGAAAGGTGGATATACACTGTACTAGTGCCGACATTGTGCATGCTCTGTTGCCTGTGTCTATGTGCCTGTGGTTCTGTCAGTGTGATCATGTGATGTATCTGACCCCAGGAATGTGTCAATAAAGTTTCCCCTTCCTGGGACAATGAATTCACGGTGTTCTTATTTCAGTTTCCAGGAGTGTATATGGACGTTGATGGTTGCCGTAGAAACAACGTTCACTATTGATGCGACATTCTGAGAAGCTGCCACAGTATGTTGTAACGACATCAAAGACGGTCTATGTAAACGTTAAGGGTTACTGTAAAAACTGCGTCCTCTGTCGATGTGACACGTCAAAATAAATAGAAAATATAGTAGTGAATATAATAGTGGTTAGAGATTATTCATAGTAATATGAATGGCAGAATAGCGAAACATGGGGCGTTAGTTAATAAGCAGTCTTGCCTGTTGCTCTATCTGTACGTGTGTTATTTCAGAGTCTGAAGATGAACCTTTGAGGATTGAAACCGGTCCCTCCAAAAGAAATTTGCGATCAAGACTGTTTTTTAATTATCATTTTAATATAAGATCGCTGATAATGTTTTAAAAAAAAATTTAAGATCAAGACAAGTCTGTAGCAAGCGGTTTTACTGGACCATCCTGAGAGAGATGCGAATCTAGTTATAATAGTCGATGAAAGTTAGGTAGCCATTGGAGCAGCGTTTTGTCAGTGGTCTGCTGGACACTGGGATTTTCTCACAGAAACTCACGGAAGCACCGAGGGACTGGAGTGCGTGCGACCGAGAACTGTTAGCGGTATGTGAAGCAATAAGGCGCTTTCGGCTTTATGTTAACGGTAGACGGTTTACAGTGTTCACAGACCACAAACCACTCGATTACGCAAAATTAGCAAAAGAACACAGAGAACTCCCTAAACTTAAGGTTTTCGGCAGAAGGCCTCCACAGGGTTGAGACTGCAGGAAATACGTCTAGAAGGAGAGATCCTAAAAATATGATGTGATACCTCACAAGGAAGACCTAGATCGTTCGTGGCTGAACGTTTACTGCAAGAGATATTCGAAAATCTACAGAATTGTCTCTTCCGGATACACCAGCAAATATCAAGTTGCTTACAGAACACTTTGTTTGACCTGGCATTAGGAATGATTGTCGAAGGTGGACACAGGCATGTGAAGAAACCAATTGCACACTTTGACGAACCATTTGATCGTTTTGAACACATGGACCTCGACATCATTGGCCCACTGCCGATGTCTGAAGGTTATCGTTATCTGCTAACAGGAACTGACAGGTTTACGACGTAGGCAGAAGCTGTACTGATTCACGACATATCAGCGGAGATAGTCAGTCGAAGTTTCTTGGCGTCATGAGTAGCACGTTTCAGATACCCAGTGCACATCACGCTTGACCAGGATTGTCAGTTCGAATCCTATGAGGATTCGAACTGGCGAACATTTGTGAATTCCGAAGTCACAGTGCAACGAGTTATCATGCAGAGAGTAATGGCATGATAGAGCAATTGCTCAGAACACTTAAAGATGCATTGGTGTGCCATGGTGATGGTTGGTCTATAGTATTGATACTGGTGTTATTGGGTCCGCACAGTGTTTTCAAACCAGATCTAGGGATATTCACAGCAGAGCTTGCGTACGAGGAAACCTCGCGCCTTCCGGGCGAGTTCTTTGAAGTGCATAATAGCGAGACTGACCTACCATATTTACTGAAGAGGGTTAAAGCACAGCTGGCTAACCTCCGGCAACAACCCTGGACGTGACGTGGCGACATTTCGTCATTTATGCACCGACACTTAAGCAAGTGTTCGCATGTGATGTTATGAACCGACGCAGCAAGAGCCCCATTGCAGCCATCGTATGCTGGATCTTATTAAGTACTGCAATGTAACGCACACACAATGAAGCTCCAGATAGACCATAAACCGGTTACTGTGTCGCCGATCGAGTGAAGACTGCTCACCTGCTGCTGGAAGATTTAAAGCAGGAAGACGTTCAAGTCTCGCAGCGGCATATGCTGCCACAACAGGAGCAAGCATCTTCCGTAACAGCAAATAAACCGAATCTCGTGGAAGATACGGCGGTGGAAGAACAAGACACACAACCGATGATTTATACAAGGGCGGGTCGACGGCGGCAAAGACGTTACTTATTTGAGTATTGTTTATTCTTTGTCTTCGTTCTATAAAGTCAAAATGTCCCGTTATTGATTATTCGCTTTTGTGTTTTACTACAAAGAGAAATGAAGTTGAATGTTCTCGCGTATATGTATAAGAAGCTAGTATTTAATACGATGTCAGGCCGGCCGAAGTGGCCGTGCGGTTCTAGGCGCTTCAGTGCGGAACCGCGCTGCTGCTACGGTCGCAGGTTCGAATCCTGCCTCGGGCATGGATGTGTGTGATGTCCTTAGCTTAGTTAGGTTTAAGTAGTTCTAAGTCTAGGGGACTGATGAACTCAGATGTTAAGTCCCATAGTGCTTGGAGCCCATTTGAATTTAATATGATGTCACTTAGCGGCCATAAGTGTAATAATTTTCTAAATCTTGTATGGGTCGAGCTCCTCGTATTTTGCGTGACGTTTGACAATTGGCCAAATGATTTTAATTTGGCACAGGCTTAGTCAAGAGTGGGTTGTACGTTGTATCAGTATTTAATAGTAAAATTCCTGAGTCGTTAAAACACGACGACACTTTTAGTTCTGGCTTCAGTAATTTTGTTTGAAGTGGTCCATGTTGTGTTGCCTGTGATACTAGTCGGTGCACACATCAGTAGATTTCGGTATTGGAAATGGTTAAGAGAGCTTTATGAAGGGACGCCCTAAGATAGCTGAGTGACAGCCGTGAGTGTAATTTTAATTTATTACAGTGTGATAGTACCAGGTCGTAACTTTGTTATGTATTGCTTACTGAGCACTATGTCTGAAGCTTTTCTTGATATTGAACCAAGCACAGGAACACACAGATCGGAGATGAATTATTATAGACAGCATAGTTTGTCTGTACATGTTGTTAGTGATATAACCATTGAGACAACATTGACATAGCTGGACTATTACAAAGCGGAAATTCCAACTGCTACCATTATTTCTGTAGTAAAAGTGATGAGCAACATTACATTTAGGATTTGCTAGTGGGTACGCAGGAGGCTAACAGCTCTAGAAGCTAACATTTTGAAAATCTAAACTTTCAGTTGAGATATAAAGTGGTGGTGGCACTTAAAGTGGGGATATTAGTTCTTTAGCAGTCACTCATTCACAATCGATGTTTGGTCATTGTAAAGCACTTACATTTAAAACCAAAGAAGAACTTTCATTCTTTAAAAATAAATTTTAGTGCCTGCTTTATCATTTACTCGTGATGATCATTTAATAACTAACTGTAAAAAAAGGAAAGAATTTAAAAAGGAAAGCAGAAGTATTAGTATTGATAATTAGGAAGTTGTGTAAGCACATTCAAGTTTATAATTAGATCTAGACAACTGAATTGAGAACAGTAAAAACCAAAAATGTTCATTTACAAAGACTAGGACTTAATAGCTTAAGACATTAAAGTAATTTCATAAGAAGGTGGAATTTTATCATTATGATTAATTAAATACTAGGGTTAGTCAGAAAAATTCTAAAAGGTTTATCAGAGGCATGAACTGAAATATCTCTAAAAGATTGTACTGAACTTTTATTAGTAGCGGAACAAATAACCATAGGTAGTGCCTTAGTAGCAGTCTTGTATTTCTATATTTGGATGTCAGATTCTATTAAAAATATGTTTTAATTCTAACACTTGTCAGTACTTTAGAGTTTATAAGTAACTAATGGTACGTAAATGATAAAGTCTTAACTATCATGATACTGAAGGTCGTATATCAATGTGGGAGGAGATATTTTTGAAATATTTAGTGGAATATTGCTACATACTAACTTACATTTACATACAATACATATATTGAGAGACTGCTTACAGGTTAGAAGCTTCATTAGTAGCGAGTTGGCTTGTGCATTCACTCTGTTGTTTATGAATGGTTTTGTTTTGTTAATAAACACAAACTAAATAAGATGCATTTAATCGAAGGTGTGCTGTAGTGTTAGCAGGTAGAATTACCAATGTGATCAAACATATGGTGACATATTGGTAACATAGTTAATCGTACAGCGTGTCTAGGAACATATGTTCTTCTGCAAGGTTGGATAGACTTTTACTGTGCCTATCAATGAGTAATTATCTATTTTATTTTAATTATATCTCTTCTCTATTTCCTTGTGCACAGGGATGGAGTGATGCCTGAACGTTTTAATAGTTTCATCACAGTGCAACGAGGATTTCAGGATTTGTTTAAATACAAGCATCTCCTGTACCAGAAACACTGAGAAATTACTGCGAAAATTTATGGGTTTGATCAAAATGCTTAATTTTATTCCCTTACATTATTAGTAACTGAGTTTTAGAGAAAACTGAAAGAAAGTATGGGTTTATCAACAGAGTTCCAACTTTAAAGTTTAATCAGTATTAATTTCATTGTCTAATCTTGTAAGTTACAGATGTCTTAAGATTTGTCCACGTACTGGCTGGCCTTACTTTTGAGTCACATATCAGATGAGCAGAGCTACGAGAGATGACCTGCAAATACTAGTACCCTCGGCATTGGTTTTGGCTTCAACTTCAGCATTGGCTTTGGCATCTTGCTGAGTAGGTCACGAATAGGAGGAGACAACACAACGAAACCATTAAGTAACAAAGAACTGTTGCATTCTCATGCCTATTTGATGGGGTGTTCCTCAGTTGATGATGTCCAGTAAGGATTTCTACATGAATGCAAAATAGGGTGAAATTGTTGAGTCATAGTTTGATTATTGTTTATAAGGTAATACAAGGTTGTTGGGTGTGAGTTGATGGAGAGAACCGAAATTGAAGAAGTATTACAGGGGAATAGGAAGTGTTTGCAACAATTATTGAGATAAAACTGGTGCAAAGAAAGGCAAAATACAGAGTAATTTTCAAAATGTCAGAGGATATTAAAGCATTAGAGGGTCAGGAAGACAGAATTTAAAGAAGGAAATGAAAGATGGTTAGGAGGAAACAAAGAAGGAGAGAGAAGGTTTAAAGAAAGCTTCAGACAAGGGCATTAAAGATGTTAAAGAAGAATAAAAAATGGAGGTAATGGCATTAAACCAAAGGTACGAGGAGATTAACAATACAGTAGTATCAGCAGAAGGGGTGTAGGAAGAGTTAACCACACTTCCTGCAGGAATAGAAAAGGTTAAGGAAGAGCAACACCAATCAATAGGTTTGGTGGTACAAGATGGTAATGAACAAATAACTATAACTCATGCAAAGGTAACAAGTCAATTTAGAATTATGAATGTAGTCCTGAAGAACTAGTTAGGAAATATGAAATAGGACAGGAAGAAAAAATTAGAGGAGACGCAGAAGTGGAATGGCAAAGGAAGTGGGTATCAAACTGCCTTAAGTTAATTTTTCTTACAATAATGCAAAGGTTGGGAGTGGATCACAGTCAGGGAGTGGAGATCTATCTAGTTCGACTCCTTTTAATGAGAGTATATTAAGTTCAAGGGGTAACAGTCAGAGTGAGCCACTGTTACATAAATCATTCAATGATCCAGCTTAGACGTAAGTGTAAAGATGTTAGTGGCACATGTAGTATAGTAGAAGAATTTAGAGTATCAATTCGTCCAGCGCCAGTGATCGATAGTGAATCTTCTCAAATAGTCGTGTAAAAATCGGAGAATACTCGTTACACATGCGATCGCGAAGTCTGTCCAACACATACTGAGTATTAGATCGCTATCCACCTGCCCATAGGGCGCGGCAAAGGCCGCCGCCGGGATTTTTCCCCCACGGCTGTGGACAAGAAACGACGAGCCTGCTGGCTAGAACTTTCCTTAGTGCCCGCTGCTCGTGACGACTTTAAGCCAGAAATGTCAATTCGCATCGGTCTCTGGCTACTTCCACCACGCACCCCGATGGCTAGCAGTGTCGTCCTAGGAAGCCAGCCACATATTTATTACTGGAACTACAATTAAATATTACAATTGTAGCTCCAATCTGGTGACATTCGACAGTGAGACAAGTATGGGAAATACCTCCTCTGGATGGCTGTGGCTCTTGGGAGAATCTCACGTTGAAGTATCGATATCTATTTCCTCCTTATGACTGGACATAATTTTCCACATAAAAGCTTGCATCCGCCTCGGCAAATCCATAGTTCCCTTACGACCGAACAAAGTCATTTTCTTTGCACATGTCGGTACATTGACCACCGTAACTTAACAACCCACCACATACTTTATACGCCTGCTGATCATAGTGAATCTATCACACATCACGTATTAAGTATAATACTTCGCCAATGACTGAATGTTGGTGTCACCAAACAATATTGAGCGAAAATTCGCATTGGATGGACACGCACCATTACTTTTCTTGTGAGTGGTACCAGTGTGTCTTAGGAAGAGAGACGCAATCATCTTGTAAGTGACCAGCTATTAAAAACACGATCGCAGGGACTATGTTACCGTCAGCCTGCATAAGACGCAGCCTTCGTTCTACACACATATACTAGTATCGTTATTGATATCCGTGATAAAAACTATATGTGCTTTATAAATCTAGATATGGTTTTGTTTCAAATGAAGTGGTCTTCCAGTCAAATACCGTGAAAATAAATATAGATGACGATCGTGGGGGTATATATTAACAGACTGAAAGTGAGGATGCATGTCGCTAGAAGTGTGAGCTTGTAATAAAATCATTTTTCACACCGAATTTAGGAAGTGATTCGGCTAAGGAACGTGGTATTAAGCGGATATTTGAAATTCTCTCATGCTGCTGCTAGATATTTCTCAAGCTAAGAAACAGTATTTGTAATGCATTCTATCTCCATACCATGTAGACAGTGTAACATAGTTTCTGAAATATATCCACGGAGTTACAGGCGAGAGGAAGATGGCTGACTGAGAATGATCACATACAGTGATAGATTGAAGTCGTAAGAAATGTACAAAATCCTATGATCAATACACTAGCTTTTCAGACCTATAGCGTTACGCTTTCTGGTAGAAATCCTGAATGAGGTTTGGAATCCAGTCTCTCCATTCAACCAGATACTTGTGCTGAATCATATGGAGATGTCTTTTAATGATTACAACCACTGATGAATCATATTCATGGCACTCTCATATTTCGAAACGAGTTACCTTTTTTGAGCTTATCTGCTAAAGGCCCCTTACAGCAAAACTCCAGTTTGGTTTTAGACATTCTCTCTGCATCTTGTAACTATTGCTCAGTCTTTACCGCACCACCCCTGCCACTTGGTCCATTTCATCGTTCCAGTTTAAATGGGAACTGAGCGGAAGTCCGAGACCGATCTTTCACTTTCTGCATTCCATGGAGAGACAGGGTGAGCTGACTTAATGTAACAGGACAATGTCGTAACCAGTCAGTGGAAATGAAACATGTACACTGCCAACCATGTACATTGTCTAAGGCCAGCGCCAAACAAAGCTTTCTCCTGCGACTAGGCAACAAAACGTCTCATTGCATTATTCTCAAGATGCTACCACTGAGCGACATTGCTGCAGGGTTTTCATTATGTGTATCATTGCTCAGGTTCCTTAGCCGGTAGGTTCATCGAAGGGGTAGCTCGTTTCGAAATAGAGGGCTGAGTGCTGGAGCTTTGAATCGCCGACTTCATCCCGCGAATGCGAGAATACTTTGTGACTTCAAAAATGGTTCAAATGGTTCTGAGCACTTTGGGACTTAACATCTGTGGTCATCAGTCCCATAGAACTTAGAAGTACTTAAAACTAACTAACCTAAGGACATCACACACATCCACGCCCGAGGCATGATTAAAACCTGCGACCGTAGCGGTCACCCGGTTCCAGACTGAAGCGCCTAGAACCGCACGGCCACATCGGCCGGCTCTTTGTCACTTGATCCACATAGGGGAAGATAACAAATCGTAATAGAATCTTACCGAATTTATAAAGTGTTTCTGCTAATGCACGTAGTTTTTGCACTTCCTCTGTGCTGACGTTTATTTCCTATACTATGAAACAGTATTAGTGTCATGTGATGTAGGCCGTATAATAGGGTTCTCGATATGTCCATATTTATATGCCCTCGCTATGATACAGAAATTGAGAACCCTACTGCAATGTTATTGGCTGATAGCATCACAAGATCGACACAATGAGACGTTCTGTTGGCGTGACAACTCGTCACAAGTGGTGGTTTTTACCTTCAGTAATTAAGTAAAATGCGTTGAAATTACTGCAAACCTGGTAAAATTACGAAAATTAATAGAAAATACGTGAAACTGACGAAAATACAGAACTACATGTAGTTATGCATCAGGAATCATAAAAATTAAAGATATGATCTCCAAAGTTTTGGAGGTCAGGATGACGAACACCAGTAACGCCGAAACAGCGGTCATATACCTGTATGCAATATGCATCATCAATATGAAGAATCAGTGCTCAGGTCTCATCGAAAATGGAACATCAAGACATCTGCTACACAATCACTGGGGAAGATGAAATAAATGTGGTGATCACCACCTTTGGACAGCTATTTGTAAACACTCCACAATGATGCAAACTATTCCATTTTCTGTATGATGTGATGTCCTCCATATCTTTGTTAGTAATAACCACCACCTCTGTCTTTTATTTCAACTGTCCTGCATGTTGTGGGAGCAGCATAGTTTTCACCATGCAGTGTCCAGCTTTCTGTGAGAGCCAATGGATCGAAATGTGTTAATGTTGGTTTAGATCCTGACACACAGCTCGAAGTCGTAGTGGAAAAACAAAGTGTATGATGCTGTACAAAGCTGTAGCCATATACTGCTTGGATGTGTTACAGCAGAAAAAACAATGTACCAAACTGCTTATGTAAAAACATCACAGAAACCTTCTCTTGTGATTGAAAGCCTGTGGGATATGGGCCTCCTGGAGCACAGTCGACGAAATTTTACACTAGTCTCTGCAAGCGTTTTCGATCACTGGCCATCTCCTGCTGTATGTTTAATAGGATTGCCACATACGCTTGATGTCAGCTCGCAGACACTACTGTATTTATTTTCAAAATATCAGAAGAGATAGATGATGTAATATCTTACTGTGGGTCATACAAGTGTGAATATTTATTGTAATTTTTCTCTGATGGACGATACAAAATGACAAGGGAGGAGAGAATTTTTGGGTGACAGACATGAAAGCACCCTGAGAGATGCAGTTCTCCTTCAGACTGCAATAGCTGTATGTATTTTGGAAACACATGGCAGTGCAGTAGCAAAATCCTCGTCCTTCCCTCCAGTTCCCATATGATGTGAAGCCTTCCCAATTGCCGGCCGTGGTGGCCGAGCGGTTCTAGGCGCTTCAGTCCGGAACCGCGGGACTGCTACGGTCGCAGGTTCGAATCCTGCCTCGGGCATGGATGTGTGTGGTGTCCTTAGGTCAGTTAGGTTTAAGTAGTTCTAAGTTCTAGGGGACTGATGACCTAAGATGTTAAGTACCATAGTGGTCAGAGCCATTTGAACCATTTTTGAACTTTCCCAATTTACCCGATAAGAAACACCACTGTGACTGTTTGTCTATCTTTTCTACTACTTCGTGTTGCAGGAGAAAGATTCTTTTGGCGCTGGCCTTAGACATTGTACATGGTTGTCAGAACTACAACAGAATATTTCCATTTACACCGACTGGTTACGACATTGTCCTGTTGCATTAAGTCAGCTCACTCTGTTCCTCCACGGGATGAAGAGAGTGGTAGATATGGCGCTCTTGGACTTCCTCTCAGTTCCAAATTTAACTGGAACGATCACATGGACCAAGCGGCAGGGGTGTTGCAGTAGGGACTGAGGAACAGTTACAAGATGCAGAGAGAATAACTAAAACCACACTGGAGTTTTACTGTGAGGGGTCCTTAGCAGATAGGCTCGAAAAGGGGACTCGTTTCGAGATTTGAGAGTGCCACAAATTCGATTCACCAGTGGTTGTATTTATTAAAAGACATCTCCATAAGATCCAATGCAAGTCTAAGGTTGAATGGAAGGCCTGGATTCAAAATCTCAGACAGAATTTCTACTAGAAAGCGTAACACTAGAGGTCTGAAAAGCTAGCGTATTCGTCATAGGATTTTGTACATTTCTTACGATTTCAATGTGTTGTTGTTGTGCCCTTCAGTCCTGAGACTGGTTTGATGCAACTCTCCATGCTAATCTATCCTGTGCAAGCTTCTTCATCTCCCAGTACCAACTGCAACCTACATCCTTCTTAATCTGCTGGGTGTATTCATCTCTTGGTCTCCCTCTACGATTTTTACCCTCCACGCTGCCCTCCAATACTAAATTGGTGATCCCTTGATGCCTCAGAACATGTCCTACCATTCGATCCCTTCTTCTGGTCAAGTTGTGCCACAAACTTCTCTTCTCCCGAATCCTATTCAATATCTCCTCATTAGTTATGTGATCTACCCATCTAATCTTCAGCATTCGATTTCAATCTATCGTATTTTTTAAGTGATTCCTCGCATAGCACACCGTATACTGTATGTGATCGTTCTCAGTCAGCCATCTTCCTCTCGCCTATAACTCCGTGGATGCATCGCAGAAACTCTGTTATTCTGTCTACATGGTATGGAGACAGAATGCATTACAAATACTGTTTCTTAGCGTGAGAAATATCTAGCAGCAGCATGAGGGAATTTCAAATATCCGCTTAATACCATGTTCCTTAGCCGAATCACTTCCTAAATTCGGTGTGAAAGATGATTTTATTACAAGCTCACACTTCTAGCGCCATGCATCCTCACCTTCAGTCTGTTAATATATACCCCCACAAACGTTGTCTGTATTTAATGTCACGGTATTTGAGTGGAAGACCACTTCATGTGGAATCAACAACATATCTCCATTTATAAAGCATATAGTTTTTAACAAGGATATTAATAGAAATACTTGTGCAAGCCTGCCCGATTTTTATGAGAATATTTGAGAAGATTCACTATCGACCACTGGCGCTGAACGTATCGATAACATCTGAGTTCCTACCACTCCAGTCATCCCAAAAACCCTCCATCACTGGACAGCCCTCTCCGGCAGGGCGAGTCCGGCTGCCGATATTGCGCAACTGCTGAGACGCGCGTACACAGCCACAACAAGCGCTCTGTGACCCTCTGGCCTGGGGCACTGTATGTGGACATGTGCACGATCACACAGGATGTAGGAGTGTTTCAGTGATCTCTGACGTCTGACCGTGATAACATAGCTACTACTACTACAATTGCTACTACTATTACTGCTATGGAATGGAATGTGGTTTAAGTGTGTGGTATTTACTTCTTCTCGATACAGTTCAGTGGTCTCTGTCTTGCAACGGAAACGTGGGAATGGTACTCGTTGTTGTTACTACCCTGTCATGTAGTAGACCCTTCTTCCTTCTCCTCCTCCTCCTCTTCCTCATTATTCGCTCTGATATAGGTGAGAGAACCAACTTAGGGATTATATAGTGCTTTAAAAACTCAATCGCAACATCATATTTCCGATTGATCAATTTATAGTTTCCAATAATGGTATTATGATCACACGCAGCAATCTAACCCTCCACAGATTGTTTAAGAACATAGCGTGCAACTGACCTAAATTTGAAATTTTTAGTTACCTCCAGCGTAGTGACTTCCTGCCAAATGACCTAACTGTGTCACTATTCACTAATGAAAGGCAAGGGGAAAAAAATCCGGAAGGTGGAAGACGAGGTTTTGGCAACCAGGCAGTTGTGGGGTCGAATCCAGCCAAATATACCAGTCCTAGTATCTGCCTACAGGTTGCAAAGAAAAACTGCCTGCACAGAAACGATGTCGATTTAATTAATTAGTCTAAATCTACATCTACATGGATATTCTGCAAATCACATTAAGTGCCTGCCAGAGGGTTCATCGAACCACCTTCACAATTCTCCATTATTCCAACTCGTATAGCGCGCGGAAAGAATGAACACCTATATATTTCCGTACGAACTCTAATTTCCCTTATTTTGTCGTGGTGATCGTTCCTCCCTATGTAGGTTGGTATCAACAAAATATTTTCGCATTCGGAGGAGAAAGTTGGTGATTGGAATTTCGTGAGAAGACTCCGTAGCAACGAAAAACGCCTTTCTTTTAATGATTTCCAGCCCTAATTCTGTATCATTTCTATGAGACTCTCTCCCATATTTCGCGATAATACAAAACGTGCTGCCTTTCTTTGAACTTTTCCGATGTACTCCGTCAGTCCTATTTGGTAAGGATCCCACACTGCGTAGCAGTATTCTAAAAGAAGACGGACAAGCGTAGTGTAGGCAGTCTCCTTAGTAGGTTTGTTACATTTTCTAAGTGCCCTGCCAATAAAACGCAGTCTTTCGTTAGCTTTCCCCACAACATTTTCTATGTGTTCCTTCCAATTAAAGTTGTTCGTAATTGTAATACCTAGGTATTTAGTTGAATTTACGGCTTTTAGATTAGACTGAATTATCGTGTAACCTAAGTTTAACGAGTTCCTTTAGCCCTCATGTGGATGACCTCACACTTTTCGTTATTTACTTTTCGTTACTGCCACTTTTCGCACCATTCCGATATTTTTCTAAACCATTTTACAGGTTTTTTTTTCTTCTGATGACTTTATTAGTCGATAAACTACAGCGTCATCTGCAAGCAACCGAAGACAGCTGTTCAGATTGTCTCCCAAATCGTTTATATACATAAGGAACAGCAAAGGGCCTATAACACTACCTTGGGGAACGCCAGAAATCACTTCTGTTTTACTCGATGACTTTCCGTCACTTACTACGAATTGTGACCTCTCTGACAGGAAATCACAAATCCAATCACATAACTGAGATTATATTCCTAAGTATGCAATTTCACTACGAGACGCTTGTGTGGTACAGTGTTAAAAAGCCTTCCGGAAATCCAGAAATACGGACTCGATCTGAAGTCACCTGTCAATACCACTCAACACTTCATGTGAATAAAGAGCTAGTTGTGTTTCACAGGAACGATGTTTTCTAAACCCATGTTGACTGTGTGTCAATGGACCGTTTTCTTCGAGATAATTTATAATGTTCGAACACAATATATGTCCTAAAAACTTGCTGCATATCGACGTTAACGATATGGGCCTGTAATTTAGTGTATTACTCCTACTACCTTTCTTGAATATTAGTGTGACCTGTGCAACTTTCCAGTCTTTGGGTACGGATCTTTCGTCGAGCGAACAGTGGTATATGATTGTTAAGTATGGAGCTAATGCATCAGCATACTCCGAAAGGAACCTACAACTACTGTAACGTAATATTTATGGCAGTTCCCAAAAGATGTTGCTTGACGATATTTAGTCTAATTTTAAATCATCAAAAACACACGCCACTTGGCCTGCTTAAGACTTCTTTATTGACTTCTGCTTAGCATCCATCTCAGAATCATCACATCTTTGCTACCAAAGACTAAACAAAAAAAAATTTTTTTTAAGATATTACATCATGTTATCAGTAATGAACTATAACTATTAACGGTCTTGGCAA
The DNA here is from genome assembly GCF_023864275.1 of Schistocerca cancellata. Taxonomy (NCBI): domain Eukaryota; kingdom Metazoa; phylum Arthropoda; class Insecta; order Orthoptera; family Acrididae; genus Schistocerca; species Schistocerca cancellata. The sequence goes on along the minus strand of NC_064630.1, from coordinate 323,914,620 downwards.
CTCTATAAAATATAAAAATTCTATTTAGATTCATCACTGTTGCCTTTACACTACTCCCCCACCAATAACATGGTTATGAATTAATACATGGTGATGAAGGAATTTTCTTTAAAAAAAAACAGCACAACCTTAACATAAAACAATAAAAAAACATATTGGAATGACAAAAGATATGATACAAAATAATTACAAAAACTTTTTACAATGTCTGGTATGATATTTGATTAATTCTCCAAAGAGACAACTGCTCTAAGAATCGAGGGGGGAACCTTATAATCCGTCCTGACTTCGATACTCTGATATTTGGAGATGGTTCCTCTGTGGGATGTTGTGGTTCAGTGTCCTTGGAAAAGTTTGGAAGGTCCTTCTCTGATTCCCATTCTTCTTTCAGGACATAAGCTGGTTTAAGTCTGTCCACTGACACATTTATGTGTTTGCACTTCCTTTTAATAGTGAAATATTTTTCATGTCTTGAAATGACAGGAAAGGGACCATCATATGTAGGTTCTAATGGTTTTCTAACCCTGTCACATCTCAAGAAGACTGGGAACAGGTTTGCAGATCTTTTGAAACAATAACTGATATTGAATTGCTTTGTGTAGGCCTACTACGTTTCAGATGAAGCATTTGCTTTTGCAAATTAGATGCAAATGAATCAAGGTCAATCTTTGTAGTGGGCTCTTCAAAAAATTCACCAGGAAGTCTTATAGTTTTTCCATATACCATCTGTGCAATGGAATGTTTCGATGTTTATCGCACTGCAGTGTGCAAGCCCAATAGAACAGTAGGCAGAGTTTCTGTCCAATTAGAACTGTTATGGGCCTTGATTGCAGACTTAAGAGTTCTATGTAGTCGCTCAATTTTGCCATTACATTGAGGATGATATGGCGTTGTGTGCTGAATTTTCATTCCACATACTATGCCCAAATTATTAAACAACTGCGATCTAAATCGTGTTCCTTGGTCACTGATTACCTGTGATGGTACACCAAATCTTGCAATCCAGTGCTGGTAGAAGGCTGTTGCCACTTTTTCAGCTGAAATATCTTCAAGTGGTATGACTTCTATCCAAGATGTGAAACGGTCAATGCAAGTTAAACAATAAGTCATGCGATTAGATGGAGGAAAAGGTCCGATGTGTTCAATGTGTACAACACTGAAACGTTCATCAGGTTCTTCAAACTTCTCTAGCGGTGATTTTGTGTGGCGAGTGACCTTGTTTTTCTGACAACTGACACAGGATTTAGTCCACTGTCGCACATCACTTTTGATGTTTGAGCAAATGGCGCTGCTACTCAACAGTTTCACTGTTGTCTTTATGCCAGGATGAGCTAAACCATGAAAATGAAGAAATATTTGATAACGAAAAGGTTGAGGAATATAAGGTCTGATATTTGCTGGATGTGTCACCCCGCCCCCCCCCCCCCACCATGAACCATGGACCTTGCCGTTGGTGGGGAGGATTGCGTGATTCAACGATACAGACAGCCGTACCGTAGGTGCAACCGCAACGGAGGGGTATCTGTTGAGAGGCCAGACAAACGTGTGGTTCCTGCAGAGGGGCAGCAGCCTTTTCAGTAGTTGCAGGGGCAACAGTCTGGATGATTGACTGATCTGGCCCTGTAACACTAACCAAAACGGCCTTGCTGTTGTAGTACTGCGAACAGATGAAAGCAAGGGGAAACTACGGCCGTAATTTTTCCCGAGGGCATGCAGCATTACTGTATGATTAAATGATGATGGCGTCCTCTTGGGTAAGATATTCCGGAGGTAAAATAGTCCCCCATTCGGAACTCCGGGTGGGGACTACTCAAGGGGACGTCGTTATCAGAAGAAAGAAAATTGGCGTTCTACGGATCGGAGTGTGGAAGGTCAGATCCCTTAATCGGGCAGGTAGGTTAGAAAATTTAAAAATGGAAATGGATAAGTTAAAGTTAGATATAGTGGGAATTAGGGAAGTTCGGTGGCAGGAGGAACAAGACTTTTGGTCAGGTGAATACAGGGTTATAAATACGAAATCCAATAGGGGTAATGCAGGAGTAGGTTTAATAATCATCACATCACACCACATCACCACCATCATTTAAGACTGATTATGCCTTTCACCGTTCAGTCTCGAGCATAGCCCCATTATAAAATTCCTCCATGATCCCGTATTCAGTGCTAACATTGGTGCCTCTTCTGATGTTAAACCTATTACTTCAAAATCATTCTTAACCGAATCCCCGACTCCTCCTACCCACTACTGCTGAACCCATGAGTCTCTTGGGTAACCTTGCTTCTCCCATGTGTGTAACATGACCCCACCATCTAAGCCTGTTCGCCCTGACTGCTACATCTATAGAGTTCATTCCCAGTTTTTCTTTGATTTCCTCATTGTGGACACCCTCCTGCCATTGTTCCCATCTACTAGTACCTGCAATGATCCTAGCTACTTTCATATCCGTAACCTCAACCTTGTTGATAAGGTAACCTGAATCCACCCAGCTTTCGCTCCCATACAACAAAGTTGGTCGAAAGATTGAACGGTGCACAGATAACTTAGTCTTGGTACTGACTTCCTTCTTGCAGAACAGAGTAGATCGTAGCTGAGCGCTCACTGCATTAGCTTTGCTACACCTCGCTTCCAGTTCTTCCACTATGTTGCCATCCTGTGAGAATATACATCCTAAGTACTTGAAACCGTCCACCTGTTATAACTTTGTTCCTCCTATTTGGCACTCAATCCGTTTATATCTCTTTCCCACTGACATTACTTTCGTTTTGGAGATGCTAATCTTCATACCATAGTCCTTACATTTCCGATCTAGCTCTGAAATATTACTTTGCAAACTTGCAATCGAATCTGCCATCACAACTAAGTCATCCGCATATGCAAGACTGCTTATTTTGTGTTCACATATCTTAATCTCACCCAGCCAGTCTATTGTTTTCAACATATGATCCATAAATAATATGAACAACAGTGGAGACAGGTTGCAGCCTTGTCTTACCCCTGAAACTATCCTGAACCATGAACTCAATTTACTGTCAACTCTAACTGCTGCCTGACTATCCATGTAAAGACCTTTAATTGCTTGCAAAAGTTTGCCTCCTATTCCATAATCTCGTAGAACAGACAATAACTTCCTCCTAGGAACCCGGTCATATGCCTTTTCTAGATCTATAAAGCATAGATACAATTCCCTGTTGCACTCATAACACTTCTCCATTATTTGCCGTAAGCTAAAGATCTGGTCTTGACAACCTCTAAGAGGCCTAAACCCACACTGATTTTCATCCAATTGGTCCTCAACTAATACTCGCACTTTCCTTTCAACAATACCTGAGAAGATTTTACCCACAACGCTGATTAAAGAGATACCTCTGTAGTTGCTACAATCTTTTCTGTTTCCATGTTTAAAGATTGGTGTGATTTCTGCTTTTGTCCAGTCTGATGGAACCTGTCCTGTCTCCCAGGCCATTTCAATTATCCTGTGTAGCCATTTAAGACCTGACATTCCACTGTATTTGATGAGTTCCGACTTAATTTCATCCACCCCAGCTGCTTTATTGCACTGCAATCTATTGACCATTTTCTCCACTTCCTCAAATGAGATCCTATTTCCATCATCATTCCTATCCCATTCTACCTCGAAATCTGAAACATTGCTGATCGTAATTTCACCTACATTGAGCAACTCTTCAAAATATTCCCTCCATCTGCCCAAGGCATCCACAGGATTCACTGGCAGTTTTCCCAACCTGTCCAAAATACTTGTCATTTCCTTCTTACCTCCCTTTCGAAGACTGCTAATTACACTCCAGAACGGTTTTCCAGCAGCTTGACCCATAGTCTCCAACCTGTTTCCAAAGTCTTCCCAAGATTTCTTCTTGGATGCTGCAATTATCTGTTTGGCTTTGTTTCTTTCTTCAACATAACTTTCTCTGTCTACCTGAGTTCTAGTATGTAACCATTTTTGATACGCCTTCTTTTTCCTTTTACAGGCTGCCTTGACTGTGTCATTCCACCAAGCTGTTTGCTTCATCCTACTTTTACACACTACTCTTCCAAGACATTCTTTAGTCACTTCTAGTACTGTGTCCCCGTCCCTGTACCTTGTCCATTCCTTTTCCAATGACTGTAATTGACTACATTCAACTAACTAGTATCTTTCTGAGATCGCTGTTATGTACTTGTGCCTGATTTCCTTATCCTGAAGTTTCTCCACTCTTATCCTCCTACATATGGACCTGACCTCCTGCACTTTCGGCCTCACAATCCCAATTTCACTGCAGATTAAATAATGATCAGTGTCATCAAAGAATCCCCTGAATACACGTGTGTCCCTCACAGCCTTCCTGAATTCCTGATCAGTTATTATATAGTCAATGACAGAACTGGTTCCCCTGCCTTCCCAAGTATCCTGTTGAATGTTCTTATGTTTAAAAAAGGAATTTGTGATTACTAAGTCCATACTGGCACAGAAATCCAAGAGTTGTTTCCCGTTCCTGTTGGCCTCCATATCCTCTCCAAATTTACCCATAACCTTTTCATACCCTTCTGTTCGATTTCCAATCCTGGCATTAAAACCACCCATGAGCAGAACACTGTCCTTGTCCTTTACTCTAACAACTACATCACTGAGTGCCTCATAAAAACTATCCATCTTATCTTGATCTGTCTCTTCACAATGCGAATATACTGACACAATCCTAATTTTCTTGCTAGACAATGTCAAATCTATCCACATCAGTCGTTCGTTTACATACCTTACTGCAACTACGCTGGGTTCCATTTCTTTCCTGATGTAAAGCCCTACACCCCATTGTGCTATTCCTGCTTTGACTCCTGACAGGTAGACCTTGTATTCTCCCACTTCCTCTTCTTTCTCACCCCTTACCCGAATGTCACTAACAGCTAAAACGTCCAGCCCCATCTTACTTGCAGCCTCTGCCAGCTCTACCTTCTTCCCAGAGTAGCCCCCACTGATATTAATAGCTCCCCATCTCATTACCATTTGTTTGCCAAGTCATATCTTAGGAGACCCTGGTTTGTCAGTTAGAGGTGGGACTCCATCACCTCCAAAGGGCCGGGGCATTTTGCTCTGATTGTTGCGAGCATCATATTTAAAGTACTGGGGAAGCAGATCGCTAGCCTTACTTGCCCTGAGCCGCATTGAGTTTTACCGCTAACGGTTGAGGGACTAACCGGTGGATTTGGTAGTCTTTGCCGTATGAGCACAAAAGGTGACCACGACTCAGAATATGTCCGAGATGCTCAGCCTTATTCCAAAGTAACTGGTATCCCGACTGTCGGGACCACTTACTTGGCCACTCATACGTTGCCCGTGGTTCATGGACTAGGACATGACTACAGGAACCCACAACATGAACCACTAGGTTTAATAATGAATAAAAAAATAGGAGTGCTGGTAAGCTACTACAAACAGCATAGTGAACGCATTATTGTGGCCAAGATGGACATGAAGCGCACGCCTACTACAGTAGTACAAGTTTATATACCAACTAGCTCTGCAGATGATGAAAAAATTGATGAAATGTATGATGAGATAAAAGAAATTATTCAGGTAGTGAAGCGAGACGAAAATTTAATAGTCATGGGTGACTGGAAATCGACAGTAGGAAAAGGAAGAGAAGGAAACGTAGTAGGTGAATATGGATCGGGGCTAAGAAATGAAAGAGGCAGCAACCTGGTAGAATTTTGCACAGAGCATAACTTAGTCATAGCTAACACTTGGTTCAAGAATCATGAAAGAAGGTTGTATACATGGAAGAACCCTGAAGATACTAGAAGGTATCAGGTAGATTATATAATGGTAAGACAGAGATTTAGGAACCAGATCTTAAATTGTAAGACATTTCCAGGGGCAGATGTGGACTCTGACCACAATCTATTGGTTATGAACTGTACATTAAAACTGAAGAAACTGCAAAAAGGTGGGAATTTAAGGAGATGGGACCTGGATAAACTGATTAAACCAGAGGTTGTACAGAGTTTCAGGGAGAGCATAAGGGAACAATTGACAGGAATGGGGGAAAGAAATACAGTAGAAGAAGAATGGGTAGCTTTGAGGATGAAATAGTGAAGGCAGCAGAGGATCAAGTAGGTAAAAAGACGAGGGCTAGTAGAAATCCTACTGTAACAGAAGAGATACTGAATTTAATTGATGAAAGGAGAAAATACAAAATGCAGTAAGTGAAACAGGCAAAAAGGAATTCAAAGTCTCAAAATGAGATCGACAGGAAGTGCAAAATGGCTAAGCAGGGATGGCTAGAGGACAAATGTAAGGATGTAGAGGCTTGTCTCACGAGGGGTAAGATAGATACCGCCTACAGGAAAATTAAAGACACCTTTGGAGAAAAGAGAACCACTTGCATGAATATCAAGAGCTCAGATGGAAACCCAGTTCTAAGCAAAGAAGGGAAAGCAGAAAGGTGGAAGGAGTATATAGAGGTTCTATACAGGGGCGATGTTCTTGAGGATATTATGGAAGTGCACGAGGAGGTAGATGAAGATGAAATGGGAGATACAATACTGCGTGAAGAGTTGGACAGAGCACTGAAAGACCTAAGTCGAAACAAGGCCCCAGGAGCAGACAACGTTCCATTAGAACTACTGACGGTCTTGGGAGAGCCAGTCCTGACAAAACTCTACCATCTCGTGAGCAAGATGTATGAGACAGGCGAAATACCCTCAGACTTCAAGAAGAATATAATAATTCCAATCCCAAAGAAAGCAGGTGTTGACAGATGTGAAAATTACCGAACTATCAGTTTAATAAGTCACAGCTGCAAAATACTAACGCGAATTCTTTACAGACGAATGGAAAAACTGGTAGAAGCTGACCTCGGGGAAGATCAGTTTGGATTCCGTAGAAATGTTGGAACACGTGAGGTAGTACTGACCCTACGACTTATCTTAGAAGAAAGATTAAGGAAAGGCAAACCTACATTTCCAGCATTTGTAGACTTAGAGAACGCTTTTCACAATGCTGACTGGAATACTCTCTTTCAAATTCTGAACGTGGCAAGGTAAAATATAGGGAGCGAAAGGCTATTTACAATTTGTACAGAAACCAGATGGCAGTTATAAGAGTCGAGGGACATGAAAGGGAGGCAGTGGTTGGGAAGGGAGTGAGACATGGTTGTAGCCTCTCCCCGATGCTATTCTGTGTGTGTATTGAGCAAGCAGTAAAGGAAACAAAGGAAAAGTTTGGAGTAGGTATTAAAATCTATGGAGAAGAAATGAAAACTTTGAGGTTCGCCGATGACATTGTAATTCTGTCAGAGACAGCAAAGGACTTGGAAGAGCAGTTGAACTGAATGGACAGTGTCTTGAAAGGAGGGTATAAGACGAACATCAACAAAAGCAAAACGAGGATAACGGAATGTAGTCGAATTAAGTAGGGTGATGCTGAGGGAATTAGATTAGGAAATGAGAAACTTAAAGTAGTGAAGGAGTTTTGCTATTTGGGGAGCAAAATAAATGATGATGGTCGAAGTAGAGGGGATATAAAATGTAGATTGGCAATGGTGAGGAAAGCGTTTCTGAAGAAGAGAAATTTGTTAACATCTAATATTGATTTAAGTGTCAGGAAGGCGTTTCTGAAAGTATTTGTATGGAGTGAAGCCATGTATGGATGTGAAACATGGACGATAAATAGTTTAGACAAGAAGAGATTAGAAGTTTTCGAAATGTGGTGCTACAGAAGAATGCTGAAGATTAGATGGGTAGATCACATAACTAATGAGGAGGCATTGAATAGAATTGTGGAGAAGAGGAGTTTGTGGCACAACTTGACTAGAAGAAGGGATCGGTTGGTAGGACATGTTCTGAGGATTCAAGGGATCACCAATTTAGTACTGGAGGGCAGCGTGGAGGGTAAAAATCGTAGAGGGAGACCATGAGATGAGTACACTAAGCAGATTCAGAAGGATGTAGGATGCAGTAGGTACTGGGAGATGAAGAAACTTGCACAGGATAGAGTATCATGGAGAGCTGCATCAAACCAGTCTCAGGACTGAAGACCACAACAACAACAACAACGTGTCACACCATAACGTTATCCCTGATGGAAGTTGATATGACTTGTTGTTTAAGGAGTTGTTCCCTGTTCGGAGTTGCTGTAGTCCTTGATCTTGCTGCTGGTTTTTGGCAATTCCATCATAGTCCAGTATTACTACTTCATCAACTCTGGATAGGGCATCTGCAATAGTATTGTCATGGCCACTGACATGACGAATATCGCTCGAAAATTGTGAAACGTACTGCAACTGTCTCATCTGTCGAGGAGGTGCCTTGTCATTGTTTTGCTTGAAAGCAAATATGAGTGGCTTATGACCAGTGAAGATTATGAAGTCTCTTCCTTCCAGTAAATGCTTAAACTTTTTTACAGAAAGGTAAATTCTCAATTATTCTCGGTCATAGGTACTGTAACCCTTCTGTGATTTATTCAGTTTCTGAGAAAAGAATGCAACAGGTCTCCAACCTCCATTTTCCAGTTGCTGAGGCACAGAACCAACAGCAGTATCTGATGCGTCTGTACATAATGCTAGGGGTAACTCCGAGTGAGGAAAAGCCAATAATGCAGCATTTACTACATTTTGTTTAGATTTCTCAAACATTTTCTTTTCTTCTTCAGTCCACTGAATTTGTCCTTCTTTCTTGCTCCCTTAAGATAGTCATGGAAAACAGCTTGAGTCTGTGCCGCATCTTTAAGGTAGCGACGGTAGTAGTTGACAATGCCAAGAAATCTGCGGAGCTCATGCAGTTTGTCAGGTAACTTATACTCTAAAATTGCTTGCACTTTCTCAGGTTGTGGACGGGATCCCTCTGATGTTATCCAGTACCTCAGGAATTCAATTCCATTTACTCCAAAGGTTGATTTTGATATGTTGATTCGAAGTCCATAATTAGACAATCGATCCAGGACTAGTTTCAGGTGTGTTCGATGTTATTCAATACTGGATGAGGCAATTAAAATGTCATCGAGGCAAGGAAACACAAAATCTAGCCCAAACATAACTTAATTAATGAATCGCTGGAATGTTGAAGGTGCATTCCGCAGGCCAAAGCTCATGACATTAAATTCATACAGTCCAAATGGTGTGATTACAGCTGTTTTGTGCTTATCTTCTTCAGCAATAGGTATTTGATAATAGGCCTTAAAGAGATCGATTTTAGAAAATATGTTTTTGCCTTGACGAATACAATGGAAATCTTCTATTCTAGGTACAGAATAACGGTCTGGAATTGTTCTTTCATTTAATCGTCTATAATCTCCACACGGACGTATTGAGCCATCCTTCTTAGGTACAATATGGAGAGGACTTGCCCATGCAGATTTAGATGGTCTAATGATGCCATTGTCTAACATGAATTTAAACTCTTGTTTTGCCATCGCCATGTGCTTTGGGTCTAATTGTCTTGCCCTAGAAAACACAGGCGGGCTTTCAGTGGTAATATATTGTTTGACATCATGTTTAATTTCGCTAGGTACCAACTTAGGTTTAGCTATGTCTGGATACTGTAACAGTAGAACTGTAAATTTTGTGTTTTGGCTCATGGTGCTCAGGACGTTTTCCTCTGAGATTGGCACAACTTTGCCCTCAGCATTGAGCTTGGTTACATCATCTATTAATCTTTTATTATGGACATCTACTAATAATTGTAATTTATTAAAAAAAATCGGCACCCCATATAGCTTTATTGATCTTCGCAACTATAAATGGCCATTGAAATTGACGTCGCAGTCCCAGCTCAATAGTACGAAGTTTGATTCCGTATGCAGGTATTTCGGTACCATTTGCAGCATACAATTTATATGGTGACTCACCATTAACATTTGCGTTAGCGGGAATTACAGAAACATCGACCCTACTGTCGACTAAAAATTGCAATCCCGTTTTTTTGTCGGGTACAAATAAACGGGTTTTGCGGTAATGGACTTGGGCAGCAGAACTTGCCGCTAATTCAGCTGCTGGGTCGCGTTTCCCTTTTCAGTCCAGCTACATGGAGGTGTCCATTTTTCAGGCTTGCAGTTCTGCCCAAAGCGAAAGTGGTAATAACAGTACTTGCCCTTGGGTTGTATTTATTTCGAGACTTACTACGACTTCTTTTACATTGACACTCACAGCTTCTGTTACGAGACCTGCCTCGATAACCAGTTGACAGCGCGGCCATTTGTTGCTCTAGCCCCGAAATTCTTGTCATCAAGTTATCAAAACATCCTGTTGGCTACAAGCACCACTTTTTGTGACGAACAACTCGTTACGCGGATTTATTTCTGTTATTCTATCAGCCATTATAGCCACCTTTTTGAGTCCCTCGTTACTGACAATTAAAATGTTCCTTATAGAATCCGGAAGTTTTTCTAGCCAAAGTGCCTTTAAGGCTTTTTCTGACATATCTACACCTGCCAAGGCTTGAATTTTGCGTAATAACTGACTGGGTTTTTGGTCTCCCAAAGCAATTCCAGTAACTAATCTCTTAATAGGCTTATCTTCACTTTCTTTGAAAATATTCAGTAGACGTTCCTTAGCCAACGAATATTTATTCGCATGTGTGCCGCAAATAATGTCCCAAATATTCTCGATGTATTTTGGTTCTAATTGTGACACTAGGTGGTAAAATTTAATGTCTTCTGTGACAACTTTGCAAATTCTGAACTGTGCTTCTACTTGATAGAACGAAATTTCGGGTTTTTCACTCCAAAAAGGCGGAATTTTGATGCTAAACTTGTTTGCTTCCAGGCGATCTTCGGAAACGCTTCCGTTTGTCGTCATATCTTCTTATTATCACGTCGGGGTCACCAAATATAACTGCTGTAACGTAATATTTGCGGCAGTTCCCAAAAGATGTTGCTTGACGATATTTAGTCTAATTTTAAATCATCAAGAACACACGCCACTTGGCCTGCTTACGACTTCTTTATTGACTTCTGCATAGCAGCCATCTCAGAATCATCACATCTTTGCTACCAAAGAATAAACAAAAAAAATTTTTTAAAAGATATTACATCATGTTATCAGTAATGAACTATAACTGTTAACGGTCTTGGCAACTTCATAAAATATAAAATTCTATTTAAATGCATCACAGTTGCCTTTACAAACCTAATTGGTATACAGTCTGGACCAGAAGACTTGCTTTTATTAAGTGATTTAAGTTGCTTCACTACACCGAGGATACTTACTTCTACGTTACTCATGTTGGCAGCTGTTCTCGATTCGAATTCTGGAATATTTACTTCGTCTTCTTTTGTGAAGGCATTTTGGAAGGCTGTGTTTAGTAACGCTGCTTTGGCAGCACTGTCTTCGATTGTATGTCCATTGCTATCGCGAAGAGAAGGCATTGATTGTTTCTTGCCGCTAACATACTTCAAATACGACCAGAATCTCTTCGGACTTTCTGCCAGGTTTCTAGACAATAGTTTCGTTGTGGAAACTGTTACAGGCATGTCGCATTGAAGTCCGCGCTAAATTTCGAGCTTCTGTAAAAGATCGACAATGTTATGGATTTTGCATCTGTTTAAATTTGGCATGTTTGTTTCGCTGTTTCTGCAACAGTTTTCTAACCCGTTTTGTGTACCAAGGAGGATCGGCTCCGTCGTTTGTTAATTTACTTGGTATAAATCTCTCAATTGCTGTCGATACTATTTCCTTGAATTTAAGCCACATATGGTCTACACTTACATTATTAATTTGGAATGAGTGGAGATTGTCTCTCAGGAAGGCCTCAAATTAATTTCTATCTGCTTTTTTGAATAGGAATATTTTTCGATTATTTTTCAAGGATTTGAGGATTACAATATTCAATCTCGCTACGACAACTCTGTGTTCATTAATCCCTGAATCGGTTTTGATGCTCATTATTAACTCAGGATTATTTGTTACTAAGAGGTCAAGTGTGTTTTCACAACCGTTTACTATTCGTGTGGGCTGATGAACTAACTGCTCGAAATAATTTTCAGAGAATGCTTTTAGCACAATTTCGAATGATATTTTAAGCGTACCTCCGGAATTAAACATGTATTTTCGCCAACATATCGAGGATTAATTAAAGTCACCACCAACCGCAGCTCGTGGTCTTGCGGTAGCGTTCTCGCTTCCCTCGCACGGGGTCCTGGGTTCGGTTCCCGGCAGGGTAAGGGATTTTCTCTGCTTCGATGTGTCTTTCATCATCATTGACTCAAAAGTCACAGAAGTGGCGTCAGCTAAAAGGGACTTGCAATTTCGGCTGCCGAACACCCTGCATGGGATCTCCCGGCCAACAATGCCGTACGATCATTTCATTTCATATCGTATGAGTCGGGTACGTGTTTGAAATCAAACTCAAATTTTCTTTGAACCTTTCAGCTACTGTATCATCTGAATTGGGAGGTCAGTAGAAGGATCCTCTTTATTCCGGTTGCCAACATGACCTCTGCCAATACTAACTCACAGGAAGTATCTACGAGTTAAACTACTGACAGCAACAAACACGCCACCGCCAACCGTGTTTAGCCTATCCTTTCGGAACACCGTTAGGTTCTTCGCAAAAATTTTGGCTGTACTTATAGCCGGCTTCAGCCAGCTTTAAGTGCCTGTAATGATTTGAGCATCAGTGCTTTCTATTAGCGCTTGGAGCTCTGGTATTTTCCCGGCACAGCTACGACAATTTAAAGTCTTTTGCGGCCTGCTTCGCCCTGGGGCGACCACCCACTCGACCACAGGTGAGGGGTCAGCCTCAGTGCGAGCTGTAACTGGGCTGGCCACCGGTGAGGACCGATCGGAGGACTCGGACGTGCTGGACTTCCGTTGGATCCCAACGGCTGGCCCACAACAGTGGTGCCCAACCACTGCAGCCTCAAGCTGTGTAACCGAAGCCATCACATCTTGTAGCTGAGAGCGAAGTGTCACCAACTCGGCTCGCATCTGCACACAACAATCGCAGTCCCTGTCCATACTAAAGACCGTGGAAAGTGGTATATCAATCTAATAAAGTAAAGGAATATTTCCAAGACATCCACAGCTGGCATTCAACAGGTATGTACTGCTTTGTTCAGCACTAAGGAGTTGTTAGTGCGGCACATGACAGACACTACATACTTCCTGTCAGATGTCTTTTTTCCGTCCTCTGCAGGCTTCCAAAACAGTAAGAGTGTCTGAACAAATGGATACATCGACTACCGGCGCCAAGTCTTCATGAGTGGTGAGGGTGGCAGAGGAGAAGAATGGAAGTTAGGAGGGGTGGGGAGGCTATAAAGGTCCGCGAGTTTTGAATATGTTGGTGCACACAAACAGGATGTAAGCACCTGAGACAGAGAAAGAGAGAGAGAGAGAGAGAGAGAGAGAGAGAGAGAGAGAGAGAGAGAGAGAGAATAGAGAGTGGCTGGTAGTGAATCTAGTATCAAATTTCAAAGGGCCTCTGCTACCTGATGTTTTGTTTGCAGAAGGTTAATACGGTCCAGTAGCTGCAGCAGTCCCTGAAAGAAGGCGTTCATGGTATGGTGAGATCAGTTCAGCAGTCAGAACGTAATGGGGATTTTTTTCGCCAGACATATTTAGAACATTTTGTGATAATGTAATTACGTGTGGTGAGATTTTAAGACGATATTCCTTGCACTGTCGGAATAAAAAGGCGCCGCTTCTGTTTAAATATTCCATACTGCCATGCCAGCCACAAATTGTTTGAAGAAACAGTATTTCATACACTGCAGTCAATTTCCCAACAAATTCTTTAAGTAAATAAATAAACTATATTCCATACAATCACTTGTATCCCATATATCATTTAAATATACAGTATTCCATACATTGCGTAGTCTACCAGAAATTGTTTAAACAATATTCCATACATTGCAATCGATTTCCCACTAAATAGCCAATCAATCAATATTTCAGAAGAGGGGCAGTATCCACAAAGGAAAGTTGTCACACATAAAATATTATCGATTTAATTAATTAGTCAGTCAATTTGATAGAATGGTTGGGGGCTGTTCGAGTAATTCAGACCATACCTGGAGCAGCTCATTTCCATCAGGGAAAAAATGGGGTAGAACTGAACAGTAGGTTAAGGGGAGGGGAGAGAGTGCGAATTTCAATAAGTTTGCTCATATCTGTTGGAGGAGGGAGGGGTAGGAGGAGGGGGGAGTGGTGGTGGGTGGGGATTTCCCAGAATGGGTGATATGTAGTAGCTGGACAGATTAATACATGCATCTCCCACACCAACAGCTCTACACAGACTGAATACTTTTCCTGGCAGTTTTTTCTGGGTGGGAAGTGGATAGTTACGGGGGGGGGGAGGATGGGGCATTTACAAGGGGGGAATTAATTTATCAGTTTAATTAATTAAATTAGTCAATTAATTTGATATCAAAATTGTGCTTGTATCAGCAAGGGGGAGGGGAGACTGTTAGCGATATTTCAGAGGGGTTGGGAAGGAGGAAGGGGAAGGGTAGGGGTTGGGGACGTATCAGGTCATATTATCCCCAAGGGGTCATAAATCAATCAACAGAACAATAGGTTAAGTTCATAAATCAATCAAGTTTGCCCCTGAACATATGCTTGCCCCTGAATGTATGCAACCCGCAAAGTAGGGTGAAACCGCCATTACACTACTACTGTGGGATAGAGAAGAAGTAAGGAATGAATAAATATGCCTGAAGTTCTCTGAGGCCGTAGATACTGTGATAATTAATATTTCGGCAGGCAGTTCAGTTGAAGGGGAACAGATACCTCTGATAAGGGCACTCACAGAAGTTGGAAAAAAAACATAGATACAAAGAAGATAACTGCGAAGAAACTATTGGTAATGGAAGGAATACTTCAGGTGATCAATGACAGATGGAAGTACAAAAATGTTCACGGAAATTCGGGCATACAGACATACAAGTCTCTTAAAAAGGAAATAAAGATACGAAGCAAAGATGAAATGGCTGCATGACAAATGTGAAGGAATCGAAAAAGGAATGATTGACGAAAGGACTGACTGAGCAGACGGGAAAGCCAAAACCACTTTCGGTGACATTAACCGCAGAGGTGGTAACAGCGAGAGTGCACCGAAATTCCACTGTTAAATGCAGAGAAGAGAGCGGATAGATGGAAAGCGTTCATTGAAGGCCTCTGTGAGGCAGAAGACATGCTTGATGACGTGATAAAAGAGGAAACAGGAGTCGATATAGAGGAGATAAGGGATACATTATTAGAACCAGAATTTATAAAAGCTTTGGAAGACTTAAGATCGAGTAACGCAGAAGGGATGAATAACATTCCATCAGAATTTCTAAAATCATTGGAGAAAGTGGCAAAGAAACGACTGTTCACGTTTATGTTTAGAATCTATGAGATTAGTGATAAACCATCAAACTTAGGAAAAACATCATCCACACAACTAACAAGATTACAAGAGCTGAAAACGTGAGAAACAGCTCATGCATTCAAGTTGGAACAAGAATAATATACTGAAGAATAGAAAAGAAAATTGAGTATGTGTTAGATAACGATCAGTTTGGCTTTAGGAAAGGTAAAGGCACCATAGAGGCAGTTCTGATTTTGCGACTGATAATGGAAACAAGACTAAGGAACAACGAAGACCCACAGACACATTCATAGGATTTGTCGACCTGGAAAAAGCATTTGACGATGTACAATGGTGCAAGATATTCGAAATCCTTAGAAAAATAGGGGTAAGGTACAGGGAAAAACAGATAATACACAATATGAACAAGAGTTAAGAGGGAACAATAAGAGTGGAAGACTGTAAATGAAGTATTCAGATGAAAAAGGATGCAAGACTGGGGTGTAGTCTTTCGCTCCTACTGTTCAATTTACACATCAGGGAAGCCATGGCGAAAATAAAAGAAAAATGTAAGAGAGGAATTAAGATTCAAGGTGAATGGATATCAATGGTAAGATTCGCTGATGGTATTGTTTCCATAGTGAAGCGAATAGGAATTACAGGATCTGCTGAATGAGATGAACAGTCTAATGAGTACAGAATTTTGACTGAGAGTGAGCATGAGAAAGATGAAAGTAATGAGAAGTAGGAGAAGTGAGAACAGCAAGAAACTTAACATCAAAACTGGTGATCATGAAGTTCATAAAGTTGAGAAATTCTGCTGCCTAAGCAGCTAAATAACACATTATGTATGGAGCGTGGAGGACATAAAAAGTAGGATAGCACTGGCAAAACAGGCATGCCTGGCCAAGAGAAGTCTGTTAGTATCAAACATAGGGCTTAATTTTAGGAAGAAATTTCCGAGAATGTACGTTCAGAGCACAGAATTGTATGATAGTGAAATATGGACATTGGGAAAACCAGAAAAGAAGAGAGTCGAAGCATTTGAGATATGGATATGGTGATACAGAAGAATGTTCGAAATTAGGTGGAGTGATAAGGTAAGGAATGAGGAGGTTCTCTGGAGGATCGCTGAGGAAAGAGATATATGGAGAACACTGACAAGAAGAAGGGACAGGATGGTAACACATCTGTTAAGACATCACAGAATAACTTCTGTGGTGTTAGAGGAAGCTGTAGACTATGTAGGGTAAAACTATAGAGGAAGACAGAGACTGGAATACATTCAGAAAATAATTGAGGATTTAGGTTTCATGTGCTACTCTGAGATGAAGAGGTTAGCACAGGATGGGAATTCGTGGTGGGCCACATCAAACAAGTCAGAAGACTTGACTCAAAAAAGTAAATAAATAAAGGAAATTTTACTTGAGGTATTGATTGCAAGATTGCCAGACAGAGTTCAGGAAAAGTTAGAAGGAGGAAGGTGGCTTCAGACTCATCCTCTTCTGGAATTGTTAGACCAGTCATATTCTTCAAATAGGTCAAACGATAAAGTGGATATAAGAATATCTAACTGTGTCGACATGAAAGATAATTACAGTGGTCAAAGGAATGGAAATGGGAACTTCAAAAGGGGTAAGAGAAGCAGCTTTAAACATGAACGTGGGAGAACTACGAGAATAACAGTAAATTTGGGCCAAATGGTAGAGGTAGTGTAACCTCCCCCTCACTTACCGACCTTAATGACAGTGAAAAATAAAACCGCGTGTACCTAATGGGAGTTTTGGAAAAGCAATCGTCACCGAAGTTAACCTGTCGGTAAAGAGGGAGGAAAGGGTTACATCTTCATGAAAGGAAATGTGCTAATGAAACTGGTGGAAATTAATTTTGAAAAGGGGTAAAGTTAATAAAGAAGGTAAATGTGCAGCCGTTACGTTAACAATTAACTAGCGGTAATTAGGTATTTGAGATTTGGGGGAAATCACGGTCGCCAGTCCTAAGGACAATTACTATAGTAACTGAAAAAGAAACGTTATTACACATATAATTAGCACTAGAAGCGTGGCAACTGAAGGTTGACACGTGTAGTGTGAAAACTGAAAGTTTGTCAGAAGTAATAAATTTCGCTACACCCTGTCTTAATTTAGCAAAAGAATTAATAAAACCGGAAAATCGAAAGTTAATTTAGTGACTGAAGTTAATAGTGAGCTTTCTTTCTGAAGCACATCGAAATTCAGTAAAATACGGTTAGTCTTGGACTACCTCAACAATCATTTCAAAAGCTACTTGAATCTACGCAATTTATAAATAAGAGATTTAACTTTGAACTTGAATTAAATGATTCTGAACAATTAACAGTAGTAAAATTTAGTACATACCAAGCTGAGCTGCAGTCACAGGTAAGCTAAAATACGGTAACAAAACTCGCACTCTTAATTTGTGCTTGTGTAATCTGAATGCCATAACTGAACTTTGAAATTAAAGCAGTGAAAACGAGTTAGCTATATTACTTTAATGCTGGCGTTTGAATTTCAACGACACTCGGGTTCATTTCGGAAAAGGAAGGGACTCTGCTTGGTAATGCAATTGGGACAATGAGCAACAAACGTTCATGCTAAGTTGCTGTAATTATAATGACGAAAATGGAACAGTTTGAAAAGCTAAGGTCTGCCATACAGTTCTAAAACTTTACGTGCGTCCAGTCTTCCTCGTCGCTTGATTGAAGGTTTGAAGCCGTCGGTCGAGGAGGTGGCGACAGTCACTCATTGTCGGCCGTCGCTGTTGCAGAAGCTGGATGTTGGCGCGCCTTCTTCTCGACACGGTCACCAGACGAAACGGGCTCTTGATGTGCGCTAGTTAATGTTTCCCGTCCGCGACACCATGTCAGAAACTATCATCGCAAGTCGATCGCAATTTCATGCTGCCAAACCCCGAAAGCGCGGCAACTCGCGGGAGCGTCACACAACACACCTGCTCCACTCGCTACTCCAGCCAGACTCCTTCTTCTGCTCAGCCCGCGCTCCACGCGGCAGAGTTAACACTACCAAAGATCCTACACACTTTGATTCTTCACACGACCTATCGACGTAATCGTTCGATAGCAGTTTTCCCTAGGCAAGACCCAGCGTAAAAATACAAATAATATTTACGAAACAAACCAATTATACATCGACATAAATGCATAAATATACAAACAGTAAAACAATTACAATATACAAAGAGACAGATATGTCATATCTTGAGGTAACAAAGCAAGGAAAGAAAATAATAGCACAATAGATGGAAATAGGAGGATATGCATTTCCGGCGTTACACGTGCCCCACATTGTCTGAGGATGTTCGTGTAACGTAAACAGACTCAGAAAATGTCCCAAAAAAGAAACAGCGGAAATGCATATGCTCAAAACATAAAAAAATTTAGCATTCGTCTAATTAATCATAAACCAATTTTTATACAATAATAATTGAGTGGAGATACTCCTAATCTTATTCCACTCTGTCATCTTGCACAAAGTAAAACAGATTGACAACATATCAAAATTCATAAAAAACATAGAAAATGGTTTAGCTATTCCAAAATCATTAAAATTCGTAACACTATAAGAAATGGAATACTATTTGCAAAATTAATCAGAGTACATGGTCATAAAAAACAGGTATATCAAAATACGCAAACTAATGATTAATTACATAGAATACACATTTTTATGTAACCTTTTCATAATTAATTTTCTCGTCATGTCCAATTAACGCTAAACAAGAAAATAATATAAAGCAGATCGAAAAAATAACATAAATATTGACAGCAGAATTCTTTCACATCAGCTGTCCGGGAAGAAAAGCAACTCCACATTCCGTACTCGCGAGTACAAAGAATGCCGACAGCGGCACAGATGCCGACAGCGACACAAGAGCCGATAGCGGCTTCGCCTCGCAAGTATTGTTGCGCCCGCCTGTGCGGCACGCTTGATCTCACTCGCCTGTGTAACGGTATTTGCAGAACGTCCGTTTCACTGAATTCTTTCGGAAAAACTCACTCCCGAGTAATCTCAAGGAGTCCCTTAAACACTATCGCAGTGGATAACTCAACACTGTCCATCATCACACGCATGTACTAGCCTGAAACTTAAAACAGCGTCTAAGTACATCGGCAATGACTAATAAAAACACACACTCATGAAATATTACAGCAAGTTACAAAATCATATTTACATCCCTTAATCTACTGTGACTCAGCTGAAAACTTAAACTAGCAGCTTGGATTTTTCAGATGATTACTAATCAGTTACTCTTAAATCATTTAGTCAAAATTAATTACTTATTAATTACAACTTCTTTAATGACCTCTAGGTCAGGCAAAAGCATCGTAACATGGCACATCCTTAAATCTTACACTCTATATTTACATACTGTACAAGTTACCCATTGTGTGGTATTAATCGATCCTAGGTTGATACAATTTCAAGTCTACAACATTCCGTATACCTAATCGTTTTCCAGAGCTTGGATACTCTAAACAATATGCATTTGTGTGAGGTATACCAATGGCTTTATATGGTCCATTATAAACAAACTTAAATTTAGAGATTTCATGGTCTATCTCGCTCGATTTCTCATGAGCTTTTACAAGTACTAAGTCTCCGATTGCAAACTTAGCAAAACGCTCTTTAGCGTCATGACGACGTATGCCAGCATCGACTTTTAGCTTCGTTACTTCTCGCAAACGATCTTTTTTCACACCAATACTAATGTCAATCCGTGGAGGGAATTTGATTATCTCTTCCACTAAACTTTTACTTCTGTCAATGCCGAGATTCCTCACATTACAGTAGTTCAAATTCATACCTACATCAATACCATCCGGCCAGTTAACAATGTGTATAGGCTGGTATTGCCTATGCACACCGTCTCCTGCCTCGTCAAAACTAACTACTACTGTTTTATCTTGTGACGTACATGTCAAAGCTTTGCTTTCGCAATTAATCACTGCACGGTACTTTAATAGCCAATCTAACCCGATAATTACTTCCGTAGTCAAGTCTGGCACGACGACAAACTCTTGTTCAAATCGTGCCCCACATATCTCGAAGTGGACAAAAATCTGTTTTGTGACCGGTTTACTGGCCTTCCCAGTAGCACCGATAATTTTCACTCCTGTTAATGGCATAACTACGATGCCAGGTCTGTCTTTCAGTAACTCAAATATTTTCCCAGATACAGCACTCAATTCTGCACCGGTGTCAAGCAACACGTTTAGTTGTAGGTCGTGCATATTAACCGACACTACTATTTGTCTACACTTGTCCTCGACTGTTTCTTTATTTTCCCACAATAAATCCTCTTCTATATCCAGGTCATTCCAGAAAAAACCATCCGCCTTTGATCGTAAATCCGGCTTATCTGGCGGCTTTTTCAGCCTCTGTTCACATACAGTTTTAATTTCAACACGTTTGTCCTGAGGCTTAGTCTGTAGCTTCGCCTCCAATACCGAAACCTTTTCCTGTAACTCGTCAACTAGTGAGTGTTGCCCTGCTATCATTTCACTAATTGTCACCTTCGTTGATTCCCCTTTGGCCAGATTGATCTCATCCGCCAATCTACCTGGAGGAATGTGCCCAGTAGTTTCTGCAATTACTTCCGCTAGATCTGCGCAACCCACACTGCTATCGTCTGACCGTATAATGTCAGCTCTAACCTCATACACGCTGTTATCTATGTGCTTTTCTACCAATCGTGTCCGGCTATCACTAAAATTTTCGCAATCTTTCTCCTTAATACTCTCGCAATGTTTAAACTGGAGGTTTGCGTCGGATGGGTCGGCTACTTCTACCACTGAAACTTTCGGTAAGGTCTGCCGGTTAGGGCCAGAACTTTCCGTTACTACTTCAACATCTAACTCCTGCGGGACGAAACACGACGAATCTTGCTCGTGCTCCCCATTAACATCAACTATTTCTAGTAAAGTCTGCCGGTTAGGGCCAGAACTTTCTATCATTTCACAAACACTATCTTCCTGCGGGACGAGACGCGGCAAATCCTGCACGTGCTCCCCATAAACACTTCTCCCATACACACTCCTATAATCTCTTAGTTCGTCGTATAAGCGACCGAACTGCCTTAACCAGACCTCATCCCTCTCTGCATTCCCTCGCTCGATGACGGACGTGTTATCCGACATCTGATCTTCTCTCAACAATTGCGAATCATTCTTAAACTCAATCTCCAGTTCCGCTGTGGGTATTACAGCTGCCACTTTATAATCGATTTCCGGAACACTACTTAAATTGTTCTCACTGACAGTGAATATACTACCTACTGCCGTGTATACAGCTGATCTACTACTTATGGGCGCACTCCTTTCTCCTAACACTGGCACACACTCCCGCCGTTGATTATTCCACACGGAATTTTCATAATGACGATACCTGGGTTTTCTCCTGTTATTGGGCCGCCAAAATTTCTCCACGCCCGCTCGGCCCCTCACCGGCGCGGCTAATGGTTTCCCTGTCTCGTCCCAGCAGTTACGCTCCCCGGATGCTGCTGAGGCGGCTGATCACACCCTCTGGCGTTATTACTATTCTGTGAAGCCCGTATCACGTTAGTATGATACTGGTTTCTGTCATTCCTGTTATTATTTGCATTGTACCGATTGTTATTACGGTCCGAACCATTATTGTTATTGCTGCGGTATGCATTATTCCCATGGTTATCGTTGTTATGGTTGGGGTGGTACCCGTTGTTGTTACCACGGCCTCTACCACTGTCGCGATTATTGCGCCAATTGTCCTCGTCCTCAACTCTTTCCAGGAAATCATTGATTGTCCTGTAATTGCTTCCTACGTAGCGTTTTGTATCATCTGGAAGCTTCTTGTAGAGTTCGCAGACTATTTCGGATTCCGTGCGGCGATCACGCAAATATTCCAACTTGCGGATCCAGCCCTCACAAAACTCCCTCATCGAACCGCGCGAATTCACATCGAAAGGCCTCGATACGACAAATTCGCGCCAGACACTTTGCTGTTTTTGCTCTGTCCAGTATTCAGCCAGAAACAAATTTTTAAACTCGTCAAAAGTCAGGTTCGTAATGTTGAGGTTTAAGCCCCAACGCTTGGCATCACCAGCCAGCACATCAATAACCGCATTAATTTTTCTCTCATTAGTCCATGATCTGGGTAAAACTCTTTCACAATTTTTAATGAAATCCGTCGCGTGTAAACCGCCTTTTTTCAAGGGGTCGAACCGCTCCTCTTTCGTCAACAATTCCGAACTATGTGCACAGATTGGCACATAGCTCTGTTTTTCGTCAAGTTTCTTTTCTAATTCCGACACTCTCGTAATTACTTGGCAAGTGGTTGTCGCAAGCGTTTCCACTTCCCTCTTTTTCTCTTCGCAGGTATTAGCCTGCTCCCTCACTTTAGTGTCTACTTCGGACACTAAAGCCTTTAAAGTTTCCACTTTCTTTTGATCCTCTTTTTTCACTAATTGAATTTGTTCCGTCACCTTATTCTCGATGATCGGAGCAACTGCTTCTCCTACACTTTTCTCGATTCTGGTAATTTCGGAATCAAAACGAGTATTTATGCTCGCAATTTCCGCCTGAACGCCTATCATTTCCTGTTTAAGATTACCGATTTCGGTATTAATTACAACAATATCTTCTTTGATTTTATCAACTTTTGTATTAACAACTCCAACATTGTTGTTAACAACATTAATAGCTTTGTTCTGATTGTCTAGCTTTCGTTCAATTTTTTCAGTCTGAGCTTCTTGCTTGGCAGACAGAGCTTTAATTTCTGCCGATTGACTCTTGATTTCATTAATCAAAACATTCAATAAATCAGTTAAATTCCCGGAGACTACCGGTTTTACTACCGTAGCTGGTTCCTCTATATATGTTCCCCCGTATTCATCATCAAGGGGTACAGATTTGATTTTCGCTTCCGATTCCGAAACATTTTCTAAAGTTTGGAATTCCATTTCTGCTCTTTGTTGCGTTTCGGCGGTCGCGTCTTTCATGCTAGCCCCCTGCCCCTGAACAATGGGAACCGCCGTGCGCGTTTCCCACTGTTCGACCGATTGTTCCGTATCCAAGTCTATCAAATTTTGGTAATTGTTGCCTTCACTCATTTTAATAATTTTCAATATAAATGACAAATCTCAAATATAATTAGGATTACTCCCACTACTTATTCTCGCTGACGTAACGGCCTGTACGTAACCAGTACTTTGTTACGAGATTTGCACAATGCAAAATTCGTGTCCAGAACAACCTCAAATCCGAAGATTGTCCTGTCACCAGGTCGCCACGTGTAACCTCCCCCTCACTTACCGACCTTAATGACAGTGAAAAATAAAACCGCGTGTACCTAATGGGAGTTTTGGAAAAGCAATCGTCACCGAAGTTAACCTGTCGGTAAAGAGGGAGGAAAGGGTTACATCTTCATGAAAGGAAATGTGCTAATGAAACTGGTGGAAATTAATTTTGAAAAGGGGTAAAGTTAATAAAGAAGGTAAATGTGCAGCCGTTACGTTAACAATTAACTAGCGGTAATTAGGTATTTGAGATTTGGGGGAAATCACGGTCGCCAGTCCTAAGGACAATTACTATAGTAACTGAAAAAGAAACGTTATTACACATATAATTAGCACTAGAAGCGTGGCAACTGAAGGTTGACACGTGTAGTGTGAAAACTGAAAGTTTGTCAGAAGTAATAAATTTCGCTACACCCTGACTTAATTTAGCAAAAGAATTAATAAAACCGGAAAATCGAAAGTTAATTTAGTGACTGAAGTTAATAGTGAGCTTTCTTTCTGAAGCACATCGAAATTCAGTAAAATACGGTTAGTCTTGGACTACCTCAACAATCATTTCAAAAGCTACTTGAATCTACGCAATTTATAAATAAGAGATTTAACTTTGAACTTGAATTAAATGATTCTGAACAATTAACAGTAGTAAAATTTAGTACATACCAAGCTGAGCTGCAGTCACAGGTAAGCTAAAATACGGTAACAAAACTCGCACTCTTAATTTGTGCTTGTGTAATCTGAATGCCATAACTGAACTTTGAAATTAAAGCAGTGAAAACGAGTTAGCTATATTACTTTAATGCTGGCGTTTGAATTTCAACGACACTCGGGTTCATTTCGGAAAAGGAAGGGACTCTGCTTGGTAATGCAATTGGGACAATGAGCAACAAACGTTCATGCTAAGTTGCTGTAATTATAATGACGAAAATGGAACAGTTTGAAAAGCTAAGGTCTGCCATACAGTTCTAAAACTTTACGTGCGTCCAGTCTTCCTCGTCGCTTGATTGAAGGTTTGAAGCCGTCGGTCGAGGAGGTGGCGACAGTCACTCATTGTCGGCCGTCGCTGTTGCAGAAGCTGGATGTTGGCGCGCCTTCTTCTCGACACGGTCACCAGACGAAACGGGCTCTTGATGTGCGCTAGTTAATGTTTCCCGTCCGCGACACCATGTCAGAAACTATCATCGCAAGTCGATCGCAATTTCATGCTGCCAAACCCCGAAAGCGCGGCAACTCGCGGGAGCGTCACACAACACACCTGCTCCACTCGCTACTCCAGCCAGACTCCTTCTTCTGCTCAGCCCGCGCTCCACGCGGCAGAGTTAACACTACCAAAGATCCTACACACTTTGATTCTTCACACGACCTATCGACGTAATCGTTCGATAGCAGTTTTCCCTAGGCAAGACCCAGCGTAAAAATACAAATAATATTTACGAAACAAACCAATTATACATCGACATAAATGCATAAATATACAAATAGTAAAACAATTACAATATACAAAGAGACAGATATGTCATATCTTGAGGTAACAAAGCAAGGAAAGAAAATAATAGCACAATAGATGGAAATAGGAGGATATGCATTTCCGGCGTTACAGTAGACTGAATAGTTGGGAACAGAATCCACCTAATAATAATAGTAATTATGATAAACAGAAAGGGAATTTTAATAATGGTTATAACCACATGAGTGATGATAATAGGAATCTCAATATCAATAGTGGTAGGAACCACTATAATAATAACGATGATCATAACGTGGGTCATAATAGAGAAAATAATCATAGCAGATCATTAACGTGAACACCACACAATCATAGAATGGTGTAAGTTATGTGTTTCTCTGATGTTGAGACCAACAACTTTTAAATGAGTAGTTATTCTCGAAAGGCAAGGCACCATGTATGGAAAGCATTTAAACTCGTTGTGCAAGGTTTTGGCAAGAAGCAAACTATAGGCTTTATGACTGATACAGGATCTATGATTGATACAGGATCTAAAAAGATTTGGGAAAAAACAACAGTAGTTGGCAATGTTCATCTTTCCCAGTGATGAATGTCTGGGTCATATGATTAATTGGAATAACATTACGACAAACTATGCATGTAGTAGCTGATAATAGTTTGGATTTGATCGATTAGTTAAAGACACACGGAGTTGTTTTAGATTTGCAACCAGAGAAAATGTAATAAAGTCTAACAATGAGCAAAAGTGGATAAAACTTAAGAAATATAATGAGGGGGACTGGAAAAAGGAAAATCTTAATAGCTGGAACGTCCAACTGGATAAAAGCTTCGTGGAAAAGGAAGAAAATGGAGAGAAAGACAATAAGATTAATTGTGGGACCGAATGCGGACAGCATGTTAATGAAAAATGCTGAGAATCATCAGACTTAACTTATGAGCAGAAAAATGAATTAAAAGCTATGTTAATGAGATATGAGGTATCATTTAGCGAAAAACCTGGAGTTATTGAAAGGTATGAAAGTAGGCTAAAAACTAAAAAAAATTAAATATTTTAAAATCTTTTTACCCTATCAAGTTGAGTATACATGAAGCAGCGAGAAATGAAATAAAAAGGATGGTCAGCTGGGGTATAACAGAAAGACCAGACAGTCCTCGTAGCAGTCCTTTTGTGACAGCCAAAAAACCAAATGGAGCTACTCAGTTGGTATTAGACGCTAGGATTGTAAGTAAAATAATTGAAATCGAACGTAATCGACCTATTCCAATGCAAGAAATGTTGGTACACTTCCAGGTTGCTAAATATTTAAGTTGTATAAAAATACAATTATTTTGGCGAGAGAGAGAGAGAGAGAGAGAGAGAGAGAGGTATGACATCAAAATCAATAACAACATTCGACAGTTTTCTCCTTTACATAATCGCCATGCAAGATATTACAATAGGTGCCACCTTCAATCTTTTGTAACATGAAGTAAGAAGAATGAACTGTGAAATTCTTTATCCTATTGATGACAAATACCTCTTCTCTCTCGTAGTACAAAAATGACGATGACGACGCAGCTATCGTCTTCTTGAAGATTATTCCGTGCTTCCGAAGCTGGCCTTATTGCTTCTGATGTGCATTGAGGGGAACAGGTGCACTTGAAACTCGTAGAAATAAAAAACCTTTTCTTCCTTGAGCTATCCACTTTTTTATTTGTTAGGCACATATAGAACAAGATATATCGTACATCACGCCAGACGAGGACAGAAGAGCTATGTTACAAGCACTAAAACATGAGAAGTGGTGTTAAAAGATTTAAGTATACAGGTATAGAGTTTTTAATTTTTCCACCGCCCTCTCAGATTACATTAATGCGAGACAATATGGATTAATATATCTTTGGCGCATTCAGCTGGTGCCTGTATAAAGTAATATATTTTGTTTATACTCGTAAACTTTATAGGCATCTACACAACGGCCCCACTCCTGTATACTGCCATGTTCCACTATGTATAAAATGCATGTTTGACCATCAGCTGCTTTTTTATTTAAAATTCAAATATCGACGGTTTCAGTCAGACCATCTTCAGAGATTCTATCCATATATAGAAACTCTGATTTAGAAATTTGTCAAAGATCTTTACAAAGAATTTTCGTCATAGGGTACAAAAATATCTCGATAATAAGGTTCTTGCTGAATGCTAGGGACTGGACCAACTTTGGCGAACATCTTATGTACAGTTTCACATGTAAACACAAAAAAGAAGTCGTTATCCCCAAACATAGAATAACATTAATCTTACAATATAAGGTAGAAATCGTTATACAACCCTAATGTTAAACAATAGAATAATGATTGCATAGACTCCATGAAATATACAGGGTGGTCCATTCATAGTGACTGGACCAAATATCTCACGAAGTAAGCATGAAACGAAAAAACTACAAAGAACGAAACTCGTCCAGCTTGAAGGGGAAAACCAGATGGCGCTATGGTTGGCCCGCTAAATGGCGCTGCCATAGGTCAAGCGGATATCAACTGCGTTTTTTAAAACAGGAACCCCCCATTTTTGTTACATATTCGTGTAGTATGTAAAGAAATATGAATGTTTTAGTTGGAGCACTTTTTTCGCTTTGTGATAGATGGCGCTGTAATAGTCATAAACGTATATATACGTGGTATCACGTAACACCTCCCCCCATGAACCATGGACCTTGCCATTGGTGGGGAGGCTTGCGTGCCTCAGCAATACAGATAGCCGTACAGTAGGTACAACCACAACGGAGGGGTATCTGTTGAGAGGCCAGACAAACGTGTGGTTCCTGAAGAGGGGCAGCAGTCTTTTCAGTAGTTGCAAGGCCAACAGTCTGGATGATTGACTGATCTGGTCTTGTAACAATAACCAAAACTGCCTTGCTGTGCTGGTACTGCGAAGCTGAAAGCAAGGGGAAACTATGGCCGTAATTTTTCCCGAGGGCATGCAGCTTTACTGTATGATTAATAGTTTGGACAAGAAGAGAATAGATGGATAGATCACATAACTAATGAGGAAATATTGAAAAGGATTGGGGAGAAGAGAAGTTTGTGGAACAACTTGACCAGAAGAAGGGATCGGTTGGTAGGACATGTTCTGAGGCATCAAGGGATCACCGATTTAGTATTGGAGGGCAGCGTGGAGGGTAAAAATCGTAGAGGGAGACCAAGAGATGAATACACTAAGCAGATTCAGAAGGATGTAGGTTGCAGTAGGTACTGGGAGATGAAGAAGCTTGCACAGGATAGAGTAGCATGGAGAGCTGCATCAAACCAGTCTCAGGACTGAAGACCACAACAACATCACGTAACATTCCGTCAGTGGGGACGGTATTTGCTTCGTGACACATTACCCGTGTTAAAATGGACCGTTTACCAATTGCGGAAAAGGTCGATATAGTGTTGATGTATGGCTATTGTGTTCAAAATGCCCAACTGGCGAGTGCTATGTATGCTGCTCGGTATCCTGGGCGACATCATCCAAGTGTCCGGACCGTTCGCCAGATAGATACGTTATTTAAGGATACAGAAGTGTTCAGCCACATGTGAAACGTCAACCACGACCTGCAACAAATGATGATGCCCAAGTAGGTGCTTTGGCTGCTGTCGCGGCTAATCCGCACATCAGTAGCAGACAAATTGCGCGAGGATCGGGAATCTCAAAAACGTCGGTGTTGAGAATGCTACATCAACATCGATTGCACCTGTACATTTCTATAAACCAGGATTTGCATGGCGACAACTTTGAACGTCTGTACAGTTCTGTCACTGGGCACAAGAGAAATTATGGGACGATGACAGATTTTTTGCACGTGTTCTATTTAGCGACGACGCGTCATTCATCCACAGCGGTAACGTAAACCGACATAATATGCACTATTGGACAACGGAAAGTCTTCGATGGCTCCGACAAGTGGAACATCAGGGACCTTGGCGGGTTAATGTATGGTGCGGCATTATGGGCGGAAGGATAATTGGCCCCAAATTTATCGATGGCAATCTAAATGGTGCAATGTATGCTGATTTCCTATGTAATGGTCTACCGATGTTACTACAAGATGTTTCATTGCATGCAGAATGGCGATGTACTTCCAACATGATAGCTGTCCGGTACATAGCTCACGTGTGGTTGAAGCGGTATTGAATAGCATATTTCATGACAGGAGGATTGGTCGTCGAAGCACTATACCATGGCCCGCACGTTCACTGGGTCTGACGTCCCCAGATTTCTTTCAGTGGGGAAAGTTGAAGGATATTTGCTATTGTGATCCACCGACAACGCCTGACAACATGCGTCAGCGCGCTGTCAAATCGCTCTGAGCACTATGGGACTTAACATCTATGGTCATCAGTCCCCTAGAACTTAGAACTACTTAAACCTAACGTGTATATATATATATATGTGTGTGTGTGTGTGTGTGTGTGTGTGTGTGTGTGTGTGTGTGTGTGTGTGTTAGTTACATTTTGTGCCATATGAGCACCACTCAAAACTATTACTGCCATGTACATTCTTTTATAGCCTCTTCGAGCCATGGAAATTTTCTGCATCACATTACAATATTTTACAACCTTTGCTTTACATAACACATTAGTCAATCCAATTCAGATTTCATCTTTCAATATTAACAGGACAACATGTATACTAAAGTTCCAAGTGATTTACATAAATCTCCATCCAAACATCTTATCTGATGTATCTGTTATTTCAGATGCTGAAGAGTAGAAAACTACATGGCATGTGAGCCATGATTAGCCAACTCAGCTACACCTAGTTACACCTCTTGCAAGTCTACTAGAAAGTGTCTACTATTCTACAGGAATGATTATATGGGAAGGAAGAAGCATCCATTTTATTCTGTTACTAAATCCTCCATTTCTTTATAAGAGATATACTGAGTACATTCTTCATGAACATTGATTCGTTTTTGTGTTAATTCACTTATTTTATGTTTCCTGCCTACTGGTAAACAATGACAGTATAATATGGTGTTATACACATCATCAACATCAACTGTTTGAAAATACCTGCATTGAATGTTCTTCAGTGTTTGTGACTTATGCCTTTTTACTAAGGAATATCACTCTTGTGTATTATCATGTGTATAAATATGTGCCCCCCCCCCCCCCAAATGAACTATGGACCTTCCCTTTGGTGGAGACGCATGTGTGCCTCGTTGAAACAGATAGCTGTACTGTAGATATAACCACAACGGAGGGGTCTCTGTTGAGAGGTCAGACAAATCTGTGGTTCCTGAAGGAGGGCAGCAGTCTTTCAGTAGTTGCAGGGGCAACAGACTGGATGGTTGACTGATCTAGCTTTATAACATCAAACATCAACCAAAATGGCCTTGCTATGCTGGTACTGCAAATGACTGAAAGGAAGGGGAAACTACAGCCATAATTTTTCCCGAGGGCCTGCAGCGCTACTGTACAGTTAATTGATGGTGGCATCCTCTTGGTTAAAATATTCTGGAATAAAATAGTCCCCTATTTGGATCTCTGGGTGGGGACAACTCAGGAGGCCGTTGTCATCAGAGAAACAAAACTGGCGTTCTACAGGTCAGAGCATGGAATGTCGGATCTCTTAATCGGGTAGGTAGGTTAGAAAATTTAAAAAGGGAAAGCGATAGGTGAAATTTAGATATAGTGGTAATTAGTGAAGTTCAGTTGCAGGAAAGTCAGGATTTCTGGTCAGGTGAATACTGGGTTATAAATAGAAAATTAAATAGAGGTAATGCAGGAGTAGGTTTAATAACGAATAAAAAAGTAGGAGCGCTGGTAAGCTACTATCAACAGCATAGTGATCACATTATTGTAGCCAAGATAGACACGAAGCCCACACCCACCAAAGTAGTAAGAGTTTATATGCCAACTAGTTTCACAGATGATAGGAGATTGAGGAAATGTATTACGAGATAAAAGAAATTATTCAGTTAGTTAAGGGATTCGGAAATTTAGTAGTTATGGGCCCTGGAATTCGATAGTAGGAAAAGAAAGAGAAGGAAAAGTAGTAAGTGAATATGGACTGGGGGAAAGGAATGAAAGAGGAAGCCACCTGGTAGAATCCTGCACAGAGCATAATTTAATCATAGCTAACACTTGGTTTAAGATTACAAGAGAAGATTGTCTACGTGGAGGAGACCTGAAAAAAAAACAGAAGGTTTCAGATTGATTATATAATGCTTAGACGGAGATTTAGGAACCAGATTTTAAATTGTAAGAAATTTCCAGGTGCAGATGTGGACTCTGACCACAATGTATTGATTATGAATGGCAGATTAAAGCTGAAGAAACTGCAAAAAGTAGGAATTTAAGGAGATGAGGCCTGAATAAAATGAAAGAACCAGTGGTTCTAGAGGGTTTCAGAGTGAGCATTAAGGAACGATTGACAAAAATAGGGAAAAGGAAAATAATAGAAGGAGAATGAGTTGCTTTGAGAGACGAAATAGTGAAGGCAGCAGAGTCTCAAGTAGGTAAAAAGTCGAGGGCTTGGGTAACACAGGACACATTGAATTTAATCGATTAAAGGGGGAAATATAAAAATGCAATAAATGAAGCAGGCGAAAGGGAATACAAACGTCTAAAAAATGAGATTGAGGGGAAACGCAAAATGGCTAAGCAGGATTAGCTAGAAGATAAATGTAAGGATGTAGATGCATGTATCACGAGGACCTTTGGAGAAAAGAGAACCACCTGTATGAATGTCAAGAGCTCAGATGGAAAACCAGCCCTAAGGAAAGAAGGGAAAGCAGAAAGGTGGAAGGAGTATATAGAGGATCTGTAAAAGGGAGGTGCACTTGAGGGCAACATTATGGAAATGGAAGAGGACGTAGAGGAAGATGTTAAGCGAGATGTGATACTGCATGAAGAATTTGACAAAGGTCTGAAAGACTTAAGTCGAAACAAGGCCCCAGGGTAGACAACATTCCGTTAGAGCTACTGATAGCCTTGGGAGAGCAAGCGACTCTTCCATCCGGCGAGCGATTGTATGAATCAGGAGAAGTACCCTCAGACTTCGAGAAGAATATAATCATCCCAATTCCAAAGAAAGTGGGTGATGACAGATGTGAAAATCACCGAACATCGGTTTCATAAGACACAGTTGCAAAATACTAACACAAATCTTTTACAGAGGAATTGAAAAACTCGTAGAAGCCGATCTCAGGGAAAATTAGTTTGGATTCCAGAGAAATGTAGGATTATGCGAGGCAATACTGACCCTATGACTTCTCATAGAAGATGGATTAGGAAAAGGCAAGCCTTCGTTTATAGCATTTGTAGACTTAGAGAAAGCTTCTGACAATGTTGACTGGAGTACTCTCTTTGAAATTCTGAAGGTGGTAGGCATCAAATACAGGGAACGAAAGGTTGTTTACAATTTGTACAGAAACCAGATGGCAGTCATAAGAGCCGAGGGGCATGGAAGGGAAGCATTGGTTGGGAAGGGAGTGAGACAGGGTAGTACCCTACCCCGATGTTATTCAATCTGTATATTGAGCAAGCAGTAAAGGAAACAAAAGAAAAATTCGGAGTAGGAATTAAAATCCACGGAGTAAAAATAAAAGCTTTCAGGTTTGCCGATGAAATTGTAATTCTATCAGAGACAGCAAAGGACCTGGAAGAGCAGTAGAATGGAATGGACAGTGCCCTGAAAGGAGGATATATGACGAACATCAACGAAAGCAAAACGAGCTGAATGGAATGTAGTCGAATTAAAGCAGTTGATGCTGGGGGAATTAGATTAGGAAGCGAGACACTTACAGTAGTAAATGAGCTTTGCTATTTGGGAAGCAAAATAACTTATGATTGTCGAATTAGGGAGGATATAAAATGAAGACTGGCAATGGCAAGAAAAATGTTCCTGAAGAAGAGAAATTTGTTAACGTGGAATATATATTTAAGTGTCAGGAAGTCGTTTCTGACAGTATTTGTATGGAATGTTGCCACATATGGAAGTGAAACTTGGACGATAAACAGTTTAGACAAGAAGAGAATAAAAGCATTTGATTTGTGGTGCTACAGAAGAGTGTTGAAGATTGGATGGGTATATCACATAACTAATGAGGAGGTACTGAATAGGATTGGGGAGAAGAGAAATTTGTGGTACAACCTGACCAAAAGAAGGGATCGGTTGATAGGACTTATTCTGAGGCATCAAGGGATCACCAATTTAGTACTGCAGAGGAAGGCGAAGAGATGAATACAGTAAGCTGATTCAGAGGGATGTGGGTTGCAGTAGTTACTCGAAGATCGAGAGGCTTGCACAAGAACCTGTAGCATGGAGAGCTACAGCACACCAGTCTTTTGATTGAAGACTACAACAACAACAACAACAAATATGTCGCTACGAAGACCGTGTCAGTGAATAGTTGTAAGAAAATATTTTGGGTAGCTTGTGATCATGTGCAGATGCACCATGAACACACATGCTGTGGCGCTCTTATCTGCAGCTTGTTCTCATAGTATTTGGTCTGACCCCTTGCGGTTTGGTAGCACTAGACCAGAGTTTAACTTCCATTTAGTCTGACATACTGTGGTCTTCATATACACACATTCACACATAAATTTGGATAATTATAGTTATTTATATTATGGTGTGGCCTTTTCGCTTTGGTACCTAAAGCCTAATCATTGTATTTCTTAGGTATCCCAGGAGGAGTCTGTGCAACGTCCACTGGAAGAAAACTTAAACTAACTTAAAATGAGGCACACAGTTGCTCAATGGCTACTAATGCACCATTTTTTCAATATACACATATTCATTTTCTATCTGCATGCAGCTATATTCGTCAATCATTTTATGTTACAATAGTGCACAATTTTATATTGCAGTTGTTTTGATTTACGTTTTGGACATGAAAATAAAAGTGTTGTCATGGGTGGCGCACAATCCCATTATCTTTCATAGCTTATTCAAAACTTTATGTCTGTTCCTTCCTTCTTTGTACATAGGCATCCTACTACTGTGTTGAGTGTAGCTTGAATATTGTCACTTGTATGTGTACGGTGCATTGTAATGTCATGTGTAGATATTTTTCATAATTAGTTTTTTAATTTGTCCAATGTAAATATTCCTGAGATTGATTCTTCTCTCCTTTCAGTTCTAGCTTTGTAGTGAACACTCTTCATTTTTGCTGTGTAAAGTTTCTAAAATGCAATATGGTTGATCTTAATTTTCTAGGCTGCTTCAGTCTGCTGGTTGCGTAATGCGTCGGACTATACTGCACTGAGAATATGTGCAGTGGCTGTTGACTTTTAAGTTAGCCCCATGCTCGTGCACAGTGTCTCCCTCTCTTAATTACATCATGTGTTTTGTATCTCAGGCATATTACTTCAGTGTATTAACAGAGTGCACAGATTGTGAAAGTAAATCTCGCGATCGGCGTTGGGAGTGTTTACAGAGCTTCCTCTAGCTCATGGACATTTAATCAAGATCTTAAATAACTAAAACTCACATTCTATTCAAATTAATAAACATGAAAGAAGTATAGGAAATTAATCCTTAATACTAATCATACAATTGTGATATTCAGGTTAAAATGAATTGTGTCATCTTGTATGTATACAAACTTCTTCTTGGTTTTGTAACCCAGGCGTCTTCCAAAACAAGTGCAAATCTGACTATCGGTTCCTGAAGTTCCTGTTTTTGGTCTTCGGTCGAACATGGAGATTCACTTACCTCGTTGCGTATGATATTATGACATCTGTCCTCTTCTGGTAGCTGTTCAACCTCTTGTATATTTATCAGCATGATAGTTGGATAAAATAATTTTATGTGAATATTTGAAGTGTGCTCTTGTTTATTTTCATTTGTGTTTGCTTTAACCGAATCTACTCCGAATTTTTGATCGTTTATTGTAAAATGCCATTCCCCTTTTCCTATATCAATTTGTATCTGATATTTTCTAAAAATGTCTGTGCCAGTAAGGCAATTTACCGCCAATTTCTCAATCCCTAGGTAAATACACTGTGAATAAGAATTATCAATTTTAACAGGGGTTAATGCTTGCAATTTGACTCCCTTATAGTTGCTTCCTACTGCTGTTTGTATTTTGCAGTTCTGAACTGTAATTGTTGGTACAAAGCCTCACTTTTGAAAATCATCAAATAGTCCCTGAGATATCACACTAGTAGTGGCACTGATATCTAGTACCATAGGTACACTTCAGTTGAATAGTTGGGCATTAACTATTGCGCTATTTCCTCACCTTCCCTTTCATGGTTATTGATATCTTCCTGGTACAATTCATCTTTGATATCTACACTCTGATCATATCTAATAAAACAGTTTTTAATTAGCTTTATGCGCTCATCCCCATTATTGGTCTTTAATTGGGGGGGGGGGCTTTCAAACTTTTCTGGCTAACTGGAGTATAGACCTTCTCATTTGAGGTGATATCAGCTAAGTGCTCGTTGTAGGTTTGGTTTCTCCAATTGGTGTCTTGTGCAGCTCCTGATTCGAAAATTTGGTGGCCTTGCCCACTGTTTGAAAAGTAATTATAATTATGTTGACTATAATCAACTGTTGGTGGATTGTTTGATGGCCTGTCTGCGTTTTTCCCTTGCCAATTGCTGTACTGGTTATTGCCACCAGTCAGCAGTTCATTGTGCACCTGCTGGTTGTACCCTCTCTTCTGGGTATAGCCCCATGAGTTAAAATTTTGTCCTTGTTTGTTCTTGTAACCCTGTGTTTCCTGTTGCCAACCATGTCTGATGTTGTTACCATTTCCAACTTGATGTTCAGTAAATTCTTGGGGCTCAACTTGTGGACTGACATTTTGTGTTTGCACTGGCCCTCCCTCATAAATAAGGCCAGTTGAATCAAGTACTGATAAAAAAATACTCTATGTAATGTTCTCAAATGGTAATTAATTTTTCAGGGATGTGGGCAGGCAGACAGCTTTACGAAATCTTTTACACATTCACACGGAAGATCGGGTTTGTCCCGTATCAAGTTTATTCAAATACTCCTCAAAGTATTATCTTAACCCCCGCACCTTCTGTGTTTGGTATTGAGTGGTGACAGATTAAAAACTTCATGGTGCAACTTTTCCTGTATGATGGGAGACCAAAATTTATCCAAAAATGCTCTCTCAGATTGTTCATAAGTGCGGCATCTTTCTGCCATGCTCGAGGCCCATGGCAAGACATCGCCTTTCGTGTATCTTACAACAAAATGGATCTTTTGTGTCTCTTTCGAGTTTCTAGGGAAAAATTATGAAATGCCCTTATTTACACGGC
Organism: Schistocerca cancellata; assembly: GCF_023864275.1. Lineage (NCBI taxonomy): Eukaryota > Metazoa > Arthropoda > Insecta > Orthoptera > Acrididae > Schistocerca > Schistocerca cancellata. The sequence continues at coordinate 323,878,303 of NC_064630.1, read as the reverse complement.
CAGATTCTTTCCTTTGCCTTCCAATGAAAAAACAGGCAACTGTCTATGGCGCTATAAACATTCGCCAGCTAATAAAATGGAAAGATACACAGCACTGTATGTTGCTAGTGCGGCATTGTTTTGGTTATATTCTGCGTATGGCTGCATGACAGGTATAGTAGTTGGCAGTGCCTACTGCATCTTGTAACTCCTAACTACTTCGTCTGAAGGGTTTGTAACGAAGTGTGGACAGATACTACAAATATCTATCCAATCCAATGGCACTTGGGTGCTTGGCATCGGATTTTCTTTTATTACCTTCGCAACATTGATTAGATTACCATAAAATGGTGTAATTTGAAATAATTTTTGACTTTAACCTTCACCAGCCCCTATATATATTTTTAGATGAAACTTCTTGCACTACGCTTTCAGGTGACATTTAGTTGATAAATTAACTCAGATAGTACTGATTTTTTTTCAAAATTGATTTATATCTTATCTACATTCATTCACAAGGTTGTAAGGAAGAAAGTAAAAACAATTTTGAGTATTTATTTTTATTTAGTATTTCCAAAAATGGGCGTCCTTCCAGAAGGACGTCAGGACAATAAGGGAACATGTTTTTAAAGTATATGACGTTGCGCAATTAACTTGTTTCGGTTTTTATACTTTCAAATAAACATAAATAAATTTGAATTATAGGCTAAAACAGCTAATAAATACAAAAAACAAAGAAAATAACCTATACACATATTTTATGCACTAGTATGATAAGACAAAAAGCAACAAACATGAAGTGGTTCGTCACATTTTATGCACATAGTAGTAGTTTTTTTGTGGCAACTTCGACATTTCAGCTGCTTCTTCTTTTTTGTTACCTCATCCGTTGGTAATTCAGCAACATAATGTTCTCTTCCATCAAATCTAGAATCTAGTTTTGCCCTCTTATTAGGATGTCATCTGCTGGTAGTGACTCTTTTGTGACTTTCAAGAATTGCAGTGACAATTCGACAACGAAATGTCAGATGATCTATGGGTTCTTCGTTGTGCTTGTAAAGATCCCAGGCATTAAGCTCTGCAATGTCTATAAAATGTGCAATGATCGGGAAATACCACTTTTTCCCTCTTATAGAGCTTCTATATAGGGATATATTTTGGTCAGCTCGATCTGTGCCTCCCATATGAGTATCGTAGGAGTGTAATAAGTTAGGTTGAGGCACGCTAATCCTTTCCTTTTGTTCCCTGGAAAATCTTCCTACAGTGCGTAGTGATTGCACTCTGTCAATGTTGGTGGCTACAGTAACAACACTGTTATCATTCCAACGTACAATGGAAATCCCAGATGCAGAGTCAGAACAAACTTCATATGATCGTCTATTTTCTTTTATCATTTTTTCTACAGGTGATAGAGTACAATTCTTATTTCTGTTTCCTCTCATTGTTCCTGTTGCTTCCACGCCCCTCTCTTTTAGGTCATGTAGTAGTTCAACGCTGGTGAAGAGGTTATCAAAGTATGTTCGATATGGAACATGTGGAAGTAACTGGTCAACATAAGTCATTACCACACCTTACCCCATACCTTTCGTTTCTTAATCCTTACTACACGTGCCAGCTCCTTGGTAGGGTTCAAGCCAAATAATATATCCACCACTTGTGCCTCCACACCAAAATTTGAATCCGTATCGGATTGGTTTCCCTTTTATGAATTGTTTGCACCCGTGACTTCTGAAGTATGGGACCATCGATTCATCGACAGAATGATGCCGCACGTGAGGTGCAAATTGTTTGAATCTATCATTCAGCATACACAGTAATGGGCGGATTTTCCCAAAACGGACTGATTTATCTAAATTGTCATTGTTGCATATATGCAAATTGGAAAAGATGAAGTCAAATCGATCTCTGGACATGGCATTTGTTATGAGGTCATTGTGACTGTCTTTATCTGATTGCCAGTACATCTTTCTGTGTGACACTGTTACATATCCACTTAGCAGAAGTATTGCAATAAACACCAACATCTCATCTTCTGAACAATCACCTAGTCTATTTCTCTTGGCTGCATACTGATTTGTGTATGTGACCATCATTAGAAGCACTTCGTTATCAAAAAACTGTTGGAAATATTCAAGTGGTGTTCGCCCTTTCTTCATTCCAACTGTGAACATTAGAGGCCATACAGGTGTTGGATTAACAATTTCACCACTTTTCCAGTTATATTTCTAGAGGTTTAGAACTTTATTCTTCGATAGCCTTGCTGGCTTGTTTGTGGTTGTTGTTGTTATTGTTGCTGTTTTCGTACTCCTGGAGGGTCCTGGAACAACATCAGAGGTGAAGGATTGTTTCCTTGTTGCATTCACAGCATTACCATTGGTAAAAATGGCCAAATCACAAAGCGCAGTAGCATTGAGCTGACTTGCTGGTAATTTATCTACACTTGGATTTTCTTCAGCACCAGAATCTTCATCTGTTACGTCATTACTTGAATTTAGAGGAGGGTGTAATGTTACATTCACACCAGTATTAGGTATTTCCTCATCTTTTGATTCTAACATGTTCAAAAGTTCCATCAGTGTACATCGTTTTCTGTGAGTACAAAATGACAACATATTACCCTGACGTCCTTCTGGAAGGACGGTTGAAAACATTATTGAATTACAACTGACGAAAACTTTCAATCGTAATATAAATCCATAAATAATATAGGTTAATTCTTTAAGATATTGTATGACAAGTTTCAGAATTATTGACACAATATGAAAGAACATATACATACCCATCGATGACAAGGTCAGTCAGTTCGTCCATGGTAAAATCGGCCCTATCTTCAAGACACAGTTTCTCACTCACTATGAACGACACCATCAAACTGACTGTCGCAGCGCGCAACTGACTCTGCCTGCTTCATATAACAATGCGTCACAGTCCCTTGCAACAATGCGTTATTTGCAAAAATAAACAATTTCAACAGTGAGTGACGTCGTCCTTCCAGAAGGACATCAGGGTTATCTGGGTTAATGTTCCCCCCCCCCCCCAAAAAAAAAAATTGGAATTATTTTATACAAAAAAAGTTCATTTTTGTGCCTGTTTCAAGTTTCACCATTGTAGGATGTTGCTTGAAACACAAAGTATTTAGTTAACAAATTTCATGTTAAAAGCGTTCTGGGATACATGAAACATGAGGGTTGCTTTAAAATGTTAGTGAAAGATTATTGTAGCGTTTGGTATCAAATAATAATAAATTAACAATAAATAATATATAGAAGAAATATTTGATGGAATTTAAAACGAAATCACTCTGTGGGCTTTTACAATAAGTTTATTTCAAATGATAGAATACTAAACAAAATATGTGTCCCTAAGGGAATTAATTTATGAAATTGTTTCAAAATAAATTAATTCCATTACATAAAATATTAAAATTAACCAATAGTATAGAGATAAATGGAAAATGAAAATACAGAAAAACGAAATCGTATTTTTTGTAAATAGTTATTATAAACTTGAAAACTTAATTATTTAGTTACATCAAAAAGACCACACTTTACCATAATCTCATTGCAGTTCAAATGGTGAGCAGTATTACCCCTGTCTTACAAACAATGGTTTCACATTGAACACAATATCATCAACATTCACCACACTTATATCATCTTCTGGTGGAAATAAAAATATGTTAGATGCTTTTCTAGACTTCTTAGACATCTTCATAAATTTAAGTGTAAATGCATTCCTATGAATGATTAAAAATGTGCAATGAAGTGTTTAATTCCTTCTCTCGTTGTTCCTTCATAATATTCAAGCTACCCCACATTGGAGACATAATTAAAAAATATATTGTATGATCAGCATTCACTGATAACAAAATATTATTGCAGTCTTCTGTTTCATCATGATCAAAAGTGTATTTGACCTTCGTTTCACTCACTTGCACATCAAACATTAGCCACATGAAAGAAGTTCCCACAGTGTTATTTTTCATAGATCCATTCATTGTATCCAATATTTCTTTAAATCAGCTTACCTATGACAAAGTAACGATCTCCTAAATATTTCCAGTTCCTTGAAGCCTAGACATAATTTACAATGCACATTCTCCATATAAACAGTATCGTAGTCTTGTCGATCTCGGAAAAACTGAAGTCCTGACAAATCGTTTCAGGTTCCCCTTTTTGGTACTCAGTGACTTTTCCTCTGCTGCTTTAATGCCTGAATCTATCCTAGCCAATAGCTCATTCTGTTTTTCCTTCATCACCTCCTCGACTACTTCTATGTAAGTTCCATGTTCCTGAACTACCTTTTGCGCCAGGATAATACTTTGGTCTAGCATACCTGCTTTAGCTCTATTCTTTAATTCTTTTACATCTTTGTCAGTTCCTTCTATAGCACCTGTCAGGGTGTCAAAACTCTTACATATTTGCAATTGGGTCTGTAGCACTTTAGTTCGACATCACTCTCATCTTTTAACTTACCTGTCAAGTGTTCTTCTTCCTTATCTACCAATGGCACTTCTTGACTCAATTTATTTATGTAATGGGATAAGTCAGTGGGCAACGCAGCTTTTATTCCTGATGTTTACGAGTTTACACATTTATTCATTGGATATGTCAGTATGTAAATTCTTACTAAGTTCATCGAACTGCTGTGTTAAATGAAACTTGAGACCATCAAACTTTTGCTTTTGTTCATTTTTAATAGTGTTAAAATTATGTGTCTGTTTTGCAGCAAATTTCTCAAACATTTGCTTTTGTTCTTTAAAACAATTTTTTAAATCGTTGAATTGTTGTGCTTGTGTATTGAATTTCGCATCAAAATATCTCATTACTTCCTACCTTCGTCATGTTCTGGGTACAGGCTGTGCCCACCTTGTTTTATTCAATTACATTTTCATTAGGTGTCTGCTTCACAGGAGAAGTATATTTAACGAATATGTGCTATCGTGCTTTTCACTCTCACCACAGGAGAAAATGCTTCCTGGTGAAAATTGTGAAGTTGTTTCGCCTACTGTAATCACGGTAGCATCACTGATTACAACATTGTTCTCGTCCATGTCCATAGCATTTAAAAGGTGTAGCTGGCCATCGTCACATGACCGACATTTTCAAATTCACTGTCATTTGTTGTTATGTCCATGTAGCTGTCATCTTGTGTCTGCATATTCACTAATGGATTACCAACACTGAAGTTACTTGATGTACCCATTTCTTCTATTTACAATAAAATAATTAAACAACTGGAAATTGTAGAATAATACATCCCTTTTGTAACTGTGTTGATACCACTTTACAACCTAATCTCTAGTGTGTCATTGACTTATATTACAACTCCCTGTTAGTGTAATCTACCTGGATGCACATACTTCTCACTAAACAATAAGAAATTGAAATCTTTTCTTGGTTTAGTGGGATTTTATAGGAGATATACGCATAGTAACATTATGAATTCTGTAAATCTTAATGCACTATTGAAATTGATGGCCCAATACCTATGGGATAAAGTGCCAGAGTGAATGGGAAACTCTTAGGAACGAATTATGCAATTTGAAATGGTTGAGGTATCCTGATTAAAGCAAGGACATTTTTTATGGCTGTGGACGCATCAGGGCGTGACATCAGTTGTAACTTTATCATTCGCTAGTAGTGTGCTAACTGCTTCTGGAAGGAATTATTCTTCCATGGGAAAGGAAATGTTAGCTGTGGTATGGGCTGAAAAAAGTTTGTTTATTTACTATAAGGTCACAAAGTGATAATTTATTTAGATCATAAGGCACTAAAGTTTTTGATGACTAGCTAGTTGTTGTACACTCGTTTGATAAGGTGGGAATTGTTCCTACAGGAGTGTAGTCTAGGGGAAAGGCGCGTAAAAGGGGAAAGAACCAAGCACCAGATGCTCTATCTCGATTACTATTAGGTATAGAAGGTGATATTATTTATTGAGAAATTGGAAACAAATTTAGTGTGTATGAAGTTAACCATTTAGAATATAAGAAAGAGCTAAAAAGAGTGTTGTGCAATATAAAGGCATATCAGCAGAGGGACATTTGGTTAAACAGAGTAAGGACTCAGTTTTCAGTGGTTGAAGATACTTGTGTCTGTAAACTACAATGGGGTGTTGTTCAGTCAAAATGAGAAATGATTAAACTGATGGTGAGTCTGTATCCCATACACATAAGGAGGCAGTTAATATGGTATGTGCATGGGAGGCACATTCAGTTTGGTATAAAGAAGTGTTTGGCTCAAATTAGAAACTGTTACTATTGCAAACGAATCAATAGGATGGTGAGAAAGGAAATAAAGATGTGTTAAGTATGTCAACAAGCTAAATATACCAATGAAAGGTATAAAATTCGCTCCTTCCTATAATACCAGGGTATCTGTAGGATTTCTCGGCGATCGATATCTACGTGCCCCTACTGCATGGATGTGGTGGTGTATTATATGTAGTAGTAATTCCTGAAGTACAGTCAAAGTTTGTGAAGCTGTATACAATAAAAGCAGCCACAAGTAGAGCCACAATAGAGCAGGATTATCTAGCCAAGGTAGGAAAACCCAAAAGGTTAATTTCAGATAATGGTGCACAATTTTTGTATCAAGAGTTTAAGGATTTTTTACAAAATAAAGAGGAAAAACATTTATTAATAGCCAGGTTTGACCCACAGGCTAACCCTAGTAAGAAGGTAAGGAAGGAATTAGGTCATTTAGGACAGGATTTCTTGTGCACACAACCATACCAAGTGTCTTAAATGATCTTCCACATGATAGTACTGATGTAGCACCAAGAGAGGTAATTGAAAGAAAGTTCGAGGGAGACAGGTTCTTGAATGTAATAGCTTGTCTTCCCAAAGGAATAGGTTGGGAAGCAAAAATGATAGAATTTGTAAATAGTAACTTGCACAAGAACGCTGAAATTAGCTCAAAAAGTTTGAATAAATATGTAAAAATGAGTAATTTCACTATTGGTGATCAAGTCTTTGTGAATCTCATTTAAGAATAAAATAAATAAAAGTATTAAAAAGCTTTATATGATGAGTCATTCGAGATTAAAGTGATGCTCCATCCTACAACAAAGATGTTAAAGGAATTTGGTGTGAATAAAGATGCAGGTAAATACCACCTAAAAGAGGTAAAACAGTTTGTTGCGTCTTGTATTCATACAGCTATTGCTGAGGAACAGGACACTAAGACAGATACTAAGCTTATTGATGAGGTCGAATTTACTAAACTATTTATCATGTCTCCAACAGAAACAACGGTTAAAGACAATAAAAAGACATGAATTTAGAACACAACGAAGGCATAGGGCTATTTTCATTAATTCCTAAAGTAATAGATGTAACTAGAATTAAGACTGCCATTAAAGGTGTGAACAGAGATGCCCTGAGAATTGTCAGGTAAAAAATTACGAATATTAAAAGGAATAAGAAACGTATGGCAAGAAGCTTTCAGAGAAGCAGAACAACTGATTCTGAAAATGAAAAGTTAAGGAATTTGAAACAGAGGCCTATAGGAAAACGGAGAATTTTTGGGGTTTAATGGGATATTAAGTTCCTGATTGAAGCCTAAAGACATAATAAATAAACAGTTGCATGTTTTAGTTTAATTAGTTAGTACTACTTGAAATGTGAGTTATTTATTTGTTATAAGTACCGTAATTAATGACATTCTGTTTTGCAAAAAAGTTGTTTGAATCAGTGTTAGTACACAATCTTAAAGAGATTGTAATTGTAATATGCTGAATTATTTGTGTGACTATGGACAGCATGGATGCGGAAACAACTTTTATTGTAGTACAGTTATAGGGTAAGTGAGACAGTCACTCCTTTTCTTAGACTTGTTGTAACTGGGAAGACATAGGGTTCCAGATGCTTTGTAAATGCATTGAAAGACCATTATTTGAAGGAACTTTCAATTAGTTTGATGACGCGATTGGTTTAATGTAGTGCAGGCTGCTATGTCATTAGCTGCTTTCCAACAGGTTGAAACGAAAAGTAGGCTCTGTGATGCAACACAATGATTGTACCTGTTTTAGTGTCAGTGCGATTTAATTTTATTGTTTCAATATACTGTAACAGCAGTCAAAAATAACATAAGTCAAGGAAAAGGATGTGATATTCGTCATTTCTTTGAAACTAAAGTCTATGTTGATGAGTACGTTCTAGAAAAATCGGTACTGTGTCCAGACATGGAAGTACAGTATTTGCACAGAGATTGCAAAACCTCATCCACACTACTTGGCCCACAGCAGAGCTTGGACGCACCAGAGATCATCCTGGGCGAGCTGGTCGCTAGAAGAGCAACAGACTACCACGATATCCTGTATTTTAATTGTTAAGAAATAATGGTAGGACCTTACATTTGTCTGAATTAATGTTCAGCTATGTTACTGAAGGGTGTCTGCGTTAGTCACTGTCGAGGAGCTGTGGAGATAGTGAGCCTAGCTCAGAAAGACGACAGATGTGATGCATTTGAATTAGGACATATTTACAAGTGCCGTGATCGATACCTACCAGATGCAAATTATATCGAATATTTCGACAGTGTGGAATTCTCCGCGATTTTATTGAAAGAGTTTAAAAAACTGTTCTTGTACTGCGTTGTGTTTGAAATTCAAGGGTGAAGAAGGCAGTAACTGGTCTAGGGCATGATGAGTGTAATCATTTTCTGAATCTGGTCGGAATCGAGCTCCTCATATTTGCATGACATTTGACGGCAGGTAAAGTGATTTTAAGTAGGTATGGGCTTAGTCAAGAATGGCTTGTATGCTGTACCAGTATATGATAGTAGAATTCATGACTCGTTAAAATACGATGACACTGGAGTTTCGGCTTCAGTAATTTTGTCTCGAGTGGTCCATGTTGTGTTGCCTGTGATACTAGTTAGTGCACATGTCAGTAGATCTGCATACTGCAAATTGTTAGAGAAGATTTATGAAGACACTCTCTATGGTAGTTGGGTGTCATCCTTGAATGTAATTTCTTTTGACTACAGAGTCGCACTACAAGGTAGTGATGCTATTGTGTATTGCTTACTGAGCACTATTCCCAAAGATTGTCTTGATCAGCGAATAAAGTATTGTATGTATTGTTAGTATGTACAGTATATTTAGTGTCATAACCATTGAGCCCACATTGCCCTAGTTGAACCATTTCAAAGCATAAATTCTAACTTCTACCATTATTTCCCTAACAAAAGTGATGAGTGACGTTACATTTAGAATTTGCTAGTGGATATGGGAGAGCCTGACACCTGAAGAAACTAATATTTTGGAAATATGAACTTTAAGTTGAGATATGATTTGGTGGTGACACCTAGGATTTCATTTTGAGGTTTTTCTTTTTGTAGTTTTCATCTCGCTTAGTGTGGGGTTACTAGTTCTTTTGCACTCATTTATAGTCGATGGTTGGTCACTGTAAAGCACTTTCATTCATTAAAAATAAATTTTAGTCCCCGAGTTATCATTTACCCATGGCCATCTTTTAATAAAACATTGCAGAAAAGGAAAGAATTTAAAAAGAAAAGCGAGAAACAAATAACCAGAGGCAGTGCCAACAGAACTTTATTTACATTGTCTATGTAACAGTTTGTATCCTTCGATTTGGATGTCAGATTCTATTAAGAAAATATTTTAATTCTGACACTTATCAATACTTTAGAGATTTGTAAGTAATTTTGGGTACATAAATGGTAAAGTCTTAACTGTCATGATATTCAAGGTTGTATGTTAATGCATGAAGAGATATTTTAGCAAAATGTTGTAGGATATTGCTACATGCTAACTTACATTTACATATATTGATAGAATTTTCACAAAAAAGATGGATTAGTAGTAGTGAGTTGGCTTGTGCATTCTCTCTGTTGTACGTGAATACTTATTTATTAATAAACTTAAGCTAAATAAAATCCATTTAATTGAAGGTGTGTTGTCAGGTAGAAGTACCAATTCAATCAAGCATACGATTACATGTTGGTCATATTGTACAGTATTTCTACAAATGTGTGTTCTTTGTGAGGTTGGGTAGAATTCTATTGGGCCTGTCTGTAAATAATTGCCAATTTTACTTCATTTGTACTTTTTCTCGATTCCCTCGTGTAGTATGATGGAGTGATGCTGAATGTTTTAACAGGGCTAACTATGTGGACACTTGTAGGCTGCAATTACATCACAGTGCAGCTTGCAACTAGTTAGCCTATAAACAATAACTGTTGGTACCAAAGTATGTTTTTCACCAGTAATAAGCTCACTCACTGCTACCACTTAATATGTTGGATGTTAGGAACAGGATTATTTGAACTTGGATACAAGGATTCTTTATTGGTAAGCCACTAACATTTATTTAACAAACAAGCAACCCGACTTGCATAAAATAGTACTTGACAAATTTTGCGTTAGAATCATTAGTGTTAACCATTAAAACTTTGCACAGGTACTAAATTCCAGAATTTTAAGATACTATAACAAGCCTTGGGCCTCAAAACAGACAATGTAACAATTACTAAAATTTATTTTGTGGAAGAACGGCAGATTTTAATTCCAAGATTGTAATGAGACAAAGCAAAAATTCAATGATTTAAGCTGAAGTTCTATTGGCATTCAATTGACAATATGTGTGAGCCATGGGTGAAGATGCCAGATACCTGCAAGTGTTTACATACAGTGCAAGTTCTAATCTGCATCACTAGACCTCTTTGTTTGACATTCAGTCAGCAGATGGATCATCAGTATTCTGTAGTATTCTACACTTAGCACAAGTGACCTACTTACACCAGCATGACAATGTGCTGTCTTGGTTGGTTGGTTGGTTTGGGGAAAGAGACCAGACAGCGTGGTCATCGGTCTCATCGTATTAAGGAAAGATGGGGAAGGAAGTCGGCCGTGCCCTTTCAGAGGAACCATCCCGGCATTTGCCTGGAGCGATTTAGGGAAATCACGGAAAACCTAAATCAGGATGGCCGGACGTGGGATTGAACCGTCGTCCTTCCGAATGCGAGTCCAGTGTGCTGTCTTGGCCTTTCGAATTTCCCAGCAATTTATACTTGAGGTAACAGTCTTGTTTCAGCATGATGTCATAGGAGTGAGGAAAACCCCCTTCCATTTTTTATTTTCGAGAAATTTTTGAATTTGCTGTCATTTTATACATAGGGCAATTGGCCTTTGTCAGAAGTGTGGACGGGAAGGGATGGGGATATCCGATGACTCAATCATTACCCCATCGATGACATCGTAAGTGATCTACTCTGTAGCAGAACCTGCACTGCATATAGAAACATGCCTCCTGCTATGGAGACCATGTGTAGGAACTTTTTACAGTTCTAACAGTTACTAAATGCTTAATTACTTCTGTTCAAATAGCTCTGAGCATTAAGGGACTTAACTTCTGATGTTATCCGTTTCCTAGAAACGTAGCGGTCGCGTGGTTCCAGATTGTAGCGTCTAGATCCGCTCGGCCACTCCGGCCAGCCTTGATTACTTATGTATGTGTTGCTGCATTTATTACATGATGTGTAACACCAACATTTTTAGTCATTCTTCTGCTAATTTGAAATGTGTTTCTTTACATATGTGGGACATCTTTCATGCTATGTACATAAAAAAATTCAGAAAAAATTCATAAATATCTTTTTTGTTTAAATTCATATTTCCTTAGACAACTGTAAATGATGATGTAGGTATCACGAATCTGTTTACATAATATCTGTGGGCATACAAGTGCACTGAAATTGAGGTCCTCACAACTTCTACCAGAGGCTAGAAACTGTAATATAGGTAACAGGTTATCCACAGCTTACAGCTTCTCTCACATTTGTATTCTTTTTCGTCAAATATAGTTTGAGGCTCTCAGAGGCTCCAAAAAATGTTGCATTCATTCTCAAATCATTCCTGCTGCTTCAGTAAAAGAGAATAGGTGAATTTATTTCTTTTGATTAGGCATTTCTTTGCTCACATCCTTTCTTGTCTATTTTGACATTGTTAACTCTAAAATAAACAAGGCAAATCCTAATTTTTATGTCTGTGTAATACTAAGCGACATCTCATAGACCATAACTGCAGTGTAGGTAAGATAAAAAATTCGCAATCAGACAGCAACAGGGCAGCACTGTGATCGCTGAGTACACTCGGTCAGGCAGTTTGCAGACTGTCACGAAATTGGTTGGCTGATTACAGACAACTTGTCCCAATCTGCATGTCTGTCAATGGTACCAGAGGGTGTCACTCACTGATGTGAAAGTTGTTATTTTCAGATAGCGGAAGAACACTAACGCCCCTAGCGGCGGGAAGGCCAGATGTAACAATAATGTTTGGGTTTAATCACTTCTCTACTTAATTCACGAAATAATTATTGTATTTTGGCGTTCCATTCATAAGTAAATTATCAAGAGGCGTGATGATCGCAAAATAAACATAAAATGAGAGAGATCTCACTAGTTTAGTGACATAAGATACAATATATATATGAAGAAATACTTTCAAATATTGCGTATAACTGTAATTTACTCCACTGAAAGGAAGAGAACACTAACACAAATTTAGTACTTGATGAGAAGAACATATTTCTGTTGTAATATCTTCTTATTGTGATAGACACTTTCATTGACATGTAACAATTTTCTTTGAAGTCTAATAATTCTCTAATTCTTGCACTTAAGCCAACTTTCTATTATTTTGACAAATGTAACTAGTTTTGCTGCCAAAGCGAATGAGTGGAAGATTCTTGCCATTTGTGGTTGAGATGTAGCAACAGTCATAGAGTTGGTTTCTTCTGTCTTGAGAAAGAATTACTGCTACAAACAGTACTAATGCTGTAAGCAACCTGAAAATCTCCAGATCAGAGGATTGCTATGGGTTTTGAAACTACATTCTAAAATGTATAATTAAAGAAGTCAGAAAGCCTTTGCTCTATCTTGTCAAAAAAATTATTGATTATAGTGCTTTCCCTCAATGCTTTAAAATTACTTTTACATTTCCAATATACAAAATAGGTGACAGAGCCACACCAGATAACTACAGACCAATATCAAATGTCCCTATAACATCTAGCATCACAGAGGGCTGCACACATGTACAAATGTACGAGTAGTTTGAGAATAATAAGTTACTGAATGAAAGCTAGTTTGGATTCAGATCAAATCCCTCAACCGTAGAAGCTATTGAAAGTCTGTTAACTGAAATTCACAGTGGTTATGAAAGGAAACTGATCACATGTGCTAAAATTATAGACTTAAGTAAAGCTTTTGATTCTCTGTCACACAGGCTTATTGAAAAAAAGCTGCAATACTACAGTTTTGTCAATAAACAACTAAATTTGGTTACATCTTACCTAAGGAATAGGTAACAATTAATGCATGCTTACAAGGAGAAATCAAAACTGATGAAAATTGAGAAGTGAATCACACAAAGATCTGTCCTTGTGCCATTCCTAATAACTGACTATGTTAATGACTTCTCAAACATTGTTGACTGCAAAAATGTTCCATACACTGATGATATTACTATGATTTTGTCCAGTGAGAATATGCAGGAATTATATCCAGACAAAAATAAGAAACTATTTGCAACTGTCATGAAATGAGTATATAACACATCTGACAGGTAAAATTGTTGGTGTGACTATTCTACTACATAAGCTAAGATATTCTATAAACAAAAAAATTTACTGGTTCTTTGTTACTATGCCTTCTTTCAGTCACAGCTGCAATAAGGAGTACTGTAATGGGAAAATTCACTAGATACATAATGCATTATCAGATGTCAGAAAAAAAACAATCAGATGAAATGAAGCATTGGGTCCTAGAGAATCATGTAGAAACGCTTAAGTTGACTAAGTTTCTGTGTTGATCTACAGCATAAAGGCAAAATTAAAATTCCAGCAACATTCTGAATTATCTTTGGAACCACCATGATTTCTCAGCTTAACGTTTCTGCCCAGAAGAATTAAGTACAATCCATTGGCTTTTATAAAAATATGAAACACTTTAATTTCTCTCTTTTCACGTTTCTACCCAAGTGATTTATGCACAATTAATTGGATTTTTTTTAAATTACTGGATGCTATTTCTGACTCTCGTTATTGTAATGGTTCCTTTGTTCAGACATTCATTACATCAAGAAATACACAATAACATCCAAAATTGTAGAGATTACAGCTTACTATGTAATTCAACTGGGTGAGCATACAACACAACTGCTGTCACTTTGTTTGTACACGTCTATTTACACTTAGCAATCACGTTATCGGTGCGACCTCTGTGGTACAACTGCAAAGATCGATACCCGTACACATGTAGTCGATTTAGGTTATTTTCGTCACGATGACGTAACGTTACGTCACTATGGCGTCGTTTCTTCTCGTCTAGCATGGGATGAATGCTACCCCTTGTATATGTCAACGAAAATATACAGAATTTTCTCTGAGAACGAATCTACATTTGCACAATAGCAGAAACAACTGCCTCCTAGACACAACATTATCAAGTTTGTCACTGATGCATAATAGCCACAAACAACCAAGTCTGAAAATGTATAATAACCTGCCACAATCAGTAAAAATCCTCTTTCTAAGTAAACTTAAGATAGTATTAGAGGTATGGTTTCAAAATATGGCATATTATTCAGTGGAAGAATACCTTCAAAGTAACCAGAAAGACATGTATAATGAGGGAAAACCCTAACTATTAGTAAAACTGTGTACTTATTATTCAAATCATATGTATAATCATAATATACATTTCGACCATGTAAAATGTGGGTATGCCATATACACGAGAAGAAAATGTTTGTACTTCTGAAACCAATGATGCAGACATGTAATGTATTTATTGATCTACGATTTTATGGATGTGTAATTACAGATATTAGAATGTAAATTGTTTTTTGAGGATCTTCAAGTCATAAATATATATACAAAATTTTATGTAACTAAAAGGTACTGGTAAATATATGTAACTCCAATTGATGAAGCCAATTGCATTGTAAAATGTTCTGAAAAGCTAATAAATAAACGTCTAAATAGTTTTGTTACTTTTGAAGTATTATTTTCATGTCTTTGTGGTTTTCCTCCTGGTAAGAGCTGCTGTTTTCGTTCGGTACATTAAGTAATGTATATAACTTTCCTACACTCCACATTTTCAGATTTGACTGGTAGTGTAATGAAGGAAACTTAATTTTTCTGGGTATATGTACAATGTCTTTCTGCAGAAGGGCAGGTCTTCTGCTGTGCACCAACAATTTGTTCGTTCTTAAAAGCAAACAACATTCTTTAGTAAATATCTATAAGTTACAAGAGAATCGTAAATAAGGTGTCCTGTAATGTACTATTTGATAACCCCCCATGGTGCTAAAGAGATGAAAAAGACAGATGTGGTGTCAATATAAACAATACTATTCGCACTCGCCTTGTATCATATTTAGAATTGTAGCTTACTGCACACAACATCAGTAACTAAGAGGCACAGGTCCTATATTAAAAGATGTAAAGACAGAGTGACAACAGTGTCCCAAGTGATATGAAATTGAAATCAAGAAAACATAACATTTCAAGTTGCGTCCTTGTAGTGTATACAATATGTTTTATTCTGCTTTTAATTTTACAAATGTAGGTTTTCATAACTTACAAAGCAATATTTTTGGCTAGTATCAGTGTAAAAAGGTTTAAACGCACTAGTAGCCACAAAATACTGTAATACAACAGTGAGCTTAACTCACGATTGTCAGAATACAAACAGTATTTTAAAAGCATATCTCAGGAAACTTGTACTACTACCTACTGACTGCTTTTAAAAAGTTCTACATCTCAAAAAAAAGTGCAAAAGTTCCAACATAAAAGCAGACCCAACATTAAGATTGAGAGAGAAGTGTCACAAATAATAAATGGGGACAAAACAGTAAAATGAAAATAAAAATTAATTACTACTTTTCTATGTCTTAAGTATGCAGTAAAATTTATCTCTGAAGATAGCTTTAAGCATTTTACTCAATTTCTCCTTCAGCACATTAATTCTTTTGTTACAGATGGCATGTATCCCAGTACCAAAAATCGACCTTCCCCATTAAAAGATGTTTCACATAAGGCTGTGTACTCACCATCTGCAGATTCATTTTGAGAGGGAAATGTATCATTCAAAACTTATTCTGTACCAGTTTTACATAACCCATTTCTGATATTAGTAATTACACAACGAACCCTTGTCATAAGTTTTGGAAATACACCCCAGTTTAGACTATGCCTAGTTTTATTCATGACATGTTGACATGTTTCTTTAAAAAATGGTTCTCACAAACAACACATCACCACAGTTCACATTAAAGTAAATAAATCAGAACTATGTGTTTCTTGTCATCTTCTATGGTGGTGCTTGGTTTTTTGTTGTGTGAATTTCTTTGCTCTTGAGGGCTTCTTTTATATTCCATGTATTTACCCTTTGAAGTTTTTTGTTGCTTTGTGTCATCTTTTACAAAAAAGAAGAAGAAAAGGAAGATCACTGTTCCTAAAAGTGTTGTCTTCTTGCTATAAAATTATATCAAAAGTTCACCACAACAGTTCATACCAGGCAACTTCTCACAAAGACTTTCTCACTTCACAAGCAGCTCTTGAGCTTGTCTGGAAAACCTGTAGAACTGCCTGTAGTTAACTTTTTGGTTTGAACTTACGTGGTATTCAGATTAACATCCTGGGAAATGACAGTAGCATTTCAGTGCCAGTTTCTTGTGTTGAATATTCTTGAAAACGCTACATTCTTGATTATATTCTCTAGAACAACTTTTAATGACACATCAAACGTATTTTTCATACACAGAAATGGGAGCTTAATTTGTGATAGAACATAATAATTTCATTTATATATTATTAAAGTAGTGCAAGTAGGGGTAAGATCGATACTGCCTACAGGAAAATTAAAGAGACCTTTGGAGAAAGGAGGATCACTTGCATGAATATCAAGAGCTTTGATGGAAACCCAGTTCTAAGCAAAGAAGGGAAAACAGAAAGGTGGAAGGAGTATATAGAGGGTCTATACAAGGGAGATGTACTTGAGAACAATATTATGGAAATGGAAGAGGATGTAGATGAAGATGAAATGGGAGATATGATACTGCGTGAAGAGTTTGACAGAGCACTGAAAGACCTGAGTCGAAAAAAGGACCCGGGAGTAGACAAGATACCATTGCAATTACTAACAGCCTTGGGTGAGCCAGTCCTGACCAAACTCTACCATCTGGTGATCAAGATGTATGAGACAGGCGAAATACCCTCAGACTTCAAGAAGAATATAATAATTCCAATCCCAAAGAAAGCAGCTGTTGACAGATGTGAAAATTACCGAACTATCAGTTTAATAAGTCACAGCTGCAAAATACTAACGCGAATTCTTTACAAACGAATGGAAAAACTGATAGAAGCCGACCTCAGGGAAGATCAGTTTGGATTCCGCAGCAATGTTGGAACACGCGAGGCAATACTGACCCTACGACTTATCTTAGAAGAAAGATTAAGGAAAACCAATCCTATGTTTATAGCATTTGTAGGCTTAGAGAAAGCTTTTGACAATGTTGATTGGAATACTCTCTTTCAAATTCTGAAGGTTGCAGGGGTAAAATACAGGGAGCGAAAGGCTATTTACAAATGGTAGAGAAACCAGATGACAGTTATAAGTGTTGAGGGACATGAAAGGGAAGCAGTGGTTGGAAAGGGAGTGAGACAGGATAGTAGCCTATCCCCGGTGTTATTCAATCTGTATATTGAGCAAGCAATAAAGGAAACAAAAGAAAAGTTTGGAGTAGGTATTAAAATCCATGGAGAAGAAATGAAAACTTTGAGGTTCGCCGATGACATTGTAATTCTGTCAGAGACAGCAAAGGACTTGGAAGAGCAGTTGAACGGAATGGACAGTGTCCTGAAAAGAGAATATAAGATGAACATCAACAAAAGCAAAACGAGGCTAATGGAATGTAGTCGAATTAAGTGATGCTGAGGGAATTAGATTAGGAAATGAGACACTTAAAGTAGTAAAGGATGTTTGCTATTTGGGGAGCAAAGTGACTGATGATGGTCGAAGTAGAGAAGATATAAAATGTAGAGTGGCAATGGCAAGGAAAGCGTTTCTGAAGAAGAAAAATTTGTTAACATCGAGTATAAATTTAAATGTCAGGAAGTCGTTTCTGAAAGTATTTGTATGGAGTGTAGCCATGTATGGAAGTGAAACGTGGACGATAAATAATTTAGACAAGAAGAGAATAGAAGCTTTCGAAATGTGGTACTACAGAAGAATGCTGAATATTAGATGGGTAAATCACATAACTAATGAGGAGGTATTGAATAGAATTGGAGAGAAGAGGAGCTTGTGGAACGACTTGACTAGAAGAAGGGATTGGTCGGTAGGACATGTTCTGAGACATCGAGGGATCACCAATTCAGTATTGGAGGGCAGCATGGAGGGTAAAACTCGTAGAGGGAGAACAAGAGATGAGTACACTAAGCAGATTCAGAAGGATGTAGGTTGCAGTAGGTACTGGGAGATGAAGAGGCTTGAAGAGGATAGAGAACCATGGAGAGCTGCATCAAACCAGTCTCAGGACTGAAGACCACAACAACAACAACAAAGTAGTGTAAGTTGAATATATTAACTTTGAAATAATTGTGGGTTTCCTTTAACAGGAAATCTCTCCAGTCCCACAGTGAATATTATGAAATATAAAGTGTAAGATATTGTTATACTGAAAGTTGTAACATTTATGTATGATCTGAGTAAAGATGTTTCTTTCTTTTCCATGTGAATATACAACACACATAAAAATTGAAGATACATGTAAATTAGTGGAGAAAACCTATAACAATGATCAAGAGTTAAAGTGGCAAAGATTAAAATTAAATAAGGAAGACAAAGTTCGGTAAGCATTAAAAATCAAGAAAAATCATAAAATTACACTGTTGTCATCTACAACAGCACGTAAGATACGTCATTGTTTCATTCATTCAGTGGTGAATTGTAGTGTGGATTTCATAGTATTGAGGTCTATTTACTTGAGTTCCACACTGTGGAAAAAATTTACTATTTACCAGACTCACAGTTATTTTACAATTATTCTAATTACACTCCTGGAAATGGAAAAAAGAACACATTGACACCGGTGTGTCAGACCCACCATACTTGCTCCGGACACTGCGAGAGGGCTGTACAAGCAATGATCACACGCACGGCACAGCGGACACACCAGGAACCGCGGTGTTGGCCGTCGAATGGCGCTAGCTGCGCAGCATTTGTGCACCGCCGCCGTCAGTGTCAGCCAGTTTGCCGTGGCATACGGAGCTCCATCGCAGTCTTTAACACTGGTAGCATGCCGCGACAGCGTGGACGTGAACCGTATGTGCAGTTGACGGACTTTGAGCGAGGGCGTATAGTGGGCATGCGGGAGGCCGGGTGGACGTACCGCCGAATTGCTCAACACGTGGGGCGTGAGGTCTCCACAGTACATCGATGTTGTCGCCAGTGGTCGGCGGAAGGTGCACGTGCCCGTCGACCTGGGACCGGACCGCAGCGACGCACGGATGCACGCCAAGACCGTAGGATCCTACGCAGTGCCGTAGGGGACCGCACCGCCACTTCCCAGCAAATTAGGGACACTGTTGCTCCTGCGGTATCGGCGAGGACCATTCGCAACCGTCTCCATGAAGCTGGGCTACGGTCCCGCACACCGTTAGGCCGTCTTCCGCTCACGCCCCAACATCGTGCAGCCCGCCTCCAGTGGTGTCGCGACAGGCGTGAATGGAGGGACGAATGGAGACGTGTCGTCTTCAGCGATGAGAGTCGCTTCTGCCTTGGTGCCAATGATGGTCGTATGCGTGTTTGGCGCCGTGCAGGTGAGCGCCACAATCAGGACTGCATACGACCGAGGCACACAGGGCCAACACCCGGCATCATGGTGTGGGGAGCGATCTCCTACACTGGCCGTACACCACTGGTGATCGTCGAGGGGACACTGAATAGTGCACGGTACATCCAAACCGTCATCGAACCCATCGTTCTACCATTCCTAGACCGGCAAGGGAACTTGCTGTTCCAACAGGACAATGCACGTCCGCATGTATCCCGTGCCACCCAACGTGCTCTAGAAGGTGTAAGTCAACTACCCTGGCCAGCAAGATCTCCGGATCTGTCCCCCATTGAGCATGTTTGGGACTGGATGAAGCGTCGTCTCACGCGGTCTGCACGTCCAGCACCAACGCTGGTCCAACTGAGGCGCCAGGTGGAAATGGCATGGCAAGCCGTTCCACAGGACTACAACCAGCATCTCTACGATCGTCTCCATGGGAGAATAGCAGCCTGCATTGCTGCGAAAGGTGGATATACACTGTACTAGTGCCGACATTGTGCATGCTCTGTTGCCTGTGTCTATGTGCTTGTGGTTGTGTCAGTGTGATCATGTGATGTATCTGACCCCAGGAATGTGTCAATAAAGTTTCCCCTTCCTGAGACAATGAATTCACGGTGTTCTTATTTCAATTTCCAGGAGTGTATATAAATAAGTGAAAAGATGGTCGACATTCTTGCTTGAATGCAAGAATTTTCCAGTAGCGCTGTGCTTTAGCATACAAAGAAATATTTTTCATCAATAACATTGTGCTGTACACTAACCCATCTGTTGAGTCTAATATGAACTTCAGCATCTTTAACAAATTAATTTGTACATTAGTAAGGTAAAACTAGATGTCAGGTTTCTATGATGGAATTGCGAAATGTGATTGCATCAGATCAAGTACCAGATGAGAATTTTCCAATGAAAATATAGATAACCTACTTACTTTATCGAGAGAGATAACATCAGCTGCTGTGACTGAAGCTGTTGCTGTCTGTCACTCTGACACTATGTTACAAAGATTACAATCTGTGATAGGTGATTTGGCGAGTGAACAACTAAACATGTCAAAAAGGATAGATAGTTTGACTAATGATATCAGCATTTTGATCAGAGTATGAATAAAAACAGTTTTGCTAGTCAGGTTACACACATCATTGAACAGGTTAGAAATCAAACTGAGTAGTTCTAAACTGAGGTCGCCAATCATGCAACTGAGTTGCTACGAGAAGATCTTGAATATATGACCAGCGAAATTTCATTATTACAAAACACTATTAAGGGTATCCCTAAATCAGCGAAAGCCTCCTGGTAGAATTTTGCACAGAGCATAACTTAATCATAGCTAAAACTTGGTTCAAGAATCATGAAAGAAGGTTGTACACATGGAAGAACCCTGGAGATACTAGAAGGTTTCAGATAGATTATATAATTGTAAGACAGAGATTTAGGAACCAGATTTTAAATTGTAAGACATTTCCAGGGCAGATGTGAACTCTGAATATATATATATATATATATATATATATATATATATATATATATATATATATATATATAAGTGCCGTATCTACTCAGGGAATTAAGGTCTTTAAGTTCTATATTTTATTTCCTTTCAAAACGTGTAAAGTACATATCGCACATACGCGATCTTAGGCCTAATGTTGCAGGTATACCAGTTTTGATTTTCATCGGATAGTTTAAGTGCATTACGTTATTATATTAATAGTATACACGTATATTAGTGTTCCACGTAACTTTAGCGACTCTTGTGATCTGTAGTGAATAGAATGTTACTGTTATTTCATATTTAAATTTTGTTACAACATTCTAAACAACCATGAGCGAAAAGTGTATGAGCTGCCGTAGGAAAGTTAGTTCTGGGGTTCTGTGCAGCGGTTGTGGCAGATGGTTACATTGGGGGGAATGCAGTGACATGGGAATTGGGGAAGTAAATGGGTCTCTTCCATGGTATTACAGAGCATGTTCAAGGGATAGGAAGACAGCTGAACAGAATGGGAAGATTAAGGCTGAACTGGATAGTGTAATGGAGGAACTGATGTGGTTAAGGAGGCAGAATGTTGAAGATAGATGGCAAGTGGTAGCAAGGAACAGGGGCCATTGAAAGAGAACAGTATCTGACAGTTTCATCATTGGCACAAACAGTAGATTTGCTTTCCTGCCTCAGTCAGCTAAGGAAGAGGCTGAACTAGATGTAAGTGTAGTCAGCACTCAACAGACTTTCACTAGGAAACCAACCGTTTCGAAAAAGTAGAAAGTGGGAGGAAAGTTCTGTTGTAAGGTAGTAACCATGGATAAGGTGTGGGCCAGATCTCGCAGAAAAAATTAAGTGATTGGTACCAGGTCACAAGTACTTTCAAGACCAGAGCTTGTCTTAGCCTTGTGATAGAGGATGTAGGATCATTGTGCAAGGATTTTACAAAGCAGGATCATGTTGTGGTAGTGGATGGAGCAGGAAACAGTATTGATAAGGGTCAGGGCTATAATATTGAATGTGACCTAGTAAAAATAGAATCTGTGACAAACCTTACAAATGCTGGCTTCCTTCCTACTTACACACGGTATGGCCCCAACTGAACAGCTATGTCGGGAGGGTCAATATGGAGCTAGATCAGCTGTTTCGGTCAGCTACTTTGTCAGGCATAGGTTTACTTCCTGTTGATGGTATTGCTAGGTGGAACTTCACAAGACATGGCCTACATCTCAATAGGACAGGGAAGGGTAAATTAGTTGAGATGATAGCAAAATATTTAAGGGAGTGGGCACTGAAACTCATGCAAGTACCTCTTTTTTAGGCTAACATCAGTGTCCAATTATTCAACATTGATTGAAATTAAGCTTAATGAGAATCTCAGACAGGCAGGTACTGGAGATGCTAAAATATCACAACATTCTAATAACTGTATAGTGAAAAATACTGTTAGTATGCACAAGATTCTCGTACAAGCACAGTGAAAAATAATGTTAGTATATTGCATCAAAATACCAGGAGATAAAAAAGCAAAGTAGATGAGCTTAATGTTCGTTTAGAAGATTTAGAAACTGACGTTGGAATAGATGTACTATGCCTGTCTGAATATCATAGAGTCACAGGTATGGAAATGGTAAATGTAGGTGAATATAAGCTTTCAGCACATGTAAGTAGAGACACTATGGAGAGAAGAGGAGTTACCATATATGTTAAAGTCAGTCATAGAGTAAAAAATTTGGAAACTAAAATATACTGTGTAGGGAAACATATGTTGTACAAGCATGTGTATGTGAACTTAATCTAAATAATGATACTTCCATAACTGTAGCCATTTATAGGTCCTAATTGGATAATTTTCAGCTATTTTTGAAAAACTTGGATTCTTTGTTGAGCTATCTGTCAGACAGAGGGGAGCAAATTATTGTTTCAGGGGACTTCAATGTAGATTTTCTGAAAGAGTCCAATAGAAAGCTTGATTTGAAGTATTACTTGGTTCTTTCAATTTAACGTCAGTTATTGATTTTCCTACTTGGGGGTTACAGGAGAGCAGCACACTGATAAATAATATTTTTATAGACCAAGATAAAATTAATCAAGTAAAAACTTTTCCTGTTAAGAATGGTCTGTATGATCATGATGCTCAGATAGTTACACTACATGACATAGGCCCATACAATAATACAAAACAGTTCTCAAAATAGTGTGTTCAATTAACGATTTAACAACTGAAAATATCAGGGAAAGTTTACAACAGTTAGACAGGAATGAAATGTACAGGGAACATGATGCTAATATAAAATTTAACCTACTTCAAGATACCTTTGAGAGTATATTTGAATACAGTTTCGCTAATAAAATAGTGAAATATAATTATAAAATACCATCTAAAAGCCTTGACTTACTAAAGGTGTAAAAAATCTTGTAAACAGAAAAAGAAAATGTATGTTATAGCTAGGAGGAGTAATGATCCACAAACAGTGAAAAATTATAAAAACTTATGCACTGTATTAAGAAAAGTTATTACGAAGTCCAGAAGTATGTGCATTATGTCTAAGATTAGCGCATCTGATAATAAAATTAAAATAATTTGGAATATTGTTTGAAGGGAAACAGTGCAGTCAAGAGCACCAAGAGCATAGGAATATTGTATTTCTGTTAAAGTCAATAAAAAGTTTGTTAACAAGAAGTCAGAAGTTGAAAACATTTTTAATAATGTTTATGTGTTGTACGGAAAATAGGATCCATCTATTTCTTAGGAAATGCGAGGCAGTATTGGAAGAGGCAATACCTATGCAATTTGACAAAATTGAAATTCAACCCACTTCTCCTTCTGAAATTAGGAAAATAATGAATTCACTCAAAAGTAAAAGTTCACATGGAATTGATGGCATTTCCAACAGAGTACTAAAACTAGCTCTCAACAGATAAGTAGGATTCTCAGCCACATATGTAGTAGCTCACTGAAACAGGGCATTTTTCCAGATAGACTGAAAATCCTATTGTTAAACCATTGCTTAAAAAGGGGGTAGGTCTGATGCTAACACCTACGGCTCAATCTCATTTCTGACAGACTTATGCAAAATTCCGGAAAAAGTAATGTATTTAAGAGTAGCTTCACATAATCGTAAAAATGGTGTACTAACACAACGTCAGTTTTGTTTTCAGAAAGGCTAGTCAACGGAAATTCTATATACACTTTAACTGATCAAATATTAAATGCATTGAATAATCGAATATCACCCACTGGAACATTTTGTGATCTCTCAAAGGCTTCTGACAGTGTGAATCATGAAATTCTTCTAGATGAAATTAAGTATTGTGGCATGAGTGGGACAGTGCACTAATGGTTTAAATCATATTTAACTGGAAGAATACATAAAGTTGAAATTAACAGTACAGATAGACTGCAAAAATCAGCAGAGTCTCTAACTGGGGAGGTATCAAGAAATGCATCCCACAAGCTTCACTATTAAGTCCCTTATTCTTCTTAATATATATTAACGACTTGCCACTCTATATTCATGAAGATGCAAAGCTACTCCTTTTTGCTGATGATACAAGTGTAGTAATCACACCCAAAAAACAAGAATTAGCTGAGGAATTTCTAAATAATGTCTTTCAGAAAATTATTAAGTGGTTCTCTGCAAATAGACTCTTACTACATTTTGAGAAGACACAGTACATATGATTCTGTACAGTAAATTGCAAAACACCATTGATAAATATAGACTATTGTGGCGTTTGCTGTGTTATTCAGTGGTTTGATATTTAACCAATTTGTAAATGGAAATGATAATCTTATTTTATTACATTGAGTAATTACTAAATAATTTTTCTCCTGGCTAAAGATTTGATCAAGTTGCTAAAGAACTCCAAGTTAACATCGTGTTAAAGTGTTGTCTGTAAGTTGTGTAAGTGTCACTAAATCTCAATTCATACAGCAGATTCCTTACAACTGTTGATTAAGATGGATGCAGTTATCTTGAGCAAAATGATCATTAAAACCACCGAATATCAGCCGCACACAACACTGACGTATGTTACCTGAAACAATATTCTTTGCAACTTGTGCATAATTAATTTCAGCTCCATACATCAGCTAGAAAAGTTTCTTATAAGGATCGTGCTATGAGCACTGTTTTTAAAGAACCAATCTGATTCGAATCATTTTAATTAAAATGAGTTTGGGACCACTGGTGCACATTTATTTTTACACATTTGTATTACGTTCGGCATTTATGTCTGCAGAGTTGCGTAATTTGAATTTGCCGCTGAGATAATTTTAAGATGGCGGCAGACAATTGATAGAGACTTTCTATTGTTAGAGCAAATAAGTAAATATTTAAAATGCTTATTAAACGCTATAAAATCTACTTTCGTATTGTGCACTATTTAGACTTCATCAAGCAAAAATTTGATTTATTTCTAAGGAAAACAGACAAAAACGCGATACAAATCGCTATCATCAATAGCTGCACTGCTTGCAGCGGAAAGAAACAACCAACACAGATAATGCTTACTGAGAGAGGAATTAAAGTTACAAATAATTATTCACTCATATTTATAATAATAATGAACTCTATTTTCGAGTAATAATTAACAAATAATTACAGTTTCTTAACAGACCTCAGTTCGATATGCGTCCACAACCTACAAAAGCCAACCAACAAAAGGTAAAAACAAAGGAAGACAAACGCAGATCATAACAGGAATTTACATTTATCATTGTCTTTGTACGATAAACAACTATATGTCCAATTACATCATAGAATATTATATAAATAATTAATATTTTTCATCGTTTTTACAATTTTTTCATATGTCGAATAGATAATGTTTATAACTGTTATAGGCATAATTTCCTCTCTTGGATGTTACAATCCCTTATTCTTCTTAATATATATTACCGACTTGCCACTCTATATTCATGAAGATGCAAAGCTAGTCCTTTTTGCTGATGATACAAGTGTAGTAATCAAACCCAAAAAAAGAGAATTAGCTGAGGAATTTCTAAATAATGTCTTTCAGAAAATTATTAAGTGGTTCTCTGCAAATGGACTCTTACTAAATATTGAGAAAACACAGTACATACGATTCTGTACAGTAAATTGCAAAACACCATTGATAAATATAGACTATGAATGGAAGTATGTTGCTAAGGCAGAACATTCAAAATTTCTGGGTGTGAGCATTGATGAGAAATTGAATTGGGAGTAACACATCGATGATCTGCTGAAATGGTTAGGTTCAGCTATCTATGTTATCAGTGTTATTGCAAATTTTGGTGCTAAACAATCAGCGAATTAGCCTAATATGCCTATTTTCATTCATAGATTTCATATGGCATAATATTTTGGGGTAATTCATCATTAAGTGAAAAAGTATTCATTGCACAAAAGTGTGAAATCAGAATAACAGCTGGAGGCCACCCAAGATCACCTTGCAGGCACTTATTTAAGGAATTCAGGATATTCACAGCACCTTCACAATACATACATTCACTCATGAAATTTGTTATTAATGACCTTCCCAGTTCAAAAATAACAGTGAAGTGCATAGCTACAACACTAGAAGAAAGGATGATCTTCACAATTCTGGCTGAAATCTGACTTTGACAAAGAAAGGGGTGACTTATGCTGCCAAAAAAAGTTTAGTCATTTGCCAACTACCGTTAAAAGTCTGACAGACAGACAACCAAGATTTAAATACAAACTAAAAGAATTTCTGAATGACAACTCCTTCCACTCAAGAAATGAATTTTTAGATATGAGGTAGTAGCTGAAAAAAGAGTTAATCATTTTGTGTAAAGAATACTTATTTTAAAGTGGCATGTTCCACATCATTGTGTAATGTCATATTCATGATCTATGGAACAATTATTAATGTATGTATGTGTATTTGTAAGTTTTTTGTTGGCCTATAAACTGTTGCATAGTCTTCTGGCATGTTGGATTATGTTCTTGCTGTCATATGAATTTGAAATTGGACATGGGCAAAGACACTTTCATAGCCAATGCCATATTATGCATTCTGCAAAGTCTACCAGAATTTGAGTACCTTGTCAAAGAAACCTTCGATTTTAAGATCATATTAATGAAGAACACTACCTACAGCCAGTACTTGTTGGATATGTGTAAAAATGTGAAAGAATTTCAAGGTAGAGATCTCAGATGGAAAAGGGTAATGTTACTCTTCAAGCAATAAAACAATAATAAAGTATGGCAAAACTATAAACTTCGTGAAGACATGTTGTTTTACAGGAGAAATGTTTCCAATGATATATGGTTTGTCTGTATACCTGCTGCATATCAGGACACTCTTATTTGGCATGCGCACTGTATGTGGAGACACTATGGCACAAAAAGGTGTTGCAGGAAATTTAACCTGTACTGTTACTTTCCAAAAATGTTACAACTTTTTCCACAAATGTTAAAAACTTGCCTGATTTACCAAATAACTAAACGGTCAAATCAATGTTGTAAGATGGAACTACTCTCGAAAATACCCACCAAACCTTTAAATATTGTCGTATTGACCCAGCAGCACACTTGTCCTCTGCTCGTGACAGAATTAAATACATAGCAGGTATGTATGATATCTTTTCTAAATATGTTTAATTTTAGTCAGTGAAGTCCATCGCTGCTATCCCAATAATTAAATGCATAGTGGAAGATTATATTACCTTGGTGGTAAGCCTCCTGCAATACTATCAGACAACCTCATCAGAATTCTTATCTCGAAATTTATTCCCCAAGCCAGCCCAAAGAAAGACTTTTTCATTGGTCAGCAGTTTTATGAGAATGTATACCACTAGTAAACAAACAAAACGGGTAGAATTCTTGGAACTGTTTGAGAGCATAGTGTATTACTTTCTCCTGTATTCTATGCAGTACAACAGATCCCATCTAATAGGTAATGAATAAGAAAGGAGTGACTTGTTGGATCGAGTCCCACATTTGCCTCGAATGGAGACCACCTGGGAAGACAAGGTAAGGTAAGTCTTATCCTCTCTTACAGAGAATGCAAATTTGAGAAAAGCATATTATGACAGAAAGTTTAAAAGAATACAAAATTACTTTTTGGTGAAACAGTGTTATTTAAAACTCATTATAAACCATCATTATTATTAAAGAGAAGCAAAAAGTGGCAGTTAAAGTACAGTGGCCCCTTCCAAACATAAGAATTCCCCATGAAGGACGCTTCCTTCCTGAATATCCACCACATACAAAAATCAAAGGACTTTGTAATCATAGTGGTATTAAAAATACTTTCACTAGTGAATATAAGTGATTGATGAAGGTGGAACAGGACACAAGGCTCAGTAACAATAATTCTTTGAATGTTATACTGATTGCACAACTGGGTACCATGAAATAGCTTAAGATAATAAGTGCAGTAAGGAAAATAAAAGTAAATAAACCTTGCCCTGTTTACATGAATAAAATGATACTCTATCTTACATCTGTGGTGCTAAGTTCAGTCTTTCTTTGCGGATGTTATTGTGTATATGTAACTAGGATAATATGGTAACTAGTTTCTGTGCATGAATAGAAATGTACCAGTTATGGAAAGTGAAGGGATGTTTTACAACCATTGTAGTATCAGCCTAAATTTATTTAACTGCATTGTAGTAGGTTGGCATCGTTCTAAGATGTCTAGTTGGGGTTATGGGAATAATGAAGGAATGAATAAGTCGTCCTTTTATAAGGTATGGTACTTTAATGATGGATAGGTAAATAGGTCTGCGAGATTTCGTAAAGTATAAGACAGATGTTATCACATATGAAACCAAATAATTTACTTGACTAAAAGTATGTGTTAGCATCGTCATAAATCTGAAACGTAAATAATGTTATAATGAACATTCATGAAAGTAGAAGCTTAAACATACTAAGTATTGAAATAATTATCTATGCTTTGGCATGTAGCCTTGGATATAGAACATAAAGGTACTGTCTATTTATGACTGTAATACACTGAAGCGCCAGAGAAACTGGTGTAGCCGGCCATAGTGGCCGAGCGGTTCTAGGCGACTCAGTCAGGAACCACATGACTGCTACGGTAGCCGGTTCGAATCCTGCCTCAGGCATGGATGTGTGTGACGTCCTTAGGTTAGTTAGGTTCAAGTAGTTCTAAGTTCTAGGGGACTGATGACCTAAGATGTTAAGTCCCATAGTGCTCAGAGCCATTTGAACCATTTTTTGAAACTGGTATAGGCATGTGTATTCAAATACAAAGGTATGTAAACAGGTAGAAGATTGCGCTGCAGTTGGCAACGCCTACATAAGACAAATGTCTGGCGCGGTTGTTAAATTTGTTACTGCTGCTACAATGGCAGGTTATCAAGCTTTAAGTAAGTCTAAACGTGTTGTTATAATCGGCGCATGAGCGATGGGACGTGGCATCTCGAGGTAGCGATGAACTGGGGATTTTCTCATACGACCATTTCACGAGTGTACCGCTAGTATCGGGAATCTGGTAAAACATCGAATCTCCAACGTCGCTGCGGCCGGAAAAACATCCTGCAAGAATGGGACCAACGACGACTGAAGAGAACCATTCAACATGACAGAAGTGCAAGCCTTTCGCGAATTGCTGCATAATTCAATGCTGGGCCACCAACAAGTGTCAGCGTGTGAACCATTCAACAAAACATCATCGATATGGGCTTTCTCGAGCCGAAGGCCCACTCATGTACCCTTAATGACTTCACAACAGAAAGCTTTACACCTACACTTCGCCTGGTCCCGACAACACCGACGTTGGACTGTTGATGTCTGCAAGCTTTTTGCCTGGTCAGACGAGACTCGTTTCAAATTGTATTGAGCAGATGGAGGATGTGTACAGATAAGGAGACACCTCATGAATCCATGGACCCTGCATGTCAGCAGGGGACGGTTCGAGCTGGTGGAGTCTCTGTAATGGTGTGGGGAGTGTGTAGTTGGAGTGATACGAGATTCCTGATACATCTAGATACGACTCTGACAGGTGACACATATATAAGCATCCTGTATGATCACCTACGTCCATTGTGCATTCAAACGGACTTGGGCGATTCCAGCAGGACAATGTGACGCCCTACACGTCCAGAATTGCTATAGAGTGGCTCAAGGAACACTCTTCTGAGTGTAAACACTTCCCCTGGCTACCAAACTCCTCAGATATGACCATTATGGAGCATGCCTGGGATGCCTTGTAATGAGCTATTCAGAAGAGATCTCCACCCCCTCATATTCTTACGGACTTATGGACAGTCCTACAGGATTCATGGTGTCAGTTCCCTCCAGCACTACTTCAGACATTAGTTGAATCCATGCCACATCGTATTGAGGCATTTCTGCATGCTAGTGGAGGCCCTAAATAATATTATGCAGGTGTGCCAATTTCTTTGGCTCTTCAGTGTACAAAGAGTTTTTCTCGTGTGAAGTAAAGTAAAGTAAACTTCCCACCTCTGAATCATGAAATAATAAACTAGACTAATGGAAATGATCTAACTTGTGAACTGTAGCCTGATGAATCATTTGGGAATTTCTTTTGGTGTAGAGGTGAACACTCACTGTAATAAAATATGACTGACTTTTTATCTTTGTTGAAACTTCCTAATGTTCTACAAAATTACATTTACTTGGCCATGAAATGGCTTTCGGCTTCTTAGGTTATCTTCATGTAAAACTGAATGTCGCAAACACAGATCAAAATGATGTGGGACTTACATAGATATTACTTGTACATAAGATACAAGAATGACATATAGTCTTTACTTACGAAAACACTGTATTTTTGTCACATAGAAATAATTACATTAACTAAAAATGGGGGAAACCAAGTTTTTATGTGGAGATAAATCTAACAGTTGATGAGAAATAATATGAGTTTACAATTTGACCTAGTATTTGTAACAAAAACATAATTTAACATAGAGCAAAAAGGAAATTAAGTCTGATCATTTAATACTAAGCTGGCATTCTGTGTCATATGTCTGTTGATTTCCTGTAGAATCATCTTTCTGTACTTCTTTTCTTAACACAATGTAAGGCTTTACACTCCACATCATATGAAAGGTTTTCTGTTAAAAGATCATCAGTAAAGTTCGAATCTTTCTTCCCTAACATCCACCTTCCCTCATGTTCAGATAACCTAGTTTGTCAGTCAAGTAGGTTTGTGGAAATTAGGTTATCTGAACATGAGACAAGCTGGAGATTTAGGAAGAAAGATTCAACTTACACTATGACATTCAGTTGTCACCTGAAGACAGTCTACAAAGCCCAAATATCATTGGTGATCAAATAAATATAATTTTGCAGAACATTAGGTTATGTTGTCCAGTTTAAGATTTTTATGATGTTCTACTAGACACCGATGGAAAATTCAGTTAACAACAGAAAATTTACATGCTAGTTATTTTAGAGCACGTCATTTCTAAACGAAAACATCTACAGTTAAAGTGCATATGCAGCAAAATGTATTCTGGTACTGATACAGGAATGTTACAGGTGTTGTTTTTTCTTATTGTTGCACTTACTTTCAAGTGCAAAAGAAGAAGTACATTTTTCTCGAAATTAACAGTAATTTTTTCCACCAATGAGAATATACTTCACACTTTTACCATGTTTTTTTTTGTTAAGTACATTCCGAATACATATATAAAGAACGATTAAGAAGTCAGCATGTTCTCACTTTCAAAGGAATTGCAATGTGAGATCACTTGTGTGAATTGAATAAAAAACTTATTTGTTCTTTATTTTATTAGCAGCCAGAACATTACTATATGAGCATTACATGTTGCATGGTAAATTATCAACGATCATAAAAACAAAATGACACAGTCTCGTTTGATGCTGTTCTCCACCTTTTTGTAGTCTGTCCTAATCCTTTGATCTCTACGTAATCACTGCTCAAATCATCCACTATATTTTGTTTTTGCATATTCTAATCTTCGTCTCCTTCCTTTTCCCCCTCAACTATTCCATGCAGTGCCAAGTTAACTACTACACTTATGAATGCCGTAACAGACATTACACTGGTCTATCACTACTTCTGTAAAGTGTATTCTAAGACGCTTTTCCAGCTCATATCTACATCTGCACCTACATACCTACTCCGCAAGCAACCACACATTGAGTTGTGGAGGGTACCCTGTACCACTACTGGTCATGTCCTTCTCTGCCCACTCACAAAATGAGCGAGTGAAAAGCGAAAATCTACACATATCCCTACAAGCCTTACTTTCTCTCATCTTACCTTCATGGTCCTAAAGTGAAATGTACATTACTGGCAGTAGAATCGTTCTGCAATCAGCTTCAAATGACAGTTCTCTAAATTTTTCAGCAGTATTTCAGCTCACATGAGCACAGCAGCTGACATCAGTCTCAGCTGACGGCACTCAGCGAAATCGATCGAACGAGGTTGCACTGTGGTTAACACACTGGATTCGCATTCAGGTGGACGACGATTCAAACCAGTGTCCAGCCATCCAGATTTAGGTTTTCTGTGATTTCCCTAAATCGTTCCAGGAAAATGTCAGGATGGTTCCTTTGCAAGGGCACGGCCGATTTGCTTGCCCATCGATCTCTAATGACCTCGAGGTCGATGAAACGTTTAACTCGATCTTCCCCCCTTCTTTCCACGACAACGCCACTAAATCGTCGCTGCAGCAGCCCACTTGGGCGGAGTGGGCTGTCCCATAGAAAGCGTGCTGGGAAATGCACTCAACATCCAGAACACATCATGCATGGCATAGGTGCTGGCGCTATTGCTTGTGTTGGTGCTAGTGTTGGTGGCCAAAGTCGAGGTACCTCAGTTGGTTGCAGTTCCAGGAACACATATGTGGACTTGACTCGATCAATAGAGACAGTAAAGGACATGCCATTTACTGATATGTCCACAATTCACACTCCTCGTTGTAGGACTCCATGAAGCCTGTGTACATTGGTTGAAGGAAGAGTTTGATGCCATCCATACAAAGCATGGCATCGTACACATTTCAGGGTCGCGATGTACATAAGTGGAAAGTGTGTTATGACGAGAAGCTTGGTGAGAGCGAATCCAGGAAATGTGTTCCCTTAACTGGCGAATGAAGTCACTATAGTTGTGGTCTTAAAGATGGAAGAACCGCGAATCTACAAATTCTCCCAGTAAGCATAGCGCTTCACTGTAAACTAGCTCTGCCAATGAAGAATCTAAGTCGGACTTGTGGGTACTTCTTAAATCAAGTAAGACCATTGGCAGAGCTGTAGTCCAGTTGGTATAACGACACCATGACAAATGAGTGTTGCCATTAGTGAACGGTGCCAGCATTCTATAATACTCTTACTGCCCAGGTGGTAACTGGTGTCTTATGGTGAACAGTGCAACAGAATTTATTCAGTTGAAAAACAGGTCGGATTTTAACTGGCAGTCATGGCCTGTTGTGACTTGCATGGGCAACAAATCGAGCAATACAGCTTGAGGCAAAAGTAGACACCAATGTATCTTCAGAGATTATGTCTATTGACACTGCTTCTGGCCAGTGCGTAAATCGATTGATCATAATCAGAATGTAACAGTGTCCATTAGATGGATGCAATGGGCCTACAAGTCAATGTGCATATGTGCAAATCGAGTAGTTGAGTCTGGGAAGCGCCCCCCCCCCCCCCCCCCAGCTGCTTTCAAGTGGTTGGAAATTTTATCTGATGTTGCAATCTGATGCATGTACAAGTCCACTCTCGGCATTCTTTTTTCACTCCAGGCCAAACAAATCACTGTGAAACTGAGCGGTATGTTGGTCTGACACCAGGATAACACAAGTTATGCACGGAGTGGAGGGTGTATCTATGAACTATAGCTGGCAATAATGGACAAGATTTTTCAGGAGATAAGTCACAATATAACTTGACATCTACGCCAGGAACGTCAACGAGTTGTAATTCTAAGGCTGATGATGTATCCATGAGGACATTCTGGAGTTCCTGGTCGATCTCTTGTGCCTTAGCGAGTCATGCGAAATCGAAAGTGTTTGAAATTCTGCTGACATAGGAAAGACAATGTGCTACTACACTATCAATTCCCGAGAAGTGTCGGATATCTGTGCTAAAATGGTCGATAAATACAAGCTGATTATGTTGGCGAGGCGAGCCATTGTTGTTGTTTTGTAGGAATGCGTAAGTGAGTGGCTTATGATCTGTGTAGATAGTAAAATCTCTGGCTTCTAGTTGTGGGCAAAAGTACTTGACGGCCTCGTAAATCGCGAGTAGTTCACTGTCAAATATGCTCCACTTTTGTGGTAATGAAGACGGCTTACGCGAGAAAAAAGCCAGTGGTTGCCATGCGTCATTGTGGAACTGCCGTAATGCTGTACTTATAGCTGTTTGACTCACGTCTACAACTAGTATGAGAGCTGCATCAAGGTAAGGTGTGCGAGCAGTGCTGCATCCGCTACGCTCTGTTTTGCCATTTAAAATGCAGATCTCATTCCGTCCATCCACTGAATCAGTGAGCTGCCCTCGATTTTCACACCAGTGAGTGCTGTGGGCAACGGTTCTTGTAGCTCATCTGAGTATGGCACATGTTGATAGAAGTTAAGCGTGCCCAGAAAACGAAGTAATTCTTGAGCAGTCTTTAGTCAAGCAATCTGTAAGACGACTTTAACTTTTTCCAATAATGGTAGTGAGTCGGCAGATGAAATCATCGCAGGAAGTTGATCTACAACTGACTAAACACGCAGTTAGCAGTGTTGAGAACCGCACCATACTGCTCTAACCGTTTAAAAACTTCAATTAAACGCTGTTTATGTTGCTCATCGGTGGACGAAAAAACAAAAATACGTCAAGTAGGCAAAGCAGTAGGGAAGATCTTCCATCACCGAGTCAATAAATCTTGCTATGACTGTGCAGAATTCCATAGGTCAAATGTCATAGAACATTCTCAAACAATCCAAGTAGAGTGATGATGGCTAGCTTTGGAATATCTTCCTCTACAACTGGAATTTGTGTAAGTGCCTTAGCACAACCAAGCACACTGAGAAAGGCTGATCTGTATAAAGTGTGATTGTAGTTGCATAACAAAGGCACTGGGTACTGGTCTGGTAGTGTACACGTATTAAGTATGTGACAGCCTCTGAACAGGCACCATTCACCACCCTTCGTTGACATTAGGTGTGACAGAGACCATCATGGGCTACTGGATTGACGAATTATTCCTTCATTCAGCATGGCATCAAGTTCCGTCTTCTCAATTGCTGAGCAGTCGGGAGGTGATGTACCTATCTGTGCGTCCCAGGTGGGCACGTCAGGTCTGGAAACTGTTGCAGTAGGCATACATATTCGTCATTACTACTGGTTGCTTGCACAATCTTGGCCGTGTGCACCGTTGTGCTGTGTCAGAAACCTGAAGCTGTCAGGCCTGTGATGTTGTCGACAGTTCGCGTGCTCGCCATGTCTGCTAGCAGTTGGTACAATGCTTTAAAATCCCATATGAGAACATGATCCAATTGCATACACTGCGTGTCACACATTGTTACAAAAGAAATGTTCACTGCAGACAGGCAGTACAAGGTTGTTGGTCGACTGCCATATTACAAGGTCTGTGGAAATATACACAAATCTAAACCTGTTTCTACTAAATGCTTCCAGCCTGACTTTCTATTGCTTACAAACAAGCGCTACGACTATGCTCGACAATCTGATGATGTGCCTGTGTCTGATGACCGCTGGTGTTTGGGAAAGCGCAAGATGTGGTGCATTTGCGCTGTATCACAAAACCTGCAACAGATGGAATATTAATTTGTCCCAGCAGTCAAAGTAGTTGCGGAAGAGTGGATTCTTGACCTTTTGTGGTGTTGGTTTCCATTGCTACTATGATCACACTGACACAACAACCCAGTAACCCATTTGATGAATACATCAGCATTGGCTGCAAGATTGTCGTAGTCTGTCCTTGTTGCCATTGTTGGCAATATGCTGTTGTCATTGTACTTACTGGAGCGGATGTCATTTATCCATGATCTTGTCAGCAAAGTCGGCCACTGCATCCAGAGGCATCTGCACTGACTGATGACAGCTCCATAATGTATGTAGCAAGTTGTCAGGTAGTGTGCCAGTGTCGACCTTGGTTTTCAAGTGCCTGAGATACTAAGATGGCTTCCGATCGCTGATATTATCCTGCATTAAAACTTGCCTGATTTGTTCTTCTTGAGATGAAGAAACTCTACATATCAATTCTGACTTTAACTTCTTGTAGGAGTTCTTGGTAGATGGCACAGTTATTACATGTTCAATCTCGGCTGTGTATAGAAAGTCTAAATGGTTCAGAACTATTATGAACTTGGTGGAATCTGCAGTAATTCTGGCATAATGAAAATTTACGCAAACCATAGAGCTGGGATATGTGGCCAGAAGAGCGGTAAACATATGACTAGTCCGGAAACAGACGGTACTGTTACATCTGGGATTTCTGTCATAATTCACAAATCCTAATTAACTCATAAATTGGGTTACTCCTTTATCGTACTGCTGGCTACATCATGTCGAAGTTACCAATGTCAGAGCCTCTAGATGTTAGCTCTCCTAACATAAAATCACTTAATTGAGTAACTTTATTAATTGATGACAAATAGTACATACTTGCATCGCAATGCAAAACTCTAGCAATAGAGGAGCTTGAAGTAAAAACACACTAATCGTTAGAAAAAAATCTCTGTCATCTCCGTAACTATAACTGGTCAAGGAATGCTGTAACATCACAGAGAACAACACAAAAAAACCAGTGCCTCTGCCAGGGGGTGCATGAATTCTTTGACAGTTCGCGTGAGCGCAGTAGCTGACGACAATCTCAGCTGAGGGCACGCGGTGAAATCGTGGCAATAATTTTAACGATTTCTCGTTACACGTTTTCATTACAAGACACAACAAACAGTTTCTACACCAAAGAAAAACATTTGCGCACAAAACACACAGTTCGGCCGATGTATGACATCTACAAGTCATAGCAATGAACAGAGATAAGAACAACATGATTGGCAAGCAATACACACACACACACACACACACACACACACACACACATACACACACACACACACACACACACACACATATATATATATATATATGCTAACACACATGTGTGATCTTTATGACTGTGCAAAATAGTTTCCATCA
This sequence comes from Schistocerca cancellata, assembly GCF_023864275.1. Taxonomy (NCBI): domain Eukaryota; kingdom Metazoa; phylum Arthropoda; class Insecta; order Orthoptera; family Acrididae; genus Schistocerca; species Schistocerca cancellata. The sequence goes on along the minus strand of NC_064630.1, from coordinate 323,840,848 downwards.
CTGTCGGCAAAGTGGAGTGCGCTCATGACAGCAACTAAAATTTTTTCGATTGTAGATATTAATTTTGAAGAGACGCATGTTATTTTTGAGCTTCTGAGACATAAAAGAAAATATCATAAAAAGGATAGTCAGTACAACCACTCTGGAGTGATAGGCTAATAAATATAAAATTTTTCATAATGTTTCTTAAAACTTGACGGTATTCAACTAAAGTTTACCAATGTTTTTCAATGAGTGTTGAAAATATTGGTGAACTTCGCATTTTACATGAGATTGTCTGTTCTAACTCGACACAAGCTGTCCCTAGCAATAGGAAATATTATTCAACTAATTTCTGCCCATCCCTTAATTTTGGTTAATATGTCCAAAGAATACAAATTTTTGTGGAAAAGTGACGCGCTTTCTTCACTTCTGCATGAATGGCATTATCGATATCGTATTCGAGCACAGTCACGTTATGTACCGACAAGTGCCCATAGTTACATATACATTACGAGATACTGTGGCTGGGGTGAGTCGTATTGCACGCTAGTAGAGTCATGTATGATGTCATTATGACGTATACACGCTGTATAAGACTCCTTAAGAGCTCTAACGCCGTATCGAAGACGACAGAGACAATGTATCGATTTTTGTGATCGTTCGAGACTCTGAACTGCGGTAGCCATTTTTGCAGTCTTATTAAAAGAACAGCTCATTATAACCTCTCTTGGTTTATTGAAAGTAATTCTGGAAGCTATTGACGTGCTTATTTTCTTTGAAAATATTGCATGCCATCTTTTGGAAAAAACAGCTCACAATATGTTTCGTAAATTGTAAATTTTGGAGGCAGTGGTTCCCTACATCATAGTGGCTCAGTCACTTACAAACAGTGCTACGTTGAAAGTGATCCTATGTTCAGATTGCCTCCAAGTAACAACGTGGTACAGATCCCATGTTAAACTCAATACGGGTAGGGACTTCTCTTCAGAAACAGTTTCATTTGTCAAAATTAAAGACTGAAATGCCTAACGCCAAAGAATACCCTCCATATTGTCAACCAATTACAAATATCATTGAACAGCTAGATCAGAGTGTCTGAAGTTGTCCTGGTACTATTAGTTTATTAGTAAGAAATATTGAATATTACCTCCAAACACACTTTGGGAATTTTCAATCTCACCAGGGAGAAAGAGTGGTGGTAGTCTGACTAATTTGAAGTGAGTCGTCAAAGATGTCATGAGTCACATCTAATGCTAAATTTAACTTCTCATTTCATTTCTGTGTACATGATAGATGCAGCATTTTTGCTGAAATTAGGTGACTAAAGTGCTTTTCCCTCAAATACCAGTTCCAAGGGACTGTACCGAGCTGACAATATTTGAAAATGGTCCTTTGTATTAGTAAAGTGCATCGTTTTGTTAACATTACTCGCATGACAATCACCACATTTTAAAATTTTCAGGAGTGTTTCATTGCAGTTACCAAATGCTGATGAATACTGGGTTGGACAACTATATTTTTCAGTAAAATGGGATGAAATATTAAACTATCTGGAATAATAATCTGTGGCATTTTAACACTTGGTCATTAGTCATGACCTGAGCTTTTAGAATTGTGATGAATAATATTAAGAAAACTTTACATTTTACTGATATTTGTATAACTGGTCGACAATGTCCATCTTTAATTTTAATAACTGAATCATTTCTGAGGGCAATTGTCTACTTGCATTGAGTTTCATATGGATTCTCTTCCACACTACTATCTGGTGACAATTCACACTTTTAAAAAAGAAATTGATCATCAGTAGTTTTGAACACAGGACTTCTTTCACAATGCAACTTTCTTTAACTGACTGTATCAGTGTAATGGTGATACATTGATTCCCAGATTTACCATTTACAACGTGTATTGTGAGCTCCTTTTTTTCCAGAAGTTTGTAGGTTCACATTTTCAAAGAAAATAAAGACATCAGGATTTTCCAGAATTGCAGTGAATATACCAGTTGAGGACATTATGAGCTGCTGAGCGTGCATTAAGGCCAGGGAGCTCAATACTCAAGCGGAGAGACTAGTCACATGCGTCTTTGCCTAGAAAACCGTGATGGTCTTAGGTGGAGTTGCCATATTGTAATGTGACAAAGTGCTTCTTGTCATTCTTCTGCTTGTGACTTTAAAGTGAGTCTTTCTGTAACAAACATGGTCAACAGTTTTGTTGCATACGGATGCAGTAATCTGTGGACAACAGGAAGTGGTATTCACTTCCACCTGCTGCTTTCATTTGCTTTAATTTATGATAAAGGAAGCAGTGTACAAGAAATTCAAGTCCTGTAAAAATATATCTAAAAGCTTTTTAGTTTTCCTTAATCGCATCAAGAACTATTAAAGAAAGGGTTATGCAGTATGAAGAGAATACTAGACTCCACCTAAACAGCGTCATTTGTAGCTCTCGTTTTACAAAAGACAGCTACATGTTTAGACCAGGAGGTGATAGACAGCTGCTGAAGGATGACACTAGACCAAGTTTATTTAGTTTTCCAGGCCATTTGCAAGTGAAAATCAACCGGAGAGGGCAACTCTTTCGGAATAAACCATCAATTTCTGAGGTAAAACAATGTATTTAACTGGCAAAACCGATACACATTGCTGTTAATGTTTCTTTCTGAGTTTGTAATAGCTCCTAATTGTTGTTGGCGGATTATTTTAATTTTTTTGAGGAATAAATGAGACCCAAACTACAAATACGTTGTGTGAATCCTATGGCAATCTTGAGAAGTTTGATCAAGTGTTCAGACTAATGCCTCTCACAGAATTGTAGCCCTTAGGAAAAAAGTGAGACAACTGTAGATGAAACTTAAGCGGTGTGAAAAAAGTGCAGAAAGAATGGCAGAATTGATTACAGTGCTAAAAAAAATTGTGTACATAACAACCTGGAAAGTGTTCTTCAGGAACGTTTTAGTGGATTTCCTGCAGATTTATAGTTACCCAACTGAAAAACAGTGGTGCAAAGAAGCAATCCAGGCGATACAGTGAACTAACCAACAATTTGCGCTCATTCTGCATTTCTATTCCCCTAGAGCATATAGATTTGTATACTCTATGTTTCTTATGCCCCACACCAGTATTCTTCATGGCAGGATGTCATCACCAAATTATGAACCTGGCTATCTATAAGAGGTTTTCGACCATCTAAAACATAATACCAGTGTCTAACGTTATCTTAAAGGGTATGCACTTATTTTTGATAGTATGTCAATCAGAAAGTAGCTTGTATGAAACAACAACAAAAAGTGTATGCAGGCTTTGTTGTTCTGGACAACATTGTGAACACACAGGGTGAGTCACTAACTATTGCTACCTAGAATAACTCTGGAAGTATGACAGTAGCTGAAACGTTTGTGGGACAGAAGTTGCATGGGACAATGACAGCCATAATATGACGTTGTTTTTTTGTCGCTAGGTAAGGTCGCATCATAGATGTGAAGGTCAACTTTCTTTCTTTTTTTTTAATGGGATGTTATAGTTTGGTACTTGTTTTCTGATAGTGGCTATAAAGACGAGTCCAATGATGTGTAACAGTAAGGTGTTTGAAGGTCAACGAAGGTCAAAAACGTTGCAAGAACGTCCATTTACAAAATGTGTTCGAAGTGATGACCTTTGGTATCAACACACTGCTGCAATCTCCTTATCATGGATTGAGTGGTATTCCTTACCACTTCAGCACTTACCAAAGCACATGCTCTGACAATTCTCTGTTGTATATCGTGCAAATAGTAAATATTTTCCGAATATGGCGTATCCATCTAACACGCAATTGACACATAAACACCATTAGACAGTTTTGCAATACAACACTAATAGGAACGGTAAGACTAGTATCGTCGGATCAAGCGAATGCGAATGATGTATTCCTTCGAAGAACAAGTCAATATACTTCCCGTTTACAGAGAACGCCAACGAAATTCAGTAAGAGCTAGAGACTTGTATGCTGAAAGATATCCTCAACGTACTCACCCTACATGTCGTACATTTAAATATGTGTATGATAAATTGAGACCAACTGGATCTTTAACACATTATAAACATATTCAGGAAAGGAAAGTTACTAACGAGGAAACGGAAATTGGTACTCTTGCCACTGTGGTTTGAGATCCTTGTGTGTTAGTTCACGACAAATCGCAAGGGAATCTGGCATGACTCAGAGTAGTGTTGTTCATATTCTGCATCGCCATAAATATACCATATCAGTCTCCACCAAGAACTAACTGGTAGGGAATGTATGCATCGCATTGAATTCTGTTAATGGGATCAACTTCAGGTTCAGAGGGATGACACATTTATTAATTTGATTTTATTTACTGACGAGGCTACATTCATGAACTATGGTAATGTTAATTTGTGTAGCGTGCATTATTGGGCAAATGAAAATACTTGTTGGCTGTGGCAAGTTTCACACCAATGTATGGTGAGTGATTCTGGAGGACAGAACTATAGACTCCATTTCATTGAAGGAAATCTTAATGGTAGGAAGTACACTACATTCCTGCAAGAAACGTTAGGTCTCTTATTGGAAGAAATACCTTTAGGAACAAGAAACAGAATGTGGTATCAACACAATGGGTGTCCAGCACATTTTTGCTGATGGCCGGAAATGAGTTACAGAGAGAATTCCCAAATCATTGGATTGGACGTGGAGGAGATATGTCGTGGCCGGATCATTCACCAGACTAGACGTCTTTGGATTTTTTCTTGTGAGGATTCGCAAAAGACATTGTTTATGAAGGCATTCCAACTACAGCTGAAGATATGTGAGAGAGAATTGTCAGAGCATGTGCTTCGATAAGTGCCAGTCTGATAAGGAATACCACTCAATCCATGATAACAACATTGCAGCACTGCACTGATACCAATGGTCATCACTTCCAACACCTTCTGTAAATGGACTTTGTGACCTTCGTTGACATTCAAACACTTAACTGTTACACATCATTGGATTCATCTTGATAGCCAATATCAGAATATAAGTACCAAACTATAGCATTCCATTAAAAAAAAGTTAACCTTCATATCTCTGAAGTGATCCCGCCTAGCAACAAAAAACCAACGTCATATTATGGGCCCCATTGTCCCATGCAAACCTGTTGTTGTTGTGGTCTTCACTCTTGAGACTGGTTTGATGCAGCTCTCCATGATACTCTATCCTGTGCAGGCTTCTTCATCTCCCAGTACCTACTGCAACCTACATCTTTCTGAAATTGCTTATGGTATTCATCTCTTGGTCTCCCTCTACGATTTTTACCCTCCACGCTACCCTCCAATACTAAATTGGTGATCCCTTGATGCCTCAGAACATGTCCTAACAACCGATCCCTTCTTCTAGTCAAGTTGTGCCACAAACTCATCTTCTCCCCAATTCTATTCAATACCTCCTCATTAGTTATGTGATCTACCCATCTAATCTTCAGCACTCTTCTGTAGCACCACATTTCGAAAGCTTCTATTCTCTTCTCGTCCAAACTATTTATCATCCATGTTTCACTTCCATACATGGCTACACTCCATACAAATACTTTCAGTAACGACTTCCTGATACTTAAATCTATGCTCGATGTTAACAAATTTCTCTTCTTCAGAAACGCTTTCCTTGCCATTGCCACTCTACATTTTATATCCTCTCTACTTCGACCATCATCAGTTATTTTGCTCCCCAAATAGCAAAACTCCTTTACTACTTTAAGTGTCTCATTTCCTAATCTAATCCCCTCAGCATCACCCGACTTAATTCGACTACATTCCATTATCATCGTTTTGCTTTTGTTAATGTTCATCTTATATCCTCCTTTCAAGACACTGTCCATTCCGTTCAACTGTTCTTCCAACTTCTTTGCCATCTCTAACAGAATTACAATGTCATCGGCGAACCTCAAAGTTTTTATTTCTTCTCCGTGGATTTTAATACCTACTCCGAATTTTTCTTTTGTTTCCTTTACTGCTTCCTCAATATACAGATTGAATTACATCGGGGAGAGGCTATAACACTGTCACTCCCTTCCCAACCACTGCTTCCCTTTCATGTCCCTCGACTCTTATAACTGCCATCTGGTTTCTGTACCATTTGTAAATAGCCTTTCACTCCCTGTATTTTACCCCTGCCACTTTCAGAATTTGAAAGAGAATATTCCAGTCAACATTGTCAAAAGCTTTCTCTAAGTCTACAAATGCTAGAAATGTGGGTTTGCGTTTCCTTAATCTATTTTCTAAAATAAGTCATTGGATCAGTATTGCCTCACGTGTTCCAATATTTCTACGGAATCCAAACTGATCTTCCCCGAGGTCGGCTTCTACCAGTTTTTCCATTCGTCTTAAAGAATTCGTGTTAGTATTTTGCAGCTGTGACTTATTAAACTGATAGTTCGGTAATTTTCACATCTGTCAACACCTGCTTTCTTTGGGAATGGAATTATTATATTCTTCTTGAAGTCTGAGGGTATTTCGCCTGTCTCATACGTCTTGCTCGCCAGATTGTAGAGTTTGGTCAGGACTGGCTCTCCCAAGGCTTTTAGTAATTGCAATGGAATCTTGTCTACTCTGGGGGCCTTGTTTCGACTTAGGTCTTTCAGTGCTCTGTCAAACTCTTCACACAGTATCATATTTCCCATTTCATCTTCATATACATCCTCTTCCATTTCCATAATATTGTCCTCAAGTAAATCACCCTTGTATAGACCCTCTATATACTCCTTCCACCTTTCTGCTTTCCCTTCTTTGCTTAGAACTGGGTTTCCACCTGAGCTTTTGATATTCATACATGTGGTTCTCTTTTCTCCAAAAGTCTCTTTAATTTTCCTGTAGGCAATGTCTATCTTACCCCTAGTGAGATAAGCCTCTACATCCTTACATTTGTCCTCTAGCCATGCCTGCTTAGCCATTTTGCACTTCCTGTCGATCTCATTTTTGAGACATTTGTATTCCTTTTTGCCTCCTTCATTTACTGCATTTTTATATTTTCTCCTTTCATCAATTAAATTCAATATTTCTTCTGTTACCCAAGGATTTCTACTAGCCCTCGTCTTTTTACCTACTTGATCCTCTGCTGCTTTCACTACTTCATTCCTCAAAACTACCCATTCATCTTCTACTGTATTTCTTTCCCCCATTCCTGTTAATTGTTCCCTTATGCTCTCCCTGAAACTCTGTACAACCTCTGGTTCTTTCAGTTTGTCCAGGTCCCATCTCCTTAAATTCCTACCTTTTTGCAGTTTCTTCAGTTTTAATCTACAGTTCACAACCAATAGATTGTGGTCAGAGGTCACATCTGCCCCTGGAAATGTCCTCCAATTTAAAACCTGGTTCCTAAATCTCTGTCTTACCATTATATAATCTATCTGATACCTTCTAGTATCTCCACGCCTCTTCCATGTATACAACCTTCTTTTATGATTCTTGAACCAAGTGTTAGCTCTGACTAAGTTATGCTCTGTGCAAAATTCTACCAGGCGGCTTCCTCTTTCATTTCTTACCCCCAATCCATATTCACCTACTACATTTCCTTCCCTCCCTTTTCCTACTATCGAGTTCCAGTTATCCATGACTATTAAATTTTCGTCTCCCTTCACTATCTGAATAATTTCTTTTATCTCATCATAAATTTCATCAATTTCTTCGTCATCTGCAGAGCTAGTTGGCATATAAACTTGCACTACTGTAGTAGGCATTGGCTTCGTGTCTATCTTGGCCACAATAATGCGTTCACTACGCTGTTTGTTCCATCTGCCACCGAACTTCACTAATTCCCACTATATCTAACTTTAACCTATCCATTTCCCTTTTTAAATTTTCTAACCTACCTGCCCAATTACGGGATCTGACATTCCACACTCGATCCATAGGACGCCAGTTTTCTTTCTCCTGATAATGACGTCCCCTTGAGTAGTCCCTGCCTGTAGATCCGAATGGGCGAAAGGGTGACTATTTTACCTTTGGGATATTTTACTCAAGTGGATGCCATCGTCATTTAACCATACAGTAAAGCTGCTTGCCCTCGGGAAAAATTAAGGCTGTAGTTTCCCCTTGCTTTCAGCCTTTTGCGGTACCAGCACAGCAAAGCTGTTTTGGTTAGTGTTACAAGGCCAGTGTTACATGCAACGTATGTCCCACAAACTTTTCAGCTCCGGTCATACTTTTGGAGTTATTCTTTGTGGCAATAGTTAGTGACACCCTGTAGATGCAGAAGAAATGGCTACTGAACCTTTAGATTTTCAGATAGATAGTGTCATATCCAAATTTAAGTGCCCAATTACACGTTTCTTTGTGAATAAACTGTCATCAGATGTAATGACTGAAATTGTGAGAGTTTGTACCTTGAAACTGTTTTCTGTAGGTGTGCTTAGGGAGGCAATGACATGCTGACTGCTGTCAACATTCAGACACTGAAAAATCTCGAGTGCTCACTGAATCTGGAAAATTTTGCCCCTTACTTCAAGCATCCTGCCAATGACAGTAATATTCATGCAATTCCTGATTCATGCCATATGCTGAAATTCGTAATACTTTGGCTGAAAAGACAATTATTAACTGTGAAGCTAGGGATGTGAAGTGGGATTTTATTTTGAAGTTAACATTATCTGCAAGAGTGAAAATCTTTAAAATTTGCCAATTCACTCACTGGAATAAGAAAATGAATGTCTCTTTAGCAGCCCAGACAGTGAGCTCCAGTATTGCTGATGCCACCGAATTCCTAGAGAGTTCCTGACACTTAGGTTTTCAGAATGCCCCTGCCAGTGTAGAATTAATTAAAATTATTGATAAACTGTTTGATGTGTGCAACTCTAGGAATGTTCATGCTGAGGGCTTTAAATGACATTTGAGAGCTGAAAATGTAAACTATTGGACTGAATTTCTTCGTCATGCAGAAAACTTCCTTCGGACATTAAGGATTTGTTGTGTGTGTGCATAAGTCATCCATGGAAAACACTTGTGCTAGAGTTTTTGTTGTGCATACACGGTGTTAGAAACCTTTCCCAGGAGTTTCTGTTTCGGGGTACTGAACCTCTAAGTATTTTTTTTAAATATATAAACTCTCACAAGATCATCTAGAACTCTTTTTTTCTTGCATCAGATCTAGGTTTAGTTGGAACAATAATCCCACGATATTACAGTTTCTGAGAACAATGTTGCTCGAGAACAATGTTACTGTAAGTGACAAGAGTATTGTAGATGGCATTGAGAAAGTGAGATCTTTCAGTGTTCATGAATTCATGTATGATAAGAAGCAAAGCGACAAGGTCACTGATGATGGTGAAGATACTGGTTATTTTGAGGCTCTTGATTCAGCACTACTCAGTGAATACCAGGGTAATATTATTTATTATATATCAGGATATGTTGAGAAGAAAATTATGCAAATGTTAAGATGTGCTGAGTGCAAAGAACTTATTACAGAAACTTCCTGGCAGATTAAAACTGCCGGACTGAGAGTCGACCTTGGGACCTTTCTTTCACAGGCAAGTGCTCTGCCATCTGAGCTACTCAAGCACGACTCACACCCCTTCCTCACAGCTTCACATCTGCCAGTACCATGACTTCCTACAATGGCTAAGGCAGCTACACGCTGCGGACTCTGACATCATGGTCGGTTTCGATGCGGTGTCGCTCTTCACACAAGTGTCACTCTCTGATTCACTCAATATCATTGGAGAGATGTTCGATGGTGCCCTGCTCGACCTGTTCAAGCATGTACTGATCTCAACATATTTTCTTTATGGGGGTCAATTTTATGAACAAATGGAAGGAGTGGCAATGGGCAGCCCTTTATCACCAGTGGTAGCCAACCTTTTCATGGAAAGGTACGAAGAGGTGGCACTTGCATCAGCCACTTACCAACCCAAGTGCTTTCTTAGGTATGTGGATGACACATTTGTCATTTGGCCCCATGGCAGGGAGAAGCTAGATGACTTATTGGAACATCTAAATTCACACCACCCAAGTATAAAATTTATTATGGAGCTGGAGAAGGATGGACAGCACCTATTCTTGGAAGTCCTGGTCAAGAGGAAGGCAGATGGCACTCTGGGGCACAGTGTGTATCGTAAGCCCACCCACACTGACTTATAACTTTAAGCCAGTAGCTGCCACCACCTGGCACAGAAGAATGGAGTCTTGAAAACATTAGTTCACAGGGCTCAGGCTCTGTCAGATACGGAAAGTCTGGCCACAGAGATAGAACATCTACAGCTGGTGTTCAGCAGAAACGGATACTCCTCCACAGACATCCAAAGGGCACTTCGTGCTACCAGCCAACTACAGGGTACTGAAGAGGAGCCAGAGGAGGCGAAGAAGGTGGCATACCTGCTATATGCTGGACCTATTTCTGCAAAGATCATTAGAATTCTTTCAAAATATGATATAAAAAGTATCTTCTGTCCACCCTCCAAAGTTGGGACAATGCTAGGGAGTGTGAAGGATGTACTGGGGCTACGTAAACCAGACATTTACAACATCCTGTGCCAGTGTGGAAAGTCGTACATTGGCCAGACAACCAGGACGGTGGACGTCAAGTGCAAAGAACACCAGAGGCACACCAGACTCAGACAGGCAACCAAATCTGCCATAGCGGAGCACTGTCTGGAGCTCAGTCACTCAATGGTCTACAACAACACTAAAATTGTGACACAGACGCCAAGATTTTGGTACAGTGTCATAAAAGAGGCCATCGAAATCAAGGTCACAGACAACCTAATAAACGGAGACAGCGATTACCAGCTTAGGTCGGCGTAGACTCCGGCTATGGAGCTTATCAGGGCCCAAGGAAAGGAACCAAGAAGCTCCTCAAGAAGTAGTAACACTGCAGGAGCAAACGCAACTCCCGACGCGGGACGGGCCTCTGACCGACGCCATGACCGCAGATGATGGACGAGCCGGGCGCGGACGATAGTCGGAGCACCAGGGAAGTGCCAACACCTCAGGAGCAGCGCCAGGCGGGCGCGGACCGCGAACGGAACGCCCGACACAGGACGGGCCTCAGAGAGCTGCCCCAGATGACGACCAAGTCGGGCGTGGACGTCCGAGGGAGCGCCAAGGAAGAGACTACACCTTACAAGCAGCGCTAGGCGGGCGCGGACCGCGAACGGAGAGCTCAACGCGAGACGCTGCCACAACTGCAGATGGTGGACGAGGCGGGCGCGGACGTCCGTCGGAGCACCAGGGAAGTGCTAACACCTCTGGAGCATCGCCAAGCGGGCGCGGACCACGAACGGAACGCCAAACGCGGGTCCGGCCCCAGACAGCTGCCACGACCACAGATGGTGGACGAGGCGGGCGCGGACGTCCGTGAGAGCACCAGGGAAGGGCCAAAACCTCAGGAGCAGCACCAGACGGTCGCGGACTGTGAACGGAACGCCTGACACAGGATGGGCCTCAGAGAGCTGCCACAGATGGTGACCAAGTCGGGCGCGGACGTCCGAGGGAGCACAGAGGAAGAGACAACACCTTACAAGAAGCGCCAGGCGGGTGCGGACGGCAAACAGAGCGCCCAGCGCCCTCTGGGCATAAATAGTGGACAAGATCCTCTAATACGGCAGTCTCAGGTAGCATCTGAAGAAGGCAACGAGTTACGTGGCCGAAATATTGTGCCAGAGCAACACAAACATCCGGCAGTAGACTCGATTATTCCACATGCCAATAATGCAATGGTTTAGCAGTTTTGTTGTCTAATGATGTGTACAGAACTTTTCTTGTCATGTGTAGAGAGAAATGCACTTTGTGTCACATGTTATTGTGTGAGAGTTAGCAACATATATGATGAAGTAACTATAACAAGATATTTTTCATGTCAATGTTTTGATCGTTTTATATCTCTACATAGTTCCATCATTCAGGAAATAACATGCGAAAAATGAAAGCAAAAAATCTTTTGCACAGAGGTAAGATTTTTCAGAACGATAATTCGTCAGCACTCAGCTACTTTAGCTGCAATACAGGAATTACGTATGTAAATACTGCAGAATAATTGCGAAATTGTCCTAGCAAGGAAGGTACAGGGCAATAGCTAAGGGCCAACTATAAACTAAACACACACTGCATCATATAGTATACGTAAACTGTAATAGAATTTTTTCCATGTAGCAGAAAAATTTGACACCTTGCCCAGTTTAAAATGGTGATTGTGGGGTTACACGTCACGGCTTTGCTTTGTGTAGTAGTCTTTCCAGTTGAGTACTGAACTCACTGGTAAGATTCATCCCTGTGGCTGCACTCCTTTCAAAGATATACTTTGGATGAAACACCTTCATAAGGCCATACTGGATGCCGTCACGCTCGTATTTGGTGTGATTTATATTATAACCAATTTATGAGTTATATCCTGTAAATAAATGCTCTTTTAAAAGACCAACAGATTGAGGACCTCTCGAAAAGGTACAATTTATTAATGCTAACTGTCAAATAATGAGTTATCGGCGTTTAAAGCTTTTAGTAGGTGTATGACACAGGACAAAGTTATCAGACACACATCACCACAGTGGTGTAGTGGGTAACGACATCAATAGTGGCTCAGGAAGTGGAGATACAATTGCAATAATTTTTGGTTCCCGTCCTGCCATATGCAAAAAATGTTATTATTGATCTTCACGTTTCTGACAGCTTCTGCGACTTGTCAATAATTTACAAATTAGCACTGAAATGCTAGTGAAAGTGTGTGACTGAATTGCAATTATGGTTCTACATCAGCTGTAGAATATTTCGGAATAAATGATAATTTGTGCCAGACCAGGAACGAAACCACATTTCCCTCTTGTCGTGAGCGCCAAATCCACGTTCGAGTCCTGGTCAAGCACAAACTTTCATTTCTTCTGAAATATTCTACAGCTGATGTGGAACTGAAGTCACAATTTGCAGTTTCATTCGTAACTAAATGCGGCCGTTGATCGCCAGTGCAGTGTCTCAGCCACTGCACTGCAGCAATGGTTTGTTCTTATCGTCAGAACATACGCGGCATTAATGACTGGGTAGCGAAGGGTTATTTTTTTTAAATTGTGAGTTATTTCACCATAAATTACGAGAGACTAAAAATCGGAAGTATGTCTGGAACTGGGCTGAAATCGGAAAGCGGTCAGATGACGTCTCTCGCTCGTTAATTTTGCGAGCCATATAGGGGTCATCATATTTCGATTCTTTCCGTGTGATAACAGTACATTTTAACATTAAGACGCAATGAAGGTTTATCACTCTAGGTGCGATTTATTGTAAGTAAATGTCAGTTAATGACACATCGTCTGTAATAGTGTACTATGGTTAGTGTGAACAGTTATAAAACATCTTTTATTACATATTAACGAAGATCCCATGATTAGAGATATACTGTTGTTGTGCAGAAGGAAGTAGGTTTAAATCTAGGTACATGTCTGTTCTTTTGTTTTAAACATTCTCGTTTGTAATTCGTTCTGGGAGTTTCTTATTCGTATAACAGAAGTATGTTTATCAATATTTGATGGTATTTGTTTATAAGCCAGTGCTTCCTCGATAATAAGATCTTTCCATTTGGTGACCTCGGCCTGATTAAAAAACAAATATGAAATTGCTGCGAAAGATACAACCAACAATGATACATTCCTTCTTGCTGTGCATATGTCGCAATTTCCAAGGATGCGGTGAGATAGGAGTCTAAGTGTACAGCTTAAATTGCTGCGAGTGGAACGAGAAGGTATGATATGTATTCTTGCCTCTCTCAAATATTTGGTCCTAAGATGAGAGCTCTTCGTATATTCAACGGCAAAGATATCATATAATATAATGAAATCCACCGATGAAATGGGAAGATTGGTTACTTTGACTGACATAAACAATCTTGTGTGCGAGAGATAGTGCAAAAGAAATGAAAATTAGGAAAAGGATATTACCGAGAGTTGCATCTGACTTGGGAGCTTTCTTATTTGTCCTTTTCATTATTCCAGTGACGTACTATTTCGAGTTATTCATTGTCTTGCCTGCTCTACATTCCGTGTGGTCATTTTGGTATACACTACATTTCATTTGTGCAACGTATGTAATGGTAAACGTGACAAGCAATTTTGTTGCTGTTGTTGTTGTGGATACTAGTCTGCAGAATATTGTAACAGCATCCTCACAACTAGAGAATTGGCGATACTGCACCGAGTGTGAAACCGTTGCTCCTCCAAGATCATGGCACTGTGATACATGTAAAACATGCATTTTGAAGCGCGACCATCACTGTATGTTTACTGGTTGTTGTGTCGGTCATTACAATTATAGGTATTTTTATATGTTTCTTTTGTACGTGTTCATTGGTACATTTTATTCCACTTATCTTAACTGCTTTTACATATGGAAAAACTTTGAACATTTTTCTCTTTTAGGTATAACGAAGTTTATATTTCCAATGGCAATGCTTGTTTTAGGCGTAGACGCTACTGAAAAACAAGTATGCTTATTAATATTTATAATTAACTTCGTTGGTGCAATATTTACATTGGTTTTGTTGGTTCACCACACTAGCTTAGTGTGCAAGGGAATGGTAACACATGAAAAGAGCAAAAATATCACATACTATGATAGTGGTCTGAAAAAAAACTTATCTCAGACTTTCGGAAAGAGGTGGCATGTATCTTGGTTATTTCCATTTGTAGCGTCAGAATTGCCAAATGATGGAACAGACTGGAATGATTTGCAGAAAACTGATTGATGGAAATCTATCACGTTCCTACTGGCACAATTCTCAAGGGAAGGCGTTCATGAATGTGTACAGTGTCTGTACATTGTGGTTCACTGTTTGTTTGTTTTCTTGTAAAAACCATCAAAAATTTGTTTAAAACAGATGGAGTTGTATATATGTATTATGAGAAGCAACTGTAAAATGTATCATTTACATTAACTGTCTAAGGATCTGTTTGTCAGTTGGGCAACCAAGAGAATTTATACACGAGGAGAGACCAAGTGTCACAAGATTAACAGTTAACTATTTCTGAACTGAAAATTAGTTCACTTCTTCACCATGTCAGAATATTTTAGGCCTACCAGAAATTAGCATGGATTGAAGCTAATCTTTCAATAATACTGTATGATAAAAGATTTTCTGGTGTTTTTACAGACAGAATTTTAATCAGTTTTGCCATTATTACGAAAATTGTGTGTTATATTTTTGCTACTAAGATATTGTGTGATGAATGCCTGAGCATATCTGTTAAAAGTGCAACTTTTATTTCAATCCTAAGGGATCAAAGGAACTTTCACTGCCTTGTCAGACATCATTTAATAGAGTTTATAAAATAATTGTATAAGATAATTGTTATTTTTAGCTTAATTGGAAATGAAAAGATTACTTGACAATTTATGTTTCCTTCCTTGCTGCAACTGGCACTGATTTCTTGTTCCACAATTTCTCAATTGTGGCCGCTAGAAATTATACATCACGTTTTCTTGTGCAACATGGTTTAGTTATGTAATTAATAGC
Source organism: Schistocerca cancellata (assembly GCF_023864275.1). Classification (NCBI taxonomy): domain Eukaryota; kingdom Metazoa; phylum Arthropoda; class Insecta; order Orthoptera; family Acrididae; genus Schistocerca; species Schistocerca cancellata. Next base: position 323,825,401 of record NC_064630.1, on the reverse strand, counting down.
AAGAGAAAGAACCTGGGGGATTGGAGAATAATACTTGTCTATTGTCTGACTATTCTTCAAACATTTTCAAAATTTGGCAAAGCCAGAAAGTTATAAAATATTGTAGTATCTGCAGCTTTACAGAGCCAAATTCATCCAACTGAAATAAAAGTAAATGATGTTAAGCTGTAATTGAACAGAGCATTCATATTTGTGGTCATGCAAAGCATATCCTTTCACTCTGACTTACTGTGATCTGTTTTATAGGTGACCTATCACACAGTTTCTCATTTTCAAAGATATTTTTCATTGTGTGAAACCAAATATCTTAATTTCCAAAGGCTCAAGATATTACTGGTAAATCATGTATTTAGGCCTATTCCACAGTTTCAGCAATTTGAGGGTGGTTATTTTACTATACATTCAATTCAGTTGCTTCCTAATAAACAGTATTTCCATTCACATAAATGGAACAATTGTACCAAGGTTGCAGTTTACAACTTTCTGGCTACCAGTTTTTTGTCTCAAGTGTTGCAATGTAAAATTTAGTTTAATTGTTAACATTAAAGTGGAAAAAAATTCCACGTGGATTGTGAAAGGTAACAATTCAAGTTAACTAGGTGGAAATCAGTTTGCATTTAATGACACTTTTTACCATAACCACAGGCACTTACCATGACTGCCTAGTATTTTCAGTGAGATGTGGTAACTAGCCCACTTTCTCTCTTGCTTCTGCATTGCTCATGCTAGAGGATTTGCAGTACCAATAATGTTTCATGACATTTGTTTGTAATTATTCTTGCCAAACTTAGATGTGCATGTTAGGAATGTGGGAGGGAGGGGTGGGAGGTCCACAGGCTGGCATGCGACCCATGGATACTGGAGCCAGTGAGGTGCAATGCATGTTGGTGATGAGATGGAGGTGTGGATTGGAAGAAGGGTCAGGACAGAACAAGGGAAAAGTGTTAGAGTGGGGGAACTGAGGGGGAAGGGGGAGAGCAAAAAATAAGTTGCAAGGATGACAGCTGTCTACATAGTTGGGGGGAGAAGCTGGTGCTGGAGGGAAGGATCCACAGGACATGGATTGCCAAGCAGTTGAATTCGAGGTTGTTATGCTATGGGGTAGTCAATTTCATTCTTGACTGAAGTTTAGCAGTAGACATTCATTCTGATGGGCAGCTGGTTGGTGACCGCACCCACAGAAAACACTGTGCAGTAATTGCAGCAGAGCTGGTATATGACATGGCTGGATTCACAGATGGCCCTGCCACTAATGGAATAGGACAAGCCCGTCATCAGACTGTAGTCATAAGTCACAATGTAGTGGCACAAGAGGAGAGAGGGGGAGGGGAGACAGACAGACAGAGAGTGAGAGTGAGAGTGCAATAGCTCACCAATGGATTCCTTCCGAAAACTAGCCAAGTTTTCATTCTCTGTTTTGTGGTGCTCATTTTGTACCAACACTCATGAAGGGGAATGTAAAAAGATGGCCAGAATTTGTGCATCAAACTTTCATCCAGAGTTGCTGAATGGATGAATTTTCTGCAGCAAGTACTAATGCCTAACAACAGTACTGTTCTCTCTCTCTCTCTTTTTTTTCCCCTCTTATTCTTGCGCCCCCCCCCCCCTCTTCCAAATACTTACTAATTGCCAAGTAAAATATCTGCACAGTGAACACTTTTACTATGTGGTAATCTTCTAGTTCTATGGATGAAGCACTCATTGGATTGCTGTAGTTTTGCATGTTTCAGAAGGTGTGGTGTGGTACACTCTTCATAACCTCATATGTTAGTGCGTGATGACTTGCGTTTATGTCCTAAACTCAGTCTGTAGTGAAATGAAACTGTGCCCCTTCAAACCCCTCTTGAAGCTGTGCCTGTCAGAATATGTATGACGCAGGAAATAACTGTCTGCAATGTATATCTTCCTCCAGATGGTGCAGTACCCCGGAATGTATTAGCTGCACTGATTGATGAACTCCCTAAACCTTTCCTACTTTTGGGAAATTTTAACACCCATAACCCCTTGTGGGGTGACACCGTGCTTACTGGCCGAGGCAGAGATGTCGAATTTACTGTCTCAGTTCGACCTCTGCCTCTTAAATACGGGGCTGCCACACATTTCAGTGTAGCTCATGGTAGTTACTTGGCCATTGATTTATCAGTTTTCAGTTCAGGACTTCTCCCTTCTATCCACTGGAGAGCACATGACGACCTGTGTGGTAGTGACCACTTCCCCATCTTCCTGTCGCTGCCCCGATGTCAGGCCCATGGAGATCTGCCCAGATGAGCTGTAAACAAGGCAGACTGGGAAACTTTCACCTCTGCTGTCACCATTGACTCACCCCCACATGGTAACATCAATGCAGTGGTTGAGCAGGGTGACTACCACAATCGTTTTTGCAGCAGAAAACATCATACCTCGATCTTTAGTGTGCCCCCGGTGAAAGACAGTCCCTTGGTGGTCGCCGAAAGTTGCTGAGGCAATTACAGTGTGTCGGCGAGTTCTACAGTGACAAAAGCGGTACCCTTCCATAGAGAATCTGATAGCCTTTAAGTGGCTTCATGCCCGTGTACACCAGCTTTATAAAATGACAGAAACAGGAGTGTTGGGAGAGGTTAGTGTTGACCATTAGCTGCCATACGTCACCTTCCCAAGTGTGGACGAAGATCAGATGTCTTTTTGGGTACCAGACCCCAATAGGTGTCACTGGCATTACCATCAATGACATGCTATGTACTGACACAAACGCAACTGCCGAGCACTTTGCTGAGCACTATGCTGGAGCCTCTGTGTCGGAGAACTACACCCCCCCCCCCCCCCCCCCCGTCCCCCATTCTTTTGCACCCTCAAATGGCATATGGAAAGGAAAGTCCTCTTGTTCACCACACACCACAGTGAACCCTATAACACCCCATTTATAGAGTGGGAGCTTCTCAGCAAACTTGCACATTGCCCCAACACAGCTCCTGGGCCAGATCGGATCCACAATCAGATGATCAAACACCTCTCATCTGACTACAAGTGCCATCTCCTCGTCATCTTCAACCAGATCTGGTGCGATGGCATCTTTCCATCATAATGGCGTGAGAGCACCATTGTTCCGCTGTTCAAACCTGGTAAAAACCCGCTTGATGTGGATAGCTATCAGCCTCACCAATGTTGTTTGTAAGCTGCTGGAACGTATGGTATGTCGACAGTTGGGTTGAGTCCTGGTCACGTGGGCTACTCGCTCCATGTCAGGGCGGCTTCCGCCAGGGGCACTACAACTGATAATCTTGTGTCACTCAAGTCTGCCATCTAAACAGCTGTTTCCAGATGCCAACAACTTGTTGCCATATTTTTTGATCCACGCAAAGCGTATGACACCATCTCGCGACATCATATCCTTGCCACATTATAAGGGTGGGGTCTCTGAGGCCCACTCCCGATTTTTATCAAGAATTTCCTGTTGCTCTGTACTTTGTGTGTCCAAATTGGTGCCTCCCATAGTTCCTCCCATATCCAGGAGAATGGGGTCCCGCAGGGCTCTGTATTGAGTGTATCACTACTTTTAGTGGCCATTAAGGTCTAGCAGCAGCTGTAGGGCCATCTGTCTCACCCTCTCTGTATGCAGACGACTTCTGCATTTCGTACTGCTCCCAGTACTGGTATTGCTGAGCGGCACCTACAGGGAGCCATCCACAAGGCTCTAGCCCACAGCTTCCAGTTTTTGCGTGCTAAGTCGTGAGTCATGCACTTCTGTAGGCGTCGTACTGTTCATTCGGAACCAGAACTTTATCATTATGACAATCTACTCACTGTAGTGGTGACATATTGATTCTTAGGACTGGTTTTCGATGCCCGATTGACTTAGCTACCTTACCTTCATCAGCGTAAGCAGAGGTGCTGGCAGCATCTCAATGCCCTCTGCTGCCTGAGCAACACCAACTGGGGTGCAGAGCGCTCTACGCTGCTGCAGCTCTACAAAGCCCTTGTTCAATCCTGCCTTGACTATGGGAGTCTGGTTTATGGTTCGGGGGCGCCCTCAGCATTGCGTGTACCGTATTTACTCGAATCTAAGCCACACTTTTTCCAGTTTTTTTTAATCCAAAAAACCGCCTGCGACTTAGAATCGAGTGCAAAGTAAGCGGAAGTTCTGAAAAGTGTTGGTAGGTGCCGCCACAACTAACTTCTGCCGTCGAATGTAAGTAGCACTACACAGTTATGCTTTGCAGGCACAAAGATAAGTCCTGGCGCCAAAACATCTGTGTTAGTAAATAAATGAAAAGAAAAGGTAGAAGAATGTAAACATTATGCCATGTATTCTTTCGTGTTTGCTGCTATCTCATTTAAATACTGTCTGCCTAATAAACAATGAAACTAGAGTGAGACAACAGCAAACACGGAAGAATATACATATCATGTTGTGTTTATATTCGTATTATTCTTATGCTGAATAGTGATACAGTCAGAAATGAAGCACGGCAACTGACTAGATTTTTAAATCTAAGATGACTAATTTCTGTGCAGAATGTAATCTACTAAAGAGGCGTCTGCAAAGATTTTCAAATGGAGAAAAATTTTTGCTAAACTCTCGTTCAGAACATCATCTATCGTACGCACTCTATTATTTGGCTCTTGTTGATCATTGTTAAAGAAAGCAGCAGTGTAAGTAACAACAAATAGCAGTCTCTTGCCATTGTTTCACTTATGAGACAATTCCTCTCTCTTTTTTTTTTATTGTAAGCCGCGGTAGTGCGCACAAAAGCAACCCATACCGCGAGCGGCGACTGGCCATAAACACTCAGTATCAGAATGCGGCAAACAATGCATGACACAGTACAATAATGCATTTTCAGCTTAGAGTGATGTAAACACCTATAACAAAGAGGATGGCAATTATCAGATCAAAGCAAAATGAGTAATCGATTCAAACCAGATGAAGCACATGGAAAAGGGAGGGTATCCGTATAAATACGGACGGAGCGCCTGACACATAGCAATGACTACTTGGTGAAGCTTAACTGTTAAGCTTAAGACTCGAACCAAACTACTGTTGCTGTATCTTCATCCATTCAACCTCAATTGTGTTTCATGTTACAATGGACCAACTTTGTTTCAATGTGGAGGGGTGGTCTAAAACTTTACTCTCACCTTGAATTTCGAGTCTCAAATTTCAGGAGAGATTCGGGAAAATTTTTTTCCTTGATTTCGAGTCTCATTTTTCAGGTGTGGTTTAGATTCGAGTGCGGCTTAGATTTGAGTAAATACGGTACTCGACCCAGTGCACCACTGCGGCATTTGTGTAGTGATGGGAGCTAAAAGCTCTGGTGACCAGTGTCCTAGTGGAGGCCGGAGTGTCTGCATTTCAGATCCAACGTGCACAACTGCATGCCAGTCACATTGCATGCATTCGTAGTTATCCTTAGTCTCTAAATTACCGTCTCCTTTTTCCACCCATGGCATTTCATCTCCTGCATCGGTGGCCCAGGTCAGGGCTTAAGATTGCAGTTTGCGAGCGATCCCTTCTGTCTGAACTGGTGTCCTTCCCTTTACCACCTCCCATCCAGGTCCATCCGCATAAATCTCCATGGTGTACACCTAGGCCGCAGATTTGTCTGGACCTTTCACATGTCCCTAAGGACTCAGTTACTCCTGCCACACTCCACTGTCACTTCCTGTCGATCGTTGAGGTGTTACAGGGCTGTGAAGTGGTTTACACTGATGGTTCGATGGCTGATGGTCATGTTGGCTTCGCCTATGCCCACTGAGCCCATTTGAACAGCATTCCTTGTTCGATGGCTGCCATCTCTTGTGCACGTCAATATATCCGTTCATTCCCTGGGGAATCGTTGCTTCTGTGTTCTGACTCCTTGAGCAGCCTACAAGCTATCGACTAGTGGTACCCTCGCCATCCCGTGGTAGCGTCCATCCAGGAGTCCATATATGCCCTGGACCAGTCCTGTCATTCAGTGGTGTTTGTGGGGACCCCAGTACACATAGGCATCCCAGGTAATGAACTTACCGACAGGCTGGCCAAACAGGCTACGTGGAAACCACTTCTGGAGATGGGCATCTATGAACCTGACCTACATTCTGACTTACGCTATAGGGGTTTTCAGCTTTGGGAGATGGAATGGCATAACAGTACACACAACAAACTGCGTGTCATTAAGGAGACTCCAAATGTGTGTAAGTCTTCCATGCGGGCCTCTCACAGGGAATCAGTTGTCCTCTGCTGGCTCCATATTGCTCACACTTGGGCAACCCATGGTTACCTCCTGCGCTGTGAAGACCGCCTGAGTGTCAGTGTGGAGCCCGGTTGACAGTGGCCCATATTCTGGTGCACTATCCTACTTTGTCTGCCCAGTGACAAAATCGTGGGTTACCAGATTCGTTGCCACTAATTTTATCTGAAAACGCCTCATTGGCTGATTCAGTTTTAAGTTTTATTCGTGAGGGTGGGTTTTATCATTTGATCTAAGTGTTAGCACATGCCCTTTGTCCCTCTGTGTCCTCCACCCTAGTGCTTCTAGGGTGGAAGTTTTGTGTGTTGCAGAGTGGCTGGCTTCCCTTTTTTATTCTCATGATCAGCCAGCCATGGTAATCTGCTTTGTTGTTTTAATCTCTTCATCCCGTTTCTTGCATTTCTTTGGTTTTCTTGTTCCCTTTTGTCCTTTTACATGTTTTTTGCTCTTCATCGTTCTTGTGATTTTTCCTTTCATTCCGTTTTGAGTTGTCAGTCTCATTTGTTTTATTCTCACACTTGTGACATTTTTTATTTGGAACAAAGGACTGATGACCTCGTAGTTTGGTCCCTTTTCCCCCTCTTTTAATCCAACCAACCATCCAATTTTATTGAAATGTTCATAGTTTGTGTCTGTTACTGTGGGCACAATATCTGCACATTTATCCTTCATTTGCTGCCTACTTCATGCCTTTTCTGCTTGTTTTTCATACCCCAAATAAAACAATTCTGTATCTGATAATATAGGATTTATGATTACTGTTTTGTAATGTTGTGGTTCTCAGCAAGTAGAAATCCATTATATCAGTAGAGGAACACAATTTTTGTTTCATACACCAAAATTTAATAAAGAGGCATTGAACATTTTCAACAAACCACAGAATAAAATGCCTATGCTGCAGCAACAAGCAGTAGTATTTGGAAAGTTCTTGTTTATAAAGACAGTCCTGTCAATAGTTTTGGAAGTAAACTGAGAAACAGAATTTCAGTTGACATAAAGGAATGAAAAGAAGTCACTAGGCAAAAAAATCGGGTGGTGCAGGCTATAAGACAGTAATTTGATATTATGCTCTGTTAAATAATTGTTTTACATGCCATGTGACAGCAAGCATTGTTACTATAAGGAATGGTGTGTAATTGTTGATTTTTTTCCTGATTTCATCAATTATTTGTGACAAACTGAATAACAGTCCATATTAACAGCTCTTTGATTCTCTAAAGGCACTGTCATGACATGTCCAGTGTTAACAAAAGAAACAAGCCATCATTTTTCTGAAGTTCTTCACAAATAAACAACTTTGTCTTTTTTTAGGCTCATTTTAGAACACTAAAGCAGTTAATTGCTGCTTGGTTTCCAGTTTGTATGAATAAATCCAAATTTCACTAGTTTTGCCTCCTGTTTTGGAGTAGTGGGTTTAGTATTTCCTGTCAATTTTTAAAAATTTTCCTTACATCAGTCGACACAAGGCTGTTTTTGAGCTTCAGAAAAAATTTTCAGAATCTGATGAGAACAAATCTTTCCCACAGCTAAACATTGATGGAAAATAAGATGTACTGTAGTCTTTGGTTGCCTAAAAGGATTCCTCTGTTGTGCACAGCATCAGTATTTCTTGTAACAGTGACTAATTTTGGCCAACTTTAATCTAAATTCATCACTCACAGAAGCACACCTGTGACAAAATCTGCAGATTAATTGTTAACAGGCTTTTACAGAGGTAACTGGTCCAGTCTCATCGAGTGAAAATTTTTACCTGATATTTACTCTTTTTTTTTTTAATTGCTATCATCTTTCTTCAAATGTTCACTGTAAACAAACTACCTGTCCAGTCTCTGATGTGTCATTGTTTTAGTAATGACAAATTTTAAAACAAATGTGTATCTCTGTGCACCATCTAGAGGTTGTTTATAAAATCTTCTAAGGGCATAATGGCAACTTTGGTAAAATGAATGACCATGGTCAATTCTAAGTAATGCTAAAGGTGCTTAATAATCTTATATTTTGTTCATTAAGTGACTGTGGAACTGCATCATACGAATTGCAGAAGTAAAGAAACTCGGCATCAACCTGTGTCCACTTGTCTCTCCCCCCCCCCCCCCCCCCTGCCCCCCCTCCCCTCTCTGATCTGGTGGAAGGCAACTGCTTGATATCATAAGTAGTTAATTTATTGTCCAGCATTTTTAACTTGATGGGGCATCGTCCACAACTATATTTATTACTTGGAAGCAAACAGCAGCACCAATTGCAGTTTTATTTCCTGTCATCACTAGTTTCAGCCACTGAGACTATTTTCAAGTTATTACGAGAGTAGTGTTGTGGAAGTACACGGACATGATGATAGAAAATAAAACAGCAAATGGAGCTGTTATTTTTTTCCATGTCACCAGTAACAACCACTTAATGATGTCGAGCAGTGACCTTGAGGAAAAATTGTGCGATTTATGCGTGTGTTCCAGTAGATCCAAGAACTGTGTATTACTCAAAATAGCCTGAAGAGGCACACTGTATACAGAGATATGATGTGAATATATTACTCCATTTACTATCTACAAACCACACAGTATGTGAGCAGAGACCTAACAGACTAGTATAGAAATTTAAGATTTTCATAATTATGAATGGAGCTTATAATATATTGTCTCAAATATTTGAGTGTGCTTGGGTCACAGACATACCAACACATTATTGTGATGCAATTTTGAATTGTGAAAAAATTTATACATCTGTTTAATATATATATTTCAACTTGTAGAACTTGTGACTTTACTGATGATGCCACTTTGTCGTATACTTCTCTTCTGCTGCATATTGATTCATTTCAATGTGACATGTAAAAGAAATTGAAAAATTCACAGTCCAGTGGACTGTTCCCACGTTAACCTCAACAGTTTGCCTATGCTGTTGTTAAAATGCTGCTTTTCTGGAGAGAAAGAGATATGGCACTGAATCTCTTATAGAATAGTTCAAACACCTTTTAGTAATTAGGGCAGTACTCAACAAATACGATGGTATTTTATTGTTCACACAAAATATTCTTGACAAGTGTCTTCAAATTTTGTTTTACAATGGTCAGTTTTACAATTCGTAATCCAGCTGTGGTAATCTACACTATTCATGCAGAACAAATGCCTAAAACTATATGAATATTCTAGTAGTGGCTTATATGCCAAGACAGAATCACTAAATTTCACCATCTCACCAATGCCCCTTCATTAGACTTATTATGTACCTCAAAAAAAGAGCATTTTCCTCATATCGTAGCCAGAACAATTCACCATGATGTGAAAAGTGTCACTAGATTTACAAATTAGATACTTGCTGGACACTTACATAGCTGGATTTTTTTGTTTTAATCTTGTTCTATACTAATATATAAAGGGGGCATAATGTTAGCAAAAATCTATTTACTTCAGATTTTTACACAATACTTTAATAAACACTTGAATAGGTATAGTATATAAATACTTTCAAGTAATGGTGTAAAGGCTTTCTGCTGAAACTGAATTTGAGAAAGAAAATGCTGTGAAAATTTGAGGTTTTTGTTTCATTTTCTTTCTCATAGTCAGTTTTAACTATGATAGCAGGGCATTTAAACCATTAGACTAATTGTTTCTCCCATGTATATTGTTCATCTGTATATATCATTTTAAACAAAAATTCTATATCCAATAATGTGTTACGTGTTTTCATCCTTGCTATTGGTTTCAATAGAAAACCTCTGTATACACTGAAGGAATAAAAAATTACAACACCAAAAAGGAGATGTAAAACACAAACAAAAGTGAAACATTTAGCAGGAATGTAGCCACTGTACATGATTTATGGCACGAGTGGTCACGAGAATGTGCGGTCGCAAGATGACCTGGCACTACCGGAAGGGAAGACCGTCACTTTTAATGAGTGATTCTGGGGCATTGTACTGCATCTGCAGAAGCAATTTGAGCAGCCGTTGATATCACGGTGACATAATGAAATGTTTTAAATTGGTTACTTCAAGAACAGCTGCAAGGTAAATGTCCTGTAGCGTGCATTCCACTGACCCCAAACCATCATCATTTGTGGCTTCAGTGCTGTCAAGTGAGAGCTGATTGGAAGGCAGGGTGGAGGTCTGTTTTGTAATCTGATGAAAAGTGGCTCTGTCTTAGTGCCAGTCATGATCATGTTTTGATTGGGAGGAGGCCAGTTGAGAGCCTGAAATCAACCCATCTGCATGCTAGACACACTGGACCTACTAAATAACTAGAGTTATTGTCTGAGGCACAGTTTTGTATGACAGCAGGAACACACTCATTGTTATACCACACACCCTGGCTCAAACTTGTATGTCAGTCTGGTGATCTACATCTACATTTATACTCCGCAAGCCACCCAACGGTGTGTGGCGGAGGGCACTTTACGTGCCACTGTCATTACCTCCCTTTCCTGTTCCAGTCGTGTATGGTTCGCGGGAAGAACGACTGTCTGAAAGCCTCCGTGCGCGCTCTAATCTCTCTAATTTTACATTCGTGATCTCCTCGGGAGGTATAAGTAGGGGGAAGCAATATATTCGATACCTCATCAAGAAATGCACCCTCTTGAAACCTGGCGAGCAAGCTACACCGCGATGCAGAGCGCCTCTCTTGCAGAGTCTGCCACTTGAGTTTGTTAAACATCTCCGTAACACTATCACGGTTACCAAATAACCCTGTGACGAAACGCGCCGCTCTTCTTTGGATCTTCTCTATCTCCTCCGTCAACCCGATCTGGTACGGATCCCACACTGATGCGCAATACTCAAGTATAGGTCGAACGAGTGTTTTGTAAGCCACCTCCTTTGTTGATGGACTACATTTTCTAAGGACTCTCCCAATGAATCTCAACCTGGTACCCGCCTTACAAACAATTAATTTTATATGATCATTCCACTTCAAATCGTTCTGCACGCATACTCCCAGATATTTTACAGAAGTAACTGCTACCAGTGTTTGTTCTGCTATCATATAATCATACAATAAAGGATCCTTCTTTCTATGTATTCGCAATACATTACATTTGTCCATGTTAAGGGTCAGTTGCCACTCCCTGCACCAAGTGCCTATCTGCTACAGATCTTCCTGCATTTCGCTACAATTCTCTAATGCTGAAACTTCTCTGTATATTACAGCATCATCCACGAAAAGCCGCATGGAACTTCCGACACTATCTACTAGGTCATTTATATATATTGTGAAAAGCAGTGGTCCCATAACACTCCCCTGTGGCACGCCAGAGGTTACTTTAACGTCTGTAGACGTCTCTCCATTGATAACAACATGCTGTGTTCTGTTTGCTAAAAACTCTTCAATCCAGCCACACAGCTGGTCCGATATTCCGTAGGCTCTTACTTTGTTTATCAGGCGACAGTGCGGAACTCTATCGAACGCCTTCCGGAAGTCAAGAAAAATAGCATCTACCTGGGAGCCTGTATCTAATATTTTCTGGGTCTCATGAACAAATAAAGCGAGTTGGGTCTCACACGATCGCTGTTTTCGGAATCCATGTTGATTCCTACATAGTAGATTCTGGGTTTCCAAAAATGACATGATACTCGAGCAAAAAACATGTTCTAAAATTCTACAACAGATCGACGTCAGAGATATAGGTCTATAGTTCTGCGCATCTGCTCGACGACCCTTCTTGAAGACTGGGACTACCTGTGCTCTTTTCCAATCATTTGGAACCTTCCGTTCCTCTAGAGACTTGCGGTACACGGCTGTTAGAAGGGGGGCAAGTTCTTTCGCGTACTCTGTGTAGAATCGAATTGGTATCCCGTCAGGTCCAGTGGACTTTTCTCTGTTGAGTGATTCCAGTTGCTTTTCTATTCCTTGGACACTTATTTCGATGTCAGCCATTTTTTCGTTTGTGCGAGGGTTTAGAGAAGGAACTGCAGTGCGGTCTTCCTCTGTGAAACAGCTTTGGAAAAAGGTGTTTAGTGTTTCAGCTTTACGCGTGTCATCCTCTGTTTCAATGCCTTGATCATCCCGGAGTGTCTGGATATGCTGTTTCGATCCACTTACTGATTTAACATAAGACCAGAACTTCCTAGGATTTTCTGTTAAGTCGGTACATAGAATTTTACTTTCGAATTCACTGAACGCTTCTCGCATAGTCCTCCTTACGCTAACTTTGACATCGTTTAGCTTCTGTTTGTCTGAGAGGTTTTGGCTGCGTTTAAACTTGGAGTGAAGCTCTCTCTGCTTTCGCAGTAGTTTCCTAACTTTGTTGTTGTACCACGGTGGGTTTTTCCCGTCCCTCACAGTTTTACTTGGCACGTACCTGTCTAAAACGCATTTTACGATTGCCTTGAACTTTTTCCATAAACACTCAACATTGTCAGTGTCGGAACAGGAATTTTCGTTTTGATCTGTTAGGTAGTCTGAAATCTGCGTTCCATTACTCTTGCTAAACAGATAAACCTTCCTCCCTTTTTTTATATTCCTATTTACTTCCATATTCAGGGATGCTGCAACGGCCTTATGATCACTGATTCCCTGTTCTGTGCTTACAGAGTCGAAAAGTTCGGGTCTGTTTGTTATCAGTAGGTCCAAGATGTTATCTCCACGAGTCGGTTCTCTGTTTAATTGCTCGAGGTAATTTTCGGATAGTGCACTCAGTATAATGTCACTAGATGCTCTGTCCCTGCCACCCGTCCTAAACACCTTAGTGTCCCAGTCTATATCTGGTAAATTGAAATCTCCACCTAACATGCTGAGAAAATTTATGTGAAATGTATTCCAAATTTTCTCTCAGTTGTTCTGCCACTAATGCTGCTGAGTCGGGAGGTCGGTAAAAGGAGCCAATTATTAAACTAGCTCGGTTGTTGAGTGTAACCTCCACCCATAATAATTCACAGGAACTATCCACTTCTACTTCACTACAGGATAAACTACTACTAACAGCGACGAACACTCCACCACCGGTTGCATGCAATCTATCCTTTCTAAACACCGTCTGTACCTTTGTAAAAATTTCGGCAGAAATTATCTCTGGCTTCAGCCAGCTTTCTGTACCTATAACGATTTCAACTTCAGTGCTTTCTATCAGCGCTTGAAGTTCCGGTACTTTACCAACGCAGCTTCGACAGTTTACAATTACAATACCAATTGCTGCTTGGTCCCCGCATGTCCTGACTGCCCCGCACCCGTTGAGGCTGTTGCACTTTCTGTACTTGCCCAAGGCAATCTAACCTAAAAAACCGCCCAGCCCACGCCACACAACCCCTGCTACCCGTGTAGCCGCTTGTTGCGTGTAGTGGACTCCTGACCTATCCAGCGGAACTCGAAACCCCACCACCCTATGGCGCAAGTCGAGGAATCTGCAGCCCACACGGTCGCAGAACCGTCTCAGCCTCTGATTCAGACCCTCCACTCGGCTCTGTACCAAAGGTCCGCAGTCAGTCCTGTCAACGATGCTGCAGATGGTGAGCTCTGCTTTCATCCCGCTAGCGAGACTGGCAAGTCTTCACCAAATCAGATAGCCGCCGGAAGCCAGAGAGGATTTCCTCCGATCCATAGCGACACACATCATTGGTGCCGACATGAGCGACCACCTACAGATGGGTGCACCCTGTACCCTTCATGGCATCCGGAAGGACCCTTTCCACATCTGGAATGACTCCCCCCGGAGTGCACATTGGTATTCTTCCCCTCTCTTGCTGCCATATCCCTAAAGGGCCCCATTACGCGCCTGACGTTGGAGCTCCCAACTACCAGTAAGCCCACCCTCTGCGACCGCCCGGATCTTGCAGACTGAGGGGCAACCTCTGGAACAGGACAAGCAGCCATGTCAGGCCGAAGATCAGTATCAGCCTGAGACAGAGCCTGAAACTGGTTCGTCAGACAAACTGGAGAGGCCTTCTGTTCAGCCCTCCGGAATGTCTTTTGCCCCCTGCCACACCTTGAGACGACCTCCCACTCTACCACAGGTGAGGGATCAGCCTCAGTGCGGGCAGTATCCCAGGCAACCACAGTCGTAGTCCGATCGGGGGATGCGTGGGACGAGCTGGCCGTCTCCGACAAACCCCCATCTGGACCCCCACAGTGATGCCCATTGGCAACAGCCTCAAGCTGTGTGACCGAAGCCAACACTGCCTGAAGCTGGGAGCGAAGGGATGCCAACTCAGCCTGCATCCAAACACAGCAGTTGCAGTCCCTATCCATGCTAAAAACTGTTGTGCAAGGAACGTCTGAACTAATCTACAGAGAGCGCAAACAAATAGACACAAAATTTAAACGGTTATTAAAATACAAGATTGCCTAGTAAATGCAGTAATGCTGCTACTTGCGCACTGCTGACACACTGCTCAGCGGCGGAAGGAGACTACGCGATTTTGCACTATTCGGGTACTAAAACGCGATGCAACAACCCTCAAATACTATAATACGCCCAAAATTTATGAATTAAACAATGCAAGTACCAAAAACACGCAAAGAAATTAAGAATTAAACTATGTAACAAATGAGTGAGCTAGGAGTATAAGACTTGCTGCTGCAGCTGCAGCTGATTTGATCTGTTGGGCTGCCATTCTTGAACAGCATTCTAGGGGGTGTTTCACAACAGGATTACACTCACCCACATCTGCTGTTGTAACCCAACATGCTCCACAGTGTGCCGACATGTTGCCTTGACCACCATATCTGTCTTCAATTGAGCACATATGTCACATCATTGGACAACAACTTGTGCCATCCACAAACAGTATTAACTGTTCCTGTATTGACTGACCACGTGCAACTTGTGTTGGACCTCATTCCACAAACTGACATCTGGCTCCTATACAACACAATGCATGCATGTCTGCATTCTTTCTTTCAACATTCTGGCAGTTACATTGGTTATTAATGTACCAGTATTTCATATTTGCAATGGCTTATCTTGTTCTTACATTAATCAGTGATCTTGCAATGTTAATCACTTAAATATGCTACCTGGACAAATGTATTCCCAAAATTTCATTACTCTACATTAATTATTTTTGGTGTTGTGATTTTTTTTCCATAAGTGTATTAGGAAAGTTGCATTTATGGCTTATCGGCTTATGAATAGAATACTGCTATGCAATCTGAAATTTTGTAGTACTGTCTGTCTGTAGATTAAAACTATGTGAAATAATATCATTGAAGCTACTATCCTCACAGATCCAGCAGCTGGAGGAGTCTCTTTTGTACTCTTCATACCAGTTATCCTAACCAATTTACCAATTCAATTGAAGTGAATGAAGGCTTTGTTTGCAGTAACAATGAACAAGGCTCAGTGTCAGACATTCAGATATGTTGGAATTCATTTATGATCAGTTGCTTTTCATGTGGTCAGCTGTATGTTGTCCTTTCACAACCTGGTAGTTCAGAAAACACATTCACATTCTTGTCACACAGTATATAAAAATGAAATATCTGGAATATTCTGTAGAAGTATAGCATATTTAGCATTCCCACGAGCAGACATAGAGATAGAGGCACAGGTGCTGGCACAGTTATTGCAGGAGAATAATACGAAACACTGTCACAAAGGGCACCGTGTGAAGCATGGGCTGGGCATAGCCACTGACTGAGGTGTTTACGTGACGGTGGCACTAGGCCTTGTCAGGCTGTTCTGATGCTGATTTCAACACCTACAGAGAAAGCCTTTGCCTCGTGCTGTGCTCTGTTTCGTGTGCTCATTATCAGTTGCTTGTACTGTTTATGTATTGTATTTTCCTCCGTGCTTAATATCTACATGATCTTCGGACTCTCCACTGCTCCGTGTATTGACTTGCACATTGAGTTTTGTTCCCTCTTCCGGGTTTCAGCTCCTGGCTTGTAATTGAGTTACCATTGGCTTTTATAGTTTAGATTTGTGCTGACAGTGATGATTCATGGCATTGTCACACCTTGTACAGATACTAAAGTGGTGACATCAGACATTCTTAGTGTTAAATTGTGGCCACTACTGATCTGCCATTTTTGCAATGCTGGGAGGAGCAGTTGTGGCTCTGAGAGAAGTAAAAGTTGGAGCAGATGCAGAAATTGCTCAAACAAAATGCAGAATTACTCTGTACTAACGCCATGACATAGCAGACCAGACAGTGGCAGAGATGCTTCCCCCCACTGCCACTAATGCCTTTTACCAACTTCTATGAATCAACAGAAAGAAGGGAGAGTTACTTGCACTGGTTATTACTGCACAGCCAGGTAAGTCGCCCATTGTTGCAGTCAAGAAGGCCGTCTTGTTGTCCAGCAGTGTGGGATTACATGAAAATGCCCAGAATTTGTAGCCCTCTGCTGACCCTGAGAAACTTAATTTTGAGGATTTTTGTCAGTTGCTCACACAGTATTTTGGTCGTCAAACCCACGTGGCGGCAGCACTATTACAGTTTAGCCGACACCACCACCAACACAAGTGCATGTCAATCGCAGACCTGCTAGGTCTCTCGCACAGGTGTTGGTTTGTGTGTCTCCATTTTGTTACCTCAAATGCACCCTGTCATTAAGGGTACGACTGTCTGGTTGACGTGCAACCTGGAGGTCCAAACTAGGGCACTGACCTTGTGTAGTCCTTCTCTAGCGGAAGTCACTAGGATTGCTGAATCACATGAACTTACAGCAGTGGCAAGGGATGACGCCATGGATGATTCGAGAGCAGTGACATCGCTGCTCTGCCTGCCTCAGGTATATGTAAATCGAAGTGTAGTAATTCTTGATCACAAGTTTTTTTGGATTCTCTGTGTTGCTCCCCTTTCATCTCTGTTTCTGTTTTGATGGGTAAGCAGGTGGTCCTGTCTTGATTGTCATTTGGCGCATGTCTGACAGGATTGATCATGTGTAGGTGCCACGTGTGAGATATGCAGCAAAGTAGGCCATCTAGAAACAGTTTGCGACAGTGGGCACGGCACGTGGCCATCGTCAGAGGTCCCAGTGCTTTCCCTAGACACAGAGGTAGTTTCCGACACCACACAAGCGTCACCCCAGTGTTTTCTGATAATGTTGGTAGTGAAAGGGTTCCAGATTGAGTTTCAGGTAGATGTAGGAGTGATGGTCAGCTTAATTAACTTAGATACTGGCTCCTGGGCTATACTGCATGCTCTCTGTTTCTGCTTGTGACAGTGATTGAATGGCAGCTTACAATGTTGGTGGTTAATTCACTGTTGGTGGAGAGGATTTCTGAGTTAGACACCTGTTTTGTTTTTGGCTTCCAGGTAATTGATATGTGCATTTAGTGTCTGTCAGTCCTTTTCCAAAATTTGGACTCTTTACTCTGGTCGTATGACCACTTGTTCGAGAATAACTTGGGGCAGGTTCAAAAATTCGAGCCACATGTCGCCATTAAGCTGTCTGTGATACCTACAATTTTTCCCCCTACCCCATTCCCTTTATCATACATGACAAGGTCAAGCCCAGGTTGCAGGGTTGGCAGGACCTCGGTGGTGTTTCTTCTACTTCGTTAAGTCAGTGGACCACCTGTTTGGTGACGAGTCAGGGGTCAGAAGGCACTGTGCATCTCCGTGGCGATTTTAAAACACGTGGTCAATGCGTATTGTGTCACAGACCTGTATTCAATTCTGCGGCTGGAGGAGTTGTTAGTGAAGTTGTCAACTTGGGCAATGCATAAGTGCAGTTGGCACTTTGACAATTATATTGCTTGCCTTTTGGACCCATTTCTGCACCTGGAATTTATCAATGATATTTTGGCCGTTTGATTCACGACTTTTCTTGTTGCATAAACTACCTTGACGACATCTGTGTCGTGGGCTCCACGTGACAGGAGGACGTGCCCGTAGATATGACATATAGACATGATGAACTAACATCTGGGTATGATTGTTGTACCATCTAATAGGAGTGTGTGGTGACAGGTAGTCACACAGCTGTTATCGTGTGGTCAGCTGGTACGCTTACTAAATGTCAACTGAGTTCATGTGCTGGCTGCTGGGAGCACTGGCATATGGTTACTCCTTGGTGCAGTGCATGCACATTCCGTGGCTTCGTGTGATATGTTTTAGACCCTTCCACTGTAGACTGCTTTCTGAGATTCTTGCTCTTAGTGTCTGTCAACAAATTGTTACCTCAATTTTTCTGTTAACTGTATTTTCATGTTTCCTTGTGATTACTGTAAAATGGAAGCACTCTATTACAGAAATAAAGTGAACTGAATGTAGGAGTGACCTGAACACAATTCTTCCACAATAAGAACTTGAAATTAAGTCACATGCCTCAAGGACAGCAATACTTATGACAGTGGTGACCCTGACGTGATCAAGAATATGATTTACAAAACTCAAGAACATTGCATTCAATTACAGAAGTAGGTCAGAGGCAGTCACCTGCAATCTCAAGACTGGCCTCACAACCCTATGTTATGGTTCATGCAGGTTGAGACATGTTTCCTTTGTGCTAAAGTGATGTCCGATTCCATCAAGTTTACTTTAGTTGTTATTCAGTTGGATATCATGTGCTGCCAAAGTGCAAGATTTTAAAACATCACCACCCAACTCAGAAGCAGACCTGAAACTCAAGATGGAATTAATACAGCAGGTACTGGCATCGCAAGAAGAGGCAGTGCGACAACTACTAACACGTGAGGAGATTAGGGACAAGAAACCACCACAACATCCCTGTCAAATAAAGTCAGCACAGGCACAGTTCCAGATACTCTACTTAATACCTTGTAGAGCAGTAGACTGCCAGCTCAGGGCAGCTATTGTTGCGTCTCACATGGATATGCCTCCAGATGCCGTAGCAGATCTGGTTGACCGTATTCAAGACACAACTGTGCCTACTTCATGTATGACCTGACGACAATGCATAACAGCACTTCAATGGGAGCCACACTCGACTACGACAGTCTATTGAAGAAAGCTGAGGCACTGAACAAACCGCTGAATGATAGCTCTTGAGCAAGGACAATGCCCTTAGTGCACAGATGAGTGCGCTGCTTACAGGCTGGAATGTTAGAGGACAATCCTGATGGAGACGGTGAGTTGCTATTCATCAAATTCACCCTTCTCTGGTGACTCTGTCAGTGAGCCTATGTTGGTATCGTCAGCCCACAAATGGAATCTACTGTGCATGTATGTCAGCTGTAAGTGTTAGATGGAGGTAGATGCAACAGCTTGTCCTGTATGTCTATTCTCAACGTATCATGAGACTTGGTGAAAGTTTTTGGTAGAAACGGGATCTGATCTCATCATTCTGCAGTGGGACAAGCTAAACAATTGCCATCTGGCCACCACATTTCAACTGTCGACCGCTAACAGCTCTGCTATTGTGACAGATGGAATGTAGCACTTGGAACTGGATATGGGACTGAGGCTTACTTTGGTATGGAACCTAGTAATTGCAGATGTGATGGAGCCTATTGTTGAGGCAGACCCCTTGGCACATTACTGAATGACACCTGACGTGGCCAGTGCTAGGCTACTCAACATCATTACTGGGCTGCCCATCACTGGGTTCCATCCCGCTGCCACTTATAATACTCAGGCTACAGGAAACAGGTACGCCAAGCTGCTCAAACAGTTCCCTGCACTCACAAGGCCTCCATAGCAGGTACATCATACCATGTGCTACACCAACGCAATGGCAGGCCCTCTGATTTCATGCAAGCCCAGACGATCAGCTTCCAACCAGTATGCAATCGCTGTGTCAGAGTTTCACACTATGCTGCTTGAGGGCATCATCCACTCGTCTAAAAGACCTTATCATCACCTTTGCATTTACTCCCAAAAAAGAACAGTGCGTGCTCTGGCTATGTGATGCCTACCATGCTTTAAACTGAAAATGATCCTAAACCATTGTCCAGTGCCTCCAATACTAGACAGTAAACGTGTATTTTGTGGGAAATCAATTTAACATGTTAGATTGTGCCAAAGCATACAGACAAAGCTGGTTGCTGAGAAATACATTCTAACGATGGTCAGTTTAATGCCTTGTGGTTTATTCAAAAGCTTATTCATGACTTCTGACCTGACAAATGCCGCAAAAATATGGCAGTTATTCATTTAGTCAGTGTTAGAAGGATTACCATGTTGTTTTGCCTACCCTGATGACATACTCATCTTCTCAGCAGTGCCAGAGGAACACTAAAGTTTTTGAGCTCCATGACATGTATGGCATTATTTGGTAGGTCTCTAAATGCGTGTCTGGACAACTGCAGTTTTTGGACGATCTTATTTCGTCAGTGGGATCATGCGCTCAGCCAGAGAATGTTGAACCCATTTTGAATATTCCTCTCCCAAAGAATTATGGAAGCTCGTTGGGGTGTTCAATTTCTGCTGTTGCCCTCTGCCACATGTGGCAGAACTTCAAGAACCACTTGCAGCATCTCTGGCCAGTCTGAGAACAATGCAGTGTAGTGTTTGCAGACAATGATAGACACATTTCAGGCTAACAAGTACTGCATAACTGAGGCCACACTTCTTGCTCATCCTGCTTTAGATGCACCCCTTGCACTAGTGGTTTACGCTAGCCATTGGTACAGCATTGCAAAAGTATGTTAACATGTCCTGGCAGCCTCTCATTTTTTTATATCAGAAATTGTCTCCAACTCAGCAACAATGGAGCGTATATGACAGGAAATTGTCGCAATCTATGCATCTGGAGGTAAGACTATTCACAATCTACACGGACCACAAACCTCTGACCTTTGTCTTCCACCAGAATGATGACAAATGCTCTCTGAGGCCGTTTAATCAGCTAGAATATTTTTGCCCAATTTTCCATTGATGCTAAGCGTATCTCAGGACTGAACAATGTAGTGACGCACTGTTTGTCACATGTCAGTGCCATCACCAAGGCAATTGATCTCGCACACCTGGCCGACGCACAGCAGTCCAACCAAGAATTCCAAGATGGCTGACACGATACTATGGCAGGCCTACAGCTTACACTCACTGACATACCTGAGGCAAACACTAAGGTGTACTGTGACATCTCCAATGGAAAAACTTGCCCATACATTCCAGCAGAGCTGTGCAAACAATAGCGTCCATGATTTATGTCATTCTGGAGTAATGGCAATGACGAAGATATCTAATCATGTGTGGCTTGCGATATAAATGGATTGCTGCCAATGGTCTCGTGTGTGCATGAATTCTCAACACAACAAAGCTTCATGTCATGTTAATGTGCCAGTAGGAAAATTCTCAGACAACCAAGAGTTTTGTCCACATACATATTGACGTCTTGGGACCACTACCACCATCAGAAGGTCAACGATATTTGCTAACCATGCTGACCTGGCCAGAAGCTATTCCTAGAGATAATATCTCCACCAAGACGCAAGTCATTTATTTCTGACTCGGTCACTTGCTTCGGATGTCCACTGCATTTAACAACTGACAGAGGACGCAAAATTGCCTTTACACAACTGAGCAAGTTTTGCAGCATGTCACATCACTTAACAAGTTATCATACAGCTAGCAATGGCATGGTCAAGCAGTGGCACAGGTCCCTCATCATGAGAGCTGCATGCCCTATCTAGCAAGACCCTTTGCTAACTCAGTTAAATATGAAGTGTACCACTCACTAATTGTATTTCAAAACAATGTTGTGATTTGCACAAACGCCTTACAGAGCTCACAAAAAACCCTGGTAGGTAAACTCTTTATCATTCAGATATTTTAATATACCATCAGTGGAGAGGCTCTTCTAAAGCCCAAAATGGAAATGACTCGGTGTCTTGTATTTGAAGCTATTCTCAACAATTCTTAAATAAGTTAGCTTTTCCAAACCTGTTCAGGAATAAGTTGTTAGTGAGCTCAAAGAGATCAATCTGAGAAACCTTCCAAATGAACCCTCCAGCTGAGCAAAGTTACCGATTCTTTAACAACCTAGCATTGAACCAATACAGTACTCATCCCCTCAGTTTCATATATTGTCATGTCAGATGCGCTGCACGGTTGATAACACAATGCCTGCATGTCGCACTGTGCTGAAAAAATTCAGAACAAAATGATGGAAGTGTTCTCTAGAGATCAGCATTGACCAAGACTGGTAAAACAGTGAAACTGCTCCACGACAGGGTAATGCTATAATTTACCACAAACATCTTGACAACAAAAGAAACCTAAGTGCTTGCTGAAGTCACAATGTTTCCTCTTGCATCTGACAATGTTAAATCTGGTGTTTAGCAGCATCACAGACAATCATTTGTAGAAAATGGTCAGAATTTTATAACAATTAAGGAGTCTGTGACCCAGTTTCCAGGAGGGCAAGTATCCCCTCCTGCCCCCTTGTGGATGTGTGTGACTGTCCTACTCTCCTTTGATAATAGGAAAAGGAAGAAAATCAATAGTAGTAAGAGAACATGGACTTGGGGGAAAGGAACAAAAGGAGAAGCTGCCTGGTAGAGTTCTGCACAGAGCACAATTTAATCAATGCAACACTTGGTTTAACAAACATGAAAGAAGGTTATATACATGGAAGAGACCTAGACACACCAAAACGTAATTGCATAATGAGAAGACAGAGATTTTGAGACCAGATTTTAAACTGTAAAACTAGGGGCAGACGTAGACTCACACCATAATTTATTTGTTATGAATTGCAGATTAAAACTGAATACATTGCAGAAAGGTAAGAAATTTTGACCTTGAATAAATTGAAATAATCAGACATTGTTGAGAACTTCAAAGGGATGAAGGCAGCAGAGTATCAGGTATGCAAAAAGGCAAGACCCCCAGTAGAAATGCGTGTATAACAGGAAATTTACTGGCAGATTAAAACTGTGCCAGACAGTACTCCAAACGGAACTTTTCCATTTTATGAGCAATTGGTCTGGCAAATGAGCTATTCAGGCACAACCTGTCCTCACAGCTTTACTTCTGCCAGTACCTCTCTCCTACTTCCAACCTTCACAGAAGTTGTCCTGCACAACTTGCAGGACTAGAGCTCTTGGAAGAAAAGAAAAATGGCTTAGCCACAGCCTTGGGGAATTGTTTCCAGAAATAATTTCCATCACTCTGCAGCATCCTATGCCATTCTTGAGTAAATGATATACAAACTGATCTATCCAAGCACAACTGGTATACTAACACCGTACACTATTTGAGTAGTAAGGAGATTCATGTCTATTTAGAAAATTTAAGGAGCTCTGAAAAGATAGAAATCTTGTGCCTATCTAAGCAACACACAACTACAGGGTTAGAGAAGTTAAATATAAAAGCTTACACTCTAGCATCTTACTCATGTAGAACTAATACGGGAAAAGTAGATGTTACAAGTAACATGCTACAAATAACACAAGTCCAAGTAGCTTTTGTAGTGATCAGGACTCAGAAGTGTGTACTTGTTAATTAATACTAGAAAGTAGTTCACTTTTAATTGTAACTGTATGTAATTTCCCACTGAGAAATCTTGAACTGTTTTTGAGAAATTTCAATTTCTTACTATGCTATCTATCAAACAGCAGAAAGCAGTTGATATGGTGATATCCGTGTACATTTTCTCGAGGACTGCAATAAGAAACATTATCTGGAAACCTTACTTGGATCCTACAATTTAATCTCAGTAATTAACTTCCCAACAGGGGTGAATAAAGACAATAGGACACTATTTTTTGATAATGTTTTCTTTGGTGAAGCTCAAAGCAAGAAAATAACTGTATACCCAGTAACAAAACGTCGTGTGAGAGTCAGAGGGACGTCTCTCCAAAAGTGTGATTTTCTTTTTTTTAAACGTATAGCCTCACAGTAATCAGCTCCTCGTTCTGTCATAACAGCATATCTCTATCCCTTCTCCATGCGAGAATAAGGTGCTGGATATCTCCAAGTTGTGAGATTATATTAGAGATAGAAAGACATATTGGCATTTACGTTCTTCACACTGTTTACTTCATGAAGTAAATTTTAACCCAGCAGAGACCATAATCTGATTGTTTAGCATAATGTAATTTTTCTGTATTTGTGTGCTACTTTCCTGTGTGTTGAAAGAGAAGTAAATGTTATCTAGCATCTAACAACAAAGTTTGCTAATTGGAAATGCCACATCACGTGTCACTGCTGAATCATTTGTCTGTCCATCAATTCTATTAACATTTTATGTACGAGGTTTCAAGCTATTGCATTTCCCTTGCAAGAATCCGTAAGTGGAGAAACACCATACTAAACACATTGCTTTGATTGTCATGTCACATTTTGTGTGCTATCTGTCAGATAAAAAATGACTTTACAAAGAAAGTTGAGCTAGTGAGGCAAAATTACCGCAATGAAAGGAATTCAACATCTGATAAAGGTAAGACGAATTGCTATTGATTTTATCTACGAGATAGGCATCCATGGAGGTATAGACCATTAGTCTGATTGGCTTGGTTCCTATTCACTGTTTATATACGGTATTTTAGAAATTTCAGAAGCAGAAGAAAAGACTGGTGAAAGTTTGTGTGTAATACAAAACAGTTTTGATATGGAATGACACCCAGAGTTAAGTGAAGAAGAGTGTAATGAATTCAAAGTGCTTTGTTTGAGTTCATCAGATAATTACATACATGAAAGCAACATAGAATCACCACCACCACCACCACCACCTCTGAGGCCAAAGAAAAGGACAGTTGCAGTTCAACTGAAAATAAACCAACTTTTGAAAATCTAAGTAAGGCCACTGCGGGCCTTGTTTAACATTTCAAATACTAATTTCTCAGTCAAGAATTATTTGAATGTGTAGTTAAAGGCATGAATAAAAACAAACAAAACATGTATACTGAACTTTGTTTTAACATGGTTGTGTATACACGTTTCATTAGTGGTCCTGGATTAGATTTTGTTCTCCTAATTGAGATGTTACAAAAATAATTACACAAATGCATTTTGGTAGACAAAGGGACATATTATTTTGTCTTTGGATGAACTGGTGGATTTTTTCGTAGTTATACAATGGGACTCTGTGAGACCGATAGTTGATTAATGTGGTATATAATGCCACAAAGACGCTAACGTCAATAAATATAATTTTCTTCTTTCCAGACAATGATTCTTCAATTTGTCTGGGCAAAGGTTTTGTGATGTTAATGAATGTGCAACAGGACGAAGTAAATCCTGTGACTGTTGATTCTAATGATAAAGAACCTGGGCAATCTGACAGAGGAAATGAAGTTGGAAAGAAAAATAAAATGAAAAAAAAAAGTAAAAACACAGACAAATGCAGAAGAAACATAAGAAAAATGAATAGGCAGTCAGGAAAGGAATACAAATCAGCTGTTAATAAAGAAGTGCCATCCAGAAAATTTAAGTACAAGAAAGTGTGGCGAGAACATCAGCGAGACTCATGTGAGAGGGATGTTCCAAGGATGCTGGACGATGAAAGAGAGAGAAAAGCAGTGACAATATTTAGCTCTACTTATTAATGAGGTACCGAAAGCAAGGTCACGTTCTGCAGTTGCGCAGTCTCGAAAAATAGGAGAAAGAAGTAAAGTCCTCCTGAAAGAGGGTTGTGAAGGTCAAGAATGTCTAGGGTTTTTCCTTTCCACTTTTACAGAAACATTTGTTGATACATATGGAAGAAAAGAGACAGCAACAACATGATTCTGACTGCTGACAAGAGGGATCATCATCATCCAGGTATATGGAGACCTGACACGGCAAGCGAAGAATAAGGAATCACATAAAATCGTTCCAGGACATCTGAATATACAAATAATGCACAAGCTACATAAGAAATGCTGCGAAGAGGAGCACATTATTGCTGAAAAATATTGGCTCTACAGAGAGATATTCAATACAGAGTTATGCATGACTACTGCTAGTGCTTCAAAATGTCTCCGAAGAAAATCAAGAGGTAGAGAAAGACCAGTGCTCAGAACACCTAAAGAGAAAAAAGACAGCTAGAAAACTAAAACATGAAATGAAGGAGTGGACTCAAGCAGGAGACTGTCATTTATTAGAATTTGACCTAGAAGCTGTGAGGTACTGTCCACGTGTAGCAGTTAAATCCCTTTTTTTATTTTATTTTATTTTTTTTACATAAGAAGACTGGCTGTATATTATCTCACATTATTCAGTACTGCTACCAGGAAAGTTAGAAATTACATGTGGCCTGAAGGTGTGGCTAAACACAGATCAACTGAAGTAGCATCATGTATATTTCAAAAACTCCAGAAGACTGCAGATAGCTGTCCAGTTGTTTTGTTCTCCAACACGTGTGGAGGACCAAATTGAAACATCAACATGAGCACCATGTTTCTTCATGCTGTACAAACACTGGGCCACTCTTTAATGGAGTGTGATTCAGTCCATGCCTGTACAGAGGCGGCTGCAAGAATATCTAAGTTCTACTGTTGTTCAGACTGCTGCAAAACATAGACTTTTTGAAGTGGACCGGAAGGGCATCCTAGATTTACGCAGAAGAAAAGTTGAAAAGCAAATTGACAGTGAAGG
This sequence comes from Schistocerca cancellata, assembly GCF_023864275.1. Taxonomy (NCBI): domain Eukaryota; kingdom Metazoa; phylum Arthropoda; class Insecta; order Orthoptera; family Acrididae; genus Schistocerca; species Schistocerca cancellata. Next base: position 323,798,833 of record NC_064630.1, on the reverse strand, counting down.
AAAGAAAGTACAATGGCTTACTGTCGGAACCATGGCTGGGTCACTTGTGACCCATTTCTTAATTCTTTTGTTTGTCACTCTTTTGCATTATTGCCTACAGTGCTGAATTTCTGTGACTTCCTATGAAATAAGACAATCAGCGATTATACTTAATTTGACAATTTATAGGGAAACCTTAAAAGAGAAATACGAAGATTCACCTAGAACTGCGGATGTGCCAGTTCTGACATTGCTGCTCCAGCTGCTATAACATTTGTGTTTTTCATGTAGCTTCATGCTTATTGTTAGATTATGTTTGGTCAACAACTGCAAAACTCCCTTTTATCTCACTGCCTGATGACATTGCAGTTTCCCACCAGGGGAGGAGAGGGAGAGCAGGTTGAAACAAATCTGACCATGTATACAAGTATTGCACAGCCAGTGCTTTGTTTGGTGAAATATGGTTTTAGTAGGGCTTTCTAAAAGTGTAAATTGTGCATGCAACATCAAAATTATTATGGCCAAATGTCTACGAACAGAAGATGACATTACAAATGTGCTAAATGAGATTTTGGACCGTGAATCTGAGGGCGAGCTGCTGGAGTCTTCATTTGAGGAAGAATTACCACCAAGTGTAGCTCCAGGTTTTTCATCATAAGATGATGTTATTCTTCAGGATGTCCAACTGAATATTAGTGAGGAAGGTATGCTCATCTACAAGTTTGTTTTAATAATAATTATTGTTTATGTATGTGCTGCATAGGTGCAGATTTCAACTGCAACACTTATGTTTATACTTTGTTGCTTCCTTGAGTTTTTTCCAAGTTGACTGTTTTTTTATTCTAATATTCCACAATCTATTGAATACCAATACATGTTGTAGCACTAATTACTACTATTTCAGGAATGGCTGCCAAAGACCATGCAGGACCATCTCTGTATGCAAAATGAAAAGTGAATGTAACCTGCTACAGTGCTTGACATCTTCTGATAATGGACAAAATTTTGAAACATTCTGTAAAATGCACTGAGACCAAAGCACGCCGAGTATTGGGATCAGATGATTGAACTATGAACACTTAAGAACTGGAAGCTATTAAACTTATATCGTATGTGCATGGTGCTATAGGAGTGAAGGGCTTAGAACTAGACACACTCTGGTGAACAAAGTGGCAAATAATTTTGTGAAGTCAACAATTGATCATAACAGATTCGGAGAGATAATGCATTATCTCAGATTTGACATTAGATCCACAAGACCAGAACAACAGAAAGAAGACAAGTTTGCTTTGATATCAGAAATCTGGTAAGAGTTCATTGTGAATCCACAATGTATCTACATACTGGGTCCATATATAACAATCGACAAACAGCTTTCTTCTTCCAAGTACTGCTGCAGATGCACACAGTTCATGGCCTCAAAACCAGAAAAATACGGAAAAGAGTATTGGACAGAAGTAGATAAAGAATCCAAATATATTGTGAATGTTTTCTGTTGTCTAGGAAAATATGACACTATGACCAATGATGAGCATCTTGGTGATTTTGTTGTGAAAAAATTGATGCAACCTTGCCTCAATGAAGGAAGAAATTTCATATGTGACAATTTTTTCACCTCCTTGTCTCTCTCTGAAACCTTGAAAGCACATGCAACAAGTCTAGTGGCTACCATAAATTGACCTCATGGGAAATTCCAATCTGTATCAATAAGGCAAGAGAAATGTCATACAGCACAGTGTTGTTGAATATCATCACACCGACAGTTTACCAGGGAAAGGGCAACAAGAATGTCCTGATTCTCAGCGCTTTGCATCTGTATCTTACAATTGAAGATGGTTTGAAAAGAAACCAAATACAGTTATATTTTATAAGGCTCTGAATATGGAGTGGACGTGGTCAACCAAATGGCTCGCAAATACTCTGTCAAAGCACCATCGAGATATTGGCCTGTTCGCACACTTTACAACTTGCTGGATTTGGCTGGGATAAATGCCTGGGTATTGTACAATACTCTAAATGAGAAAAAGTTGAAACACAGAGACCTCGTACTGCAGCTGGGGGATGAGCTTGCTGAGAAGTATCTCTGTTACAACTGAGGACATTCCTGAGAGACAAGAAAAGTGAACACCTTACCTTGTAAAGTCTAACTGTGAAGGAAACAAATCATTTGTAAAGTGTCATATGTTCAAGAAAACTGTCTGCAACAAATGTTCATCAAAAGACTGTTATTTGTGCTCATTATGTGATGGTAGTCAGTAAGAGCACCTAGCACACATGTAAGTTTTTTAAAATAGTAAATGATAATTTGTGAAAAGCTTCTTTATTCTTGTTGATTTCATAATCAGTTTTCCAGCACTTCAAAGAATAGATTCATTAGTAGAACAATAACACACTGACAAAAGATAATAAAAGGAAAAGATTTGCAGGTCCTTAGTAAACCAGCCACGATTGTAGATATGTCCAAATAGCAGCGGTTCTAGTGTCAAAGTGATGCAACTTCAATATCGCAAAAATGATGTCAATCACATCTTTTTCAAACATTTCCATTCCAAAGTTTGCCAGTTACCAGAAAATCTTGAAATTCCAATACAATTTTCCAGTTTGCACTGAAATACCATGGAGCATTAAAACTTACCCTGGAGAACTAAAACTTCAGGAAGAGATGGTAAAAGAACTCCAGCTCTGTGCCACACCGGCATTATCAATGAATAGTATCACACATTTTACAAGAGTCTTCAAGAAGAGAGACTTGGACATTCAGACTGTGAAGGCAACAGTTGTGATGAAGTTAGCTAGAAAGTGAACATTCAGTGGTGACATAGGTACAAAAATCCACTAACATGTTTTTATTTAAACTGTAACTGATCTGATTTTAATGAGTAAATTAACTTCTTATATTATGTTTTGGCAAACCAAGTGCTTATCTCCAATCATAATGACAGATCTCCTTAGCAATATATGAAATGGTTAAGTACTATGTTTAAAGGTGTATTACCATCTGACAACTTTTTAAGTGTATTCTTGCACAGTATAGAAATTTTTCAATATACTTTGTAGTACATCACGCAGGTTACATCCTAAAATACCTACATTCATCTCTCCTGTAAAGTACCTAAAATGGAATTATGTTCCTCTGATCCTCATACAATGAAATGCTCTGATCATGATGCATAGTTAGTTAGGATGAATGAGATGGTGCCTTACAGTGTAGATACTCTTCAGTGGAAACCAGAATAATTAATGAATTCAGAACAAATGTTTTTAAGAATAGTTTACAAGAGATGATCTCTGATAAAATTTATAATGAACCCAAATGTTGACCTAAAATTTAATCTATTCCATGATAAATTTAAATCATTATTTGAAAATAGCTTTTCGCATAAGCTAATCAGGAAGGACACCATGGATAGCTAGAGGGATCTTGTGAAAGGAAGAGGGAATTGTTTTTTTGGCAAGAGCAAGTAAAGGTCCTGCAACAGTTGTACACTACAAAAACTGCTCAAAATTACTACGACAAGTTATTAAAAAATCAAGGAACATACATAACATGTCAGAAATCAGTAATTTTGACAACAGACTTAAGGCTATATGGAATGTAGTGAAATGAGAGACACGACAACCAGCCAAAGAACAGGACATCACCAATATGGACTTAAATGGAAACACTGTAAATGATGAGTGACAGGTAGCAAATGCATTTATTAATTATTTCTTAAATATAGGGACAAACAGTTAAAGAGAAAAAGCACGGCAGTATGTTGAAGAAACAATTTCATAAAATTCAATCATACAACTGAATAACCAATTTCTCCCTTATAATAAGCCATCTCTTATCATCTGAAATTTGTAATAGATCACTAATTCAAGACATTCTTCCATACAGAGTGAAGAAAGCTATTGTTAAATATCTCTATAAGGAATGTGACAGGAGAGGCATCAATAATTACCGACCTATTTCACCAATGATGTCATTTTCAAAAAAAAAATTTCAGAAGGTGGTGTATTCTAGAGTAATATCCCAGCAGAGCAACAGTAAGATCCTTAGTAAATCATAATTTGAATTTCAGAAGAGCTGCTGAACTGAGAATGCCATTTACATGTTCACTCACCAAATTGTTCAAGTATAAAACAACAAAATAGCATCTGCTGGTATTTTCTATGATCTATCTAAGGGCATTTTGACTGTGGTCCAAAATACCCACTAGATAAACTAAGTTTTTGTGGAACTGACGATATAGCCAAGAAGCAGTGGATAAAGCCACATCCAGCCAAGTGAATGCAGAGAGTTATACTAAGTAATTCAACCAGTGTAATCTTGGGAGATTCCTCTGACTGAGGAGGAATCACATATTAAGTTCCACAGGGTTTAACCTTAAATCCGCAATTGTTTGTCCCACATGCAAATGATCTTCCATCTAATAAACAGCAAGCAGAGTTAGTATGTTTTGCAGATTACACTACTATTATAATTAATCCTAACATACATACATACAGCAACAGAAGAAATGCTAAACAAAGTTGTTAACACGATCACTGACTGGTTTTCTGCGAATAGTATCACTCTCCATTTTGAAACGATACAACATATTCAGTTCTGAACATCTAGAAGTCCTATACGAATGATAAGTGTAACACACAGTGAGGAAATAATAAACAGGCTGAGAACTTCAAAATTTTTAGATCTCCATATTGATGAGTAAAACGAGTAATGAGATGAGATTGATTTAAACATGAAAAAACACTTTTTGGAACGCTTAAAACAACTTAATTCAGTCACATTTGCATTTAGAATCATTGCCAAATCTTGGGGAGACATAAATTAGTATGTTGACAAATTTAGCATATTTTCATTCAGTAACATCATATCGAACAATGTTCTGGGGTAATTCTTCTTTCAGAAAGAAAGTCTTCATTGCTCAAAACTTGCTTGCTGTAAGAATAATATGTGGTGCTCATCCACTGTCATCTTGTAGACATCTGCCTAAGGAATTGGGCATTCTGACTACTGCCTCACAGTATATTTATTCCCTCAAGGAGTTTGTTATAAATAATTCACTGCAGCTCCAAAGGCACAATGATGTACATAATCACAACAGCAGAAGGAAAAATAACATTCATTGCTCCACAATAAGGTTGTCTTTAGCACTAAAAGGGGTGCACGCTGCTGCAACTAAAATTTTCAATCACTTATCCAGTGATATAAAATGTCCTCCTATTCTGTAGAATGATTTCTGTTTTGCATAGAATAATTTCTGTTATTGTAACATGCAAAAGGTGGTGGGTAATTTAATTTTAAGAAAAAGTGTTCAATGTGTAGCTATATTTACAAATTAATTTGCCATATGAATGTAAAATGGCTTGTTCCACATCATTATAATTTATTGTGCAAGTGATCCATGGAACACACGAAACTAATTAACTAACAGATCAGGATGTTACTATGCCACTGAGTGCTATTGAGTGGCTAAAACTAAGCCCTTCTGTTATATTAGAATGGTCCCAAAGTCTCCGTGGAGGAAATTTGACATATTTGGACAGTTATTTCAGAATTTCTCTAACTGTCGAAATTTACAGAGGAAGAAATTGAGGGCACTGGTACAACAATGGTAAAGAGAATGGGGAATGTGGAAAGAGTGGACAGTGTTTCGCAAATCAATCTTTTCACCGAGAAAGAATTCATTGCCCACTTGAATGCAGCATACGAAAGTGAAGATTTATATTTGAGAATGATTGACATCTGCCAACCACTACACCAATCTTTGATCCTCTACAGGTTTTTCTGCATACTGCTACAGTCTTCTGGAATTTCAAACTCCCTGTAGAGAACAGCATCATCTGTGAACATCTTCTCAAAGCATCTGATATCCAGTTATGCACAATTCACACTTTTATTTTTACATTGTTTTGTCATTTTCATGGCCAAGAACTGAAAATACACTGACAGAAAAAAATTACAACACCAAGGACTCATGTGACATAAACTAAAGTTGGTAGGTGTTCGTCTAAAAGACGATGTTTATTCAAATTTTACACCAATCACATAGCAGTGGCACTAGTAGCACTACTATGAGGATGCGAATCAGGTTTGCTTTAAATACATGCTGTAACTGTTGTGAGCATTAGTTACCTTTTGAGATGGGATGTGGTGAGCTGATGTTAGTCAAGAATGCCTTTATGGCAACAAAAGCACCATTATCAATACCTCACTGAGTTAGGACGAGGTTGCGTAATAAGGTTACAACAAGCTGGACGGGTTCCTTCTGTGATACTGCAGAAAGATGTGGCAGGAATGTAGCTTATGTGGCAGGAATGTAGCCACTGTACATGATTGCTGGCAGTAGTGGGCACAAGAATGTACAGTCACAAGAAGACCAGGTTTTGGATGACCACCTGGCACTACCGAGAGGGAAGACCAGTTGGCACCACAGTGACACAAAAAACTGTTACAAAGTGGTTATTCATGGGTAGCTCCAAGCCATATGCCCTGTAGCATAAATTTCACTGACCCCAAACCATCACCATCTGTGACTTCAATGGTGTCAAGAGAGAGCTCATTGGAGGGCAGGGTGGAGGTCTGTTGTGTTATCTGTTGAAAGCTGGTTCTGCCTCGGTGCCAGTGATGGCCGTGTGTTGGCCAGGTGGAGGCCACTTGAGGGCCTGCAACCAACCTTTCTGCTTGCTAGATGCACTGAACTTACACCTGCAGTTATGGTCTGGGGTGTGATTCATATGACAGCAGGAGCACTCTCGTGGTTGTCCCATGCACCCTGACTGCAGATTTGAAAGTCAATCTGGTATTTTGACCTGCTGTGCTGCCATTCGTGAGCAGCATTCCAGGGGGAGTTTTCCAACAGGATAAAGCTTGCCCACATAACTGCTTTGTAACCCAACATACTGTACAGAGTGTTAGTGTGTTGCCTCGACTTACTCAATCACCAGATCTGTCTCCAATCGAGCATATGTGGGACATCATCAGATGCTAACTCCAGTGTCATCCATAAACAGCACTAACCATACCTATGATGACTGACTAAGTGTAACAGGCATGGAACTCCATCCCACAAACTGGCATCTGGCACAATACAATGCACGCACATCTGCATGCTTGCATTCAATATTCTGACAGTTACATTGGTTACTAATGTATCAGCATTTCACATTCACAATGGCATATCTCGCATTTACGTTAATCACTTAAATATGTTACCTAAACAAATATAGTCTGAAAATTTCATTACTCTACATTAATTATTTCTTGATGTTGCAATTTATTTCCATCTGTGTATGTCATTCCTCAGGTAATAGAAGTTGCACCAAGTCTAGTATCCAACTGACCAAATCCGGAAAATTGAAGATGCCAGTTACACAGCATTGTTTCTTCACCAATGAATAGAATAGTTGCAACAGAGTGACAGACAGTTAGGAGGTACCGGAAGCATCTACTTGTCCTGGCATCGAGCAGAAATATAAAGTAAAATAGAAGTGTTAGATAGAGAGTATGCATCCAGTTGTAGACTGTCGTTTTGTCATTTAGGAGTATAATGTGGGTATGGGTGGTGTAGACCCTTACGGACAGCACTAGGAGTATTACCAAACATGGTTCAGAAACAGAAAATGGCCAGTAAGGTATTTACTGCACTTCAAAGAATTTTCTGTATTTAACTGCTAATTTTTGGATGGGCAATACTGGTACAAAAACCAGACTTAAAAAAGAATGTTGTGAAACATTTAAGTATAGGTTATCTCTTGACCAGACAGGGTTAAGAGAACAAAATAGTGTAAGGTACAGCTACAGGGTGAGTTAAACATTCCAGAGAGGCAAAATATTATGAATGCCATTCAAAACCAGATTTGGATAAGCAATATAATACATTTTCTGGTATCCTATGCCCAGTGATCTTGAAAGCCTGGTAGAAAGCATGGGATTTTACTGCAGCCAGTAGACACTGCTACATCTGCGAGCAGTATATTGCTGTACTGCAGCACTGGCCTTGCAGTGCAGCAAAGCCGAGTCCATCTTGCTCAGCAGTTAGTGTTCACGGTTGTACTATAAAGCTAACTGCATTACGTCTCTGCATCCAGTGGTGTATTGCTACTCATTAAAAAAGCTTTGTTCTAGTATTTCCGCTTTACTAAATCTTTGTTACTCTGTTTGGATTACTTGCTGGACTTGTTCGTTTCTCATACCGTTTCCACTAGTCCATTCTTTATTGTTGACTTCTGTCTGCACTTGGTGATCTGCTGGTAGCATGTCCTTGCTGGGTGGCCAGCTCTGCTAGTTCTTTGAGTTCTTCCTTATCTTTTTCAGATTTCTGTCATAACATGTATGATCTCTGGCATATAGTGAAAGATATTTTGTCACCTGTAGTGTAACAGAATAAGCACTGCAATAGTAGAACTAAGCCAAGATTGGATTTTTTTATAAAACATTTTTATTAATAATTTTAATGATAGATATAAAATGTAGTATGTAAACTTTATAACATTGTCTAGCTTTAGTAGCTCAACTAAATGGTAGGTAGTGAGATGAAAATACAGTTGAAATAATCCTGGTCTGCTTTTTCCATTACCTTCGGTGAAAGAATTTAATTTCCTTTTTCTTCACTGTGCAATGTTTCGAAATGTTCAGGTATATCCACATGTACCATTATTTCATTAAAAAATTAAAGGTGGAATTGATCAATAGTATTGTGAATCCTACACTGACAACTAACATTAAGTACGGTAGCATCACAGGCAACTCGAAACATTGAAGCTGTAGTTTCATAACTTACATTGCACTTCTGTAGTGTTAGTTTCTGTAAAAAGAAGTAAATATCTTAAATACTGAGTTTTATACTGTTGTATAGTTTCAGTGTCTCAAGTTGGCAGCAAATATTTTTTAATGAGCACTGTTCATAGTAAAAAGTTTCCTCTTCTCTTCTCCCCTCCTCACACAGTAAATAGAAGTTCAATAGCAATCAAATCTTTATCTTCCAACGTATCGAATGCAAACACTTCATTATACTTCAAACTTCTTTTAGACGAACGTCCAGCAGTTGGTGCTTTACATGAAAGCAGTGTCATCCTGTGTGTCTTTACCTCTTCTGCCCTGAGATCTTGTTTGATACAATTCTCGCATCAGCGACGCCTTTTCTCTTTCTAATATTGTAATCCTTTCGCTTTTTCTACTGACTTCCTGAAAGAAAAAAAAAAGTAGCAATATTACATTTGTTATCTGGAAATTATACCTGGATTTACAATATTTTCAGTATTCTATATTAGATTGCTCTGATAAAAGTTTTAACAGCTTCTCTCAAGCCAACCTATTCCTCATGCAGTGTCTCCATCTAAGTTTGGAGTTTTAATAGTTTATGCTTTTCTGTAGTTCACTGATTAACATTGTCACTTATTAAATTCTTGTGAGCATGTATGGTTACTACTAACCTTTTCCACTCCAACAGTGAATTGCACTCGACATAGCGAATTTCATTTTTCACTCCATTGTTGAGCCTCATTCGAAACAATTTTTCACAGCTCTCACGTGCTCCATTCTACAACCTGACTGTACTAGGCATCAATGCTGCACAGTACTGCCTTCTACGACAGCTTGTGTTAATTCAGTGTTGAACTGTAGCAGTTGTATTGAGAGAAAGGTTGGAATTATTATGTCCAGTTTAGTAGACGTGAATTGACTAGTTCTTCATGCATAGTCCTTTCTGAGGAAGAGACTGTAGAGCTTTTAGAGGAATGTCTAAGTGAAAATGAGAGAGACAATGACTTTGATGACTACAATGATTCATTTGTAAATAATTTGAGTGGAATAATGATGGAAACAGTCCACCCTTAAGAGTTTAATAAGGAATGTCACACAATCAAGAGTTTTGTACTGTAATGCTTATGTAAATATACTTGAAAGAAAGTGCACTAATTGCTTTAATGTATACCCTAATTGATGGTCAGTGACTTCACTGTTAGCACAATTCTCAGTGACCTGCTCACCACCTGGGCAGTGGCAATTTAAATAAGTGTGTGGAGACACCCTGTGTCTGCATTACAGAGCACAAAGAGTTAAGGTGTAAAATAGTGTGTTCCATCTAGTTACAGATTTTATACCAAAAAGTCCAGTCACTTTTCTTCATACAGCAATTCATTAACAATTGATGTGACTATAAACACTACAGGTATCTTTTCAAAGCTGATAAAAATTGAGCATGACTTGTTAAAATAACTGAAGGCCAAGCCATTAGAGATGAAAACTGTGTTAAAAATATAAAAATAATAACATATAAACATAAATAAATAAATCAATAAAATAAATAAGTCAATCAATCAATAACAATTCTGGGTGGAATATAAATATCTGTATCAGAAAACATAACTACTCATTGAATAGAAGAGATGCTGAGCAGCAGTCAATCAAACTCAAAAAGATAATTGATAGCTGATCTTTTGAACACAGATTTCTCCCACTCTGCTGCAGGACTATGCAGTACTATCATGTGTCTTTTGTTCCAAAGATTAATTGGTAATATTTTTTTTTTATACATGCATGTCTGCTGTTCAATACTGCTTTTGTCTGATGATGGTTGATCTTTCAAGCTCACAGAAATATTTCACTTCAACAAGGTTCACATTGCCCTGGCAGAAACAGTTGCAGCGACATTTTTTAAAATTCTGACACATTGTTGTTACCATCACAGAAACCTGAGCTGAAATATAAATGAGGAAAATGCAGAAGAAGTAATATTCAAGGATGTATCAATGACACATCAGAGCCAAAGGAAGTAGCAGAAAAACAAAGAGCTATTGTAGTGCACACATTGTAGCGATTGATCCCACAGCAAATGCTTGTGGTTGTGGATGTGGCATTAAGGCAGCCATGGACATGCATAAAGGCTGCTGTATGGTTATTTCACTTTGCTTGATATAGATAACTGCTGACATGCTTTTGGATCTCCCAGGATGACCTTTGTTGTAGTAGGACAATTACTACTACTACTACTACTACTACTACTAATTCTTCTTCTTAGCATGTCGTGACAATCAATTAAACCAAGTGTAGTGCATCTGCAATGGCAGCAGGTCCGCCACTACAGCCTGTGCCTCCTCCCTCAGCACCTGTTCCAGCCTTGTGGGGTGTCCCTGCTGTGGGGGCAGACCTGCCACCTTCTGCCTTCTCCCCCCCCCCCCCCACCCCAACCTCCTCCTGGCAGCTGCTGCCGAGCCTTCCCGCACTGTTTTTCTGCCACCGCCTGCCGGACCAGTCTCTCCGCGTCCTTTAACACTGGCGCCCCCGACCGAATGGCAGGCACCTTCAGTGTCGGCGCAATTCAACCATGTTGAGGAACTGAATGTCAAGATGCTACCAGCATCCTTGTCACTGGTCCTCTCTTCTGGTATTTCATGGGGGAGCAGCTGCTGCATGTCTCCACGCTTGTGCCACTTCTGCCCATACTCACTGGTTCCAGCCAGGAATCACCTTCCATCACCGCCATCATTGTCTGCGACAATCACCAAAGTCACTGTCTCTCTCATTTTCACTTAGACATTCCTCTAAAAGCTCTACAATCTCTTCCTCAGAATTTGCGCCTATTAAATTGAACATATGGATGTTTCAACAGTTGCTCCATCGCCCGCATTAGCAGAGCACTCTTTCCCCATGGTTGTGTGTGTGTGTGTTTTTTTATCATCCTATATTTAATAATCAGATAAGTACCATGGCACCAGGCTGCTGGTACACTACACTTAGAATGTTCCGCCAATGCCATATGGGCAGGCTGGCCACCAGAGGCTGCCCGTAGTGGGCCACATGACTTGTGGACACAGCATGGCATCTGCCATACCTCTGCCAGAGCCCTCTTTATAAGCACAGTGCAGCAGGCACTCACTCTCATACTGTATTCATACTTATTGTCAGCAACTGCTTGTATCAATACTTGGATTGTCTCTAAGTTCTCAACTGTCATTTATTTGTATGTGGAAGAAGAATAAACTTTGATTCATTGTGGCCAGGCCCGTTTGTCCCTTACAGTACAATACAATACACCTACTTGTTCCTATACTACTGATGAAAATAATGCAAGTGGTTCTTATGGAAACATCTTCTTTTACGAAATATTAGTAAGTAGCTTAGTGCCCGCTGCTTCACTTGGGTGTAATTGAATTTTTATGTTGTTCAAAAATTGGATCATCATCTAAGTTTTTCATGCTAATCAAGGCCATCTATATCTACATCTACATGATTACTCCGCTATTCACAATAAAGTGCCTGGCAGAGGGTTCAATGAACCACCTTCAAGCTGTCTCTCTACCGTTCCACTCTCGAACGGCACACAGGAAAAACGAGCACTTAAATTTTTCTGTGCGAGCCCTGATTTCTCTTATTTTATTGTGACGATCATTTCTCCCTATGTAGGTGGATGCCAACAGAATGTTTTCGCAATCAGAGGAGAAAACTGGTGATTGAAATTTCATGAGAAGGTCCCGTCGCAATGAAAAGCGCCTTTGTTTTAATGATTGCCACTCCAATTCACGTATCAGGTCTGTGACACTATTTCCCCTATTTCGCGATAATACAAAACGAGCTACCCTTCTTTGTACTTCTTCGATGTCATCCGTCAGTCCCACCCGATGAGGATCCTACACCGTGGAGCAATACTCCAGAATAGGGTGGACAAGCGTGGTCTAAGCAGTCTCTTTAGTAGACCTGTTGCACCTTCTAAGGGATATGCCAATGAATCGCAGTCTCTGGTTTGCTCTACCCACAATATTATCTATGTGATTGTTCCAATTTAGGTTATTTGTAATTGTAATCCCTAAGCATTTAGCTGAATTTACCGTCTTCAGATTTGGATGACTTACCGCGTAATCGAAATTTAGCTGATTTCTTTTAGTACTCACGTGAATAACTTCACACTTTTCCTTATTCAGGGTCAATTGCCACTTTTTGCAACATACAGATATCTTATCTTGATCATATGATGACTTAACAAGATGGTAAATGACAGCATCATCTGCAAACAATCTAAGACGGCTACTCAGATTGTCTCCTATGTCGTTAATATAGATCAGAAACAACAGAGGGCCTATAACACTTCCTTGGGAAACGCTGGATATTACTTATGTTTTACTCGATGACTTTCCATCTATTACTACGAACTGGGAACCTTTCTGATAGGAATCACGAATCCAGTCACACAACTGAGGCAATACTCCGTAGGCACACAGTTCAGTTAGAAGACGCTTGTGAGGAACGGTGTCTAAAGCCTTTTGGAAATCTAAAAATATGGAATCAATTTGACATCTTCTGTCGATAGCACTTATTACTTCATGAGTATAAAGAGCTAGTTGTGTTTCACAAGAATGATATTTTCTGAAACCGTGCTGACTATGTGTCAATAAATCATTTTCTTAGAGGTACTTCATAATGTTCAAATACAATATATGTTCCAAAACTCTACTGCAAATCGACGTTATTGATACAGACCTGTAATTCAGCGGTTTACTCCTACTTCCCTTTCTGGGTATTGGTGTGACTTGAGCAATTTTCCTGTCTTTAGGTACGGACTTTTCTGCGAGCGAGTGGTTGTATATAATTGCTAAATATGGAGCTATTTTATCAGCATAATCTGAGAGGAACCTGACTGGTATACAATCTGGACCAGAGGCCTTGCCTTTATTAAGCGATTTAAGCTGCTTCGTTACTCTGAGGATATCTACTTCTATGTTTCTCATCTTGGCAGTTGTTCTTGACTGGCATTCAGGAATATTAACTTTGTCTTCTTTGGTGAAGGAGTTTCAGAAAACCATGTTTAATAACTCTGCTTTAGTAGCACTGTCATCAGTGACTTCACCGTTGTCATCGCGCAGTGAAGGTACTGATTGCGTCTTGCCACTGGTGTGCTTTATGTATGACTAGAATTTCTTTGGGTTTTCTGCCAGATTTTGAGACAGAATTTCATTGTGGAAATTATTAAAAGCATCTCACATAGAAGTACGTGCCATATTTTGAACTTCTGTAAAACTTTGCCAAACTTGGCATTCTCTTAAATTTGGCATGCTTTTTTTGTTGCTTCTGCAACAACGATCTGACCTATTTTGTGTACCATGGCGGATCAGTACCATCACTTATTAATTTATGTGGTATATACCTCACAATTGCTGTCAATACTATCTCTCTGAAAACATCCACAACTTTTCTACAGTTACATGATCAGATCGGAAGGAGTGAAGACTGTCTCTTCAAAAGGCATTAAGAGCATTTTTATCAGCTTTTTTAAACAGATATACTTTGCGTTTCTTTTTGATGGGAAACATTCCAAGTGGGAAAAATATATCTAAAAACAAAGATGATGTAACTTACGAAACGAAGCGGTGGTATGTTGATAGAGACACTAACAAACACAAACACACACACAAAATTCAAGCTTTCGCAACCCACGGTTGCTTCATCAGAAAAGAGAGGACGAGAGGGAAAGACGAAAGGATGTGGGTTTTAAGGGAGAGGGTAAGGAGCCATTCCAATCCCGGGAGCGGAAAGACTTACCTTAGGGGGGAAAAAAGGGCAGGTATACACTCTCTCTCTCTCATGTGCGTGCGAGACACACACACACACACACACACACACACACACACACACACACACACACCATCCGCACATATGCAGACACAAGCAGACATTTGTAAAGGCAAAGAGTTTGGACAGAGATGTCAGTCGAGGCGAAAGTACAGAGGCAAAGATGTTATTGAATGACAGGTGAGGTATGAGCGGTGGCAACTTGAAATTAGCGGAGGTTGAGGCCTGGTGGGTGATGGGAAGAAAGGATATATTGAAGGGCAAGTTCCCATGTCCGGAGTTCTTACTGGTTGGTGTTAAAGGGAAGTATCCAGATAACCCGGACGGTGTAACACTGTGCCAAGATGTGCTGGCCGTGCACCAAGGCATGTTTAGCCACAGGGTGAACCTCATTACCAACAAATACTGTCTGCCTGTGTCCGTTCATGCAAATGGACAGTTTGTTGCTGATCAGTCCCACATAGAAAGCTTCACAGTGTAGGCAGGTCAGTTGGTAAATAACGTGGGTGCTGTCACACGTGGCTCTGCCTTTGATCGTGTACACCTTCCGGGTTACAGGACTGGGGTAGGTGGTGGTGGGAGGGTGAATGGGACAGGTTTTACACCGGGAGCGGTCACAAGGGTAGGAGCCAGAGGGTAGGGAAGGTGGTTTGGGGATTTCATAGGGATGAACCAAGAGGTTACGAAGGTTAGGTGGACGGCGGAAAGACACTCTTGGTGGAGTGGGGAGGATTTCATGAAGGATGGATCTCATTTCAGGGCAGGATTTGAGGAAGTATCCGTGCTGGAGAGCCACATTCAGAGTATGATCCAGTCCCAGAAAGTATCCTGTCACAAGCGGGGCACTTTTGGGATTCTTCTGTGGGCAGTTCTGGGTTTGGGGGGATGAGAAAGTGGCTCTGGTTATTTGCTTCTGTACCAGGTCGGGAGGGTAGTTGCGGGATGCGAAAGCTGTTTGCAGGTTGTTGGTGTAATGGTTCAGGGATTCAGGACTGGAGCAGATTCGTTTGCCACTAGATCAACACCTTCAACCCATTACATGCAGTATCCCATTCTTTATCAAAGACACCAACCACTTTCTCGAACGCCTGGAATCCTTACCCAATCTGTTACCCCCGGAAACCATCCTTGTAACCATTGATGCCACTTCCTTATACACAAATATCACACACGTCTAGGGCCTCGCTGCGATGGAGCACTTCCTTTCACGCCGATCACCTGCCACCCTACCTAGAACCTCTTTCCTCATTACCTTAGCCAGCTTCATCCTGACTCACAACTTCTTCACTTTCGAAGGCCTGACATACCAACAATTAAAGGGAACAGCCATGGGTAGCAGGATGGCCCCCTCATTCGCCAACCTATTTATGGGTCACTTAGAGGAAGCCTTCTTGGTTACCCAGGCCTGCCAACCCAAAGTTTGGTACAGATTTATTGATGACATCTTCGTGATCTGGACTCACAGTCAAGAAGAACTCCAGAATTTCCTCTGCAACCTCAACTCCTTTGGTTCCATCAGATTCATCTGGTCCTACTCCAAATCCCATGCCACTTTCCTCGACATTGACCTCCATCTGTCCAATGGCCAGCTTCACACATCCGTCCACATCAAACCCACCAACAAGCAACAGTACCTCCATTATGACAGCTGCCACCCATATCAAACGGTCCCTTCCCTACAGCACAGGTCTTTGTGGCAAACAAATCTGCTCCAGTCCTGAATCCCTGAACCATTACACCAACAACCTGAAAACAGCTTTGGCATCACGCAACTACCCTCCCGACCTGGTACAGAAGCAAATAACCAGAGCCACTTCCTCATCCCCCCAAACCCAGAACCGCCCACAGAAGAATCCCAAAAGTACCCACTTGTGACAGGATACTTTCCGGGACTGGATCATACTCTGAATGTGGCTCTCCAGCAGGGATACGACTTCCTCAAATCCTGCCCTGAAATGAGATCCATCCTTCACGAAATCCTCCCCACTCCACCAAGAGTGTCTTTCCGCCGTCCACCTAACCTTCGTAACCTCTTGGTTCATCCCTATGAAATCCCCAAACCACCTTCCCTACCCTCTGGCTCCTACCCTTGTGACCGCTCCCGGTGTAAAACCTGTCCCATGCACCCTCCCACCACCACCTACCCCAGTCCTGTAACCCAGAAGGTGTACACGATCAAAGGCAGAGCCACGTGTGACAGCACCCACGTGATTTACCAACTGACCTGCCTACACTGTGAAGCTTTCTATGTGGGAATGACCAGCAACAAACTGTCCATTTGCATGAACGGACACAGGCAGACAGTATTTGTTGGTAATGAGGTTCACCCTGTGGCTAAACATGCCTTGGTGCACGGCCAGCACATCTTGGCACAGTGTGTTACACCGTCCAGGTTATCTGGATACTTCCCACTGACGCCAACCTATCAGAACTCCGGAGATGGGAACTTGCCCTTCAATATATCCTCTCTTCCCATCACCTCCGCTAATTTCAAGTTGCCACCACTCATACCTCACCTGTCATTCAATGACATCTTTGCCTCTGTATTTCTGCCTCGACTGACATCTCTACCCAAACTCTTTGCCTTTACAAATGTCTGCTTGTGTCTGCATATGTGCGGATGGATATGTGTGTGTGCGCAAGAGTGTATACCTGTCCTTTTTTCCCCCAAGGTAAGTAAGTCATTCCGCTCCCTGGATTGGAATGACTCCTTACCCTCTCCCTTAAAACCCACATCCTTTTGTCTTTCCCTCTTCTTTCCTCTTTCCTGATGAAGCAACCGTGGGTTGTGAAAGCTTGAATTTTGTGTGTCTATCAACAAATTAAAAATAAGTTACAGTGATTGTTTATGCAGTTTTAGTAATGCACTGTTCTTCTATAGTATAAAGTTCCATTTAATAACAGATTGTAAGCCCCAAGTGGTGATATCTAGGTGACAAAGAAAGTCTTTCTACAGTGATGACTTAACATAAGCACTGCTGAATGCTTATCTCAAGGAACATTACAAGCACATATCACGTGGCGCCTCAATTTAGACCTGGACCCCTATCTTGACATACAAGAAACAGTCTATTTTAAGCTAGACAACAATATTAAAACCATAGTTCAAAGTTTAATTAGCATGTTATAACTAGCAAAACACTACTGGCATATGCTGTCATATATTTGTAATGGTCTGTCGGAGTACATCAAAAGATATGCTGTTACATGCTTTCTTTGTGCAGTACCAGACACTCTCAGTTGCTAAAGGTATTTTCATATTGAACATAGAGTGAGAAAAACTAAATAGACATTCTTTTGGCACTGTGGCCTCAGATCTTAACACTTCTGCATAAATGGCACTGGGGGATAACATGCACCAAGAATCTAGAAAAACATCGAGTGTATTGGCTTGGACTGACCAGAAAAAAAAAAAAAAGTTTCTCTTATGCCTGTTGTGCACTATGAACATGATACATTATGTGCTTCTTTTGCCCCTGACAATCTCTCATGCATCCACTAAAATGAATTTCTATCGATTTTGCAAGCCTGTTCTTAAATTCCATGTAATTGGTAATATTTATGCTCCCCCCCCCCCCCCCCCCCAGGTAAGTCTTTCCGCTCCCGGGATTGGAATGACTCCTTACCCTCTCCCTTAAAAACCACATCCTTTTGTCTTTCCCTCTCTTTCCTGAAGAAGCAACCATGGGTTGCGAAAGCTTGAAATTTGTGTGTGTGTTTATGTGTTTTCGAGAAAGCGCTGGTAGATAGACACATAAAAAACATACAAACACACACACAAATATCAAGCTTTCCCAACCCACGGTTGCTTCACCAGGAAAGAGGGAAGGAGAGGGAAAGACGAAAGGATGTGGGTTTTAAGGGAGAGGGTAAGGAGTCATTCCAATCCCAGGAGCGGAAAGACTTACCTTAGGGGGAAAAAGGGACAGCTATACACTCGCGTGCGCACACACACACACATATCCATCCGCACATATACAGACACAAGCAGACATATGTAAAGGCCATATATATATATATATATATATATATCTGTGTGTGTTTTGCATATGGGCTCAAACACAAAAGCAGAACCAGTCATCAAAGGAAAATCTTCAAATAAGAGGAGTTGTGTTTCTAATAACGGAGCATGTTTAAGTCGTACAAGTTAAAATCAGTCTGAACTCAGAACAGTGTAAGTCATTCAGTGAAAATTCAACTGAGGCAGCACTTAAAGGTCTTCTTGAATACATTACAAACATGAATGGAAAAAGCCACAGCAAACTACAGCACAGAAAGAAAATCTGGATTCTCTTCATACTTCACTACTCTTCGACAGATGCCTGTGTTGTATGTGTGCCAAGATGATAATTGGGCATAATAGAACAATACCAACAAATTTTGAGGGGTTGTAAATGGTGTCTTGAGGAACAAACTGAGGATGAGAACCCACACCCAGAAACATCACCTCCCTCATTGCTATAGACAGTTGAAGTTGTAGGGGCCATTGCCCATCTCTGGGCCCTCTCTGTGGTGGCAAATCTGAGTTTGTACATTGATGTCTCTGCCACTACTGCAGTAAAAGCTCCCACAGTGTCACTTTGGTGGGCCTGGATGATGCACTCAATGCTATCGAACACCCCGAATAATATCAGGTCCATTGGAAGGAGGTTTGCCGAGAAGTCACTGAGAACTCAGATCTGCCGCAGAAGGGGCTGCCTGACAGTAGGAATTTCCTCTGTAACTCCGACGTTCCAAAATGTTGTTAGATCATGTTCCCAGACACAGGTTCCCATCCTCAATTTGTTCCTCAAGGTCACCATTTACAACCTCTCAAAGTTTGTCAATATACTTCTGTCACATCCTTGACACACACACAATATTTTGTAGAATCAACATAATCCACATCTTGACATTTATCATGGACATGAAACTAATAGTCTACATAAACAAAAGAGAAATAAAAGTAGTGCAGTCCTCTGAATATTTGTGTCAAAATTCATGGCAAAGAGGAACATTATTCTGGATCAAACATTTTAATTTGGGCTGTCACTATTCTGGATATGACTGTTGGAAACCACAGTAAAGTGCAGGGGATAGGGTACAGGGTACGTCCCACTGTGTAGGGCTTTTTTCATTCCATTCACATATGGAGTGTGGCAAAATTAATTGCTTAAATGCCTCTGTTTGTGCTGCAATTAATCTAATCTTATCCTCATTATCCCTATGGGAGTGATATGTAAGAGGGTGTATTATATTCCTAGAGTCATCATTTAAAGCTAGTTTTGAAACTTTGTCAGTAGACTTTTCATCTATCTTCAAGAGACTCCACGTTCAGTTCTTTCACCTCTATGACTCTCCTGCGGGTTAAAGAAACCTGTAACAATTCATGTTGCTTTTCTCTGTATACACTGAATATCCTCTGCTAGTACTATCTCCCCCCCATGAGCCATGGACCTTGCCGTTGGTGGGGAGGCTTGCGTGCCTCAGCGATACAGATGGCCGTACCGTAGGTACAACCACAACGGAGGGGTATCTGTTGAGAGGCCAGACAAACGTGTGGTTCCTGAAGAGGGGCAGAAGCCTTTTCAGTAGTTGCAAGGGCAACAGTCTGGATGATTGACTGATCTGGCCTTGTAACAATAACCAAAACGGCATTGCTGTGCTGGTACTGCGAACGGCTGAAAGCAAGGGGGAAACTATGGCCGTAATTTTTCCCGAGGGCATGCAGCTTTACTGTATGATTAAATGATGATGGCGTCCTCTTGGGTAAAATATTCCGGAGGTAAAATAGTCCCCCATTCGGATCTCCGGGTGGGGACTACTCAAGAAGATGTCGTTATCAGGAGAAAGATAACTGGCGTCCTATGGATCGGAGCGTGGAATGTCAGATCCCTTAATCGGGCAGGTAGGTTAGAAAATTCAAAAAGGGAAACGGATAGGTTAAAGTTAGATATAGTGGGAATTAGTGAAGTTCGGTGGCAGGAGGAACAAGACTTCTGGTCAGGTGATTACAGGGATATAAACACAAAGTCAAATAGGGGTAATGCAGGAGTAGGTTTAATAATGAATAGGAAAATAGGAATGTGGGTAAGCTACTACGAACAGCATAGTGAACGCATTATTGTGGCCAAGATAGACACAAAGCCCACGCCTACTACAGTAGTACAAGTTTATATGCCAACTAGCTCTGCAAATGACGAAGAAATTGAAGAAATGTATGATGATATAAAAGAAATTATTCAGATAGTGAAGGGAGACGAAAATTTAATAGTCATGGGTGACTGGAATTCGAGTGTAGGAAAAGGGAGAGAAGGATACGTAGTAGGTGAATATGGATTGGGGGAGAGAAATGAAAGAGGAAGCCGCCTGGTAGAATTTTGCACAGAACACAACCTAATTATAGCTAACACTTGGTTTAAGAATCATGATAGAAGGTTATATACATGGAAGAAACCTGGAGATACTAAAAGGTATCAGATAGATTATATAATGGTAAGACAGAGATTTAGGAACCAGGTTTTAAATTGTA
This sequence comes from Schistocerca cancellata, assembly GCF_023864275.1. Taxonomy (NCBI): domain Eukaryota; kingdom Metazoa; phylum Arthropoda; class Insecta; order Orthoptera; family Acrididae; genus Schistocerca; species Schistocerca cancellata. The sequence goes on along the minus strand of NC_064630.1, from coordinate 323,777,786 downwards.
AGACATTTCCAGGGGCAGATGTGGACTCTGACCACAATCTATTGGTTATGACCTGTAGATTAAAACTGAAGATACTGCAAAAAGGTGGGAATTTAAGGAGATGGGACCTGGATAAACTGAAAGAACCAGAGGTTGTACAGAGTTTTAGGGAGAGCATAAGGGAACAATTGACAGGAATGGGGGAAAGAAATACAGTAGAAGAAGAATGGGTAGCTTTGAGGGATGAAGTAGTGAAGGCAGCAGAGGATCAAGTAGGTAAAAAGACCAGGGCTCTTAGAAATCCTTGGGTAACAGAAGAAATATTGAATTTAATTGATGAAAGGAGAAAATATAAAAATGCAGTAAATGAAGCAGGAAAAAAGGAATACAAACGTCTCAAAAATGAGATCGACAGGAAGTGCAAAATGGCTAAGCATGGATGGCTAGAGGACAAATGTAAGGATGTAGAGGCGTATCTCACTAGGGGTAAGATAGATACTGCCTACAGGAAAATTAAAGAGACCTTTGGAGATAAGAGAACCACTTGTATGAACATCAAGAGCTCTGATGGAAACCCAGTTCTAAGCAAAGAAGGGAAAGCAGAAAGGTGGAAGGAGTATATAGAGGGTCTATACAAGGGCGATGTACTTGAGGACAATATTATGGAAATGGAAGAGGATGTAGATGAAGATGAAATGGGAGATACGATACTGCGTGAAGAGTTTGACAGAGCACTGAAAGACCTGAGTCGAAACAGAGCCCCGGGAGTAGACAACATTCAATTAGAACTACTGACAGCCTTGGGAGAGCCAGTCCTGACAAAACTCTACCATCTGGTGAGCAAGATGTATGAAACAGGCTAAATACCCTCAGACTTCAAGAAGAATATAATAATTCCAATCCCAAAGAAAGCAGGTGTTGACAGATGTGAAAATTACCGAACAATCAGTTTAATAAGCCACAGCTGCGAAATACTAACACGAATTCTTTACAGCCGAATGGAAAAACTAGTAGAAGCCGACCTCGGGGAAGATCAATTTGTATTCCGTAGAAATACTGGAACACGTGAGGCAATACTGACCTTACAACTTATCTTAGAAGAAAGATTAAGGAAAGGCAAACCTATGTTTCTAGCATTTGTAGACTTAGAGAAAGCTTTTGACAATGTTGACTGGAATACTTTCTTTCAAATTCTAAAGGTGGCAGGGGTAAAATACAGGGAGCGAAAGGCTATTTACAATTTGTACAGAAACCAGATGGCAGTTATAAGAGTCGACGGACATGAAAGGGAAGCAGTGGTTGGGAAGGGAGTAAGACAGGGTTGTAGCCTCTCCCCGATGTTATTCAATCTGTATATTGAGCAAGCAGTAAAGGAAACAAAAGAAAAATTCGGAGTAGGTATTAAAATCCATGGAGAAGAAACCTTGAGGTTTGCCGATGACATTGTAATTCTGTCAGAGACAGCAAAGGACCTGGAAGAGCAGTTGTATGGAATGGACAGTGTCTTGAAAGGAGGATATAAGATGAACATTAACAAAAGCAAAACGAGGATAATGGAATGTAGTCGAATCAACTCGGGTGACGCTGAGGGAATTAGATTAGGAAATGAGACACTTAAAGTAGTAAAGGAGTTTTGCTATTTGGAGAGCAAAATAACTGATGATGGTCGAAGTAGAGAGGATATAAAATGTAGACTGGCAATGGCAAGGAAAGCGTTTCTGAAGAAGAGGAATTTGTTAACATCGAGTATAGATTTAAGTGTCAGGAAGTAGTTTCTGAAATTATTTGTATGGAAGTGAAAAATGGACGATAAATAGTTTGGACAAGAAGAGAATAGAAGCTTTCGAAATGTGGTGCTACAGAAGAATGCTGAAGATTAGATGGGTAGATCACATAACTAATGAGGAAGTATTGAATAGGATTGGGGAGAAGAGAAGTTTGTGGCACAACTTGACCAGAAGAAGGGATCGGTTGGTAGGACATGTTCTGAGGCATCAAGGGATCACCAATTTAGTATTGGAGGGCAGCGTGGAGGGTAAAAATCGTAGGGGGAGACCAAGAGATGAATACACTAAGCAGATTCAAAAGGATGTAGGTTGCAGTAGGTACTGGGAGATGAAGAAGCTTGCACAGGATCGAGTAGCATGGAGAGCTGCATCAAACCAGTCTCAGGACTGAAGACCACAACAACAACAACAACAACAACAGTACTATCTGTGGCAAAGGTCCCACACTGTTGAGAAATTTTCTGTTCTGCACTCATAGGTAGCACACTGCACCTAGTACACGTCCACGGCAGCACTCGGGAGGCCACAGCACCAAGTTATGACACCTGAAGATGGGCTTATAAGAGCCTGAAACAGTCACGTGATTATAAAAGAACTTTACAACTGAAGCGGTATTTTCTACCTCTGATTCTAGGATGGGTTGCACAAGTGATTGTCTGCAATCTCCTTCGCAGACTGCTTGCATTTCACTAGTGTTCTACCAATATAGCAGTCTTCCACTTGCTTTACCTACAGATGAGTCTGTGCGATTGTTCTATTTCATACACCTGTAAAGTGTTCTGCCTAGGTAATTGAATGAATTGACTTATTGCAACCTTGACTTGTTGATACTGTAGTCATGGGATACTACATTTTTCTGTCTCTTGAAGTGCACAATTTTACATTTGTCAACATTTAAAGCACTGCACCACTTTGAAATCTTATCAAGGTCTGACTGACTATTTGCAGAGCTTCATTCAAACTGTACTCTGTTGTAGATAACTGCTCCATCTGCAAAAAGTCTGATGTTACTATTAATATCATCTGCAAGATCATTAATATACAATATGAACAGCCTTAAGGTACACTTGAAGTTACTTCTACATCTGATGATGAGCTCCATCCAAGATAACGTGCATTCAAGTTCTCAGGCCTCCGATTTTTTTTCTAATTAACTACTAACCCGAAATCGATGAAACTGGCGTTACTTCTCGACGTAATCGCCCTGCAGACGTACACATTTTTCACAACGCTGACGCCATGATTCCATGGCAGTGGCGAAGGCTTCTTTAGGAGTCTGTTTTGACCACTGGAAAATCGCTGAGGCAATAGCAGCACGGCTGGTGAATGTGCGGCCACGGAGAGTGTCTTTCATTGTTGGAAAAAGCCAAAAGTCACTAGGAGCCAGGTCAGGTGAGTAGGGAGCATGAGGAATCACTTCAAAGTTGTTATCACGAAGAAACTGTTGCGTAACGTTAGCTCAATGTGCGGGTGCGTTGTCTTGGTGAAACAGCACACGCGCAGCCCTTCCTGGACGTTTTTGTTGCAATGCAGGAAGGAATTTGTTCTTCAAAACATTTTCATAGGATGCACCTGTTAGCGTAGTGCCCTTTGGAATGCAATGGGTAAGGATTACGCCCTCGCTGTCCCAGAACATGGACACCATCATTTTTTCAGCACTGGCGGTTACCCGAAATTTTTTTGGTGGCGATGAATCTGTGTGCTTCCATTGAGCTGACTGGCGCTTTGTTTCTGGATTGAAAAATGGCATCCATGTCTCATCCATTGTCACAACCGATGAAAAGTCCCATTCATGCTGTCGTTGCGCGTCAACATTGCTTGGCAACATGCCACACGGGCAGCCATGTGGTCGTCCGTCAGCATTCGTGGCACCCACCTGGATGACACTTTTTGCATTTTCAGGTCGTCATGCAGGATTGTGTGCACAGAACCCACAGAAATGCCAACTCTGGAGGTGATCTGTTCGACAGTCATTCGGCGATCCCCCAAAACAATTCTCTCCACTTTCTCGATCATGTCGTCAGACCGGCTTGTGCGAGCCCGAGGTTGTTTCGGTTTGTTGTCACACGATGTTCTGCCTTCATTAAACTGTCGCACCCACGAACGCACTTTCGACACATCCATAACTCCATCACCACATGTCTCCTTCAACTGTCGATGAATTTCAATTGGTTTCACACCACGCAAATTCAGAAAACGAATCATTGCACGCTGTTCAAGTAAGGAAAACGTCGCCATTTTAAGTATTTAAAACAGTTCTCATTCTCGCCGCTGGCGGTAAAATTCCATCTGCCATACGGTGCTGCCATCTCTGGGACGTATTGACAATGAACGCAGCCTCATTTTAAAACAATGCGCATGTTTCTATCTCTTTCCAGTCCGGAGAAAAAAAATCGGAGGCCTTAGAACTTGAATGCACCTCGTACTGCATCTATCTGACTGCCTTGATCTGTGGCTTTCATGAGGTCATATGAGAAAAGTGCGAGCTGGGTTTAACATTATCTACGTTTTTGAAATCCCTGCTGTTTCGCAGAGAGGAGGTCATTCTGTTCAAGATACGTCATTATGTTTGATCTTGGAACATGTTCTAAGATTCTACAACAAATGGATGTCAAGGATATTGTATAGTAGTTTTGTGGACCACTCCTGCTACCCTTCTTATAGATACATGTGACCTGTGCTTGCTTCTAGCTACTAGGAACAGTTTTTTGTTCAAAGATCTATAGTTAACAGAGGGGCTAACTCAGCTGTGAATTGGGTATTGAATCTGATACGAATTTCATCTGCACCTGTGGCTTTGTTCAATTTTAACAATTTCAACTGTTGCTCAATGCAACTGACTTGATATCTATTTCACTCACCTTTTCAGTGGCACAAGAATTTAAATGGGGCACTACTCCTTTTACAAAGGATGTTTGAAAACAGAGTTAAGCATTTATGCTTTTGCCTTTCTACTCTCAATTTTCATTTCTGACTTGTCCATAAGTGACTGAAAACTAACTTTAGGGTACTAACAGCCTTTACATAAGGCCAGAATTTCTATGGATTTTGTTATCATGAAGGTATACATTATTGATAATCACATTGTCTAAGTTGGTCCGGAAGAATACAATTTCAATTATTGTGATATGGGGGATCAAATATTTTGTGCTAAAAAGGAAAGGCTCTTGAAGGATGTACGGTCTACAGATACAAAAAAAGAATACTTACATTTTGTGAATATGTAATACAAGGAGGTAACTGTATTTAATAGTTTTACTGTATAATGAGACAAATGCATGGTTAGTGGGTAATTGTGTAGGTGCTCACTGTGTTACATATTTATGTAGCAGAATATTTCATGCTATGGGATACAGATTAGCTGTAAGAATATGTAGAACTGATAAAAACGTGGCAAACAAGTGAAGCAATATTTACTGATCTGCAGCCATATTATATTGTTAGTGCTGGCAGTTACGGAAAGATCGTTGACCATGGCTCAAACACAACAGGATATTTATGATGTGTGCTGACCAACTGAGTTCATGCACTAGACTATGTGTGTTTTGTATGTTTGAGAGAGCACAATAATACACAGTAACATGAAGCAAGGGTGTTTGCATACTACTGTGACGTTATCATCTTTGAGCTGAAGTTTTATACTGGTGCAGTTGCAAAGGAATTATTAGTGGCGTGACTCAGGCTTGAGGAATGGAGGATTAAACTAGTTACACTGTAAGTATCTGATAACAGCGCGTGGTCTGATTTGTGGAAATCACAAATCATCATTTGGTATAACGAGGAATGATGCGAGAGGATGGTAACATTTTATTTTGACTTGTTAAGCTAAGAATCATTAAAGAAAGTTCATTTCTGCATATTGCAATAATTAATATGTAGTCAGTGATTATCACATTATTATAGGAATTGAGGAAGCTCGCTCATAATCATTATGGTGTCCGAGTACATGGTTCGTACATCAAGGAGAAATACCTCATCACTGTAAAAATACTGGGGATACGTAATGTTGAGCACATTAAGCATCATTATCCAATGGAAGGAGAGAATACTTGATAATTAGTAGATGTCTCTTATGTACCTCAGTAATAAAAGAATGCATATCTTGATGGGATATGATGTATACAATGTTTACAAGTCTATTCAAGTATAAAATATTGACAAGGAAGACCACTGATTTAATGCATAAATGTGGGACTTTTTCCTCTTATTAGTTT